>NC_090651.1:240316459-240916459 GCF_040937935.1 Hyperolius riggenbachi | reverse complement strand
CTTATTTAATGTATGTACAGCTCTGTCTCTTACAGGCTGCACAGCAAAAACTCCATTGAACTTTCTCTTGTGCTGCACTGATGATTTGAAAGGGTTATTTTTCAAATCATCTCTTGGACTCTCTAAAGTCCTGTTTCTCTGAATGGGCCTTGCCAGAGCATGCTCCTGCTTACTCTCTGGCAACTCAAAAACTGAACCACTGCATTCAGAAGAACTACTATAACCAGCATCACTTTCACCTGGACACTGATTAACTGCTTCACTACTGGGGGACACAGACAATGTTTCCAACTTGCATTGTGCAATCTTCAACTGCTCAGTCAGACCTGCATTCTGAAGAAGCAATCTTTTATTTTCCTCAACAATTTGTTGCTGGGTAATGGCAACCACATGTGCCTCTTCAGCAGCAATTGTTAAAATGGAGATTGCACTTTGCAAGTCTTTCACACTGTTTTTCAGCCTCTGAACCTCATTTTCTAGGTTTGATTTTTGTTCAACAACACCCCTGTATTGCTCTGCTATCCATTGGGCTGCAAAAATAAGCATAGCGTTTCCCTCCTTTTTCTTCAGCTTCTTATTATTTATCAGATCATACACATACATTTGGGCTTGTTTCCATGGATCTATAGAGCTTTGCATTACATTAACAATACCTTCTAGATCTTTTACTTTAGTCTTTTTCACAAGAAACCATTGCACAAAGGTCTCCATTTTGTTTACCTCTAAACAAGACAATGGCCACTCTATTCAATGCAAGCACTTTGATCTCTGTACACAACAATAGGCAGAGTCTACACTGAAACCATGTGGCTGCTACACCACATGCTGCTTGCTCAATTTCTCCCAAACTCTGTCTGAAGTATAACATCAACATCAGACCTCAAACACAAATCCAACATGCAATACACAATGTTTAGAGAGAATATTCACCATTTCACACAGTACTGCTTTCTTAATTGGGGCATCAGACCCTCTATAGGAATATCAGATTCCTGGGCATCAGACCCATCTATTTTCTTTAGGAATATCAGATTCCTGGGAGAGGCGCTACAGAAGCGCTTTCCTTCCGGGTTCTATTAATCCGCTCTAACAGTACAGGGTGGGAATAAAAATATAATTAATCACCCAATACTGTATATGGCGGATCCAACTTCTCGACACCAAACTGTTAGCTCAATTTCCTTGGAGGCAGCTACAAGATGATTTAGCAGATCCCAGATCTGCAACCCAGGTAAAATCCCCCCCCCCCTCTAAGTGAATAATCTCTCTCCAGCTAAGAGACAGAACCACAGCACTCAAGTCTATGGAACAGCATCTCTGTCTAGCTAAGAGGTACAGACACCACGCAACACTCAAATTGGTGGAAATGCATCTCATAAAGTTTATATTGCATGTGATATTTGTGATACAGGTACAGACATTGATGTATTACAGTAAGCAACAAGTACATTGAAATTCAACAGTATAAAGCATAAAGCTTAGAAACCAATGCACACAATGTATACATTAATACAGGTAACCTGAATGCAGCTTCCCAATATGTCCTACAAATACAACCCATATTACCCAGAACCATTACATGATCTTATCTTACCCAAGCCAAGAGAAACAGCTCTCACCGCAGACCACAGAACACAGAGAGTAGAAAACAGCATGCTCAAAGACAATATACCCCTTAACTCCACCCCCTCACCATACATCACTTCCCTGTGAGAAGGCTTAGTGTGATTGGCTGAAAGGATGCAGATTTGAACTTTATCTCCGCCTAAGGTCAGTTAAACAGGAAATGAAGTCTTTTGTCTTAGAAACATGTGCTCTACAAATGGATGCAATGCCTGCTCCACAAAAGCAAGCAGTGAAACATACAGTCCATATCATACACTTACCCAACTAGCATAAGGATAAGTGGCTGCATATGGACTGTGTAATATTGTCCCCTGTTGTGACCCGTGTAGTGAGAATGGGGTTCCCTGTGTTGGCTTTCCCTCCCTCGGGATCGCTCTCCCCACCCTCTTTGTCACCTGGAAATTTGGCTTGATCTCGATTTTTACTTCTTGTTTCGAGAACCACAAACCCTCGGCTTTCCAGCCTTTACGTGTGTATAGTTGTTTCAGACACACTCTCTGTTGGTACCTCCAGAGTGTGATGTTGTCCCCTGCGTCTCTCCTGTAGGAGAAGTGACGCTTACTCCTCGTTCCTCTCCCATCTGGAACCATCTCACTCTGGATAACCAAGACAAGGTACTCCTGAACCACACACTCCATGTAAGGATCCGCTCCTCTCGGCCGCAGTATGGTCTGAGGCGACGATTGAGGTAGAGTCAGCTGACCCTTAGCAGGGGTTTATTTTAATAATATAAAATTATAGTTTATGACCCTGCCTAGGATTGAACTCTGGTCTCCCACATCAGAGGTGGTGAGCTTGACCACTGTGCTATGGTTAATACGCTCAGAAAGCTTTGCTGGTCAGCATTGGGTGGGTCAGCTGACCTGTTGTGGTCATCTGTTTCAGCTGATCTCACTGTCAGCTGATTTATGCCTGCGTGTGATTGGCTGTTGTGTGCATGTGGCCGGCCACTGATTGGTTGCATGTAGTATATAAGTCTGCTGAGTGCTTCCTGTCATTGCCTGTGATAGCGTTAGCTAGTCTAGCTGCTGGGTGCATGTATCCTGGTTGGAAAACTATTCTTTATTGGATTACTTGGATTTTTTACCTCTGCCTGATTTTGGACCTTCCTAGCCTGAACTGACCCCAGAAACTCTCGACTACTCTCTTGCCTGCTCCTTCTATACTGCGAATCTCGGATACCTGTGCATGACCCCGGACTGTTATTGGACTCTGCTTTTGTTTCTTGTGTTTGGTGTTGGTGATCTATCTATACCCACCCTGCATTCAGCCTCAATATCTTGCGCCCTAAAGGCCTGGGTGTAACCGAAGTCGGGTAGGTGTTGTCTCTCACCTCCCGTTCAAACGGGGACGTGCCACACAAGGCGAAGACGGCGGAGTTAGATTGGGACATTGAGGCTGATTCGTGGGTGGATAGGTTGCCAGGCCTTACACTCCACCTTTTGTATGTACCCATTGTACTGCAATGTACCTTTTAACAAAACTTTGGATCGGTGCATTGGTTCTGGGAGTGTGACATTCAAGAGCAGATTTACACTGCCGTTCACTTCAAACTTCCAGCACACCTGACCCTTCAGACCTTTCACCAACATTGTGCCCTGCAATTTGTTTGCACCTGGCACTAGTGATCTATTCCTTTGGAATTAAAACCATATAAGCATAAAGGGTTTCATATACAAGGTCACTTCAAAAGTTCTCCACTATATCCCCTTCTGCATATACTTTCTAAAAAAATGTATTAATAAGTGGAACAATATAACTTCATTCATGCCATACGCACTACCATGCATACCATGGAGCCACCTGAATCTCTAATAAAAATTCCCCTTAAAAAGTTCTCCAATAAAATCCGTGTAGATAAGTGTATTGGGTCAATCCGCCTATATGTTTATAGCAGTTTAAAAAATATTCAATGTCCTCTATGCCCTTTTTATGTTCAATGATGGTATAAAGGGAAGTAACATCCAGGGTGGCCATTATCCATCCTTGCTCCGATTTCAAATTTTCCAATATGTTCAAGATATGTCTGCTGTCCTCCAGGAAGGCGGGGGTATCCCGGACATACCCTTGCAGGAAGGTGTCAATGTACCCCGATAGATTGGATGTGGATGAACCAATCCCCGAAATAATCGGCCTTCCTGGAGGATCAGCAAGACTCTTGTGTATTTTAGGGAGGTGGTAGAACCTGGCCACCCTTGGATGCTTAATGCTAACATAATTCATTTCCCTTCTATTCAGAATACCAGCATCACATGCTCCTTTCAAGGGGCATTCCAGTTTCTTCTCAAATATTTCACTGGGATCCCTATTTAATTTCTTATATGTATTTAGATCCCCCAGAAGTCTTAAGGCCTCCCTCTCATAGTCCTCTTTATCCTGCACAACAATCTCCCCCCCCCCCCTTTGTCCGCAGGACGTATAACCACCTGATTATTCAATTGTAGATCTTTTAGAGCTTTCTTTTCATGTGGTTTTAAATTATCCAAAAAATTAGATCTGGGTTTCAACTTCCTCAGATCCTTTTCCACATAGTCCTCAAAAATTTGTATTTCTTTGCTTACTTCGCTCACAGGAAAAAAGAGGGAAGGTTTTTTTAAATGTGTGTGTCGGAAAATATCCTTAGGCTCCTCCTTTGTGACAGGATTCCACTGGAAATATTTTTTCAAGCACAATTTTCTGGTATATTTCTTTATATCTACATAAGTCTCAAATTTATTTAACCTATTTTGGTTTCTGGACGTAGAAACTACGTCCAGAAACCATGTGCGCTACCGCGCGCTAGTGTTGGGCGAACATCTAGATGTTCGGGTTCGGGCCGAACAGGCCGAACATGGCCGCGATGTTCGGGTGTTCGACCCGAACTCCGAACATAATGGAAGTCAATGGGGACCCGAACTTTTGTGGTTTGTAAAGCCTCCTTACATGCTACATACCCCAAATTTACAGGGTATGTGCACCTTGGGAGTGGGTACAAGAGGAAAAAAAATTTAGCAAAAAGAGCTTATAGTTTTTGAGAAAATCGATTTTAAAGTTTCAAAGGGAAAACTGTCTTTTAAATGCGGGAAATGTCTGTTTTCTTTGCACAGGTAACATGCTTTTTGTCGGCATGCAGTCATAAATGTAATACATATAAGAGGTTCCAGGAAAAGGGACCGGTAATGCTAACCCAGCAGCAGCACACGTGATGGAACAGGAGGAGGGTGGCGCAGGAGGAGAAGGCCACGCTTTGAGACACAACAACCCAGGCCTTGCATGAGGACAAGAAGCGTGCGGATAGCATGCTTTGTACCACCATGCAGTCATAAATGTAATAAAGATAAGTGGTTCAATAAACAGGGACCACGCGGCAACGCTAACCCAGCAGCAGCACACGTGATGGAACAGGAGGAGGCGCAGGAGGAGAAGGCCACGCTTTGTGAGACACAACAACCCAGGCCTTGCATGAGGACAAAAAGCGTGCGGATAGCATGCTTTGTACCACCATGTAGTCATAAATGTAATAAAGATAAGAGGTTCAATAAACAGGGACCACGCGGCAACGCTAACCCAGCAGCAGCAGCAGCAGCAGCACACGTGATGGAACAGGAGGAGGCGCAGGAGGAGAAGGCCACGCTTTGTGAGACACAACAACCCAGGCCTTGCATGAGGACAAAAAGCGTGCGGATAGCATGCTTTGTACCGCCATGTAGTCATAAATGTAATAAAGATAAGAGGTTCCATAAACAGGGACCGGCAACGGTAACCCAGCAGCAGCAGCAGCAGCAGCAGCACACGTGATGGAACAGGAGGAGGCGCAGGAGGAGAAGGCCACGCTTTGTGAGACACAACAACCCAGGCCTTGCATGAGGACAAAAAGCGTGCGGATAGCATGCTTTGTACCGCCATGTAGTCATAAATGTAATAAAGATAAGAGGTTCCATAAACAGGGACCGGCAACGGTAACCCAGCAGCAGCAGCAGCAGCAGCAGCAGCAGCACACGTGATGGAACAGGAGGAGGCGCAGGAGGAGAAGGCCACGCTTTGTGAGACACAACAACCCAGGCCTTGCATGAGGACAAAAAGCGTGCGGATATAGCAGCAATGCTTTTTGCCGCCATGCAGTCATAAATGTAATACAGATGAGAGGTTCAATAAACAGGGACCGGAAACGCTAAACCATCCCAGATGTTCATCGGTCATGTTACTTGGTTGGGGTCCAGGAGTGTTGCGTAGTCGTTTCCAATCCAGGATTGATTCATTTTAATTTGAGTCAGACGGTCTGCATTTTCTGTGGAGAGGCGGATACGCCGATCTGTGATGATGCCTCCGGCAGCACTGAAACAGCGTTCCGACATAACGCTGGCTGCCGGGCAAGCCAGCACCTCTATTGCGTACATTGCCAGTTCGTGCCAGGTGTCTAGCTTCATGCCCGGTTTCAGGTCCAGCGGTGCCAGCCACAAATCCGTCTGTTCCTTTATTCCCCTCCAAATTTCCTCCCCTGTGTGCTGCTTATCCCCAAGGCAGATCAGCTTCAGCAACGCTTGCTGACGCATGCCAACAGCTGTGCTGCACTGCTTCCACGATCCTACTGCTGCTGGTGCTGGGTTAGCATTTCCGGATGAGGTACAGCTTTGAGATGCGTTGGAGGAGAAGGAGTCAGAGAGGTAGGTGCTGCTGTTGTTATCCAGCTGTTTGCGGCGTGGGCAACACCCGCGCCGTAGCAGGTGAGGAATCGCTGCCAGGCTCCACAAGGTTCACCCAGTGCGCGGTAAGGGAGATGTATCGACCCTGGCCGAACGCACTCGTCCAGGTGTCAGTGGTGAGGTGAACCTTGCAGGCAACGGCATTCTTCAAGCTTCGGGTTATTTAGCTGACCACGTGCTCATGCAACTCAGGCACTGCAGAGCGCGCAAAGTGGTAGCGGCTGGGAACAACGTAACGTGGGATGGCCACTGACATCATGCCCTTGAAGCTGTTTGTCTCCACCACTCGATATGGCAGCATTTCGCAGGCCAGAAGCTTGGCTATGCTGGCTGGCTGTTACTGCCACGGCCCGGGGGTCATTTGCTGGCAATTTCCTCTTGTGCTCAAACATCTCAGAGACAGACAACTCAACCGTAGCGCTGCACACCGAAGGGCTGTTGGTTGTTGTGTTTGATGAACACTGGGAGACCTCAAGAGCACTAGTCCGGAAAGTGACAGTGTCAGCATCGTCTGATGTTTGTGAATGTTGTGAACCACGCAATGGCTGGGCTACTGCTGCTGCTGAGGCGGGTCTGGTGGTGAGTCTGGTGAACCCAAGGGAGGCAGTGTTGCTGGTGGTACCCTGTCCTGCCGCGTTTGCCCACAGAGTGGGATGTTTGGATAGAATGTGGCGGCTCATGCTGGTGGTGGAGAGGTTGTTAATACTTTTCCCCACACACCTTGCACACCTTGCAAATCGCCATGGTAACATCCTCAGTGCAGTCTTCAAAGAAAGCCCAGACTTTAACTGGCTGAGGACTCGGACCTCGTGCGTGATGTGCTGGTGCTGCTTAACCCACTGCTGGACGCTTGAGAGGTCATCCAAGTAATTATCTGGTCCTGTTCTTTTGGATCTGTGAGGGTTGTTGTCCTGGACAACATGGGCAGTATTGAGTGGGTTTTCTTGGGTGCTCCCCTGTGGCCTGTACGTGAACCGTCAGGGGAAACACCTCTTCCCTTGCCCCTCCCTCTTTCACCGGATTTCTTCCTCATTTCACTTATCCTTAAAGTACACGCTGACTGGCAGCAGTACAGTGGCAGTACAGAAATGCTATACAGTGGTGGGTGAGCGGTGTACCACTATTGTCAGCAGTGACACAGAGCACAATGCTATACAGTGGCGGGTGAGCGGTGTACTACTGTTCCCAGCAGACACAGAGTGGAAGTAAACACAATGCTATATAGTGTGGCTGAGCCGTGTACACAGAGTGGCATTAAACACAATGCTATATAGTCTGCTATATAGTCACCCCGAACAGGGTGATGTTCTGCAGAACCCGAACAGTGGCAAACACTGTTCGCCCAACACTACTGGGAGGGAACGCAGATTTTAGTACCTAAACACACGATACAACATGTTTTCCGGGGTCGGACTCTGAGGCACATACAGATGGTCCCGATCATCATCCTCATCATACAACTCTTCTCCTGAGTCTGACCCACCCACCACCTCTGCCACCCCAACATCCCCAGACACAGACCCCTCATCGTCCTCAACATTAACTTGGGATGCTGGCCTGAGCCAGACCTCCTCCTCCACATCAGGCCCCATCATCTCCTCAATGGCAGCCCTCATTAATCGCTCTGGCGACGGACTGATGGACACAACGTTCTCCTCCGGGGAGGGCTGCTGCTGACCACTGGCTGCTGGGGTGGATGTTATAGCTTGCGTGGGGCGTTGGCTGTTGCTGTTGTTGGGAGTGCTGCTCACAGCGGAGGTCTCTGGGGAACTCATGTTGAGCTCATATAGTGGTTGACGGTGAGTGGAGTATTACTGATCCCAGCAATATACACACTGACTGGCAGAGTACGCAATGCTATATAGTGTGGCTGAGCGGTGTACACAGAGTGGCAGTAAACACAATGCTATATAGTCTGGCTGAGCGAGCGGTGTACTACTGTTCCCAGCAGAATCAGAGTGGCAGTAAACAATGGTATATAGTCTGGCTGAGCGGTGTACACAGAGTGTCAGTAAACAATGGTATATAGTCTGGCTGAGCGAGCGGTGTACTACTGTTCCCAGCAGAATCAGAGTGGCAGTAAACAATGGTATATAGTCTGGCTGAGCGGTGTACACAGAGTGTCAGTAAACAATGGTATATAGTCTGGCTGAGCGGTGTACACACAATGCTATATAGTCTGCTATATAGTGTCAGTAAACAATGGTATATAGTCTGGCTGAGCGAGCGGTGTACTACTGTTCCCAGCAGAATCAGAGTGGCAGTAAACAATGGTATATAGTCTGGCTGAGCGGTGTACACAGAGTGTCAGTAAACAATGGTATATAGTCTGGCTGAGCGAGCGGTGTACTACTGTTCCCAGCAGAATCAGAGTGGCAGTAAACAATGGTATATAGTCTGGCTGAGCGGTGTACACAGAGTGTCAGTAAACAATGGTATATAGTCTGGCTGAGCGGTGTACACACAATGCTATATAGTCTGCTATATAGTGTCAGTAAACAATGGTATATAGTCTGGCTGAGCGAGCGGTGTACTACTGTTCCCAGCAGAATCAGAGTGGCAGTAAACAATGGTATATAGTCTGGCTGAGCGGTGTACACAGAGTTTCAGTAAACAATGGTATATAGTCTGGCTGAGCGGTGTACACAGAGTGTCAGTAAACAATGGTATATAGTCTGGCTGAGCGGTGTACACAGAGTGGCAGTAAACACAATGCTATATAGTCTGGCTGAGCGAGCGGTGTACTACTGTTCCCAGCAGAATCAGAGTGGCAGTAAACAATGGTATATAGTCTGGCTGAGCGGTGTACACAGAGTGTCAGTAAACAATGGTATATAGTCTGGCTGAGCGGTGTACACAGAGTGTCAGTAAACAATGGTATATAGTCTGGCTGAGCGGTGTACACAGAGTGGCAGTAAACACAATGCTATATACTCTGGCTGAGCGAGCGGTGTACTACTGTTCCCAGCAGACACAGAACAGTGAACAGAATGCTATATAGTGTGGCTGAGCGAGCGGTGTACCACTATTCCCAGCAGACACAGAACAGTGAACAGAATGCTATATAGTGTGGCTGAGCGGGCGGTGTACCACTATTCCCAGCAGACACAGAACAGTGAACAGAATGCTATATAGTGTGGATGAGCGAGCGGTGTACCACTATTCCCAGCAGACACAGAACAGTAAACAGAATGCTATATAGTGTGGCTGAGCGAGCGGTGTACCACTATTCCCAGCAGACACAGAACAGTGAACAGAATGCTATATAGTGTGGCTGAGCGAGCGGTGTACCACTATTCCCAGCAGACACAGAACAGTGCACAGAATGCTATATAGTGTGGCTGAGCGAGCGGTGTACCACTATTCCCAGCAGACACAGAACAGTAAACAGAATGCTATA
The DNA here is from genome assembly GCF_040937935.1 of Hyperolius riggenbachi. NCBI lineage: Eukaryota > Metazoa > Chordata > Amphibia > Anura > Hyperoliidae > Hyperolius > Hyperolius riggenbachi. Next base: position 240,906,751 of record NC_090651.1, on the reverse strand, counting down.
TAGTGTGGCTGAGCGAGCGGTGTACCACTATTCCCAGCAGACACAGAACAGTAAACAGAATGCTATATAGTGTGGCTGAGCGAGCGGTGTACCACTATTCCAAGCAGACACAGAACAGTGAACAGAATGCTATATAGTGTGGCTGAGCGAGCGGTGTACCACTATTCCCAGCAGACACAGAGTGGCAGTAAACAGAATGTTATATAGTGTGGCTGAGCGAGGTACACAGAGTGGCAGTAAACAGAATGCTATATAGTGTGGCTGAGCAAGCGGTGTACTACTATTCCCAGCAGACACCGAGTGGCAGTAAACAGAATGCTATATAGTGTGGCTGAGCGAGGTACACAGAGTGGCAGTAAACAGAATGCTATATAGTGTGGCTGAGCAAGCGGTGTACTACTGTTCCCAGCAGTGACACAATGACAGGGGGGACCCTGGCTAGCGTGGCTGGAGCGCGAACTACCCTGCCTGCCTACCCAAAGCTAAACCCACAGACAAATGGCGGAGATATGACGTGGTTCGGGTATTTATTTACCCGAACCACGTGACCGTTCGGCCAATCAGAGCGCGTTCGGGTCCGAACCACGTGACCCGTTCGGCCAATCACAGCGCTAGCCGAACGTTCGGGGAACGTTCGGCCATGCGCTCTTAGTTCGGCCATATGGCCGAACGGTTTGGCCGAGCACCGTCAGGTGTTCGGCCGAACTCGAACATCACCCGAACAGGGTGATGTTCTGCAGAACCCGAACAGTGGCGAACACTGTTCGCCCAACACTACCGCGCGCCCCCGCGGCCGATCGCGCGCGTGCACGCGCACTCCCGGCCGCGGATTCGGTAGTCAGGGAATCAATGTATCGGACTATGAAGTCCGATCACTGATTCCTCTCCCCCGCTGAAAAAGCGACAGCTTCTCTCGGAAGCTGCGCCTTTTCTGGCCATTCACTGCCTGATGCGCCACTCTAAGCGTGTGTTACGCTTAGAGTGACGTCATGTAAACAAACTCATGGCCGCCATCTTGTGGCCAAAAAGTAATACTACACCTGAAAATAAAAATGAATTAAAATCAACACACATTTACATTATAAATCTATTGTTTACCCCCCACCCTCCCAAAACTACCCAAATAAAATGTTTACTATAAATAAAAAAAAACATTACAATAAAAAAAAACAAAAACATGTAAATATTTACCTAAGGGTCTAAACTTTTTAAATATCAATGTAAAGATGAAATATTTCTATATTTTTTTTTATTTTAAACTTGTTAATAGTGATGGATGCAAAATGGAAAAAATGCACCTTTATTTCCAAATAAAATATTGTCGCCATACATTGTGATAGGGACATAATTTTAACGGTGTAATAACCGGGACATATGGGCATATACAATACGTGAGTTTTAATCATGGAGGCATGTATTATTTTAAAACTATAATGGCTGAAAACTGAGAAATAATGAATTTTTCCATTTTTTTCTTATTCTTCCTGTTAAAATGCGTTTACAGTAAAGTGGCTCTTAGCAAAATGTACCCCCCAAAGAAAGCCTAATTGGTGGCGGAAAAAACAAGATATAGATCAGTTCATTGTGATAAGTAGTGATAAAGTTATAGGCTAATGAATGGGAGGTGAACATTTCTCTCGTGAAAACCACGGAACCTGAATGGGTTAATTTACATGTGGGGGCAAATTTCAATCCTTTCTCTAGAACTTGTTTTTCTCCTTCTTTCAATTCGGTTTTACTCAAATTGAATATGCCCCTTTCTTTATCTGTGGAGATTTGATAGATTGGATGTCTATAAAAAGCAGGAAGTGGTGGCCAGTGGGTATCCCTCATCCTGATGAAGATAGTCATATACTATCGAAACATGTCGATGTGAAGGGCTCTAGGAGCATCCACGCAGTGTTTCTACATTCTGCAACAAAAACCATGTACAGCATAAGGTGCATGGTTGCATATGGGAGCTTTGAAAGCAGGAAATCGCATTGGAACGCTGGTTGGAACGCAGGAGCCCGGAAAGGGAAGTGACGTCACTCCCAACTGGCCAATCACCCGGAAAGCTGTGCAGCCGGAGCGCACGGAGCTGTAAGGAGCTTGTAAACGGACGCCATACCGGGGGAGCAGCGATACGGAAAGAGAGAGGAGTCCTGCTTGCGAGGCTACCGGCCGGAGCCCGCATGTGAAAATTAGAAAAGCGGCAAGACGCGTAAGTGACCGGACGCACAAGTGATTGAAAGCGTCCTTTGCAGTAGGTGGATAGACACTCTGAGATAACGGAGGGGACTGCTATAAACATATAGGCGGATTGACCCAATACACTTATCTACACAGATTTTATTGGAGAACTTTTTAAGGGGAATTTTTATTAGAGATTCAGGTAGCTCCATGGTATGTATGGTAGTGCGTATGGCATGAATGAAGTTATATTGTTCCACTTTTTAATAAATTTTTTTAGAAAGTATATGCAGAAGGGGATATAGTGGAGAACTTTTGAAGTGACCTTGTATATGAAACCCTTTATGCTTATATGGTTTTAATTCCAAAGGCTAGATATTTTTATGTATAGATAAATAAATTATCAATTATAAATTTGGATACGAGGGATATTCTCTGTTTTTTGTCTATTTTTATGTTTGGTGGGGATTGAAGGGATACCCACACCTTGAGAATCAAGCAGCTGACTGATTGGGGGGACAGGGAGACAGAGTAGCGCCTTTTTACTTCTTCTTCTTTTTGCTACTAGTGATCTATTCCACCTTCCCTGCTTGGTCCATCTGGGCCAATCAAAGGGCAGTGGGAAAGGATCAGTACCTTTTTTCCCCAAACATTAACATGCTTGGGCCTTGTGTTCTCATTAACGACTTATTGTTCATGAGAATGTCCTCTCTTCGGTCTCCTAGGACATAATGGCAGCCTAGGATCACCATCAGCACGGTACTCTTCATTATAAAAGCACCTCCTTGGGAAAGAAAAACATTAGCAATTTGCATTATGCTTTGCTCAGTCAGTTTTTTAGTCTCTTTCCGATCTCAGGAATCTCGCTGTTCTCCAAACTCGGATTGGCATCTGGAGCCTTTTGCTTATCCGACTGACATCTCTGTCACGGCTGCCAGTACCTACGCTTTCTTGCTTCCATATTGCCAAACTCCTGAAATCGAAATACAAACAAATCAATTCTTATTAATGATTTGGGATTAGCCCTGCGGCTTGCACTCTGTACACTCTAAATTGATCAATATATACCGTAATTGATCTCGTTGCTTTATGGTTCTGATGAACTCTGTTTGCTCTTTTTGGTAGACTGGAGCTAAACTCCTCTCCCCTACCTAAGTACTAGTACTATCCTAAGTACTTACCTGTTTAAAATATGCTCCCGTGGACTTCACCTTTGGAAGCTCTCACCTCATTGCAATCTCTCCCCACATCCCCCCTTCTGTACATACGCGGCCGTCGTATGCACAGAGTACGGATGCCACACACCTGTTGTTGCTTTGCAGGTGAGCCTGCAATGCTCTTACTCATTTTCGCATTTACTTACCTAGAACTCCATTGAGCCCTACCAGCTCAGCTAGAAATCCTGTTTGTTGTACCCTCTGACCAATGTTTGCCAATGCTACTACCCCCAGACTACAAGAAACGGCTGCCTCCCCATAGGCAGGTGTGCTTTGCACTTTAACTACCCAGGGCGCAGGGCTAAGCATTCCAGCTTTATATGCATGTATGTGGACCCCTGAATGCCCACTTGGTAGGTAGTCACATGGCAAACATTGTACTGATACACTGTCACTCTGTAAAAGGCAATTTCTTCATCTTTATAATCGCCCCAAGAACTGGAGCTGGAGCTGGAAAAAATATATTTGACCAATCAGTGGACGAGAAAAACACACAAACAGCCCCAGCCCAGCATTGACCTCCTTGTCAAGCTCTGGCCCTGTCCACGACAAAAATCGGAAAACAGTTACCGCTCTGCAGCCACGGCGACGGACACCTGGATTGGTCAACTCCCTTTTTTCCAACTCCGGTACCCCTTATGCACTGTCCCCCCTTTTACTCTATTGGGAACTTATGCTGCACCACCCGTTATGGTGCTCCACTTAAAGGAACCATCCCCTAAGTAACCATGTCCAGATACCCCCTGATCTGCCCATGCAAATCACTCCATGGGAAGTATCTGACTGCGATGTGTTTTCATGCCCCTCGCTGGAAAACCACTTCCTATCGGTAACCATGCTATGCCCATAGTAACTGCTTGGTTCCCGTATTCTGGCATTCCTTTCCCTGGGCCGAGACACTGGGAAAATACTCCGGAATCCGAAATACTCAGTAGAGTGCCTCATTATCTCTACCATCCCTTTCTCTCAGCTGCTATGCCCGTTGCCGTGAGCACAGCCTGACGTGACGTGGATCCCCCAGCCCCTCCTCCCCCCCTGCCATGACGTGTGGGGGCCATGACTCGTGGGGGCGGGCCCTCCTCAATGCCGCAGTTTTGAGTCCTGGAATGCCAGCTAAGATAGCTGCTATGCAATCTCCCATAGCAACCTCTTAATCCTATACACATTAGAAAAAAAATCAAACAGAACAAACATTTTATGCCTAGTTACACATAGCATAATTACACATTGCAGAAAATCAGCATTCCGCTACACACACTCTTGGATACCTGCGTGGAAAACTTAGAAAGACCCCGTCCCAGCTGTAATCCTAACTGCTTTATACATTGGAATCACCCAGTGACGTGCGAATCTCTCCACAAAAACAGCCATCCGCTTATCTCAGACATAACTCAGAACTACTAGAGCGTGCTGTGTCCTCTTCTCACACAAAAACCATTGCTGTATAACTCTAAACAACACCTTAATCTAAAGGTCCCTGGTTCGTTCCCGGGTTTCGGCACCAACTGTAAGAAACTGTAAGAACCTATATGTTTCTCTCGGCAACACACCTTTTTTCCGGCACCAGCGGCTCACTAGTAAGAGCTGCAAAAACTACTCATCACAGCACACAGCATAGGAGATAGACTTTCTTAGGCATCTTCAAGTTCCAAGTTGTTTATTCAGTAAACAGATATACAGATACAGTTCGTTACATCTTAGCCAAGCAGATTCTTCTTTAAGTCCATTTGCGTTACAAGCTCTTGACTAACATTCCTCCTGAATGTTAGTCAGGTTATCTTCTTTCTATTCTAAGTTACATCTAAACTAAGTATATACAGCATACATTATATCAGCTTACATAAAGAAAAGTAGTTAGCGTTCCAGTCAGCAGATAGAGAGCATGCAAGTAAGAGTGGGCTCCGTTGGCCCATCCTGCCCTTTAATACTGACTAGGAAAGAGTTAAATGTGACCTCATCTGAGTCATCCCCCAAAACCGACTATTGGCTCAGACCCCTCGTGGTGTCATAATACCCACCTACACGATTAATATTATATGATCCCTTTCCCTTACATACAGGAATGTTCTCTGTTTATTAAATATTGGCCTCTGTTTTCCCCTTTGCAGTCTGAAAGTCAGTAAATTTGAACAGATAGTGTCCCTGTCCTTCGGACGAGGACAATCTGCTTCTGGTAAAAGTCTTCATAATTTCTCTCCGAGAAATTATGCTTAAAGAGACCCTGTGCAAATCAAGCCTTTCAACTAACTCAGTTCAAATAACTGAAGCCTACATCTAACAGGTCACCTTCAATAAGAAATATTAATCAATGCATAAGGACCTAAAGTTAACCGTTCCCCCTGTCAGGAACCAGCCCCACAGCAAGCCTGCAGAGACAGTTCCTGATGAGGGTTTCGACCAGATCGAGGGGGGAAGCAGCCTTATTCAAGCTACCCCAAAGCTGTCGCCCCTCAACCAAACTCTACACAACTCAGCCACCATAGTAGTCATCTGCAACGATACTTGCTAGACACTACAGCAATTCATACTCTGCATACTCTACTGTTGAGCTGCTTGCGCTCAGGCTGGTATCACGCACCTTTGGTCAGCTGTGAGCTTTAGGCCAAGCTACGAGAACGCCACACACCCAATACAATATCACACGGTAGCGAGGAACAATCTGAGCACACAATCCGGTGCTAAACTTTTAACAATTACACTGCAATCTATCTCTAGGAGATGTAAATCTCTCCTTAGTACACATAAGCTAACTTATTAAAGCTAGCTTATTAAATAAAATTAATCTAATTTTCTACTATTCTATCAAAAAAGGGTGACATCATGGTTGTTACATCCCGGCTCAACTCATGCAATGATCAGAGCTTCCTGTTTCCTGCATGCCCTTTGAGACAGCAGACATGAGACAGCCCAGATGTGTACTGGGACAATAGGATAGCTGAATGGGTAACTGTGTAGGTGTCAGGCTTAGCTGTCCTTGTAGGTAGACTTCAAAGTGATGTAAACATTCACTTTGCTTACTTCTAATATCATACAGACAGTTCCCCATAGAGCAGCGTATTCATGACAACGGCTAGCTAATTAACAGTTTCCTTTTCTCTAGTGGTTGTTGAATTATATCTTTACTGTTGTTTACAAAGGAAATAGAATGCAAAAATACATCTGTACCTTACCCAAGCAGACCGTCATACAGAAAATGGAGGCTCCCACAAGATACAAGTTAAATAAAATGGCTACCACGTTCTGAATATTACCATACATACAGTGGCATAGCTAAGGGCCCCGGTGCAAGTTTTACATGCCCCCCCCCCCCCCAAGCACTCTATATATAACAATTGATATGGCGCACCAAAACCTGCCAAGGAAAACCACAGTGTCAGAGGTACAAGAAGGGGATGGGGAACGGTTTGTTAATGATCACTACTATTCCAAGCATCTATAAAAGTGATTATTACCAGCACAGGACCAACAGAGAGCTAGTACTGTGATAGGGGGTGGACCCTACGGGGCTCCTCTGGCCCAAGGGCTCCAATGCGGCCGCTACCTCTGCACCCCCTATTGCTATGCCCCTGCATACATATCCTCATCCCCCGTATATTCTTACACCCCCTGCACTAATCAGCCATACTATTCTAAGTTCTATGCAAAAACTTGCTTTTACAAACAGTGTCTAAAAGTGTTAATAGTGTTTGTTTCCTTGTTTCATACAGCCATGTTAATCATTGAGCTGTAAGGCTTTGAGCTACAGCACACAAATGTTATTTAATGTCTGAATGTAGGAAATAAGACCTTCATAAAGACTGGGGTCAATTCACAAATTTCTCCTATCTTTATTAGGAAATTTGAATTTTTTGGGTTATCGCCTTAGTGATAAACAAAATAAAATATCCACTAACATTTCTAATCCTTATTTTAACAATTTAATTCAGTCCTTAGCTGTAGGCTTTAACCTTAAAGTTTAGCAATAAATCCTTAAATTTAGGGGTTATTTCTTAACTTAAAGAGAAACTCCGACCAAGAAATAAACTTTATCCGAATCAGTAGCTGATACCCCCATTTACATGAGAAATCTATTCCTTTTCACAAACAGACCATCAGGGGATGCTGTATGACTGATATTGTGGTGAAACCCCTCCCACAAGAAACTCTTGAGTACGTACTCCTGGCAAGTTCCTGTCTGTGAACCTTGCTGCGTTGTGGGAAATAGCTGTTTACAGCTGCCAAAAAGCATGCAGCAGCTGCATCACCTTCCAACAGTAAAAATGTCACCATGTAATAAATGCCAGAAGGTAAATCAAGGATTTAAACGATTTTACAATGGGCAAACACAGACTAAATCATTTATACATAATTATTGTAAAAATGAAGCACTTTTTTATTACTTTTTTTTTCACTGGAGTTCCTCTTTAAAGCAAACCTGACTGAGAAATAAAAGTTAAAATATGTGGGAGATAAATATGATGTGTGTATATTTATATACACATCATATTTATGTCCTGCATAGTCTACTCATCAATCTTTTTCTCCTATTGCATTTTATTTGCCCATTGTGATAGATGAAGTTTTCTGTTCTCCATTTTAAAAATGGCTCTGACCCTATATCAGCTTCCGGGTCAGCATCCCGTGAACCTGTAATATTGCCCTCTTAACCACTTGCCGACCGCACACTCATAACGTGCGTCGGCAAAGTGGCAGCTGCAGGACCAGCGACGCAGTACTGCGTCGCCAGCTGCAGCCTAATTAATCAGGAAACAGCCGCTCGTACGAGCGGCTGCTTCCTGTCAAATCACGGCGGGGGGCTCCGTGAATAGCCTGCGGGCCGCCGATGGCGGCTCGCAGGCTAGATGTAAACACAAGCGGAAATAATCCGCTTTGTTTACATTTGTACGGCGCTGCTGCGCAGCAGCGCCGTAAGGCAGATCGGCGATCCCCGGCCAATCAGCGGCCGGGGATCGCCGCCATGTGACAGGGGACGTCCTGTCACTGGCTGCACAGGACGGATAGCGTCCTGTGCAGCCCGGATCTCCAGGGGAGGCAGCAGGTAGGAGAGGGAGGGGGGAATTTCACCGCGGAGGGGGGCTTTGAGGTGCCCCCCCCCGCCACCCACAGCAGGCAGGAGAGATCAGACCCCCCCAGCACATCATCCCCATAGGGGGGAAAAAAGGGGGGCAATCTGATCTCCCTGCCTGCACCCTGATCTGTGCTGGGGGCTGCAGAGCCCACCCAGCACAGATCAATCAAACCAGCGCTGGTCCTTAAGGGGGGGGTAAAGGGTGGGTCCTCAAGTGGTTAAGCATGGATATGTATGAAGACAGGGAGGATGAGAGAAAAGATGGGGATGGCACATGTTCAGAAGGCCTGATGGGCCTTTAGGTTCCGGATAACCAAGTATGACTAGATCTTTTCAGAACTGGAAATAATTGTTGTTAGAAGAAATGGTGAGCTTCTGAGGGGAAATGACAGTGAGGTAAGTATGTGCAAAAAAGTTAATTTGCAGGTACATGATAAAAACATGATGTCATCATTTTATGTGGTTCAGATACCTGTTAAAGTAAGGTATAAAATATACCACATGAATTCTTAAACTAAGGATTGAAATGCCACATGAACCCTTAAAAACAGCAATGAAATACTGTATGAATCTTTAAAATAACAACTCAGTCTTTAAGATAATGCACAAGGAAATGAGGCAACTTTTAAAATATAAAATATGACGTTTAACCACTTCTATCTTCAGTGTATTTTCCCCTTATGGACCAGAGCAATTTTCACATTTCAGTGCTCCTCCCATTCATTCACCAATAACTTAATCACTGCTTATCACAATTAAATGATCTATATCTTGTTTTTTTCTCTCATCATTAGTCTTTGTTTGGGTGGTACATTATGCTAAGAATTATTTTATTCTAAATGCAGTTTAACAGGAATAATAAGTAAAAAAATTGAAAAAAAATCATTATTTCTCGGTTTTGGCCATTATAGTTTTAAAATAATACACACGACCATAATTAAAACCCACATATTTTATTTGCCAATTGTCCTGGTTATTACATCATTTAAATTATATCCCTATCACAATATGGAAACAATATTTTATTTCAAAATAAAGGTGCATATTTTTTAGTTTTGCATCCATCACTATTTACAAGCCCACAATTTAAAAAATAACAGTAATATACCGTATTTTTCGGCATATAAGACGCACCTTTTCTTCCCCCAAACAGGGGGGGGGGGGGAAGTGGGTGTGTCTTATATGCCAAAGATACAAAGAAAATGGGTGCAGAGTGCGCAGGGAAGCTCTTACCCGTCCTGCCACGGCGCTCCTTTCCCCCTTCTCTCCAGCTGCGATCCTCTTCTCCCTCTGGAAGTCAAGTTTGGTGAAGCTGCTGCCGCCTCCTTCCCCCGTCTTCACTGCACGTGCGCCGCGTCATGCGTCGTGCAGTGAAGACGGAGTAGGAGGCGGCCAGCGAGAAGGACCCAGCGTGTAGCGGCAGGGGGCAGCTTTCCGTGAGGTGCATGGAAGGGGATTGCGATGCGCACAAACTATCGGTAACGTGCCGCTGATGTACCTATCTTTATTTTCATCACAGGAGGAACAGAGGACCCAGCGGCGTTAGCAGCTTCACCGAACTTGACTTCCAGAGGGAGAAGAGGATCACAGCTGGAGAGAAGGGGGAAAGGAGCGCTGCGGCAGGATCAGGTGTAGTATTGATGGTGTTGTAGTGTTAGTATAGTGTAGTGAAGTGAATTGAAGTGGTGTGTTATGTTAGTGCAGGATAGTGTTGTGAAGTGTATTGAAGTGGTGTGTTGTGTTAATGCAGGATAGTGTAGTGAAGTGTATTGAAGTGGTGTTAGTGCAGTGTTGTGTAGTGAATTGCTATGTAGCTTAGTTGGTAGGGCAGCAGGGGATAGTGTAGTGTAGATAGAGTAGGTTAGAGACAGTTTTAGGGGGTGAAAGGTCCATAAGATGCCCCTGCATTGCAGACGCACCTAGGTTTAGTTATTTTTTTTTCTTAATTTTTGCCTTCCAAACTTACGTACGTCTTATATGCCGGAGCGTCTTATATGCCGAAAAATACGGTACTCTCTTGTTTTACATATTAAAAAAGTTCAGTCCCTAAGGTAACTATTTATGTGTTTATTTTATGGTATTTTTTTTTAATTATACAAAACATTTTTGGGGTACCTTGGGGAGAAACATTCTTTTTTTTCAGAATGAACGCTGCCGATCATTTCTACAGGAGCTTCGATCGATGAATGGGAACTGCATTCCCATTCATTGATCTCTGGGCTAACTGGCGGGAGCGAAAACGAGAGCGGGTGCCCGCGCATGAGCAATGGGGATCGCAGTGGAGGTACGTATATCTACGCCTCTGAGGCTTAGGTGAAGTTTTTAGGGGCATAGATATACCGTTGTGGAGGCAGAAAAGGTTCATTATGCAGCCTAAACACAATATATACGACAAAATGACACACATATTACAGAACATCTCTAATGTGAATGTTTAGTTGAAATGATTTAATTTGTTTTGTGGAATGCTGCATTTCCCACCTAAAAGTCCCATTCAGTGAGCTTCCAAAGTGTGATTTGCCATTAGATGGGTGACAAAGTATAACTTAAAGCTGAAATTCTCTCTGTTGGGCATCCCAAACACAGCAACGGGAATGAACAAGTCTTTTTCATCACAACATCCAAATATCTTTTTGACCGGGATGTTTTTATAAAGTAATCTCACTACAGCAAATCTACTGTCACTGGGCTATGCATTGATGCTTTTACTCCTGCTAATGGATTATTACTCAAACTTAGCTGACCATTGCAGCTTTATAACTATATAAAAGGGAGGAGGAGGGGTAAAAGACTATACCTGGCATCACTTAGTCACAGAGGAAATCATTTGTTTAGATGTTTTTAACCTGAACTCAGTAGAGGTTACCAGGAGAGCCGCTACAGACATCAGTGTTTCCCAGCATCCTCCTTGTAAGCAGCCTTATATTGTAAAGAAGAAAATAGAATACAAGTTCTGATACTCTTTCCTCAAGACTCAGATGGAAATAAATTTTCTAGGCTATAAAAAAACGGGGGAAAAAAAGATTGTTTTGATGACTGTGAATTATTGGTCCTGTTGTAAATGTTGTTAGTATATTATACACTGAACGCACTGCACAGCGCCTGCATGTAATTTATTCTCTGTAAGCCATAGAGAAAATAAATTACTTCGGTATCTACTTTGCAGGTCAAAAAGAAATTGACCTCAGCTCCACGCTGTAAATAAACGTGATGGCAACGTTACAGCTCGTATTTTGGAGAAATGTGAACAGAATACCAATGTGCACATCTGTGAGATGCGATAGATGTTTTAATAAAGGCCATTTGTGATACCGGCGGTGGGAATATGGAGATGTGAGCTGGAGCGGATAATATAAAAACTGAAGACACCCAGTTGTGACTGGAAATCTACAAATACCCTTGTCTGGCATGTGTTTAACCCCTAACTACACGCCACATCTGTTTATTCAGTAAGGGTCTTCAGCAGTCCTAGGGAGTTTGACAGCCTCAGACAAGGCCTCCAATTACAGAGCTCCGTTTATGGAAAGGTTTTGGCAGTCCTGACCTTGCCTCCTCCATTTACCCCATTGTAGGGCACGCCATCAGTGAGTTAACACAGAGCAATGCCCTTCTGAAGGGAAGGAGTAGCAGCAGCAATCATCATTGTGGGGGTTATGTGTGAGGGTGTGGTAAAGCAGTCGATTGCAGTTATAATAATGTCTATGCTTATAGTACCCAGCAAGCTCATGGTGAACCAGAACTCCTAGGAGTGGGTAAGGGGCTACAATGGACCAAAAAGCCCTCTTACTAAAATGCTATGGAAAACAAAAGTTTTCCTTCTTGAAACAGAAAGTAATTTCAATTATTCAGGTTGGAGTGAGCTCTGAGATGTCTCCCAGTGCATCACTGTTAAATATGCAAATATTCATTGTTGTCCCTGCATGCTAAACACCCCTCCAGATCTGCTGGAATGCAATGATGTGTCAGCTGTATATTTAACAAGCTGACACATCATTGCATTCCAGCGGATTAGGAGGTGTGTTTAGCTTCCATTGACACCAATGGATGATTTGCAAATTCAGCAGTGATGCAATGAGAGATATCTCAGAGCTCACTCCAACCTGAATATTTGCAAATATTTTCTGTTTTAAGAAGGCAAAGTTTTGGTCTCTGCTTATGTGAAACTCTTTGGCAGCCATCTGTTCTCAACTACAAGTACATGAGTTGCAAAAGCTAAACAAACGCTTTGGAGAGAAAGCAAAGAAAAATAGTTTTATGAAGTTTTAAGTCCAATGAGTAGTTTACATAAAACTTCATTTTTTTTTGTTGGTTCACACCACATTTTTTTTAGACGTGCATTTTTGGTTCACACACTGTATAAACTTACTCTTACACATTCCTGGCATTGACTTGGTTCATTTGGTGTTTAGATTATTGTTCTGACTGCCATTGGCACACGGAGCATGTTTGTTTGTTGGGTTATTTGGTATTGTTTACTATTTTGTTATCTTTTTATGTTTTTTTCTGCGATTTAGTACTGGCTTACTCATTTAGGTTAACTTTTGGATTGCCCCTATTATTTTGCTTGTGATCTACAGTATGAAGCTATTTAGAGACCATTCGGTTGCTTTCTTGAGTAAATGTGCTGTCATACATTTTTATCAAACTTTCATTGATTTTCTCCATTTGGCTCTAATATTATTATTTCTAAAGTGCCTACATATTCCATGGCGCTGTAAAGAGTAAGAATAAACATGGGGTACAGAATAATACAGACAATGGTATACAAAAATGTAGACATTGTTACATAATACATAAATAATAAACATAATAATGAAAATGATAAATGTAACATGATAAGGAAAATGTATAACAAATGCCAAGTCACAAAAGGGTAAGAGAGCCATGCGCTTGTGAGCTTACAGTCTAAAAGAATAGGGAGGAAACAAGAGGTGCATTAATACACCATAAATACAGTATATCTAGTAATATTATGTTAGTTTAGAAGAATGGCCTATTCTTGTCAGAAAAAGTGAGTTATGAAGGAGCATTTAAACAGTTCAAAGATTGCAGGAGTGACTGATGTGTTTAGGATGGGGATTCCAGAAGAAGGGTGAAGCTTGTGAGAAATCTTGTGTACGTGAATTCAAAGATGTGATTTTAGAGGATAAAAGATGAGTGTGTGCAGATCAGAGTTTGCTGATGGAGTGGTATCTGGAAGCTAGTGAGGAGATGTACAGAGTAGAAAGTTTGTGGAGAGCTTTGTCAGTTGGAGTTAACAGTTTGAAGTAGATCCTCTGCTTATTGGCAGCCAATGAAGTTGGACAGAGAGTAGAAGCAGAGGAGGAACGAGAAGAAAGATGAATGAGTCAAAGAGCAGATTGGAGGATTGCCAGTCTGTTAGTTGGTAATCTGTAAAGGAGTATATTACAATAGTCCAGATGAGAGATTATATAAGCACACACTAACATTTTAGTATTATTATTTATTGGATTTATATAGTGGCAACATATTACACAGCGCTAGTAGTGTCCTGGATGAGATAATGTCAGATGCAATATATATTTTTGAGCTGGAGATGGCAGGAGCTGTTTAGAGAAAGAGTAAATGTGAGGAATAAAGAAGAGACAGGAATAAAATAATAATGTTATTAACATAAATAGAATTCTACACTTTTGCACATTCTCAGCCTGTTTATGTTTCTGTTAGTATGGTTTATTGTTACATTTGGAATTTTTAGGTACAATTAACTGTACTGTCACAGCATGCATTTGTGAATATGAAAAAGTTTGTAACTCTTATGAAGCAGTCAATGAACCGTGAAACGCACGTCAGGCCAATGTGTTAGCTATATCTTGCTGTTACTTGTTTTCATGATTTTCTACAGAGGTGCTTTTGACAATTTGTATGACAGGTGTATCCCCAGTAGTTTTTTATAATGATGTATACACAGTTATGTTTTATGTAAACTACTTATTAGATTTTAATTCCCGTACACTGCTTTCTTTTGTTTCCTCTGGGGGGTGTTTGTTTGCACTCTGCACAATATACTGGGGTAGAGCATACTAGAACTTGCACTTATTTTTGACAGAATTAACATTTCTAATACTTGGTTTCTGTAAATAGTGATAAATTCCTTCAAGACTTGCTCTAGATAAAAGTAGACAGGACTGTTATGCTAGCACCATTGCAACTGATACAAATAGCAACAGGTGTCTGGCTACACCACCAAAGTGTCATATGATTTGCTTTGTGTTCCTTGTTTGATGATATTATTCCAGCTGATGAGAACGAATAAAGGGCTTGAAACAAGTTTATAGTGCTTTTTATTATAGGATGCGAATTACAAGTGACACCTCCTGTCACCTACAAGAGACCTCAGCCTCTAAAGGAAATGGGAGAAAATGTTTCTGGTACCAAATAACATTATCTTTCTAAATGCATCCTGACAATCCAGTAATCACTCCAATTTATTCCAAGCGGTGCAACCTAATTGCAAGCATCACTGAGAACAGCAACGCTAAATCTCCAGGCTTCAGACAGAAAATAAGGAGCTGAGTGACTTATCTTGATTTTTTATATGATTATAGAGTCTTGTCTTGTGCAAAAAAATTCTAAAAATGGAAAATACTTTCCCCTTTGTTTACTTTCTTACTAAGGGCCCATTTACATCTCAATCACCTCCTTGGCATGTGTTAATCAGAGCCACTTTTTTTGCTGTGGTTGCATAGAGTGCTGCGTAATATGTTGGCGCTTTATAAATACAATAAATAAATAGTGATTACCACACGTTTTGTGAAGTGCTTAGGCACAGCTGAATGGGCAATAGGAGTAGAAGGAGGTCCACTTCAAATGACCTCCAGACCTCCTTAAT
Organism: Hyperolius riggenbachi; assembly: GCF_040937935.1. Lineage (NCBI taxonomy): Eukaryota > Metazoa > Chordata > Amphibia > Anura > Hyperoliidae > Hyperolius > Hyperolius riggenbachi. The sequence goes on along the minus strand of NC_090651.1, from coordinate 240,891,441 downwards.
GCTGAAATAAATAGCAGACAACCATGAAGTGAATTTAGGCATGGGATGATTGGGCAACAGGAGTGCAAGAAGGGCCACTTATATGATCTTCAGATCTCCGTAATGCTGAAACAATACAACAGATGAACATGAAGTACATTTAGGCAGCGTCCGCATCAAAGTCTATTACAGAGGCTGAGCCATGAGGCAATGCATGCAGCAGTTATAGACCGTCCAGTGGCCCCAATTAGTGATGAACGCGATATTTGCTTAATTGTAATTTTGCACCATAATTCGCAATTACGATGCAAAATCGTAATGTGATATTTCAGGAAAAAAATTGTAATTTCATATGTAAACGTAACCAGGAACCGTAGTTTTGCATAATTTCATGCCAACTTTAGTGGTGAATAGCAAAGCCGCCATATATGCTATTATCACCAAAATTGCTATACATGTTAAGGGGAATAGTGGGACAAAGTCAATTTTTTTTTTTAACCACTTCAGGATCACAGGTTTTTCCCCTTAAAAACCAAAACAACTTTCACATTTCAGCGCTCCTCCCATTCATTCAGCGATAACTTTATTGTTACTTATCACACTGAAATGATCTATATATTGTTTTTTTCGCCACAAAAATTATGCTTTCTTTGGGTGGTAGTTTTTGCTCTGAATTATTTTATTTTATATGCATTGTAAAGGGAATAATAAGGAAAAAAAGAAAAAAAATGATTATTTCTCAGTTTTCAGCCATTATAGTTTTAAAATAAAATGTGCTTTGGTACATAAAACCCACACATCTTATTTGCCAATTTGTCCGGTTTATTACAACGTTTAAATTGTGTCCCTAGTACAATGTATGGTGATAATATTTTAACTGAAATGAAGGAGCATTTTTCCATTTAGGGATTTTTAATACTTTTTCACTTGTTACAAGAACTTGTTTTGAAAAAATATACTCTCATGACAGCCGTATTACAAAAGTCCCTAAGGTAACTATTTATGTAAAAAAAAAATGAACTGTAATTTTTTTAATTTTTTTTTAACAAGTGTTTTATTTCTGTAACTGTGGGGCAGGGATGGAAGGGGTTAAAAGTAATAATTAAAAAAAATAATAATAAACTTTCTATGGAAAATAGTATAGTGGCATAAATAGGTGTATTTTACTTTTTGGCCCCAAGATGGTGCTATTGAGACCGTGTTTCTATTAATAGAACACAGCCGAAAACGGAAGTGTCGTGTCTGAGAGCTTATGGGACGTTATTAAGCTCTCTGAAGACACGGAACCGGTGATCGTGATTGAGAATCGAAAGAGTGGATCGGTGGAAAACAGCGCGGGAATCGTGAACGCGATGGTAAGGCAGCAGTACGCATATCTACGCCCCTTTATCCGCACGTGAAGTTTAAAGGGGCGTGGATAGAGATGAGCGTAATGACGTAATTACGATTTCGCGAAATTTCGCGTAATTAGTGTAATTATGATTATGGCCGTAAGTACATAATCGTAATGAAGAAGGATTTCACGAAATTTTCGCGTAAGCGTAATTTTCGCGTAATTTTCGCATTACAGTGGGTATTACAAAATGAATGCGTATGGCCATGCTCCCAAGCGGAAAAGTTGACGCATGGATCAATGTTAGGTAGCCGCCGACTTTAAGGGTTAATAGCAAAGCCCCCTTAAATGCTAAGTGCCTCAAATTTGGAGAATATATTAAGGAGATCAGGAGGAATAAGAGGAATTTTTTTTTTTCAAAAAGACCTTATAGTTTTTGAGAAAATCGATGTTAAAGTTTCAAAGTAAAAATTTATACATTTAAAAACCCGCCGACTTTAACGGTTAATAGCAAAGCCTGCTTAAAGTTTAGGAACACCAAATTCCTAGGGTATATTAACCTTCCTGGCGGTAAGCCCGAGCTGAGCTCGGGCTATGCCGCCGGAAGGCACCGCTGGGCCGATTTGCATAATTTTTTTTTTGCTGCACGCAGCTAGCACTTTGCTAGCTGCGTGCAGTGCCCGATCGCCGCCGCTACCCGCCGATCCGCCACTATCCATCGCGCCGCAGCCGCCCCCCCCCCCCCCAGACCCCGTGCGCTGCCTGGCCAATCAGTGCCAGGCAGCTCTATGGGGTGGATAGGAATCCCCTTTGACGTCACGACGTCGATGACGTCGGTGACGTCATCCCGCCCCGTCGCCATGGCGACGGGGGAAGCCCTCCAGGAGATCCCGTTCTTTGAACGGGATCTCCTGATCGCCGATCGCCGGCGGCGATCGGAGGGGCTGGAGGGATGCCGCTGAGCAGCGGCTATCATGTAGCGAGACTTTGTCTCGCTACATGAAAAAAAAAATAAAAAAAAAAAGATTTGCTGCCCCCTGGCGATTTTTTAGCAAACCGCCAGGAGGGTTAAGGGGATCAGTGGGAAGAAGAGGAACATTTTTTTTTCAAAAAGACCTTATAGTTTTTGGGAAAATCGATTTTTAAGTTTCAAGGGTAAAATGTCTTTTAAATGCAGAAAATGTCAGTTTTTTTTGCACAGGTAACAATAGTGTATTATTTTCATAGATTCACCCAAGTGGGAAGAGTTTTACTTACTTCGTGGGAAATATAAAAAAAAAACGACGTGGGCCCCCCCCTCCCAGATCTCTTTAATCCCTTGTCCCCCATGCAGGCTGGGATAGCCAGAATGCGGAGCACCTGCCGCGTGGGGCTCCGCACCCTAACTATACCAGCCCGCATGGTCCATGGATTGGGGGGTCTCGGAAGGGGAGGGGCAGCCAAGCTTTCCCCTCCCCCTCCGAGCCCTTGTCCAATCCAAGGACAAGGGGCTCTTCTCCATCTCCGATGGGCGGTGGAGGTGGAGGCCGCGATTTCCTGGGTGTGGGGGGTTCATGGTGGAATCTGGGAGTCCCCTTTAAAAAGGGGTCCCCCAGATGCCCACCCCCCCTCCCAGGAGAAATGAGTATAGAGGTACTTGTACCCCTTACCCATTTCCTTTAAGAGTTAAAAGTAAATAAACACACAAACACTTAGAAAAAGTATTTTAATTGAACAAAAAACATAACCACGGAAAAAGTCCTTTAATATTCTTAATTAACCATTAATACTTACCTGTCCCTTTAAATAAATGATCCCTCGCAATAGCCTCGGAAATGTTCTATCAGTTACAATGTAACAAAGTTATTACAATGTAACAACTTTGTTACATTGTAACTACGCCGCACCCGACGTCACTCGCCGCTCAGCCGCCGCAGCAATTACGCGTCCGTGCAGGACGCTAAGTCCCCGCAGCTCCCGCTGTCCACCCCGCCCACATCTGTCACCCACATGTGGGTGAGATGTGGGTGACATGTGGGAGAGGCGGGGAGGGCAGCGGAGCCGGCGGGACTTAGCGTCCTGCACGGAGTCCGGACCCGACAGAGCTCTGAGCTATATAGCTCAGAGCTCTCTAAGCATCTTTGAATTTGGGCTCCAAGGAGCCCCATTGGTCCTTAGCAGACCAATGGGGTTCCTTCAAATCAGAAGGAACCCCATTGATCTGCTAAGGACCAATGGGGCTCCTTGGAGCCCAAATACAAAGATGCTTAGAGAGCTCTGAGCTATATAGCTCAGAGCTCTGTCGGGTCCGTGCGGCGGCTGAGTGGCGAGTGACGTCGGGTGCGGCGTACTTACAATGTAACAAAGAGATTGGCTCTCATAGGCTGATGTCTATGACAGCTGATCGCTGTCATTGGCTGGTGGGGAATGGAGGGAGGGGTGAAAAAGAAAATTAAAAAACAAATAAATATTAATAATACAAGGACAAATAAATAAACAAACAAACATTACAGCAGTGATCAGAGCCCACCAACAGAAAGCGTGACCAGAAAAGGGGGGGGGGGGGTCATATGTGTGCTGTGTTGTATGGCTCTGCAGTGAGCTCTTAAAGCTGCAGAGCCCTAAATTGTAAAAAATAGCCTGTTCACTTGGGGGGTGTAAGCCTATGGTTCTAAAGTGGTTAACATAAACCATAACTTTCTATAAACCATTAAAAAATGCATTCAGTCAACTGGGGATACACATGACACAGACACAGAACATTCATATCGCGCTTTTCTCCTAGCAGACTCACAGTGCCAGAGCTGCAGCCACTAGGACGTGCTCTATAGGCAGTAGCAGTGTTAGGGAGTCTTACCCAAGGATACTTGCTGAATAGGTGCTGGCTTATTGAACAGGAAGAGCCAGCCCTGGTTGCCTGTGTCAGAAGCAGAGCCCTTAACCAGTACTCTATCCAGCCACTGCTACTCTATCCCGCCACTGCCATACAAATTGCCAAAAGCACCTTGTTTGGAAACAAACAACAAAGAAAGGTATAGCTAACAAGGTATAGCCTGAAAAACTATAAGTTCTTTTTGAAAACTTTTTTCACTTTCTTCTGCTGTAGCTCCCGAGATGTGGTATGAGAGTTTAGGAGGAAGCATGACTAGCTAAAAAAACAGCCTTTCTTATGCACCAGACAATGGAAAGGAATGTAACAAGGGGAAGGGGTGGCCTCTATCCTGTAAGGCTTTTGGGATGAATGGGGGGAAGCCTGGCAGACCATTTGGAGGGGCAGACCTGTAGACACCAAGGTTGAGAACTGCTCTTCGGTAAGTATATGAGTATATGGAGTATTTTGGAGGGGGCACAACCAATTGTTGATGAGGGAAGTTAATGAAATAAAGACCATCTCACAGCTTCTGTATAGTATATGTACCCCCCTTTAGACTTCATTTAAATGCCCAGGGGAGTAAATATACGTACCCCCGCTGCCACCACCGCTGTCCGCGCTCCCGCTCACTTGTGCTCTCGTTCATGTTGCCATCCGCTTGCCAGGAGATCAATGAATGGGAAAACAATTCCCATTCATTAATCTAAGTCCCTGTAGCAATGATCGGCGGCTTCTATGAGAAGCTGCGCAATCATTCTGATAAGTAAAAGTTTCCCATCCTCAGTACACTTCCTGTAAGCGTACATATTTCGCTTACAGGACCCATTAAAAAAAAGACTGAGGCCATCTTGTGGCCAAATAGTAAAACTACATCTAAAAGCATTTTTTTAAAATTAACCCCTTACCTCCCACACTCCCCAATAGTTACCAACATTTGTTTTTTGTAAAACAATACAATAAAAAAAACCTTACAATTAAAAAAAATACATAAATAGTTTTCTTAGGGACTGAACTTTTTTAATATGTATGTCAAGAGGGTATATTACTGCTACTTTATAAATGATGGGCTTGTTATTAGTGATGGACACAAAACTGAAAAAAAATGCATCTTTATTTCCAAATAAAATATTGGCACCAGACATTGTGAGAGGGACATCATTTAAACGGTGTAATAATTGGTACAAATGGGCAAATAAATTATATGGATTTTAATGACGGTAGCATGCATTATTTAAAAACTATAATGGCTGAAAACTGAAAAATAAGGATTTTTTTCCCAATTTTTTTCTTATTTTCCCATAAAAAAACATTTAGAATAAAATAATTCAGGGCATAATGTAACACATAAAGAAAGCCTAATTAGTAATGAAAAAAACACAATAAAGTTAATTTCACTGCGATTACCAGAGATAAAGTTATTGCCAAATGAATGGGAGGAGTGCTGAAAGGTGAAAATTGTTCGGATGCTGAATGGTTAAAACCCCTCAGTTGTGAAGGGGTTAATAATATTTACTTTCTGCAATTCTTTAGCTTTGTTTGAGGCTGCAAGTTTAACCATTGGGACTGTCTTCCTAATGACTCCCTGATTCTAGCACTGTTTTGTTTCCTCTTATAATTGTTATATACTCTAAAAAAATTAGTTACTATTAAAATATGCATGCCTGCCAAGTTCTTGTATGTATGGCAGTTTTATCAGCTAAAAAGGACCCATCGTTTGGACGTTTCAACGTCTGGTCGTTTGAACGTCAAATCGGGCGTGTGTACAAGTTGTCGTTCAGCTGATAAGACTGGACTTGAGCGATCCGCTTGGTGGATCATTCAAATCCAATCTTATCAGCTGAACGATAGAGTTGGGCCGAACCTCCGATTTTAGGTTCGCGAACCTGGTTCGCGAACTTCCGCGGAAGGTTCGGTTCGCGTTAAAGTTCGCGAACCGCAATAGACTTCAATGGGGATGCGAACTTTGGAAAAAAAAAAAATTATGCTGGCCACAAAAGTGATGGAAAAGATGTTTCAAGGGGTCTAACACCTGGAGGGGGGCATGGCGGAGTGGGATACATGCCAAAAGTCCCCGGGAAAAATCTGGATTTGACGCAAAGCAGCGTTTTAAGGGCAGAAATCACATTGAATGCTAAATGACAGGCCTAAAGTGCTTTAAAACATCTTGCATGTGTATACATCAATCAGGTAGTGTAATTAAGGTACTGCTTCACACTGACACACCAAACTCACCGTGTAACGCACCGCAAACAGCTGTTTGTGTAGTGACGGCCGTGCTGGACTGGTGCGCACCATGGCGAGAGTGCAGGTTTTGGTGGCTTTACAGCCCATATGGTCGCCTGGCTGATGTAGCTGAATGACAGAACAGTGACTGTCCAGCTGATCAAATTTGGTCTGACCACAATGAAGCGGGTTCACTGAACAGAACAGGTATACAGTGGCGGGTTCACAGAACAGGTATGCAGTGGCAGGTTCACTGAACACAACAGGTATGCAGTGGTGGGTTCACAGCACAGGTATGCAGTGGTGGGTTCACAGAACAGGTATGCAGTGGTGGGTTCACAGCACAGGTATGCAGTGGTGGGTTCACTGAACAGGTATGCAGTGGTGGGTTCACAGCACAGGTATGCAGTGGTGGGTTCACAGCACAGGTATGCAGTGGTGGGTTCACTGAACAGGTATGCAGTGGTGGGTTCACAGAACAGGTATGCAGTGGCAGGTTCACAGAACAGGTATGCAGTGGTGGGTTCACTGAACAGGTATGCAGTGGTGGGTTCACTGAACAGGTATGCAGTGGTGGGTTCACAGAACAGGTATGCAGTGGCAGGTTCACTGAACAGGTATGCAGTGGTGGGTTCACAGCACAGGTATGCAGTGGTGGGTTCACTGAACAGGTATGCAGTGGTGGGTTCACAGCACAGGTATGCAGTGGTGGGTTCACAGAACAGGTATGCAGTGGTGGGTTCATAGCACAGGTATGCAGTGGTGGGTTCACAGCACAGGTATGCAGTGGTGGGTTCACAGCACAGGTATGCAGTGGTGGGTTCACAGCACAGGTATGCAGTGGTGGGTTCACAGAACAGGTATGCAGCCAGACAGGAACAAGTTAAGCCTAACTAATCTTTCCCTGAGAGACAGTCTGCAGCAGCTCGCCCTACTCTCACTAACGCAGGCAGCACACGAGTGACCGTAATGGCTGCCGCTGCCTGCCTTATATAAGGGGGGGTGGGGCTCCAGGGGCTAGTGTAGCCTAATTGGCTACACTGGGCCTGCTGACTGTGATGTAGAGGGTCAAAGTTGACCCTCCATGTGCATTATGGGGCGAACCGAACTTCCGCAAAGGTTCGCCTGCGGGACGCGAACGCGAACCACTGAAGTTCGCTTGGAACCGTTCGCAGCCGAACCATTCGGCCCAACTCTACTGAACGACAGACCGTACACACGCCCAATTTGATGTTTGAAGGACCGGACGTTCAAATGTCCAAACGACGGGTCATTTGCGAAAATCCGCCGTGTGTATGAGCCTTTATCCAGCACTGCTTTTTAGAGGGTAGAGTGTTTTTCTTTGTCTTTTGTGTAAACTGAACTGTCCATTGATTGGAAGTGGATTATTCTTCTGACTGATTATAAATGACCGACAGCACACTTTTCATTAATTGTTAAACAATCAGATGTAGTAGTTGGTAAATATAGATCAGTCAAGCACATGACAGGAGAACAGGAGCAGGAAATATGGAGGAACATGCCAGGAACAAAAGATTGAGTGTGTTCATTGATTTGGGAATACCAATAGGGAAATTAGTCAAAGCGATCAATTGCCCAAAAGGTTGGCTGAGAAACTGCTTGTATCTACAAGGCCTATGTCTCCTTTTAACATGAAAATATTATACTTTAAAGTCATATGGAATAATTTTCTACAGTAAGAGGTACAATATGCATTTGCAATAATGATCCTAATGCTGTTATCCAATCACTGTATGAGATGATTGATGGCCCTTTGAAAGAAAGAGTGAAAATGCAAAAAAATTGTCCAACCATTTAAGATCAATGTTCCTCAATGGTGCGTTCGCAGCATATCCTAAGTGGATATGCTGTGCCCTGTCGCTGTGTCCGGTGAGATGTTTACACTCGCCACCTCTGTGCATCCACTTTGCCACCACCACCACCATATTGGGTCCTTCAACCTTGCTGGCACCACTGCTAGGCTCAGGGTCTAGCTCAGTATATAGCTTATAGCCCCGGAAGAAGCATAGGGCTCCCATTCAATTGCAAATGACCAATGAGAATCCTCCCAAGCAACAGCAAAATTCTTCCTGGTATTTGTTTTTTCTTCACACGTGAATTAAGCAGCAGCCTACTGTTTTCAACAGGCTGAATTTTAGTGCAGGAATTGCCCCTAGTGGAAACAAACCCTTAAAGTGTCCAGATGCCAAACTGGACTGGCTCCCTGTCACCTATTGAAACAGCTGGCACATCATGAAGTAAAAAAACAAACAAACAAAAAGACCCTACAGAATACAGCAAAGGAAAACTCAAGTGTAGATTACAAGAAATTATAAATCACAGGACATTATAAATCAGGTAAGAATGGAGCATTTACATTTCACAACTATAGGGGCTGGTCTCCTCAGATCCCAAACTTTAACAGAGTGTTAACAGAAGAGTTATTAAAGCACAATGGGAAACATGCTCTTGTCCCATCCTTGTTTTTTTTTTTTCTTTAAATAATTTTTATTAATGCACTCAGTAAGAAGTTTTGACATACATAATAAAAGTACATGTACATTTCGTGTGCATATATATCTTTTTAAACATAATGACCTAACATAACAATAAACTGATATTTTCAAGTTAACCAACTGTCTCTTGTTCTTGAGTCTTTTGATATGCCATGTATGCTGTTGAAGGAAAATGAATACCTATACAAAAGGCAAAGTCCTTCAATATTCTTAATCAACCTTAAATTAACATCACTTTATCATAGCAAATGAGTAGAGGAAAAGAAAAAGGTCCCAGTATTATATTCCCTTTCCCAAAGAGACAAAGGTTGTCTATATGTTGTAAATTATAGATAAAACAACACTAATCTACTCATAAACTACTAATTACTCAACTCTCTCCCAGAGCCCTTAGTCCCATCCATTCTCCAGAGCCCCCCCCCCCTTTTCTCATCCTGATACTTCATGTCTGGATCTCCAGTCTTCCCAAGCTGCCCGCAATTTTACTTGTTAAATACCATGTCGTATTCTCAAAAGTCTTCATTAAATGAAAAACCTGAATATCCGTAAAAGTTTTTTCTACATAGGTGCCATGTCTTAAAAAATGTGGCAGTTTTATTCTTGGCTTCTTTTTCTAAATTTAGCAGTTCCATTTGCATTATTTGATTCAATAATTCATAGACTAAAGACATTGTGGGGGGATCTGGTCTTATCCAGTGTGTTGAAATAGCTTTGTGGGTAGCTAGTAAAAACAAATGTTCAAATTTTGTAATAGAGGGGGCATCATGATTTTTCTGGAGATCCACAGCATGAAATAGACATAGCATAAGATCCAAATCACGTTTTTTACCAGTTATTCTATTAATTTCCCCCAATGACTTTTCCCATAATATTTTTATTTCCCTACAATCCCATAGAAGATGATTCAAATCTGGAAGGCCATTTGTACATTTAGGACATGCAGAAGTTATTTGCCTGGTCTCTTCTCCATGTATGAATGGACCCTTAATTGGAATGTAAGCCCTATGTACAATTTTAAGATGCATCTCTCTCCAGTTTTCACATAGCCTTTCTAACTGCCATCCATCCATTACAGGCCGCCTCCTTAAATTCTTCCACAGAAATTGAAAGTTTCTCAGCCCATTCTTTTAGATGGATCATATGTTTACCCAAGACTTTGGCTGATTCCCTATAAAACCGTATACAACCATGAGAGTGAGCATTGTTCCTGAGGGTTGAGTAAAATGTCTTCAAATATTTTACTGGAAGACAATTTTCCCTCCCTGCCCAAGATATGGGTCACATATGATTTTACTTGGTTATAGAAAAACTTGTGGGATTCTGGTATATGAAATTTATTTTTCAGTTCATTAAAAGATAGGAGCAAGTGATTGGGACTAAGGAGATCTTTTAACTGGACTATTCCTTGGTCTGTCCATTTTTTATAAACTACATGTAAAAGGCCTGGGATAAAACCCGGATTGGCCAAGAAAGACATTCTAAATGAAAGGTGACCTAGTATCATCCCCAGCTTTTTCCTTATTTCTCTCCAACAAATGACGGTGTCTCTTATCATTATGTTTTGTTTGATATAAAATGGCAGAGTTCCCACTTTGGTGTGTAAGATTCCCAGAAAAGAGTAAGGAGCTATAAGTTCTACATCTAATGTGGTATATTAGTTACATAGGAGGTATTTCCCAGCCAGTCTCTAATATGCCGGAAAATGACTGCTAAGTTATATAACCGGATGTCAGGGAGATTAAGGCCTAGGTGACTCAATGGAAGTTTTAATTTAGCCAGAGCAATGCGTGGTTTTTTAGAATTCCAAATAAATTTGGTAAAAGCAGATTCCAACCGTTTAATGTCGGCATGTTTAATCAAGAGAGGTAACGTTTGTATTTGATACAGTAGCCGACCAAAACTCATCATTTTAATCAAATGAATTCTACCCACCAATGAGATCGGTAAAGATGTCCAGTCCTGCAATTCCTTGATTACACGAGTAACAACTGTAGAGAAATTCAAATTGTACAATTGGCTAGTCTCCCTTGGTATCTTAGTTCCCAAGTAGATTATGAAAGAAGAGGCTATTTTAATTGGGTGTCGAAGAGTCATTCCCATGGATCCCCTTTGATCTATCCCATCCTTGTTTTGAAATGTGTTGCTGAGCTGGCATCAAATTTAAAGAGAAACCGTAACCAAGAATTGAACTTCATCCCAATCAGTAGCTGATACTCCCTTTACCATGAGAATTCTTTTCCTTTTCACAAACAGATCATCAGGTGGTTCTGTATGGCTGATATTGTGTTGAAACCCCTCCCACAGTGTGATGTCAGGACCATGGTTCTGACATCACACTGTGGGAGCCTTATTGCATTGTGGGAAATAACAGCTGTTTACAGCAGTTTCCAATTGCCAAAAAAAGTCAGCAGCATCTCCTTCCATTGACATCACCTGCCAGTAGTAAAAATATCACCATGTGATAAATGTCAAAATGTAAATCGGAGAGAAAATATTTTACAATAGGCAAACACTGACTAGATCATTTGTACATAATAATTGTAAAAAACGAAGCACTTTTTTATTACATTATTTTCACTGGAGTTCCTCTTTAAAATGTATGTATATTTTTTTTTTTTACCAAAAATAATGTTTTTCAGTTTTAACTTACTGTGTTGTGTCTCTATACCATTCTCAACTAAGTACAAGGTTTCAATACAGTACCTCAGTGCTATTGCACATATATGCTTTCAATAAATACAGTTATTCCAACAAGGATCTGATACTCCCACAATTCAGTCTCCAATGGACATCCGCATCTGATATCAAGTATCCTATATTCACCTCTCACATGCATAAGTGGACTTGCTACCACACAAAAGCAGAAGAGTACAGATAAAAAAGGTATTTAATAGATTTCACAATAAAATCCAGTGCACATTTCCACCCATCAATAACATTAACTTTAAAACTCAAAATCAAAGGGACCCAGCAAATATTTAGCACCTTTATGCTGCTCATACATCACCTGACTAGTTACATTATTTGGGCGTTCTCACTGGAACCCTGAGGGTGCTTAAATGGTGAAACTAGTTGGGAGTGTGAGTTTTAAAGTTAATTTATTGAGGTAATGTTCTGAAACATTTTTTTGACTTGGAGTGAGATCAAGGAGCTATTCTTTACAGATTCAGAATCAGTTTTATTTCACCAAGCACAACTGGGCAGTGCTCGGACTTGGATTTGGCAACAGCAGGGCACAGTGAAGCAATACATATCTGTTCTGGCACACATGGAGATAGACCCTGTAGCACCATCCTCACATACCCTATCCTCAGACCATATTCATTTCATACCTTGCACTCATTTAGAACAGGCTTTATTATGTGGATTTGTAAAACTAGGATTTGTGTATTCTACATCTATCTTGATGTGATGTATGGGGATAGATGTGTTTTGCAACAGTGTCCTTTAGCAAGGAGAGAGGGTCAGACATTCTTTCACCATGAAGACATTCTTTTTTATAATATCATCTTGTTTTTCGCTTTTATATCCTCTGCACACCAGAAACGGCTCTGGCATTATGTTCTAATCTACAGGAAAGTGTCTGTTTTTATACCCAGGTTTCTGCTAGCCTTATTTTGCATGTTTTTTTATTGTTAGGATTTTGACTCATGTTTTAGGTGGATATGTAGGTAGTTGGTGTGAGTGTTTTATGCACTGTTTGACATTATCCCATTAATCCATGCATGCTGATCCCTTCTTGTTTTCTGAAAAACGGAATCTTTCCATTACTGTAAAATTAATTCAGCACCATAGAGAGCTCATAAAATATTAACATTTGTCACAATCAATTTTCTTCATTTTCAATTTTTAATGCATAAAAGTTCTATTGACAGGTTCTCTTAAACAGCAGAGACACGTATAAAGCTTTTCCACCTAATTTCTAAAATGTTACACTTACAAACTAGTGAAACTACAACAAATATACATATATTTTCCTGTAAGGACTAGTTCTAGGCACACACACCAAACAGTCTTAATTTTCAACTTGTGAGAATATGGAGAGAAAATTTAAGAGATCTAATGACATTTTTCTTATTTGTATGTAAATAAAACCTACTTCCTGTTAATGTTATCCAAATTATTATTCAAAATTTCTAAGTGAAATTAAAATAATGTGAATTTCAAATATGTATTTTTTACCTCAGATAGGCTATATTTTCTTTATTCAGATGATAATGGAGCCGAGATGCAAAAGGTTGGGAAAACCATCCATACACTTTGACATATAAAAGTGAGGCTGGGAGCACAATTTGCAGAGCTGCATGTGGTTTTTAAGCATTCCTGGAAAACAAATTCTGCTAAGTGCGCTCCAAGCCTAAAAGTTTCAAAAAGTATCACCTGTTTGTATGCAAATATATCAGTACAAATTTAAATTACCCGATGCAAAATTATACATATAACTGAGACAATGGTCTTAATTCACTAAGCTTATCTCCTGTCTTTAATAACATTTCTATAGTTATCACCATGGTGACGAGGCATGTAGTATTCAGGAAACATTTTACCTCAGGCAAACCTAAAGTTAACTCTTCAATTCTTAAAATAACTCCAGAATTCTAAAGTTAAAGACAGGCTGTTAATTAACTGCGTGTGAAAATAACTACAGAGGAGGTAACTTAACTACAGAGGAGGTAACTTAACTACAGAGGAGGTAACTTAAGGAATTAAGAGTTAAGATAACTCTCTCACTGTGTGGAGGTAAGATTTATCTTGCCTTATTATCTCCAGCATGATCTTAGTGAATTGAGGCCAATGGCCCATATGCAATGAAGTTTTCCTATTGAGTTTTCTCCTAAGAGAGTAGGCGGGAAAGTACTATCAAAACTATTTTGAGTATTTTCTTGCTTACTGGGGGTTTAAAGAGTAACTTTCAGGCTGCAAAAGCTAATTTAAACCTCTATTCTCCTGTGTTAAACAGTTTAGAAGGAATCCAAAAAGGCAATACTGAAGTTAAAAATCTCTCTCACTTTGATGTTTGCTGAACAGCAAGCCTCTATATTCCCAAGCTCCTAAGGAGGCCGGCAGGCCGCATAACAGATACTGCAAAGCATGCTGGGGCTGCTTCTTCTCCCCACTGCACTCCCTTGGTCCTCCCCTTCATTTCCCTATCCCGCCCTAAGGCTGCTTTCACAGTGGGAAGTTACAGGCTCAAGTTACAGCAGCTTGTAACAGCAGCCTAACTCACAGCACTGAAAAATCAATGTGCTGTTCACAGGGAACATGTTCCGTTTGAGTATACAGCATGAGTCCGCTATTGTTCCTAGCCACATGGCTAATTAATATTCACTGCACAGTAGTGTTGTCTGGATCATGAACCATTAGGATCTTTAATCCTGATCTTTTTTGTGAGTCGAATCATCAGGAAGCAGGGTAAGGGAGGATATTACATCACAATTGACTTCATACAAGACAGACAAACATGGAACCTGCCATTAGCTGTCAGGAGCATCAATCTCTGCAACTATAAAAATTCTATGAAATCCAAACATGGACATAGGGTCTCTGAGACCCTATACCTAACAGCTCCTCTTTAAGGCCTCTTGCACACTACACCCGATTCTAATTTTTTTATACGATCCGATTTTTGATTCCAATTAAAAACCGTAACAGCATACTTTTTTTAATTGGAATCGCAAATTGGATAATATAAAAATCATTGCATGTAGTGTGCAAGAGGCCTAAAAGGCTTTTTATTAACAAGTTGTGAACATGTAACCTAGGAGAAAACTCATAAGAATAAGTTAATTGCATATGAGCCAATGTATAATAAAATGTATGGTCATGGTTTTGTGCATCATGCGCTACATTTTGCGTAATGCCACATGCTAAAATTAGCGCGCAGTAGTTGCACATATAATTTTGTTACTACATCAACCTCATTGTGATGTATTAGACACATGTGTCGAACTCCAGGCCTGGAGGGCCAGATCCATGCCAGTGTTTAGGATGGACAGAGAAATGGAGAAATGTGTTCTACCTGATGGACCACACCTTTCCTGATTCAGACCCATCAATTAACTTGAGCTGTGTCAAAAATGTGTGAGGACCTCGGCGCTCGAAGGACTGGTTTGACATGCCTGTATTAGACCTACACAAGCAAGTTTGATACATGGGTTAACAAAACTGAAAAACACTCTTCTATAACACATGTATCACTCACTGTAGCTTCATTTGTTATTAAAAGAACAGCTTTGACTATGGTTATTAAATGACCTTCAAAATATTTACTTTCCAAATCCATGCTATTCTATAATCCCAGAGTGTTGCAATCATATTTTCTAATTTTCCAAAGGGATTTGCGGACTCACTTGCTGTGCTTTGGTAACAGCTGGCTCTTAGAGGGATCCAATATCATGATGAGTGCGGTCTGTACAGCAATAACCCTTGTTAACATAAACCTGTATTTTTAATCATCTGTAAAATGAGAACATTTTTACTTACAGCTTGCTAATATGAAGTGATTTTGAGAAATGTCTGTATTATATTCAAATTATGCTGTAGCAAACGGAAATGCCTAATGTCATGAAAATTATGTATTGTGTACTACTACCATGTATGAATTAAGAAATGTAGGTTCTGATATGATTTTTGCAAACAAGGTAAAGGGAATAGGAAAATGGGGCGAACCTAATTTTTACCAAATTTAATTTTGTCCCTTTTAAGGGAATACATGATGTTATTTTACCCATCAAAAATGGCTATAATCTATACTGTAAAAGAATAGAACATTTTTACCCAGAAAATGATGCAGTTTTTCAGACTTAAAGGGAACCAGAGATGAACATTTCACACAAAATAAACATATCAGTTGATAGCTTGTAAAGAAAAATGCTCTACCTGATAATTTCGCCGCTCTGGTGTGCCTTTTTGAGTGTCTTTTATCCATTATTGCTCCAGGAAAAATCCAATAGGGCCGCCGGCTAGTACCCATTCTGCTTCCAGGTTATGAGCTGTTCTGGATGTGCTCTCTAGGCTCTATGAAACTATAGACAAGCAGGGCTGCTCCTGCAGCCTTTCATCGGTGTGCTTTCATTATTCTGGTATGCTGTGCAGCTGCCTGTAGGAAGTGTCTCTCATAGGAATGAAATTGCATAGATAATAAAGATGACTGCACAGTCAGTGCACACAGATCACACAGCAGTCACACTTGTCTATTGTTTCAGAGCTTCTTTCTCGGCAGGAGCAGCTCCTCCCAGTC
Organism: Hyperolius riggenbachi; assembly: GCF_040937935.1. Lineage (NCBI taxonomy): Eukaryota > Metazoa > Chordata > Amphibia > Anura > Hyperoliidae > Hyperolius > Hyperolius riggenbachi. The sequence goes on along the minus strand of NC_090651.1, from coordinate 240,875,299 downwards.
ATCAGAGCTTTGAGTATGCAAAGCAGAAAAGCAGAGCCAGGAGGGGGCAGGCTTGGGCTTGAAAAGACTTCACAGAAGACTGACTCAGCTATAATGATTCCAGGTCAAACCTAGACTGAATGCTCAGTCGGGGATTCTTATCAGAGCTGATAACAGACAGATTTAGCAGAGAAGAATGAAACTAAAAGCAGGGTAAGTGTTTACTGTCATGTTCCCACTGATAAATGTAATAAAATAAATGAGGGTGCTTCGTCTCTGGTTCTCTTTAAAGAGAACCCGAGGTGGGTTTGAAGAATATTATCTGCATACAGAGGCTGGATCTGCCTATACAGCCCAGCCTCTGTTGCTATCCCAAACCCCCCTAAGGTCCCCCTGCACTCTGCAATCCCTCATAAATCACAGCCATGCTGCTGACAAACAGCTTGTCAGAGCTGGCTGTGTTTATCTCTATAGTGTCAGTCTGCTGCTCTCCCCGCCTCCTGCAGAACTCCAGTCCCCGCCTGCATCCCTTCCCTCCCTGCTGATTGGAAGGAAGGGACGGGGGCAGGGACCGGAGCTATGCAGGAGGCGGGGGAGCAGCTGAGACTGACACTACAGATGTAAACACAGCCTCACAGCATGGCTGTGATTTATGAGTGATTGCAGAGTGCAGGGGGACCTTAGTGGGGTTTGTGATAGCAACAGAGGCTGGACTGTATAGGCAGATCCAGCCTCTGTATGCAGATAACATTCTTTAAACACACCTCGGGTTCTCTTTAAGTGCATTGTGAACGGTTGGAATTATTTTTCTGCAACCAGGTGACTGATTTTTTTTCATAGGGTTCTTAAAGTGTACCTGAGATGGTTAATAGTGGTGTATTTATACTTGCCTGGGACTTCCTCCAGCCCCATGTGGTCTGTGGGCTCACTTGCCGTCCTCTCTGGCCACTCTGTTCTCTCATTATCACTGCTGCTAATCTGGCCAGTCATGTTCTTCTGCACGTGTGTGACCCAGACGTGCACCCCCTCGTGCTCCCATACTCGGGAGTGTTCTGCACCTGTGTGCAGGAGTGCAACGGGGGCATGCACAGAAGAACACGACTAGCCAGTTTAGCAGATGTGATAACAGGAGAACAGGGCGGCCCAGGAGAGCAACAAAGGAACCCATACACCTCATGGGGCTGGATGATGCCCCAGGTAAGTATAAATAAACCACTATTAACCATGTTAGCTTTCCTTGAAGCACCTAAATCTGTATTTGTCTGATGTTGAGCTGCTGTGTTGTACACACCCCTTGTAGGCCTCTAGAGATAACCAGGTGAAGATCAATATTCAAAAAACTCTGCTACCAACTCTCAGTCACGTATTAAATCATGAATGCCGGTACACAATCCTCCTGGATCAACACCTCCTCTAATACGGTATTAAAGTAGAATGTAAACAGACAGTTGTCACACCCGACTAAGGGGCAAGAGCCAGTAACATGTAATTTGCAGTCTACACTAATAAAAGCAAGATTATGCCTGTTGAGTTCCTCCTCTCTTTGGATATTTTATCAACCAGACCTGTTGTAAAGACACCTTTATTTTTTAGAAATGTTCCATCATTATCACAAATTCTAAATCACATTTATGCCTTTTATAGGAAATGTGCAGTCGTTTTCATTTTTGCCTTATTATTGAGTACTAAAAAAAGTAAAAAAAGATTATCTGCTCCATGTATAAGCTCCACCAGCTCAGTTGACTAGCAAGTTTTATAAATATAAGAAGGTATTGTTTTCTGCTTTGGAAGAAATATAAGATGGCTCCACAGTGAACAACAGGGCCAGCACTGTGTTTGCATCTAAATGCAACGCACTGTGGAGACTGCAGAATAGACCCATACAGCTCCATACCTTTAAATGGGGCAATTCTCACTTACACTACCCTGGCATGCTTTTTTTACCATACAACAGATGCATGGCCTTTCAATTAAATGACTGGCCACTGTGATGCAGCAGACATGCTGTGCATCAGGCATAGTATATAAGAGCCTTTAGTGGTCAGTCGCTAAGTAAAGTTTCCTTTTTCCTCCAAGCACAAGATGGTTTATTCCCTCCAGCCACTAGATGTCACTGCTATGAAACAGGTGGCAGGCTTTATTGTACTCTGAATGAATGCTCCATCTCCCAAGCATCAATAAATGAATTAATTGTTAAAAAAAAGTATAGTGCTTATTTTTCTCATCCTTTTGCTTTTCAGCATATTCTTCTCACCAGCACCACAATTTACTTAAGATTATTTTTAGATAAAGGACAATTACTTAATTTGTCAAGACCTTCAATTCTTCCATGAAAGTGAGTTGACTTTCCCAGCTGTCCTGTTATTGCTTCGCTAGACTAGATTGTAATTAAATAGATGGTTTGTAACTTTCTTGTAATTAGAAAAACATTTAAAGGGAATTTAATCAGCGTAACGTATCACTCTTCAGAAAGCAATGAAGGCAGCGGATGAAAAAAACAGGACAAGCTTCAGACATCTTGGCAGACAGACGCAAAGTTATATATGGCCTTTCAGCCTTTGTAAAGCTGCCTAAAGTTTACTCAGCATTTTGTCTAGAAGAAACTAGTTTTAATTGCCTCCAAATTCATTAAAGTTGCTGAGGGCTTTCAAAGTTCCTTCAAGGTTTAATGAACCACTACCATGGAAATGAAACTGGATTTATAGTGAAGATATAAACTTCTTTTTGCTACCACTTGTTAATTCTCTGATACTGAAAAGAGGCAGAAATAACCATAGGGAGAAACATAAAATAATTCAAGGAACACTATCAATAACCAAGTGTTCTGAAATGACAATGTACAGTACAAATAGTGTCTAAGTAGCTGTGTAAGCATTTTCACTACTTTTCATGTTAAATATCAGAGGCAAAAACTGTAATCCATTTTGTGTAGGTTGTAGGTGCATTGGAACAAATCATTAGCAAAGGGGAGTCGGTGCTTTAGAGGTATGTGACACAGCAAGTGCTGGTTTCTGCACTGTGCATATCTCAGGGTATCAGGTTTACAAATGTTTATTTTATGCCGCACATAACAGATACGTTTCCTCTGCTCTCAGACAGACACAGGCAGCTGCAGTTTAAGCTAGTGAGACCCATCATCTGCTAAAAATATAAAGTACACACAGGGTTAACAGATGCAGGGAGAGGGATTCCCCCCTTCTTTTATGATTCACTGATCCGTCACCCTGGCCCATCAACCTCCACACTCTGTCAGTGAATTATTGAATAAATTATGGAATTAAAGAAATAGAAAAGCAATGAAAGGAATACAGCAGTACTTATACAAACTATTACCAGCCCAGTTTAAAAAAACACATTAATTGATAGTATTTCTTTAACCACTGCAAAAACCACAATATCACATGATTTCACATTATTTCAAGTCTCTTTCACCAGTTAAGAGCTTTGCCTACCACACCTAAGTCTACCACATCCTAATTTCCCAGTGCAACCATGGTCATTTTGCAAGAGTTCCCCATTCAAAAGCTGACCTCCATCTCTGCACTGAACACTAAGCCATTATGTAACAATAGTGTTGATTCACAAAACGTATCTTAGGCATTATCCAACCTTATTTATTTTTTGCCTCAACTATTAGAAGAGATTATTCATGAGATAAACAGATAAGACAGAAAAGGTGAGATAAATTATCTTGAGTTAAACCGTACTTGCAGTCACATGTGATACGTCAACAGGTGTACGTATAGCACCAATTCTGCTTAGAATTGGTCTGTGTTCCCTTTTTTTTTCTATTCGAGGGTTAATAAATCAGTGCTTTAAGTGTACAATTCTAAGATGCCAAACTGCATTGACAGCTCACCTGAAAAGTAATTAGAAGCGAAAACACTTCTATCTGGCTGAACAAACACTTCTGATAGCAGAATACTGATGAAAAGTTCAAAAGGTCATTATTTCTCTGTGTGGAAACTGTGTGGAAACGGAATGAATCAGATTTAAGACACACTGACAGGGCTGCTGTTTATGATTCAGGCTTAAAGAGACTCCGTAACAAAAATTGCATCCTGTTTTTTATCATCCTACGAGTTCCAAAAGCTATTCTAATGTGTTCTGGCTTACTGCAGCACTTTATACTATCACAGTCTCTGTAATAAATCAATGTATCTTTCCCCTGTCAGACTTGTCGGCCAGTGTCTGGAAGGCTGCCAAGTTCTTCAGTGTTGTGGTTCTGCTATGAACTCCCCCTTCCAGGCCCCTCTATGCACACTGTCTGTGTGTTATTTAGATTAGAGCAGCTTCTCTCTTCTCACTTATCTTTTACAAGCTGGATAAATCGTCCTCTGAGCTGGCTGGGCTTTCACATACTGAGGAATTACAGACAAGGGCAAAGCTGTTTGCAGGAAGAAACGAGCAGCCTGAAACTTCAGTGGAAGATAGCTGCAGGGGGAAAGAAACACACAGGGATGCTCGGGTGTGCCTCATCCACGAATTCGGCAATCCGCGTGGTTGCAAAAAAAAATCCGAATTCGGCCCCGCCGCATGCGGATTTTCGTCCGCGTCCATGCAACCACGCGGATTTTCTGCCGTGAATGGCGTAATCACGCGTGGATTCCCGCCCGGAGGCGGTTTTTCTTTTAACGTTAATAACAAAGCCCCCATACATGCTACAATCCCCCAAATTGCATGGATTATCGATATATTCCAAAAGATTTTTTTTTTCTAGAGAAAATGGATTTTAAAGTGAAATCAACACTTTAAATGGGGCTATTAATTGGTAATAAGTGGTTTTAAAAAGGGATAGACGCGTTAAGCAGTCAAAGAGGTGAAGGCGAGTTCCAATGGCACTTGGCGGCGAAGGTACCGCTGGAGGAGGATGAGTGGCTGACGCCAAAAAGGCCCCAGAGAGGTTTTTGTAATTTTTTTTTGTTTTTTTTGCAGCAATTAGCAATGACATCGCAGCAGAGTTGTCAGTGGACACGGGCAGTGTGAACGCAGAGTGCAGTGGTGGTAGCGACTGAGTCAGGAGAAGGACTATGCGGGCGGTCAGTTCAGCAGCACAGAAGGACCACGGCAACATACTGGTAGTAGTAGTAGCAGCACAGCGTCATAGTGCTGGCCAAAAAATTAAATGCACCCGGTGACCCGGGCAGTGATAACGCAGACAGAGTACATTGGTGGTACCGTGGTAGCGAATGAGTCAGGAGGAGGAGGAGGACAAAGCGGGCGTTCAGTTCAGCAGCAGCAGCACAGAAGGACCATGGCAACATACTGGTGGTAGTAGTAGCAGCACAGCGTCATAGTGCTGGCCAAAAAATTAAATGCACCCGGTGACCCGGGCAGTGATAACGCAGACAGAGTACATTGGTGGTACCGTGGTAGCGACTGAGTCAGGAGGAGGAGGAGGACAAAGCGGGCGTTCAGTTCAGTAGCAGCAGCACAGAAGGACCATGGCAACATACTGGTGGTAGTAGTAGTAGCACAGCGTCATAGTGCTGGCCAAAAAATTAAATGCACCTGGTGACTCGTGCAGTGATAACGCAGACAGAGTACATTGGTGGTACCGTGGTAGCGACTGAGTCAGGAGGAGGAGGAAGACAAAGCGGGCGTTCAGTTCAGCAGCACAGAAGGACCATGGCAACATACTGGTGGTAGTAGTAGTAGCACAGCGTCATAGTGCTGGCCAAAAAATTAAATGCACCCGGTGACCCGGGCAGTGATAACGCAGACAGAGTACATTGGTGGTACCGTGGTAGCGACTGAGTCAGGAGGAGGAGGAGGACAAAGCGGGCGTTCAGTTCAGCAGCAGTAGCACAGAAGGACCATGGCAACATACTGGTGGTAGTAGTACAGCGTCATAGTGCTGGCCAAAAAATTAAATGCACCCAGTGACCCGGGCAGTGTGAACGCAGAGTGTAGTAGCGACTGAGTCAGGAGGACAAAGCGGGCGGTCAGTTCAGCAGCTCAGAAGGAGGACCATGGCAACTTACTGGTAGTAGTACCATAACACCAAAAAATTAACCAAGGTAGGCACTAGGCAGGTAGTAACTGTCTTTATAAAGGCAGGCATAGTTAACAACAGCACATGCAGCAGCCACTTCATGTCCCCCTGTGTCCGACAATAGGGGCCAGGAACTCACCTTCCACCCAAGCCTGGTTGATTTTCAGGAAGGTGAGTTTGTCCACAGAGGCGTGGGAGAGCCGAGAGCGCTTCTCTGTGACCACGCCACCGGCCGCACTAAAGCATCTCTCTGAGAGGACACTGGAAGGAGGGCAGGATATGAGTTCCAGGGCGTACTGGGAAAGCTCGCTCCAGATGTCCAGTCTCTTGACCCAGTACTCCAAGGGGTCCACGGGGCTGTCGGTGTCATTGAGCCCGCTGGATGACCCCCATATAGTCAGACACCATGGTGGTCAGTCGTTGCTTGTGCTGGTTGGTGGTGGATGCTGTGGCGGGCACCTCTGTTCTGTCCTGCTGCACTGCATACAGGCTCTTGCTTAGGCTCTTCAGGTCTCAGGGGCGCCAGTTGGTGCTGCTGCTGCTGGTGGTTGTTGTTGTGCTGCTAGTGGCAATGGCAGGCACCTCTTGCTGGCTTGGCAGAGCAGTTACAGTGGGGGTGGAAGGCTGGGGGAATGCTTCCAGTAGTCTGCGCACAAGGGCCTCCTTCAACTCCCTTGTGCGTTGCTCGGTGGTGGATGGCGTCATTAAGTCTCCCAGCTTCCCCTTCAGACGGGGATCAAGCATCAAGGTAATCCAGATGTCCTCCCTTGAACGCATCTGGATCACCCGGGGGTCCCTGCGAAGGCAGCGCAACATGTGCACAGCCATGGGAAACAAGTGGGCCCTGCCAGCAAGATCTTCCTCGTCCTCGCCATTGTCCCATAACGCATGCCTGTCCTCTTCCTGTGCCATGTCGTTGTCCTCCTCAAAGCGCCATCCACGTACAACGCCTGCTGCACTCTGCTCCTCCTCCTCCTCCTCATTCAGGTTAGGGACCTCCAACTCTTCCACTACCTGCTGTGAGCCCTCCTCTGAGCTGGACTGTGCTGCCATCTGCTCCTGTTCTTCGAACTGCCTCAGGGCTTCATCCCCACGCTCAATTAAATTGTCCATTGCCTGCTCCAGTAGACAAACCAAGGGCACCCACTTGCACACAGAGGCCCGCTCCTCACTGACCATCTTGGTTGCCTCCAGGAAGGGACTCAGCACCAGGCATACTTGCTGCATCAGTGTCCACTGAGTGGCAGTAATCATGGGGACTTGCTGGTTGCTGGGGACACTTGGGTCTAGCATGTAGGCCCTAAGAGCCAGCCTGTGCTGACACAGCCGCTCCAACATGGCCAGAGTCGAATTCCAGCGAACTGGCATGTCGATGATCAGCCGGTGTTGTGGCCTTCCATACTGCTGCTGTAAGGTAGACAAGAGTGCAGAGGCAGTGGCTGACAGGCGGAAAAAGCGTACCACCGCCCGGGCATCCTGCAGCAGCTCGCTCATCCCCTGGTAGGTGCGCAAGAAGCGCTGCACCACAAGATTGAGCACGTGGGCCAAGCAGGGGATTTGCTGGAGGTTTCCCTGCTGCACTGCTGCCACCAGGTTGGCCCCGTTATCGGCTGCCACATACCCCACTTCCAGGCCTCTGGGGGTCAGCCACCTCCGCTCCTGCTTCCTGAGGGCGGCCAGGACGTTGGTGGCCGTAAGCCTCTCCTTCCCCAGGGTCACCAATTTTAAAAGGGCTTCGCAGTGCCGAGGCTTGGCGCTGCTGCTGCCTTGGCGGGCTTGCTTTCCGGGTGCTGAGGGAGTGTCGTGACAGGACCCTTCTGCATCCTCCCTGATCCCGCGTGGTGGCACCACTAGCTGGGCTGATGCGCTCTTGTCCTCCCTCCCTTCCATCAGTGTCACCCAGTGGGCCGTAAAGGACAGGTAGCGACCTGTCCCAAATCTGCTACTCCACGAGTCCATGGTCACGTGGACCCGCTTGCCCACAGAGTAGTCCAGGGAACGGGCCACGTTTTCCACCGCAAACTTGTGGAGTGCTGGGATCGCGCTCCTGCTGAAATAGTGGCGACTGGGGACTTGCCACTCGGGGATGCCAAATTGGAGCAGCGTCCGCATGGCACTCCCCTCCTGCACCAGGGAGTAGGGAAGCAGCTGTGATGCCATGGCCCGGGCCAGCAAGCCATTTAGTTTGCGGATCCGCCTGTGGCTTGGAGGCAGAGGCTTGGTCAGACCCTGAAAGGTGTCGCTCAGCAGGGTCTGACGACGCTGGGATGCAGGGGAGACAGAGAGACGAACACTGGCTGCCAGCCTCAATGTCTGTGTCCTGAGTAGCCGAGGTGGAAGAGCGCTTGCGTGCTACTACTGCTGCTGCTGTGGGGGATTCACGACCCTGAGGGAGGGATGATGCTGCTGCGCTGGTGGGCCTTCTGCTCTCAGGAACCCCTGCCAGCAGTGCCTGCTTCCTCTTAAAGTCTGCATACTCACGGCAGTGGCGGCTTCTCAGGTGGCCCTGGAGGGATGAGGTACCCATCTTGCTCAGACTTTTCCCACGGCTCAATCTTTTGCTGCATAACCTGCACACCACATACCTTTTGTCATCAGTACATTCCTCAAAGCAATCCCACACTGGTGACTTTAATTTACTGCGGCCCCCACTAGCAGAGGGTGCAGCGGAACAATGTGTGGTAGTAGTTGCCGGGGGTTGCATGGTGGTGGTGCCGGCTGAAGCAGTGTCCTGTCTACTTCCTCCACGCCCACTGCTGCCGATGCCCCTGCCCCTGCCTGACATATGGCGATATTCTTGCCTAGGCCGAGGTGACTCGTCATCCTGCTCTGCCTCTGACCATTCTTCCACGGACTCAGCAGGCTGCACATAGTTAGGGTCCACAACGTCGTCATCATCAGCAGCATCATCATAATCCAGCTCTTCCTCTGACTCCCCCGCCTCCTCTTCTGTCCCTACATCCCCAGACACAGACCCCTCTTCTTCATCACCAGAACTCAACAACGCTTGTGATTGTGGCCCGATCTCAATCTCTGCCACATCGGTCCCCAGTAAGTCCTGAGCTTCTTGCATCAGCAGGTTCCCAGAAGCCGGACTGAGGGACAGAACGCTGTCATCCTGGGAGGGCTGCTGACCAGTGGGTGCTGGGGTGGATGTCACAACAAGCGTGGGACGTTGGCTGCTGCTGCTGCTGCTGCTTGGAGTGGTGCTCACAGTAGAGGTCTGGGAGGAAGTCATGATGTCCATGAGTACGTCAGGTTCCATTTGCTCAACCACCACACGGGGACCAGAAACTTTAAAATATTTGGACAATGGCGTCCGCTGACTCGGCCCAGGCTTTGCTGCCCCCCTTTCTGCTGCATCACGACCACGTACAGCTGGGCGTCCTCTCCCTGGACGTGGAGCAGTCCCAGAAGTGGCTGAGGCAATTGAACTCCCTTTCCTCTCACCCCGCGAAACCCTGCCAGACATGTTGCTAGTAATGAATCACTGGATGCAGTGGGCACAGTACAAGGTCACTGAAGGATGCAGTGGGCACAGCAGTGGGCACTGGATATACAACTAGGTCACTGAAGGATGCAGTGGGCACAGTACAAGGTCACTGAAGGATGCAGTGGGCACAGCAGTGGGCACTGGATATACAACTAGGTCACTGAAGGATGCAGTGGGCACAGTACAAGGTCACTGAAGGATGCAGTGGGCACAGCAGTGGGCACTGGATATACAACTAGGTCACTGAAGGATGCAGTGGGCACAGTACAAGGTCACTGAAGGATGCAGTGGGCACAGCAGTGGGCACTGGATATACAACTAGGTCACTGAAGGATGCAGTGGGCACACAAGGATGTCACACTGTGTAATGAGATGCTCATATGCCAGCGAGCGAGCAGTGGGCACTGGGCACGGCACAAGGTCACTGACAGAATGAATGAACAGCGCTGGCAGAGAGTGGCGGCGCCGGCGGTGTGACTGGCTGCCTGCAAATAGTACAAGTGTATAACTGTCACTGGAATATACAAGTGAACACTGCAGCTGCACTAACCTGCCTGCCTGCACTACACACAGATAATCCCCACTCCCACTACACTGACTACACTGCAGCACTGAACCTGCCTGCACTACACACAGTTAAATAATCACTAGACTCCCACACTCCCACTACACTACACTGACTACAACTAACTACAGCAATCACTCACTGACTAGCTAAAATGTGTACAGTATAAGAGCAGTGTTAGCAAAAAAAAAACGCTTTGTTTTTAACACAATAAATGCACTTGCTCAAACAACAATGGCCTGGAGATAATCCTCTCAGCACCACAGTCTAGCAAGGACAGAGCTTTTCCATCATGGCCGCCGCTTTATATTCAGGAGGGGAGGGCATAGCTCCCCTCCTGTGATTGGTTGCTAGGGCCTGGCTGGGGCACTCTGATTGGCCTGCAATGTGTCACTTCCGCATAGTTTGACGCATTTCCGCAAACCACGACTTCAGCGCCGGGTTTCACGAGCGTGAATGCGGATTTCTGTCCGCATTCGCGCGAAGCCGAAGTAGATTTTCGTGGTTGAAAATCTATTTACGGCTTAGCGTGTCCGAGGCGGAATGCGTCAAAATGGTCGTGAATCCACGCGTAAGCGTGATCACGACCTGGCGGTGAGCACCACTGGAAACACACACAATGATCTCTTGAGATTAAAAAGGAAGGCTGTATACAGCCTGCTTGTGTATGGATTTATTTTCTATGTGTGGACATACTGTACATCAACCTACTTCCTGTTTTGGTGGCCATTTTGTTTGTTTATAAACAAACTTTTTAAAACTGTTTTTAACCACTTTTAATGCGGCGGGGAGCGGTGAAATTGTGACAGAGGGTAATAGGAGATGTCCCCAATGCACTGGTATGTTTACTTTTGTGCGATTTTAACAATACAGATTCTCTTTAAGGTACCCATACACTGGCTCGAATTCCCGCCGATATACAGCAGAGTTGATCACTGTGATTGAATCTGCTGTGAAATCGATAACGCAAACGCTGCTTGATCAACTGATTGCCACCTTACATTGATCTATTCAGTTGATCGGTCCTGATGGAAAATTTTGCTTGATCGCTGGCGGGTCGGGAGCGCATCGTTAGCGGTGTTGGATTCAGTGACGACCAACGCAGCATAGTGGCAGCAATATCACCTGTCCGGCCGGCATGAGTCCCCGGGATCCGTTCAGTCTCATTTCTTCTGGCTGGCCTTCTCCATGTCCTCTTCACTTCCTGTTATGTCCTGTGACAAGTTGAAGTTCAAACAGTAGAGCATGCTCTACTGTTTTAACTTCCGCTTGCCACAGGATGAGCCTGGAAGTGAAGAGGACATGGAGGGCGTCAAAAGAAGTGTGACTGAATGGATCCTGGGGACTCACGCCAGCCGGACAGGTGATGTATTTTCTGCTGGCCGGGGGAGCAGGAATGACCTGCGGTGGTGAGGCAGGCAGCAGTGGCAGCTCCACAGGTTTTGAATAGATTTCATGCTGAAATCGATTCAAATCTGTGTGCAGCCAATAGATCCCTCTGTGATCAGATTAGATCAGAGAGGGATCTATCCGTTGGTCGAACGGTGGCAATCGTCAAGTGTATGGCAGCCTTTAGGATTTCAGCCCTTAAATCAAAATTAAGAATCAGTGGAAGTTCTGTTTACCATTGCAACTACACTTACAATTAATCATGTCAAAAGCTTATTTTAAGTTCAGGATTGCTTTAAGACACAAAAGAGGAGATTTATTAATTAAGACAGATAAGGAAATATGACTCATGAGATAAGTCAGAATGGGCTCTATGCAATTCAGTAACTCTCCAGCTATAAATGTAGATGAGTTCTAAAATTAGGCGACAAGACCTTCACCTAATTCAATTGCATTTAGAACATGGCCAGGCAGTAAAGAACTCATTTGTGCTATGTAATCACCCAGTGAGTTATTTTTCCCCTATGCAATTGAAGATATAAACCTCCAGAAATTGATGCTATCCTGTCAAACACAGAAATCAGCGAGTCCAGTGAGGTGGCGCCCAGCAATGGGTAGTGGCTGCACCAGGAAAGCCTGGCATCCAGGTGCAGACATTGAATCTAGCGGGGTACGTGGGATGCACACCCATCTCCAGGAGGAAGAAGGCAGCAGTGCCTTAGTGTTGAAGGACATTTCCATGACACAAATACCTTGCTCCCCATTGCTCACACTCGCTCTCCACACAGGAGCATCTGTCATGTGAATAGCTACTGTTCACCTGAGTTATGCTCTTTACACTCGGACATTGCTCAGGTGAAGGCAGCAATTGAATTTACCGGCAAATCCTAAACGATGTCAGGTGATAAGAAGCTCGCACGTTTTAAGCTCCTTATCACCTCGAAAGCATATGCCCCAGAAGGAGAAATAAATCATGAGATAAACAGAAAAAGAGAAATAACTCAAATGCAATTTGTGAATCAACTCCATATGTTATGTAGGCAAGTTATTATCTGTGTTGTTAGGTCATTACTTTTCAAATTCGGCACAGTGTGGAGAGTATTGTTTTCCGAACTGTGTGTAACCTCCCCTGGAAAGGTCCTATTCAGCGACATATCCAATTTCTATGAAATATCTAGGGGCTATACCTGGGCCTAAACTTTATTTGAGGTTAGAGGATTCAAAGAATTACAATTTGTCTAATGTATGCAAAAAAAATTTACACAATAATTCATTAAAACCAAGAATATAAAAAAAGCTTTTTTTTTAAAGAAAAAAAAGCACTGAAAATATTATCATTTAAAGTAAGCTAATTACATTCATATTCATATATCTAAACTATGTACCATGGGTGTCCTTTAAAGGACAACTGTAACAAGAGGGATACAGAAGCTGCTATATTTATTTCATTTTAAACAATACAAGTTGCCTGCTGATCCTCTGCCTCCAATACTTTTAGCCATAGTCTGCGCCCAACACTCCATACACTGCAAGATCTTGCCTCAATATGGTTGATGGTCAGAGAGAATCATATTGGATATACACCTTGAATTCCTTGGCCTCCTGTGGCTTAAATCAGGACATTGAATTATTTGCTTTTATTAAATGAATTGAATAAGCGAGAGGGGAGGAGGAGGAGCCAGTGGTGACTAGAGGATAAAATGAACAAGGAGTAGTCAATGGCAATGCTCTGATGAAGAGAGGCGTTCCCTCTTGAAATGTGTAAGCGCAATTGGTCAGCTGCAAGGTGACGTCACGCAGTACCCTTCCTGGAAAGTTTCAACAGACCGGGCTTTGTTACCAGGCTATCGAGCGCGGACTTCTGAATGTCCGTAGACTGACGGCCGCTCTACGCCTGTCCTCTTTATCCTACAAACGGTATGAAAGAACTTATCATAGCTTCCCTCCCCCTCTCAAACACGGAATCAGAAAGTGCTTGTTTCTCATGCTATTGAACACTCACAAGATTTGATTTTCTGGATTGTATGGGGTAATACAGCCAATTCAAGATTGACTTATAAATACTGCTTGCAACATGCTGTTTGATTTCAATGGGAGCAATTGATACCAATATGATGGAATGCTAAGCAAGAGTAATAGACTTTTATTGGAGCAGGGGTTAATATCCATTTGAAAGCCCATGCTGAGGCAGAAGATTTTTTTGGGAAGGAATGTTGCTTTTTTTTATTGCGCATATTTTTGCATATATCTTTTATACGTGATTTTAGCTTGTTTGCAGACATTTTTTTATTGAATACATGAATGACCATTTGCTGTATATCCATGATTGAGATAGCTCAGGGTCACTGACCATCAACCATATTGAAGCAAGATCTTGCAGTGTATGGTGTGTTGGGTGCAGATTGTTGCTGAATTGGTTGGATGTGTGATGTTGGGAGATTGATTGTGGGGTTAGTAGATGGCCTTTGTGTATGAGGATTTGATTGTGCATTAATTGAATGCTGTGCATAATCATTTTCAATAAAGCTTAAATAAGCTGAGTGCACAGGAGTTCCAGATTCTAATTTATTTGAACATTTGTGAGTAGAAGTGGGGGTGCTCTTCCACTTGTCTCCTTGCAGCCCATTTTTATATTTTGGAAAAGGTGCGCTATAATCATTTGCTAGTTTCTATACTTTTAGCCATAGACCCTGAACAAGCATGCAACAGTTCAGGTGTTTCTGACATTATTGTCAGATCTGGCAAGATTAGCTGCATGCTTGTCTCTGGTCTCTGGTTTGATCCAGACAATAGTACAACTGGTAGTATTGTTTAAAAGAAAATAAATATGTCAGCCTCCACATCCCTCTCGATACAGTTGTTCTTTAAAGGGAATATGTTTCTTTTTTGTGCTCAGTATTGAAAAGAAAAAAAAAAAGAAAAAAAATAATTATATATATATATATATATATATATATATATATATATATATATATATATACACATTTTTTTTAACTTAAAGTGGATCCGAGATGAACTTTTACTCATTGCATAATTGTGTTCCTTTCCTATTGTGTATAGGGCATTCCTCAAGCCAAATACTTTTTTGTTTTTGTTTTAATACTCTAGTTCCTTATAAACCAAATAAGCCCCACCTACAGTTTTCAGAGAGCCTTGGCAGTATCAAGGGCTCATGGGAGCTCAGTCTGGGCAAGGGGAGGGGGAGGTATTACTAGCCAGAGATTTTAGAGGCAGAGGGGATGAGGGAGGAGGAGGGGGGATTAGGTTTTTTTCAATCTAAGTGCAGATGGTGCAGATAAGCCTGCCTCTGTGTAATGTTTACAAACAACATGGCTGCTGTCATTGTATCACAGGAAGAAATTATCATATTCTATTAAAGCAGTATGCAGACAGATTTGCTGTTTAAACCATCTAAACTGTACATAAGATATATAGACAAGTTACTTGTTATAGTTAGTTTTTCATCTCGGATCCGCTTTAATATAAATGTGCCTTAAGCCAGAGCTCTGTATTATGTTTTGAAAAGTGAAATTAAGTACTAAAAATGATTAAATTAATTTTAATGTCAATAATTAAAACAATAAAACACGCGTATGTAAGATTATCAACTGTAAAGTACATTTATCAGAAATCATTACATAAAACCGCAGAATTAGATAAAACAGAGCAGATTCACAGTTTTCTCTTAGTGCATTGAGCTGTATCCAGGCAATTATTGCTGATTTCCAACTGTAATATTACAGATTACTCCATCTCACAACAGCGTTTTTTGTAATGAGCATCATTTCTTGCTCCTGTCGATGATACAGCTGACATCATTCACCACAGCAGCGGAATTCAGCTATTGCAGAAACAAATGAACGTGTAACAATTACTTCACATAAATTTAATCATTCCAGCAAATTGTATTGCTTTCTTGCTTGCTGAGTAACTCATGCGGATGAACACTTTCAAACTATGTTGTCAAAAGATTTTCTGTCATGCACAAAAATACAGAATGCCAATGTGCCTTCCCCAAACACTTTCAGGACAAACAACTTACTGTGACTGGTCTGGGTAGCTGAGAACATTATGTCCCACCTGCATCAAACACAAGGACACAACCTGAAGTGAGCAAGATATGGAGGCTGCCATATTTATTTCCTTTTAAACAATACTAGTTGCCTGACTGTCATTCGGAGCTCTCTGGCTGCAGTAGTGTCTGAATCACACACCTGAAACAAGTAGGCAACTAATCTAGTCAGACTTTAGTCAGAGCAGCTGATCTGCATGCTTGTTCGTGGTCTATAGCTAAAAGTATTACTGACAAAGGAATAAAAGGACAGCCAAGCAGTCTGCATTGTTTAAAGGGAAATAAATATGGCAGCCTCCACATTCCTTTCACTTCCGGTGTGATTTGACCATTCATGCAGGATTGGGTTGGTCCCCTTGGGCCTAAACTAATTCACTTATTCTCCCAAGTTTTCTCCTAGATGCTATTGTTACACCTTGGCCCATATGCAATTCACTTTCTCTCCTAAGTTTTCACCTAGTTGATATTTTTACTCCTTAGCAATAAAATACAAAACCACCAGCAAGAAAGAAAATACTCCGAATAATTTTGACAGTACCTTTTCTCCTGCTTTTTAGTACTTTTTTAATTGCAGATTACTACAACATTGTTTTAAACAGAAGATAAAAAATTATTTCATAGGAGAAAACATAGCAGAAAAAGTTAATTGTGTAAGGCCCCTTATCAATAAAATGTCAGCAAGCAAGAACATACTCAGAATAATTTTGACAGTACTTTTTCTCATACTTTTTGGTCCCTTTTCTACTACAGATAGCTGAAAGGTTATATCAAACAGAAAATGAAAAATTATCTCCAAGGAGAAAACGTAGGAGAAAAAGTGAATTGAATTACTACTTTAGCCATTAGTACAACAAGAATGTTTTTTTTTTTAGGTATAAACCTACCCAATGAAACCAGTAGGTAGGGTTGCAAAAATGAAATGTTTTTCTGATAAAATATAAAATTATTTTTCTTATTTTGTATTATTAATTCTAGTTTTAAACCTAATAAAAAAGAAAAAAAAAAGGAAATAATAATCATTACATTTCTTTGACAAACAATGGCTTCTTCTCTTGCTCATTTGAACAATTTTCTGTTTTATCTAAAGAGCTGGTGGCAAACAATACCAGGCACGCATCTCCCTCTGATTTCTTTGTCTGGAAAAAGCAAACGATAGCCCTGCTGACCCTTATAAGCTCTCCAGTCAGATCGATAGGTGGAATTACAGGGGAAGAGGGACACCTGCAGCACAATGCGTGAGAATCAATGTTATTTCAGCCCAATCAGGGAAGCTGTGCTGACATGTTTTCAGTCTGGTCAGCCACTTCAACTACATAAGAAATTCACAACTTGTTATAGTCCAACCGGATGCATCAATGAAACATTCCCCTTTTCTTAACACAGCAGGACACTTTTAATAGTAAAGCACACTGTTTGCACACTGGTTTGTGAGGCTTTTGCATCCTTTGTTGGTGTATATTCATTTAATTCAATTTATTTAATGGTATTAACAGAAATAAATATTTATAACTATTCACATAGTCATTTTTCCTGATTAATCTTCCTGGCAGTACATTTCTGTCTGGATTTATGGGTCTAAAAGCGGTTCATTTTTTCAAGAATTTTAGGCCTCCAATTCTTAAGTCACAACTCACCAAAATATATCGGAATAAAAGCCTGGTCGATATTCTGCATATAAATAAAAGACTGGAACACAAAATTGTTGAATTCATTAAATTTATGAATAAACTAAAAATGTAAAACTGCACAAACAAGGCAGGCAGAGAGTAGTCAAAATCCAGGCAGAAGTCAGTGCAGGTGGAAGGTAGAAAGTAGTCAAAATCCAGGCAGGGGTCGGTGCAGGTGGAAGGCAGAAAGTAGTCAAAATCCAGGCAGACGTCGGTGCAGGCGGCAGGCAGCGACTAGTCAAAATCCAGGCAGAGGTCAGTGCAGGCGGCAGGCAGAGAGTAGTAAAAATCCAGGCAGATATCGGTGCAGGTGGCAGGCTGAGAGTAGTCAAAATCCAGGCAGGCAGACGTCCGTGCAGGTAGCAGGCTGAGAGTAGTCAAAATCCAGGCTAAAATCGGTGACCAAAAGCATAAGCACTTAGCTCAGAAGCAGTTGGAAACCAAATGGCTATATTGCTAACATCCTGTGATTTCAAATGAGCTTATCTGACATATCTGGCATGGCAGTCAGGTGACACAGGGGAGAGATCAAATTACAACTTGTGATTAGAGACAAATGAGCAAATGAGGGGGAATTAGAAAGGCTAAACTCTCTCTCTCTCTCTCTCTCTCTCTCTCTCTCTCTCTCTCTCTCTCTCTCTCTCTCTCTATATATATATATATATATATATATATATGGATCAGAATCCAGATGGGGGATCAGACAGGCTACTGCCCTGTGCAAAAGTTCGGGTCCACTTTAATTTTCTCCCTGCCGCCCGACGTCATGCTGCACCGCCGCACACCGCCACTCGGCCGTCCTGATTGGCCAGGATCCCCAGAAAAAGAATGGAGGTAAAGGGGATCCTGGCGGCCGGGGGAGAAGCCCGGGTCCCACTAACCAGCGCTGATCACGCGTGGAACCCAGGAAAACAATGTGCGCAGGGGTTTTGGGCTAGCCCGAGCTGAGCTCAGGCTTACCACTCTAAGCAGCTTTATCTCAGCCTGAGCTCAGCTCGGTATTACCACCAGTGGGGTTAAAGGATACGTCAAATAAAGTCTAAATTCCTTTACTTGGATGTGTTTTTTCTTTATAAGATGTACTTTATTTAGTGATATTTCTGTCATTTCTGTGCATTTGAGTGAGTAATGTTTTTTCTTGGTGTTGAATGCAGGATTTCCTGTTTGTGTCATTCATTGCGCTGGGAACGCAACTTGAATAAGACTTGGTTCAACTGCCTTTCAGTGGCACAGCAATAGAGAGTGCAGAGGTATTGACCGCATCTGGGCCTTGGGCCCTTCTTCATCCATCTTATTAGCTTTTTATTGGTGCTATCCTGATAATGAACACCTCTATATGTGCACTGAATAGTGGTAATCCTTAACAAGCTATTTTCTTACTATGATTATACCATTCAGTCACTGCAACTGTCCTTGGTAGGTTTTGAGGCTCCATATTAATAAAGTGCTTGGGGCCCCATGTAAAACTCACACCGGGGCCACAAGCTCCTTAGTTACGCCACTGCTGCCTTTTATGTTAAATGCAGTAACTACTTGTGATGTTTTAACTGGGTTTCCCCCATAATACATGACTATAAAAAAGGTAAAATATACAAGCATTAAGGATTTTATTTATAAATGAGAAAACAATAGAACTTTACCAATAGACAAATAAAAATTCAAGAAAGAGAACAGAACTATTATCTTTATACTTGGAAGGGAGCCATGTAAATATCCTACCTACATATACTATGATAAACTCTTAGCTCATAAATATTTCACAGAAAAAACATATGCTGCTGCAAGCAATATATTTATGTTACCATTTTAAAAAAATGTCTATTTGTTAGAAAAATAAATCTTGTTTTACTTTTACATAAGATTATTAGAACATATCACTGAGGCAGAATTAGCCAAAACAGTTGAAATGGGCGCACTTTGCCTGATAATGCCTGACAATGTAACATCAAACTATAAGTCCAATAATACGGCACTCAGACTTGAAACAGAACAGTCCTTTTCAATCAACTATAATCAAGAGACAGACATCCATATTGGAATAAAGTTTTAAATATGTGCAACTTTGTGCAAAAATTACATCTCTGAATTGAGTGCCACAAGCAGTGTATACAATCACAAAATAGCTAATATGAACAAGTGGTTGTCCTGTGTACATATTACAGAATCAAAAGGTCTGCAAAAAAAAAAAACACACACACAATCCCACAGCCAATATAAATGACCCTAACACATTTGAAGCAATACTGCATATAAACACCTCTGACTTAGAACTATAAAGCCCCATCTACACCATGGGACATTGAAGCGATCCGGCGGCTCGATTAGCCACCGGATCGCCTCTTCCGCGTGCCCGCCGCGTCCCCGCTCGCCGCGCGTGCGCCGCATTCGATTCCCCGCTCGTCCCCGCCGGCGCCACTTATCTCCCGCACGATTCCCTGCCATTGTCCCCTCGCGGGGATCGAGCAGGGAATCGGCGGTGCGAAGATCCGTCCTGCCGGATCTTATCAATCGAGCCGCATCAGCGGCTCGATTGATAAGGAGCATCGCGGCCGCATCTACGCGTGTAGATGCAGCTTAACAGTTATATATAATAAACCCCCTGTGTCTCTGCATCCTATACTGTTCCTGTGTCCGTGCCTTTGCACTACTGCGTGTGGCACGCGGGCGGCCGTTAGGACAGGAGGAGAACGGGGCCAGGGGGTGGGAGTGTGCACGCGAGCGACAGCGGTGACAGGGGCGGGAGAGGAGGGGGGTTGTGTTGGACACCTAGCCCGTTATTGTAATGAGCGTAAGCCTACTAGTAATAATAATTCCTGTATTTGTATAGCACTTTTCTCCTGTCGGACTCAAAGTGCTTGGGAGGCAGTCACTAGAGTGGGCAGTAGCAGTGTTAGGGAGCTTCGCCCAAGAACTCCTTACTGAATAGGTGATGGCTTACTTAATTAGGAAGAGCGAGATTTGAACCCAGGTCTCCTATATCAGAGGCAGCCACTTACCTGAAGCAATAGCAACAGAATGCATATGAGTAAATGTGTGTGCCAATCAAATAGATGTATTTACTTGCTCATTGCAGTACAAGGACCCTGAGACACTGTCACGCTGACCCCTCAATACCTCACGCATTTTACGGTAATTGCCACTTTATCAGAGGTAAGTATACCCCAGTTGAGGTAAGTATCCCCAGTGCTCTTCAAACAATGCAAAAGACACACCACCACCACACTCCAACTTGTGGTCTCTCACAAAATCCATTGACCATAATAAATAGTCATATACATGTTGGAATACCTGTGTCCTTCTGGTCTGAAATGGGCTTATGTAGCTGGGGTATGGATATGAGCTCTGTCCGAGCGGGTGGACCATATGAAATGAAATGAGCTTATAATAATTGAACACTATAATTAAAAATCAGTTACTTCCTTAAAGAGAGCCTGAGTTGGGCTAAAAAAAAAAAGAAAAGAAAAATAGGCTACCTGACCTGCAAGGCTGAGCAGATCAGGTAGTTTCAAAAACCGCCGCTCCCCGCGGGCGCAATGGCCCACTTTCACTTGCGTGATCTCTGGGTCACAGCGCTGCACTGAGAGACTGTGTTGTCTCTCATAGCGTGCAGGGAGGGGGGGGAGCGGCAGGAGGCGCAGTAAAGGGGAGAGAGCTCCCCAATGGCAGCTCAGGAAATCCTGTAGGAACACCTGTGGCAGGCGTTTTAAACAGGGAATTCCTCTCTCCTCTACAGGGATGCTCGGATGTGCCTCATCCACGAATTCGGAAATCCGCGTGGTTGCAAAAAAAAATCCGCATTCGGCCCCGCCGCATGCGGATTTTCGTCCGCGTCCACGCAACCACGCGGATTTTTTCCCGTGAATGGCGTAATCACGCGCGGATTCAAGCCCGGAGGCGGATTTTCTTTTAACGTTAATAACAAAGCCCCCATACATGCTACAGTCCCCCAAATAGCATGGATTATCGAGGTGATAAGGGGCAACATAACTTCAACATAAAAAATTCCCCCAAAAAATTTGTTTCTAGAGAAAATGGATTTTAAAGTGAAATCAACACTTTAAATGGGGCTATTAATTGGTAATAAGTGGTTTTAAAAAGGGATATACGCGTTAAGCAGTCAAAGAGGTGAAGGCAAGTTCCAATGGCACTTGGCGGCGAAGGTACCGCTGGAGGAGGATGAGTGGCTGACGGCAAAAAGGCTCCAGAGAGGTTTTTGTAATTTTTTTTTTTTTTTTTGCAGCAATTAGCAATGACATCGCAGCAGAGTTGTCAGTGGACACGGGCAGTGTGAACGCAGAGTGCAGTGGTGGTAGCGACTGAGTCAGGAGAAGGACTATGCGGGCGGTCAGTTCAGCAGCACAGAAGGACCACAGCAACATACTGGTGGTAGTAGTAGCAGCACAGCGTCATAGTGCTGGCCAAAAAATTAAATGCACCCGGTGACCCGGGCAGTGTGAACGCAGAGTGTAGTAGCGACTGAGTCAGGAGGACAAAGCGGGCGGTCAGTTCAGCAGCACAGTAGTAGCAGCACAGCGTCATAGTGCTGGCCAAAAAATGAAATGCACCCGGTGACCCGGGCAGTGTGAACGCAGAGTGTAGTAGCGACTGAGTCAGGAGGACAAAGCGGGCGGTCAGTTCAGCAGCAGCAGCAGCACAGTAGTAGTAGCACAGCGTCATAGTGCTGGCCAAAAAATTAAATGCACCCGGTGACCCGGGCAGTGTGAACGCAGAGTGTAGTAGCGACTGAGTCAGGAGGACAAAGCGGGCGGTCAGTTCAGCAGCAGCAGCACAGTAGTAGTAGCACAGCGTCATAGTGCTGGCCAAAAAATTAAATGCACCCGGTGACCCGGGCAGTGTGAACGCAGAGTGTAGTAGCGACTGAGTCAGGAGGACAAAGCGGGCGGTTAGTTCAGCAGCAGCAGCAGCACAGTAGTAGTAGCACAGCGTCATAGTGCTGGCCAAAAAATTAAATGCACCCGGTGACCCGGGCAGTGTGAACGCAGAGTGCAGTGGTGGTAGCGACTGAGTCAGGAGAAGGACTATGCGGGCGGTCAGTTCAGCAGCACAGAAGGACCACGGCAACATACTGGTGGTAGTAGTAGCAGCACAGCGTCATAGTGCTGGCCAAAAAATTAAATGCACCCGGTGACCCGGGCAGTGTGAACGCAGAGTGTAGTAGCGACTGAGTCAGGAGGACAAAGCGGGCGGTCAGTTCAGCAGCACAGTAGTAGTAGCACAGCGTCATAGTGCTGGCCAAAAAATTAAATGCACCCGGTGACCCGGGCAGTGTGAACGCAGAGTGTAGTAGCGACTGAGTCAGGAGGACAAAGCGGGCGGTCAGTTCAGCAGCAGCAGCAGCACAGTAGTAGTAGCACAGCGTCATAGTGCTGGCCAAAAAATTAAATGCACCCGGTGACCCGGGCAGTGTGAACGCAGAGTGTAGTAGCGACTGAGTCAGGAGGACAAAGCGGGCGGTTAGTTCAGCAGCAGCACAGTAG
This sequence comes from Hyperolius riggenbachi, assembly GCF_040937935.1. Classification (NCBI taxonomy): domain Eukaryota; kingdom Metazoa; phylum Chordata; class Amphibia; order Anura; family Hyperoliidae; genus Hyperolius; species Hyperolius riggenbachi. The sequence goes on along the minus strand of NC_090651.1, from coordinate 240,852,641 downwards.
TAGTAGCACAGCGTCATAGTGCTGGCCAAAAAATTAAATGCACCCGGTGACCCGGGCAGTGTGAACGCAGAGTGTAGTAGCGACTGAGTCAGGAGGACAAAGCGGGCGGTCAGTTCAGCAGCACAGTAGTAGTAGCACAGCGTCATAGTGCTGGCCAAAAAATGAAATGCACCCGGTGACCCGGGCAGTGTGAACGCAGAGTGTAGTAGCGACTGAGTCAGGAGGACAAAGCGGGCGGTCAGTTCAGCAGCTCAGAAGGAGGACCATGGCAACTTACTGGTAGTAGTACCATAACACCAAGGTAGGCACTAGGCAGGTAGTAAATGTCTTTATAAAGGCAGGCATAGTTAACAACAGCACATGCAGCAGCCACTTCATGTCCCCCTGTGTCCGACAATAGGGGCCAGGAACTCACCTTCCACCCAAGCCTGGTTGATTTTCAGGAAGGTGAGTTTGGCCACAGAGGCGTGGGAGAGCCGAGAGCGCTTCTCTGTGACCACGCCACCGGCCGCACTAAAGCATCTCTCTGAGAGGACACTGGAAGGAGGGCAGGATAGGAGTTCCAGGGCGTACTGGGAAAGCTCGCTCCAGATGTCCAGTCTCTTGACCCAGTACTCCAAGGGGTCCACGGGGCTGTCGGTGTCATTGAGCCCGCTGGATGACCCCATATAGTCAGACACCATGGTGGTCAGTCGTTGCTTGTGCTGGTTGGTGGTGGATGCTGTGGCGGGCACCTCTGTTCTGGGCTGCTGCACTGCATACAGGCTCTTGCTTAGGCTCTTCAGGTCTCCGGGGCGCCAGTTGCTGCTGCTGCTGCTGGTGGTTGTTGTTGTGCTGCTAGTGGCAATGGCAGGCACCTCTTGCTGGCTTGGCAGAGCAGTTACAGTGGGGGTGGAAGGCTGGGGGAATGCTTCCAGTAGTCTGCGCACAAGGGCCTCCTTCAACTCCCTTGTGCGTTGCTCGGTGGTGGATGGCGTCATTAAGTCTCCCAGCTTCCCCTTCAGACGGGGATCAAGCATCAAGGTGATCCAGATGTCCTCCCTTGAACGCATCTGGATCACCCGGGGGTCCCTGCGAAGGCAGCGCAACATGTGCACAGCCATGGGAAACAAGTGGGCCCTGCCAGCAAGATCTTCCTCGTCCTCGCCATTGTCCCATAACGCATGCCTGTCCTCTTCCTGTGCCATGTCGTTGTCCTCCTCAAACCGCCATCCACGTACAACGCCTGCTGCACTCTGCTCCTCCTCCTCCTCCTCATTCAGGTTAGGGACCTCCAACTCTTCCACTACCTGCTGTGAGCCCTCCTCTGAGCTGGACTGTGCTGCCATCTGCTCCTGTTCTTCCAACTGCCTCAGGGCTTCATCCCCACGCTCAATTAAATTGTCCATTGCCTGCTCCAGTAGACAAACCAAGGGCACCCACTGGCACACAGAGGCCCGCTCCTCACTGACCATCTTGGTTGCCTCCAGGAAGGGACTCAGCACCAGGCATACTTGCTGCATCAGTGTCCACTGAGTGGCAGTAATCATGGGGACTTGCTGGTTGCTGGGGACACTTGGGTCTAGCATGTAGGCCCTAAGAGCCAGCCTGTGCTGACACAGCCGCTCCAACATGGCCAGAGTCGAATTCCAGCGAACTGGCATGTCGATGATCATCCGGTGTTGTGGCCTTCCATACTGCTGCTGTAAGGTGGACAAGAGTGCAGAGGCAGTGGCTGACAGGCGGAAAAAGCGTACCACCGCCCGGGCATCCTGCAGCAGCTCGCTCATCCCCTGGTAGGTGCGCAAGAAGCGCTGCACCACAAGATTGAGCACGTGGGCCAAGCAGGGGATGTGCTGGAGGTTTCCCTGCTGCACTGCTGCCACCAGGTTGGCCCCGTTATCGGCTGCCACATACCCCACTTCCAGGCCTCTGGGGGTCAGCCACCTCCGCTCCTGCTTCCTGAGGGCGGCCAGGACGTTGGTGGCCGTAAGCCTCTCCTTCCCCAGGGTCACCAATTTTAAAAGGGCTTGGCAGTGCCGAGGCTTGGCGCTGCTGCTGCCGAGGCGGGCTTGCTTTCCGGGTGCTGAGGGAGTGTCGTGACAGGACCCTTCTGCATCCCCCCTGATCCCGCGTGGTGGCACCACTAGCTGGGCTGATGCGCTCTTGTCCTCCCTCCCTTCCATCAGTGCCACCCAGTGGGCCGTAAAGGACAGGTAGCGACCTGTCCCAAATCTGCTACTCCACGAGTCCATGGTCACGTGGACCCGCTTGCCCACAGAGTAGTCCAGGGAACGGGCCACGTTTTCCACCGCAAACTTGTGGAGTGCTGGGATCGCGCTCCTGCTGAAATAGTGGCGACTGGGGACTTGCCACTCGGGGATGCCAAATTGGAGCAGCGTCCGCATGGCGCTCCCCTCCTGCACCAGGGAGTAGGGAAGCAGCTGTGATGCCATGGCACGGGCCAGCAAGCCATTTAGTTTGCGGATCCGCCTGTGGCTTGGAGGCAGAGGCTTGGTCAGACCCTGAAAGGTGTCGCTCAGCAGGGTCTGACGACGCTGGGATGCAGGGGAGACAGAGGAGAGAGACGAACACTGGCTGCCAGCCTCAATGTCTGTGTCCTGAGCAGCCGAGGTGGAAGAGCGCTTGCGTGCTACTACTGCTGCTGCTGCTGTGGGGGATTCACGACCCTGAGGGAGGGAGGATGCTGCTTCGCTGGTGGGCCTTCTGCTCTCAGGAACCCCTGCCAGCAGTGCCTGCTTCCTCTTAAAGTCCGCATACTCGCGGCAGTGGCGGCTTCTCAGGTGGCCCTGGAGGGATGAGGTACCCATCTTGCTCAGACTTTTCCCACGGCTCAATCTTTTGCTGCATAACCTGCACACCGCATACCTTTTGTCATCAGTACATTCCTCAAAGCAATCCCACACTGGTGACTTTAATTTACTGCGGCCCCCACTAGCAGAGGGTGCAGCGGAGCAATGTGTGGTAGTAGTTGCCGGGGGTTGCATGGTGGTGGTGCCGGCTGAAGCAGTGTCCTGTCTACTTCCTCCACGCCCACTGCTGCCGATGCCCCTGCCCCTGCCTGACATATGGCGATATCCTTGCCTAGGCCGAGGTGACTCGTCATCCTGCTCTGACCATTCTTCCACGGACTCAGCAGGCTGCACATAGTTAGGGTCCACAACGTCATCATCAGCAGCATCATCATAATCCAGCTCTTCCTCTGACTCCCCCGCCTCCTCTTCTGTCCCTACATCCCCAGACACAGACCCCTCTTCTTCATCACCAGAACTCAACAACGCTTGTGATTGTGGCCCGATCTCAATCTCTGCCACATCAGTCCCCAGTAAGTCCTGTGCTTCTTGCATCAGCAGGTTCCCAGATGCCGGACTGAGGGACAGAACGCTGTCATCCTGGGAGGGCTGCTGACCAGTGGGTGCTGGGGTGGATGTCACAACAAGCGTGGGATGTTGGCTGCTGCTGCTACTGCTTGGAGTGGTGCTCACAGTAGAGGTCTGGGAGGAAGTCATGATGTCCATGAGTACGTCAGGTTCCATTTGCTCAACCACCACACGGGGACCAGAAACTTTAAAATATTTGGACAATGGCGTCCGCTGACTCGGCCCAGGCTTTGCTGCCCCCTTTTCTGCTGCATCACGACCACGTACAGCTGGGCGTCCTCTCCCTGGACGTGGAGCAGTCCCAGAAGTGGCTGAGGCAATTGAACTCCCTTTCCTCTCTCACCCCGCGAAACCCTGCCAGACATGTTGCTAGTAATGAATCACTGGATGCAGTGGGCACAGTACAAGGTCACTGAAGAATGCAGTGGGCACAGTACAAGGTCACTGAAGGATGCAGTGGCCACAGTACAAGGTCACTGAAGGATGCAGTGGGCACAGCAGTGGGCACTGGATATACAACTAGGTCACTGAAGGATGCAGTGGGCACAGTACAAGGTCACTGAAGGATGCAGTGGGCACAGTACAAGGTCACTGAAGGATGCAGTGGGCACAGTACAAGGTCACTGAAGGATGCAGTGGCCACAGTACAAGGTCACTGAAGGATGCAGTGGGCACAGCAGTGGGCACTGGATATACAACTAGGTCACTGAAGGATGCAGTGGCCACAGTACAAGGTCACTGAAGGATGCAGTGGGCACAGCAGTGGGCACTGGATATACAACTAGGTCACTGAAGGATGCAGTGGGCACAGTACAAGGTCACTGAAGGATGCAGTGGGCACAGTACAAGGTCACTGAAGGATGCAGTGGGCACAGTACAAGGTCACTGAAGGATGCAGTGGGCACAGCAGTGGGCACTGGATATACAACTAGGTCACTGAAGGATGCAGTGGCCACAGTACAAGGTCACTGAAGGATGCAGTGGGCACAGCAGTGGGCACTGGATATACAACTAGGTCACTGAAGGATGCAGTGGGCACAGTACAAGGTCACTGAAGGATGCAGTGGGCACAGTACAAGGTCACTGAAGGATGCAGTGGGCACAGTACAAGGTCACTGAAGGATGCAGTGGCCACAGTACAAGGTCACTAATGGATGCAGTGGGCACAGCAGTGGGCACTGGATATACAACTAGGTCACTGAAGGATGCAGTGGCCACAGTACAAGGTCACTGAAGGATGCAGTGGGCACAGCAGTGGGCACTGGATATACAACTAGGTCACTGAAGGATGCAGTGGGCACAGTACAAGGTCACTGAAGGATGCAGTGGGCACAGTACAAGGTCACTGAAGGATGCAGTGGCCACAGTACAAGGTCACTGAAGGATGCAGTGGGCACAGCAGTGGGCACTGGATATACAACTAGGTCACTGAAGGATGCAGTGGCCACAGTACAAGGTCACTGAAGGATGCAGTGGGCACAGCAGTGGGCACTGGATATACAACTAGGTCACTGAAGGATGCAGTGGGCACACAAGGATGTCACACTGTGTAATGAGATGCTCATATGCCAGCGAGCGAGCGAGCAGTGGGCACTGGGCACGGCACAGGGTCACTGACAGAATGAATGAACAGCGCTGGGAGAGAGTGGCGGCGCCGGCGGTGTGACTGGCTGCCTGCAAATAGTACAAGTGTATAACTGTCACTGGAATATACAAGTGAACACTGCAGCTGCACTAACCTGCCTGCCTGCACTCTACACACAGATAATCCCCACTCCCACTACACTGCAGCACTGAACCTGCCTGCACAGCACTACACACAGTTAAATAATCACTAGACTCCCACACTCCCACTACACTACACTGACTACAACTAACTACAGCAATCACTCACTGACTAGCTAACTGTGTACAGTATAAGAGCAGTGTTAGCAAAAAAAACGCTTTGTTTTTAACACAATAAATGCACTTGCTCAAACAACAATGGCCTGGAGATAATCCTCTCAGCACCACAGTCTAGTAGCAAGGACAGAGCTTTTCCATCATGGCCGCCGCTTTATATTCAGGAGAGGAGGGCATAGCTCCCCTCCTGTGATTGGTTGCTAGGGCCTGGCTGGGGCACTCTGATTGGCCTGCAATGTGTCACTTCCGCATAGTTTGACGCATTTCCGCAAACCACGACTTCAGCCCCGGGTTTCACGAGCGTGAATGCGGATTTCTGTCCGCATTCACGCGAAGCCGAAGTAGATTTTCGTGGTTGAAAATCTATTCACGGAGTTTCGTGTCCGAGGCGGAATGCGTCAAAATGGTCGTGAATCCACGCGTAAGCGTGATCACGACCTGGCGGTGAGCACCACTGGTGATAAATCTTGCCGCTAAACTCGGGAGGGCAAAGCTTGGCGTGGGGGGGGGGGGGGCAGAGAGCGGCGGTGGGGGTACCAGAGCCATGTCATTAGGCAGAGAACATGGCTCTGTGTCCCATCTGCCCCCCGAAGATTCACCTCGGGTTCTCTTTAATAAAATTATATCAACTCACATGATATTAATGATGTATGTCTAACACAGGCACACCAACAAGTGCTAGAGTAGAGTATGAGTGCAATGTGGAAATTTTGTCTTATGATGGCCGCTAAATGCATACCACCTCCATCATCTCACTGCTCCTCACTAGCTTGGCGGGCATCAGCCACACCCAGACGCTTGTCTTTTACATTGTTTGAAGAGGACTGTTCTATTTCAATTCTCAGCGCTGGAATATTAAACTAAGGCTACTTTCACACTAGAGCTATTACATTGTGCTTCTATTGTGCATCCATACAAGATCACACCACAATGGGGATGATAAGTCGCATTGCACATTTTTAGTATGATGCAACATGTACAGTGCAGTATACAGTCTATACACTTATGCCTGCACTGCATTCCAAACCACATGGGTTGCCAAAGAGGCTTGCCTCAGTCCCAGACCTACATTGTATATGCTCCACCCTGTTGCCTGAAGAGGCGGGGTCATTCCTGCAAAGCACATTGTATTGATCTCTGGAGTGTGTAAATAAAATTGCATTATTAAAAATACATCAGCATAATTTTGTGTCTGCTTGGAGAGAGTGGGTCCACCACAGCCCCCTCAATTTTAAACTTTTTAGATACTTTAATCTTTTTGGGCGTTTCTGTATCCATACTACGTTACACATAGGTTGCCAGGTAACGCATTGCAGGCAGTGCTTGTTCCTGTTGGGGCTTGATGCACGGCACCACACAACCAACCACCAGTGTAAAACCCCCATTGAAATATAATTGCATCGCATTTTGATGCAATTATATTGTCTGTTGCTTATACTAATAATTGTAATGTTGCTGATATTTTACTATGGAAAATTAACACATGCCTCGGTTCCATGTATGGGAATCTGCTGTCAGTTTAGAAGACGATAAGATTAAGGCCTGATTCATACTTGCAATTAAGTAGGAAACACTAAAGTGGTTTTCACTCTGTTGCCACTCCATTGCCGTTCAGTTGCTTCCGTTCCATTTCCCCACACCCTCTCCAGACCCCCAACCCCAAAGTGTATTTGGGGGCCTTATTGTGGAACACACAGCTTGCAAGTTAATTCCCAAATTAAGTAGTGTGATTTGCAGATTTGTAGTGAATTAACACTATGCACATTGCTCCGTTCTGTGCTGCTGCATGCGAATACACAGAGCTGTATGAGCATGTTCACAACTCTTCACTGTAACAACCATGTTATCCTGTTACACATTATACAATGCATTTCTGGATAAAGTGTGTGAATAAAATGCTATGAATATCGTGCACGTTTTAATTTGCAGAGTACATTGTGTTATGCTCATATTGTAGTGGAGGCATTACACAACACACATAGCATGTGCATACCCTAAAGCATCACTGCTCACCAAGCAGTCACACCTGAGGCAAGGCTCATTTACCCTGAATATATGTATCTTCATGCTTATGAGCTGAAAGTAATTTCTGATATCAAAAGAAAACAGTGCAGTAAGTAAAACAAATCAATCCAAATCAGAAGGATCAAAACCAGTAAATTAAAACAAACAGAACTAGTCCTAGGCATGGGGCCTTAATAGATACTAAGTAAAGAAAGGCATGAACTGTAAACTAACAAATATTAGCATGTTGGATCCAGGTCTCCCGTGTTTTTTGAAAATGCAAAAAAACTAGTACAAAGGGGTGCTGAAAAGTTCCTGGCTTTGCCCAGAAAGAAGAAAGGCAGAGTTACGAAATAACACATTTATTTGATATATATTTAATCTGAGACTGATGCATTTTGTACAGCATAGCTGCAGTTTTTGTAGACTTTTCAAATAAAAGGGGGTGTTGTCACAGGCCCCCTAGTGGCTGGACCGTTCAATGCCTTCCAATCTATTTCAACACACAGACTATCCAACTGCGTGGATGCAATTGATGCATTGAAACTGCTGGAATTGGGTAGCAGATTTGGGCTGGAATTGGGCAGACTAGGAGGGCAGGCTAGGAGAGTGCGAGCGACAAAACACAATATGTCAGGTATCTGCCACCACCTCTGTATCAGGACAGAGGAACCTGCTCTGACTATTCTAAACCTGCAAATAAAAATTGTTAAAACACTCTGTCTGACTGAAAACAATACAATACTTCAGTGTAGCAAATCTTCAAAAAGGCTAGGATTTTTTCTGCCTTACTTAAAGCAGGTATGCAGCTGAAAAAATGACTTTAGGTTGCTTATTGTAAATGCAATATAAATAATTAATGTATACAGGCAATTATTAAAAGTAACAATTATAGAGAAAATTGCCCAGATAACATAAACGGTAAAACAAAGAAAATGGATACCCAAAGTTTTGGAAGAAACATGTCCTTTGCGTGGAAAATACAAGCAAAGTTCCTTTGTTTCAGAATAAAAGTCAGTCAAAATGGCAACCAGCCTAGGTTCTCGTGCTAGCTGCTTGCAATCCTTATATGATAGTAAAATGGAGAACTTTTTGCTGAAATTGCTTTGTTTCTTTTATATAGAGCTGCTCTGAGGGCGGATCTCAGAGCCAGCCCCTGGGCTGGGGTTTGGAAGTTTTTGGTAGGAATCTTAAGTCTAAACTATGTGACATTTTCATATGTCAGACCACGTTCATCGCACACAAATAATAATAACAAATCCACAATCCTCAAAGACTATTGATCGCTTTGATACTAGACATGAATATTGTAGGATATTCTGTTATTGAGAAGTTTAATAATGCAGTTGTGGCTTACCTCAGCTCCTTAAAAGGGTACCAAACATCCAGTGGGACATTAGTAATCATATGATACAATTTTCATCATTATCATAAGCAAAAATCATACAATACAGTCAGTCTAGATATGGCCACAGTGGAGCCTGGCTGTTTGCTGTCCTGATGTGCACTGGCTTCCTCTGCCAGCAGCAGGACCAAATGGTCCATTTCAGGTTGCAGTTCACACTTTCATGTGAGCTGCCTACTGAAGGGAGATCCTTTTGTTCCTGGTGATTAAAGAAAACATTGTAATCCCCAGAAGAGCAGTTGTATCCAGCTGGAAAAGACCATAAAGGGGCCCATACACCTAACGATTTTCCCGCCGGTTATACAGCCGTTTCGATCATAGTGATCGAAACCGCTGTGAAATCGCAGCGCACACCGCTGACCGAACGATGGATTTCCGTCCGAAATCCATCGTTCCCTGTCGACTCCCGTTGATTCATCCATGCGGAAGATTTTTTTCGAGTGCCGGCGGGTCGGGTGTGCATCGATAGCGGCGTTCGAATGCCCGACGACCAACGCAATACAGCGGGTATACATTACCTGTTCCGCCGGCGCGAATCCCGCTGTCACCGCTGTCACCACTGCTCTATCTCCGCGCTGGTCTGGTCTTCGGCATGCTTCACTTCTTCCTGCCCGGCAGGAAGTTTAAACAGTAGAGCGCCCTCTACTGTTTAAACTTCCTGCCGGGCAGGAAGAAGTGAAGCATGCCAGAGACCAGACCAGCGCGGAGACAGAGCAGCAGTGTCCAGGGGACTCGCGCCGGCGGAGCAGGTAATGTATGCGGGGCGGGGAGCGGCGGCGGAACCACCACCACCACCACCACAGATTGTGAACGGTTTCAGGCTGAAATCGGTTCACAATCTGTTTGCAGTAAAGGTGGCCATACGATCCCTCTCTGATCAGATTCGATCAGAGAGGGATCTATTACCAAAAACATACAGATAAGTTAATTGGCTCCACCTAAAAATTGGCCCTAGACTACAGTACTTACACTACATAATATAGACATATGGCAATGGTAGGGATTAGATTGTGAGCTCCTTTGAGGGACAGTTAGCGACAAGACAATATATATATACACTGTACAGCGCTGCGTAATATGTCGGCGCTATATAAATACTAAATAATAATAATTATAATAATAATCTATCTGTTGGTCGAATCTGATGGCAAATCGACCAGTGTATGGCCACCTTAGCCTAGGTTTTGCCTTACTGCTGTCCCTAGACATGCAATCTGGGTTGGAATCATGAAACACAATCAGAAAACCAATTGATTGCATTTCTTCATGGTTCGCGTGTGACAGGTGGGATCAAGTGATCTGCTCTGCATTAAAATGGCAGTATTGACTAGGGCTTTATGTAGTGCCAGCCCTAGCAGTGTTTGGAACAAATATGCAGCTAGTGGAGACAAGACGCCTGGTATACACATTTTATTTTTGGTAATTGAATCAGAAAGCATTAAGGGTAAAAAATAAGACAAACATCCAAGCAACCAGCATTTTTGTTTGTTTATTTGTTTAAGAATACTGGTATAAATGTACATGTCAGCCTCCATCCATATCCATCTCACTTTGCTGCTGGTAATGTAATAAAGAGGTTAGTTTAGGGGATGTGTAGTAAATGTTTTTCCAGCAGCAGAAGCTAGATGGCAGCACTGTTCACCAGACTGGTTGTTGTCTTAAGATAATAGACCTTCTTCCAGTTACTGTTATAAATAATTGTATTATGACTGGAAATAATCATACAAAGACAAACTGTTGTCAGAGCACAGCTGCATTTTTACTATTTTCAAGCGTGTTTTGTTTTGCATCGTTTCCTTTTATTGTGCACCATTTTATGCGTTTTTGTCTAGTTTCCTATCAAATGTGAGGCTTCCTGTAAATCACAGTGAGCCACTGGCAGAAGCAGAGCATATTTTGACATTTCTATTCAAGGATGTGCATGTCGCTGAGCGCACAAACAATGCAGACATACAGGCTTACGCCTCATTAGGTGGAGAATTTGGCAAGACATTCTCCAGAAAATGTCCTTGTATTAATTGTAACAGAACAAAATAAAATGCTGACCTTTTTTCATCATCAATCTTATATCCTTGTAGTTCCTGCAACAAGAAGTGCTGTCTTAAAACATTTGAGATATACACATTACACCTACCGAAAACATGAGACTTAATCTGGCTGTCTTCATCCAGATCAGAAGATGATCTCCTGTGTACAGGTGGAGAGGATGGAAGGATGACCACTCCAGGGGGGACTGACTGATTAGACACAGTAAAGTACATGTCCGGATTACGATTGATTTCTGGAGATAAGCTGCACTAGAGGGGTCGGCTGCCAACTCTCCCATCAACAATAGGCATGAAAAAATAATACTTACTCAGACAAGCTTTTGTGTCTATGGATCTGCCTGTAGGCAGAAGTTCTTAAACCTTGGCATACACTACAAGGTCAAAAATATTCAGCAGTGTAGCGATTCACCTGTTCCAGCAGTCATGTGACAGTGAAAAAAGTGACAAACATTGAAGTTGCGCCCCCTCTGCCCAAAGTAGACCCTCTTGCCCATAAGTAGAGCATCCTTTCTCACGCTCACAGGGGAGCAATACCTCAATGCAGTTAAAACATACACATATAAAATATTAAGTGGTCAAAAGCATCCAGATAATTAAGCAAGAATTAAGCAAGAACATCAGGATGGCTTAAACAGAAGAAAATATGCCTTCTGGAGTGGCCCAGTCAGAATCCTGACCTCAACCCGATTGAGATGCTGTGGCATGACCTCAAGAAAGCGATTTACACCAGACATCTTAAGAATTATGCTGAATTTGAAACAGTTCCGTATAGAGGAATGGTCAAAAATCACTTATGGCTGTTGTGCACGTCTGATCTGCAACTACAGGAAACGTTTGGTTGAGGTTATTGCTGCCAAAGGAAGTTCATCTAGTTAGTAAATCCAAGGGTTCATATACATTTTCCACATGCACTGTGAATGTTTACGTGGTGTGTTCAATAAAAACATGGACACATTAAATTATTTGTGTGGGATTAGTTTTAAGGTGCGTACACACTCAGGATTTCTTCAAACGATGGGTCGTGAGACCCGCCTGCGGGGCAGCCATTCTGACCACAGTTTGCCAGGGTGTACAGTCTGTCAGCAGGCTGATAAGGCTGGTTTTGACCGATCCGCCAAGCGACCCATCGTTTGAAGAAATCCTGAGTGTGTACGCACCGCCCCGATCCGGAGTATGTACGTAGCTTAAGCAGACTGTGATTGTTTATTGTTGTGACTTAGATGAAGATCAGATCCCATTTTATGACCAATTTGTGCAGAAATCCATATAATTCCAAAGGGTTCACATACTTTTTACTGCTACTGTATAGAAAAGAAGAATTTATACTCAAAAAGGAAGGTTGGGCAACCAACCACTTGATGCAGGTGGAGATGTACAAACCAGACTCCACTCGGGTGTCCAGAGGGAACTGGACGCAGTTGCTTTTTCAGAAAAAATAACTGGTACTAGATGTGGCCAGGCCACCTAAGACCAATATCCCCCCTCCAAAGCAGGGTGAGAAGCACAAACTTGGGTAAGAGGCGCCCAAAGATGTATAAAACTGTGTTAAAAACAACTAAAAGGAGAAAAAAGGTGGTGGCTTACCTCAAAAATTACAACTTCATATAACAAATGAAAATGTATTATGCACTGGCAATGCTTTTTGTGAGTGGCTGAATCTATTGGATTGCACTTTATTTGATATATTATAGGTAGATAAGGTACCCCCCTTCCCCCTCAGTATAGGTAGGTAAGGTAGCCTCCCCTTCCACGGGCACCATGCCTGTACCCTTCCTCCTGCTTCCTTCCTCTTTCCTTTGCTTCCTCCCCCACGCTGCAGCTCCTGTGTCCCATCTCTAAAACACCACAGACCTCAAATCAGTGGTGACCAGGAGAAAGAAGAGTGGCCAGGGGTGCACAGTGACCACGGGGTAAACTTCCTAGGCAGTAAGTGACTAATGACATCACTTCTTGCATTTGAAGTTCACCTCATGGTCAGTGTGCGCCACTCTTCTGTCTTCTGTTTGCAATGATCTGAAATGCAAATGGAGATGCCAGCATGTATGGGCATGAGTCCTCATGCCCACTTCTTCCATGTTCACCTTTGTCAAACTTTGTTCTGGTGTAAAAGCCCCTGTATGGCATGGCCAGGCCCCCGATAGTGCATGTCCTTTATTGCACTATTAACTGATAGTGTGCATGCGCAGAGCACTCCCAGTCATGGGAGCATGATCAAGGATCAAGGAAGTCGCTGGGCTGGCACTTGTGTAGTATTGTGCAACCTGGCCGACTTCACACACTTAGGGGGGATGGAGGGGAAGTGGTGGGCATAAGGAGTCATGCACATACATGCCTTGAGCCTCCATTTGCTCAGAGAAGTTCACCTAGGGTTTCCTTTAAGGCCTATGTCATGTAAATTCTTTTTAGTGACAAACTGGATCAAAAGCAAAACAATTGTTATTTTCACTTACTCTGTACCAAAATAAAACACTTGTAAAAAAATAAATAATTTAAAATAGAATACATACATTGTTACCTTAGGAACTCATCTTATTATATATGTATGCTTTAAATTAATGGTATTTTTTGCAAATAAGGGCTTATAATTATTACAATGAGAAATAAAAAAAAAAAACACAAAACATATACACTTTTATTTCCAAATAAATTAATGTCACCATACATTGTACTGGTAACATCATGTAAATGCCCTGATAGCCAGGATAAATAGAAAAAAAAATGTGTGCATTTATCTCATTTATCTACAGTTGTACTATTTATTTTAACTAAACTATATATATAAAATAAACATAATAAATAAACTATAAACTATAATGATTAAAACTGGAGAAGTATATTTTTTCATAGTTTTTCATTTAAACTGCATAGTAAAGTAATTACTAAAGTAATAAAGTAAAAAAAATTAAATTCACAAAAAGCCTTATTCTAATTTATAGATCATTTAGGTGGGATAAGTAGTAATAAAGTCATTGGAGAATAAATGGGCGCAGCGCTGAAACTTTAAAATTGCTCACATCCATAAGGTGAAAATAACCCTGCAGTCAGTGGTGTCCCCACTTAACGACCAGCCAACGCCGATAGGCGGCGGCTGGTCGCTTGTGCATTTCCATGGAAATGTTTCCTGTCAGTTCACAGTGGGGGGCTCCATGAACAGCCTGCGAGCCTCCGATCGTGGCTCACAGGCAAAATGTAAACACCCGTGGAAGAAATCCCTGGTGTTTGCTGTCACGGCAGCGCTGTAAAGGAGATTGGCGATCCCCGGCCTCTGATTGGCCGGGGATCGCAGGCATCTGATAGGCTGAAGCCTATCTAAGGCGGTACAGGACGGATCGCTCTGTCCTGTACCGCCCATAGTGAGGAGGGGAGAGAGGGAAGGAGAGGGAGGGCATAATAGCGCTGCGGAGGGGGCTTTGAGGAGCCCCCGCTACACACAGCAAGCCGGTGTCGATCAGACCCCCCCAGCAGGACATCCCCCCAGGGGGAAAAAAAGGGGGGAAGTCTGATCGCCCTGCCCGAAAGCTGATCTGTGCTGGGGGCTGAAGAGCCCACCCAGCACAGATCACAGAAAAATGTTGTGGTCCTTAAGTGGTTAAGCAAAACGAAAAAAAGTTAAATTTCCTGAGTGTATATTTAACTGTGGGTGGTGAAGACAATTTCTTCATGGTATGTGTGTAAAAGTTTAATGAGAAAATACTTCATGGTCTTTTACATTACAGTGAGGCAAGTTCAAGCATAATGTGGAGAGGGGATGGATAGAATATTTTAAAATATGTCATCTGTGTGAACAATATAACTCTGTCTGTAACACATCAAAGAAAGACAGAAAGTATATGACAGGAATAAAGCATTAAATAATACCACACATGTAAAAATAGATTTGTGCTGCTTCTTACTGCTTACACCACTCTATTAACCTCTTCACTACTGACAGTACAAACATCTCTTGGTACTTGGACAATTCTATATTTGGTGGTGTGGCATGTTCTTGGTTCACAGCACATAGCATGGGACAATCATACTTGTCAAAATTGCATGCTTTTTTCTGCATGCAAAATTACATTGCAATTGAAAAACAATGTCAGTCAAAGGACTGGCAGTTAAATGCGATTTTTGTATGCAGGAATAAAAACTTACTTTCTGTAGCAAAATATTGCACATTGGGTGCATTTTCCCATTGAAAAATCAGCTGCTGTGAAATAAAGAACATTTTAAATGCTCAAACTGTGCAAAAAATCGCATGTGGAAAAATGAGCACGTTTTTGCATGGACAAGTGTGGTTTCAGCCTTGGGGCCATTGCGCTCAGCATTGAAAATGAACTACAAGTAGTCCCGGTTACTGAACGAGATAGGGACTTTAGGTTCATTTTTTAACTTGAATCTGTTCTTAAGTCAGAACAATGTGCTTTCTCTGTCCCCGTACCTCCTCTGTGCCCCTCTGTGCCTCCAGTGTCCCCCTCTGTGTCGCCTCTGCCCTCTGTACTTGCTTATACAAGTTTAACCACTTGCCAACCGCGCACTCATAACGCGCGTCGGCAAAGTGGTAGCTGCAGGACCAGCGACGTACATCTGCGTCGCCGGCTGCAGGCTAATTAATCAGGAAACAGCCGCTCGCGTGAGCGGCTGCTTCCTGTCAATTCACGGCGGGGGGCTCCGTGAATAGCCTGCGGGCCGCCGATCGCGGCTCGCAGGCTAAATGTAAACACAAGCGAAAATAATCCGCTTTGTTTACATTCGTACAACGCTGCTAACAGTAGCAGCGTTGTACTAGATCAGCGATCCCCGGCCAATCAGCGGCCGGGATCGCTGTCACATGACAGGCAGGAGCCTGTTAGAGGCTGCACAGGACAGATCCGTTCCTTTGCAGCCTCCGATCTCCGGGGCAGGGAGGGAGGAGAGGGAGAGGGGGAATCCTGCGGTGGAGGGGGCTTTGAGGTGCCCCCCCCACCAGCCACACGCAGGCAGGAGCGATCAGACCCCCCCCAGCACATCATCCCCCTAGTGGGGAAAAAAGGGGGGCAATCTGGTCGCTCTGCCTGGTATTTGATCTGTGCTGGGGGCTGTAGAGCCCACCCAGCACAGATCAGCGAAATCAGCGCTGGTCCTTAAGGGGGGGCTAAAGGCTGAGTCCTGAAGTGGTTAAAAGCCATTTTTCTTTGAATTTTTTAAAATCGATTTTCTCAAAAACTACAAGTCCAATTTGAAATTTTTTTGGCTTGTTCCCATGGACACACTGAATCCATGCCGTTCGTATCGATGGATCATTCGTAAGTCGGGCGTTCGTAAGTCGGGGACTACCTGTACTAATGCAATTTACTCTATTCACAATGTGTGCTTTGAGACGAGATAATCGATCGGATGAGCTACATGGCGTAATTGCATTTCTGATTTCAAATTGAGCAGTGTAAAAAAAAAGAATTGCTAGATTGCAAGAAAACTGTATAGCACCATTATTGGCTAAGTTATTTTCATGCACTCCTACACTTTTTACACAAGTGCAAACACTCAAATAATGCAGCAGAACAGACGTTTGCGATTGGGCAATCCTTAACCATTTAATAAACACTCCCATTGAAAAAAGCACAGGAAACAGCCAATAGTAGAAATTACTGATATTCTACTACTTAGTTCATATAGTAAAATATTGATAATATTTACCAAGATTTTACTATGACCTAACCTAACCTTACTTCCACATAGTACTCTCTCTCTACCAATGCCTTACCCTAAGACCCCTGGTGGTGCCTAAACTTACCCCCCCAACCCCGATGGTGCCTAAACTTAACCCTCCTGGCCCCTGGTAGCGCCTAACCTTAACCCCCATGCCAATGACTCACCCTATCCACCAGCATCCTATTTAAAATGGTGCCTGATAAAATAGCATGCACTTGCTATTTGTAGCTGTAGTTTGCATGGCAGGTAGCCCTGGCACCCCCTATTTTGATCATTTTCACCGATTCCTTGGGCAACAGCTCAGGGCTGAGTCCTGTACAGACACATCACCAGCCTGCAGAAGCCTCCCAGGCATCGGACATCCCTTAACTTAACCACTTGAGGACCGTAGGCTTACACTCCCCTAGTGACCAGGCTATATTTTACAACCCAGGGCTCTGCAGCTTTAAAAATGTGCTGTAGAGCCATAACACTTAGCACACAAATTAATTTTGTCCCATTTTCTTGCCACCAGCAGAGCTTTCTGATAGTGGCATCTGGTATCTGCTCCTATGTTTGTTTGTTTTTTTTTGTTTTTGTTTTTTAGTATTATTTTTTAATTAAAATGCCTATTTTTCTTTACATTGATCCTGCGTCTCTAATACTTTTAGCCATAAACCCTGAAAAAGCATGCAGCCAGCAGATCAGGTACCATGCCTCAGCTGACTCCGGTTTTACTGGAGCCACATGCTTGTTCCAGGGTTTTGACTTTGACACTACTTGCCAAAAGATCAACAGAGCAGCCAGTCAACTGGCAGCTTCCATATCCTTCTCACATTGGGTTCCCTTTAATATATAATGGCAACAGATCAGAAAATAAATAAATAAAAGAACAGAACTGAAGAACAGAACTGTTCAAGTTCAGTCAGATTGCACAGTAACTTAATAGGGAAAAGATTATTTTTTTTATTACATTAATCAGCCCAAACCAAGTTAATTCTAATTTATTCATTTTCTTAAAGTCTTTCTTCAGTTCTTTCCCCAAAGCCGCATATTTTAATTAATACAGTTCTAATTTATCACTTTACAATTTTACACTCATATTTGATATAAACTTATTATCCCATTTAAATGCATTTGTTCTTTTTTACAATTACTACTTAATATTTCTGACTTAATGTAGTTCATTTTATAACTAGACATTGATGACAACTTAGTAAGCTCTTGCATTACTACAGGGAGGAACACCATCGGTTGGGAAATGAGAGAAAGGAGGTTATCTGCATATACTGAAAGTTTATTTTCTTCTTCTTGTCCTACAGTGATTGTGCATTGTGCGTTTATAGGGAACTTGAGGTGAGATTCATACAGAGCCTTTCATATTTCCTTTTAAACATTGCACAGTACAGTAGTAGGTAGCCCCCTCCCCAGTAGAGATAGCAGGATGTGCCTGCAGTATTATGTACCCCCGCCCATCATGTAGAGTATTCTCAAACAGAGCTTGGAGCCGCAAGGATCTCTCTTCAACCTGTCAAAACATCTCCTCTCTATGATTCCTTCTAGTGGCAACACATAATGAGAGATGCCACTAGAGGGAGTCATAGAGAGAAGATGCTGCGACAGGCTAAAGAGAAATCCTGGTGGTGCCAAGGAAGCTCCACTTACAAATACTGTGCAAAGACCTAGCAAAGAAGGCATTTAGGAAGTCACAGGCGCGACCTCGGTGCTCTGCTCCCAGAGACTGGCACCTCCTGAGACTCGGCCCAGCCTTGGTCCTTGACATCAAAAACCCATAGACAATAGTTATCCCTGGAAGTGTACTCTGGATGAACTTATTTCTGTTTTAATGTGTAAGCTTCCTATCTTCTGTCCTGTACAAGCTACATGCTGTATAACGTTTTTACCCTGATAAATAATGTGTTTAAAAAGCAGGATTGCCAGTTATTAACTAGCCACCAGTGCAGTCACTGCCTGAAGTGACAGTTCTATAAAAAATGGTGACCTTAGCAAAAATTCAAATGGGGCCCCTGGGTGGGATTATTCTTCACCTCCCCACCCTAAAGTAGCATTGGGTGGCCTATCCCCCCAAGAAATTTGCATTAGGTGGCTACATTGTCCTCCCCCCCACACGTAGCAGCACTGGGTGGCATTTGTCCCTCCCTTTTCCCTGCGATAGTACTAGTATGTCCCCCTGTTTCAATGCAGAGTATTCACAGTGCAGTGAACTCATCTCCTTTCATCAGTGTCCTTCCATCTCTTGTCCATCACCTCTTCTCCATTCCCCGCAGGCATGTAGGTATATAGCATGCCGCTAGGTCGTGGGATCAGAGGCTACATGGGGATGGAGACTGAAGGATACAGAATAAAGATGGGGAGCAGTGGTGGATGGACAGGTGAGTTTGCTAGTTTTGAGTACTTTGCAAGGAAATGAGGAGTGACTGCCAGGGGATCACAATTAACTGGGAGGGGGGGGGGAGACCGGGAGGAGGGCGATTAGCCAGCTTCGGGGCCATGGACATTTGCCCAGCTATGGAAGTGTTGACCCTGATTGCCTGAAAAGCACAACTCTGTAGCACTGGCAAAGAATCACTTGGTGACTTCCCATGGTGACATTACGAGTCATGCACACCCTTGCTTTTTAACTAAAGCACTTAGAATCCCAATGTTTGCCAAGTAACAGGTTTTTGCCACAGCCCACATATCACGAGAATAGTAAATCCTCCCCATGAGTATCAGGAAAAAAGTAGTTTCCTTACATTATGCAACTGGTTTCATCCTGAAGGTGCTATACATGTCTCCTACTAAGAGAAAAATAGCATGAATGTATCATCAGGCAGAAAAAAATAGTGCCACTGTCTAGCAGATGGCAGCGTGATGATGGGTCACTGAAAAATGCATTAGGACCGCTATCTTCTCAACAGTCTCGCTGATAACATCTCAACATACCACTTCCAATGATATTTATTTTCTGTAGTGAAAGAAGCCAGGCCGATGCACTGAAAGGATATCTGATGCACGTGTCTATGAATGCAAAGCAGCTGTGATTTCCTGTTACAAATGTTGGCAGGGATGATGTTTTTTTCCAAAATATAAATGGACATGAATATGCTATGTACAGATGTACAACATTAAAGGGAAATTCCACTTTTACTAAAAATGAACACAAAGATTAGTGCTGCACAGGAAATTTTGTAATTGAAGTGTTATTAGAAATGTGTTCAAAATTCAATTTTAACACAGTCAGTGATGACTTTTCAATTTTCTGACAACTTTATTGCTTTTCTTTGTAAACATGGCATTTGTACTTTTGGAGCACAGATTGCCCATCCTCATGCATAAGTAGATAGCTGAACAGAGTAATACCCGTCATTAGTTCCTGTGAAGTAATACCCATCATTAGTTCCTGTGAAGTAATACCCATCATTAGTTCCTGTGAAGTAATACCCATCATTAGTTCCTGTGAAGTAATACCCATCATTAGTTCCTGTGAAGTAATACCCATCATTAGTTCCTGTGAAGTAATACCCATCATGCGGTGGCTGGATGGTGTACTGGTTAAGGGCTCTGCCTCTGACACGGGAGACCAGGGTTCGAATCTTGGCTCTGCCTGTTCAGTAAGCCAGTAATTCAGTAAGGAGTTCATTGGGCAAGACTCCCTAACACTGCTACTGCCTACTGAGTGCGCTCTAGTGGCTGCCTCGCAAGCGCTTTGAGTCCGACAGGAGAAAGGCGCTATACAAATACTGCCATTATTATTATTATTATCATTAGTTCCTGTGAAGTAATACCCGTCATTAGTTCCTGTCAAGTAATACCCATCATTAGTTCCTGTCAAGTAATACCCATCATTAGTTCCTGTGAAGACCTGGAATAACTGAATAATAGACAAACCAATCCAGCAGTTTTCAGTGGAAAAACCTAAAAGAATGGTTCTTTTAGCAACTGACACCTTAAAAAGCAACTTTACCGAAAGATAGTGTGTGTGTACGTGTGTGTGTGTGGGGGGGGAGGGGGGGATAAATCAATATATTGAAAAGCAAGACACTAACAAATAGAAGATAGATCAAGAAATTATTGATATTCACCTTGTAATTCGTCCATGTTCATTGATCCTCCATGAGCCTGCAGGTCATTATCTTAACTGCTGGCAGACAAGGAAAAAAAACAGACAGCATCAACTGTGCTTATTTATAAACACACCCACTAGCAGTGCCATAGGCTAAAAGGTTATTTACAGTTGGTAATTCACACAATAGCAACAAGGTTCTCAGACAGGAAACATGGCCCTGACATCACACTGTGGGAGTGGTTTTGCCAAAATATCAGCCATACAGACATCCCGGTGGAACTGACCACTGTGAACTAGCCCTAAAGATTTTTTGTGGGAAAGGAGGTATGGGCTACTGATTGGGGTGAAGTTTAATCCTGAGTTAGAGTTCCTCTTTAACCTCTTCGGGGACCAGCACCCTCTGCCCCCTTAAGGACCAGAGGGTGCTGGTCCAGTAAACCGCCTCTTCCCGACGAATCGACGCTAAAATCCTCCGCTCCCGACGGTCACGCTGCTCTGTTCCCACCTCAGGCTGCTCTCTCTGCCGATGGCAGAGTGCTGTGCACCGGTCAGGAGCCGCTTTCATTGGCTCCTGCCACTGTCACTCCATGTAAGCCAATGGGAACGGCTTACATGAATGACAGGGCCAGGAGCCAATGAAAACGGCTCCTGCCCGGCTCACAGTTCTCTGCCGTCATAGAGGCGGCAGGGCAGCATATTGCGGCGGAGATCAAGCGGCGACAGCGGCGGGGACAGGCGGGGGCGCGCGGTCAATGGGATGTAGAGTTTACGTCCGGTCAGAACCGCAGCACCCCCTGCCCACCGTAGATTTATACTGCGGCGGTCCACAGGTAGTTAAGGACACTCTCTTGGTCATTTGGATGACTTTTCCCTTTTTTTCCAACAAGATGTGCCACTATCTGCCATGGGTTAAATCACATAAAGATGGGATAGCCCTGCCATGGGAAGAGCAGTTAAAGACAATAACGTTTATTCATTGTTTGTTTGGTATTAAATCTTCCATGACAGATTGTAGAACAACTGTATTGATGACAGATTTTTCGTGAGGTTATTATGAATGAGAATCTAGCATGTGTACTTAGCTTATTGACTTATACGAGCAGGTTATGTCATACAAGTCATACATCACCATACATGCACTGCAGTAGCCATACTCCACATCATATTTATGGACAAAATCTACAAAATGATGTTAATTTAAGGTTAAGTATTAAATAAAGCTTTCATCATATAATGTTAGGTTTATATTAGTAATTCTGTGATTATATGTGATGCACTACTATCATTTTTATTGAAAACAGACTTAAAATGTACCTGAGATGGTACACTGTGCCTTTTTTATACTTAACTGGGGCTTCCTCCAGCCACATGAAGACCATGGCTTCCCTCGCCGTCATCTTCAGCCCCTCCCTTCTGGCGCTATGACTCCCGGTAATTTGGTCTGTTGCGGCCAGTCATGGGATCCTGCGCATGCCTGGCTCTGCCGCGTGCATGCCCCTGATGCGCTCGCATTCACGGGAGCGTTTTCCAGCCACGGGAGAGTGATAAGGGATGCGCACACGGCCGAGCCGCGCATGCACAGAAGAGCACAGCTGGCCGGATTACCAGGAGGCATAGCGCAAGAACGGAGGGGAAGAAGAGGGCGGCGAGGGTGGCCACAGTCCACATGCGGCTGGAGGAAGTCCCTGGTAAGTAGAGGTGGAGGCCTAAAGTGCTTTAAAACATCTTGCAAGTGTATACATCAATCAGGTAGTGTAATTAGTGTACTGATTCACACTGACAGACCAAACTCACTGTGTAATGCATCGCACACAGCTGTTTGTGTAGTGATGGCCATGCTGGACTGGTGAACACCATGATGAGAGCGCAGGTGATGGCGGCTTTCCAGCCCATATGGTCGCTGGGTTGAGGTAGCTCAATGACAGAACAGTGACTGTCCAGCTGATCAAATTTGGTCTGTCCACAATGAAGCAATGACCTTATTTTATTATCTTGGGTGTGCCCCCCCCCCTCCAGAGACATTCATATAGTATGGTATATTACACAGCGTGCGGTCACACAGGTACTGTGAACAATAATGTAATGAATGGTATTACAAATGTGCAGCTGTCACACACACAGGTACTCATGGTACAGGTGCAGTGACTGACTGGTATATAACAGTGCGTGCGCACACGTAGGTAGGTAGGTGCACTGATCAGGTGGGTATGCAGTGATTGGTATTACAAATGTGCAGCTGTCACAAACACAGGTAGTCACTGAATGTGCAGGGCCTGGCAGTGGCACAGTAGGAATTACCAAGGGGCCAATACTGTATATGCAACACAAATGTCTGTGGGACACACACACAAAAAAAAATAGATCACAAGAACAACATTAGCTCTCAAAAGAGCTGTTGAGGATGAGGGGTGCTTTTTAGCAATAAGTATCAGCAAGAAGGAGCAACCTAACAAGCCTAACACAAGAGCCTAACTAAGCTTTCCCTATGTCAGCAGGTTCTCTCCCTTCTCTAATTACTGCAGCCACACGAGTGAGTGAAAAGGCTGACGCTGTCTGCATTTTATAAGGAAGGGGGGCTCCAGGAGGGAGTGCAGCCTTATTGGCTACCCTTTGTCTGCTGACTGTGATGTATAGGGTAAAAGTTGACCCTAATGATGTAGTATAGGGTGGCGGGTTGAACTCGCATATAGTTTGCGAACCACCGAAGTTCACGCGATTAAGTTTGCGGTCGAACCGTTTGGGCCATCTCTACTGGTAAGTATAAATACTTGCTATTTTAACATCTTAAGTTCACTTTAAAGTATAAGAAAGCAACTATAAAACTTCCTAAACACAAAATATTTTATTTCTGTCACTTTGTTTATAACCGACTTATAAAATTCATCTACCTCCCCCACTTCTTTATTTAACATTAAGAGAAAAAGGCAGATGCGATCACACACTGAAATAACTCAGACCTGGAGGTAAAATGTGATCTCTTTTCAATAATGAATGCAGACAAGCCATTGTGTAATAGGTTCTTTAAATAAAGGTGTTTAGATTATTCATCATACTGTTAATTTAGTGTTAGATCAGATGCCCTGATGGTGTGTATACAGCTTTTGCAAAGATATATATGACTGTGTTAGAAGTCCAACTGAGAATATGTTTAATTATATTTTTTTTCGCTAAGAACATCTGATATAAGATTCATCAAAGCTATTTCAAGACTTAATAAAACCGTGAAAGAAAACTAACATATTAGCATCACAATAAGTTAAGAGGAGTCTTTGTTATGACACAGATATATTTCCAGGGAATAACAGAATATGAGAAGCCTTTGTTCTGTGGAAATCTGTTCTGCAAGGTGGTTTTCCATCCACGGATGCAGACTGATGAGGGTTGTTATGCTTCTGTCTGGATTGAGGAGCTGACAAATGTTTTGGCAGGTTAAAGGTGTCATGTGAGAATTTTATTTTTTTTCTTTTCCTCTGTATAAATTGTCTTGTAGCGTTCTGTATTATTTCAGTGATAAATCTGTCTCCCTGCAAAGGGAATTGCCGTGTTTTTTTAGGATTTGTACAATGATGTGTTGACGCATGGGGTGGAGTGGGAAGACCCAGAGTAAATGAAGCTCCTCCCTTCTCCAACCAAAACATGGAAATCTATGTTGATTTTTTTCAAACAGAACAGATAATTAAAAAAAATGAAGGCAATCCAAAATATGAAAAACTACAGTAGTTGTTTTAAACCAGTAGGTGGACTTTCCGAAAAATGAAGCAGTAATTTGTAAAACGTTAGTTTCCTGGTTACAAAAGCCGAAAATCTATTTTTGAATGCTGAATCTAACAAACAAATGAACAAGTAGAACTATAATTGAGAAAAGAGCTTTTTCATTTATTAGGATAAATGGGGCCATGTGAAATTAACTTTTTCTCCTGAGTTTTCTTCTAGATTATATTTTCAAACTCGTCAATAAAATGCCTATTAAAGCATAAAAAAAAAATATATTTTGATAGTTGTTTTTATCCTTCTTTTTGGTACATTTTCCCTTACAAAGTACTGAAAATGTATTCTAAATCGAAGATGAAAAATTAGCTCCAAGGAGAAAACTCAGGAGAAAGAGTTAATTGCATATGGGCCAGCTTTCTCTTAGGAGATAATTTTATTCTTCTGTTTAAGATAACTTTTCCGCACTTTGCAATTGAAAAAAAAATAGTATGTAGGAAAGTACTGTCTGTAAGAAACTGTAAGAACCTATATGTTTCTATCGGCAACACACCTTTCTTCTGGCACCAGCAACTCATTAGTAAGAGCTGCAAACATGACTCATCACAGCAAGCAGGAGATAGAACTTCTTTAGATGTCTTCCAAGTTTGAAGTCTTATTCAGTACACAGATATACAGATACAGTTCGTCATATCTTAGCAAAGCAGATTCTTCTTTAGTAATTCCGTTGCGTTGCAGCTTCTTGATTACCTTCCTAGTGAAGGTAATCAGGTAATCTCCTGTCTATACTACGTTACATCTAGACTAACTATGTACAGCACACATTATACCAGATTACATAAAGAAAGGAAATAATTATGGTTCCAGTCAGTAGAAGTCAGTAGATGGAGAGCGTGAAAGTAAGAGAGCCCTCCGTTGGCAACTCGTGACCTTTAATACTGACCATGAAAGAGTAAACTGTGTCATCATCTGAACCATCTATGATTGGTTCAGATCCCTTGTGATGTCATGACACTCTTAATCAACTTGAAAGGAATTGGAACTCCCAATTAGGTGCCGTCTTTGGGGAAGCAGAATTAGTGAGAGGCAACATACCGGAGGGCATGTCTGAGTTTAAGAAATTATGTATTGACATCAAAAACACCCATGCCGAATACATACGTCTATGGTGGAATATTCATAGCTTGGAAAATTACAAGAAGGAGGGGATCTTCCCTAGAGGTTTGAGGGTCCAGATTTTTCCAGCATGGGAGGTCACCCCACAAGAAAAGAAGGAATGGGAGATGGGCCTGGGGCGTTGTTCTGTTATCATTATCGATATGTTATTGAATCATGACAAAAGATTATTGCCTGCATTGAAAGCTAAGATCAGTGTGCTCTTACAAAAACTGAATGATTTTGACTCGGTGGCTTTGGTACAGCCCTTTCTGGTACAATTACAAACTGAGATCACAAAAGTGGAGCAAAAGACCACAGAAGGAAAGAAATCTAAACTGATACGAGATAGGACTGATTATAGGACAGGCCTTTAGATGGAAGCACAAGGGTAATAATAAGGGCAAAAAATACAGAAAAAGGCGACCCAGACCCACTAATCCTCAGGGCCAACCACCTGTGAATATTACACCAGGTATCCCTGCCTACACATCTGTCTCTGAATCAAGCACTGATTTTTTAGAGACAGAAAGCGAACCCGAAGGGGCGGGCGCGCTTATAAGGGAAAGAGGAACAGGAACTTACAGAGACAACAAGAGGTTCAGAGTGGAGTTGAGCCCGGAGCGGGCGGCCAAGTAGATGCATTGCAGATTATCAACCTCACGGCCAGGGAGCTATCGCAGGCAGAGATGAGTGTTTTACAGCGAGGCTTGTCTTTTTCTCCAAATAAGGATATTGACATTTTTGAGACAGTCAAGGACCTCTATCTATTTTGCCGAAGACTTACTCTGAAAAAGATGTATCACAGTAATGCAGTGGATGAGAGAACGAGACAATTGGTGGACTTACCTGATGCCATCGACAGACAGGTCTTTCAGGACCTTATGGAGCTCTTGGGTGAGAGTGAAAGCTCTGGTGAAACCACGACAGTGACGGACAAACGACCAGGTAAATTCAGACCTCAATCTGTATTTATGCCTAATTTTTCTTCCTGCCCAGCAGTCAGGGTCTTTTTTGAGTTGGTCACCAAGGATATTGAAGGTCTGAGGAGGACAAAACAATATAACGATAACTTGTCTAGGGATGAGCGGATGGCACTCAGTGATTTATCCAAGTGCAGAGAGATTGTCATACGTGAGGCTGACAAGGGGGGTAATGTGGTGTTGTGGTCGACTGATGATTATGTGAAGGAATCAATGAGACAACTTGGTATGAATAAGTTCTACAAGAGATTGAGAACCAATCCAGGTCCATTCTTTAAACAAGAACTTGATTCCTTTCTTGATGGGGCCAAAGAAAGTGGCATCATCTCTCAACGTGAGAAATTATTTTTAACAGTTCAGAAACCAGTCACCCCCACCTTTTATTTACTCCCCAAAATCCACAAAAATCGAACACATCCACCTGGGAGACCGATCGTCTCCGGGATTGGTAGTCTTATTGAGAAAGCCTGTACTTTTTTGGATTTCTTTTTGCAAGAACATGTGTGTTCATTGGATTCTTACATTCGGGATTCACTAGATTTGATTACCAAATTAAATCACATATATGTCCCAACAGGTACCCTTCTGATATCTCTTGATGTGGAGGCCCTGTATACCAACATTGACCATGGGGACGCGTGCAGTGCAGTTCGTTATTTTTTGTCGACAACTACACAAATGAGATCTGAGTTCAACGACTTTCTCGTCTCTCTTCTGGAGTTCGTTCTTAAACATAATTATTTTATCTTCGACAGTAAGTATTACTTGCAGATACACGGCATTTCCATGGGGGCGAAGTGTGCTCCGTCGGTGGCCAATTTGTTCTTAGGTTGGTGGGAACGAGAGATAGTCTGGGGTCCTATGTTTGAGAAATTTCATGGACATGTTATAGGATGGTTTCGTTTTATAGATGACATCCTGCTTTTGTGGGATGGCCCTAAGCAGTTGGCCCTTGATTTTATTTCAGATTTGGGTAAAAACGAACATAACATTATATTGACCTCTCATATCTCTGAAAATGCTTTGGACTTCCTAGATCTGCATTTATATCTTACAGGCTCAGGACAGATCGGAAGCAAACTGTACAGGAAAGAAACGGCAGTGAACAGCCTTCTGCATTACAGCTCCTTCCACACCAAAGCCCTAAGGGACAACATACCGGTGGGGCAGTTTCTGCGCTTGAGGAGGAATTGCTCCGATGTGAGTGACTTTCGCGTACAAGCGGATGATTTAAAAGAGAGATTTAGACAGAGAGGGTACCCGCAAAGAGCCATACGGAGGGCGTATAACAGAGCACTCAACTCAAATAGAGACAGTTTACTATATGGCAAGAGGACCAAGAGACAGCAGGATGTGGTCAGATTTTGTACCCCATACAACAATAGTTGGCAGGGATTACGTTCCATATTATCCAAACACTGGGCGGTGCTCAAAACGGATCCAATTCTAATACAGTATTTGACTCCCAGACCTTCCATTACAGCCAAACGGGCGACTAATCTCAAGGACCGTTTGTGCAGAAGCCATTTTCAAAAAATCGGTCCTAAACGACCAGCAGTTTGTGGGAGCCACCCATGTGGGCGGTGTAACATCTGCAGGATGATGAGGCCAACGAAATATATCATTGGACCACGAAGTGGTATTAAACATTTTATTAAGGATTACATTAACTGTCAAACTATGGGGGTTGTGTATTTGTTACGTTGTCCTTGCGACAAATGGTATGTGGGACAGACCAAAAATGCTCTCAAGACAAGAATACAGAAACACATGTCTATGATTCGTCTGGCCCAGAGGGATGCTGCTGATGGTAAGGTTCTTACCACGGTGGCCGAGCATGCCCTGAGGGCACATGGGGGCACTACTGAGGGTTGGAGTGTGTGTGGACTAACCCATATTACTTTGTCTTCCAGGGGTGGAGATATTACCCAGGCACTGCTCCGACAAGAAACCCGTTGGATTTATGAACTTGACACCAGAACACCGGTGGGTTTAAACGATGACTTTACATTTTTAGGATACCTCCACGGATAGGTGGTGTGTGTGCGATGGTCCCTTGTTCACCCTTGTGAGTGGGCATCGGTTGGGGTTAATGGCTATGGGTGTTTGTACATCTTTTTCCACCCACATGGTTTACCTCACCCTCTTATCGTATATCTACCTGTTCTGTCACATGTGGATGGGCCTTGTGAGTGGACTCATCCATATGTTTATTAAGTACACGCGTGTGAGTGGCTCTTTTGGGGTATTTTCATGCTGGGGCAGGACATCATCTTAACTTTATGAGTGATGCATTCATGCCGGATGGTGGGTCTAGTGAGTGGACCCTCATTTGTGTATTGGTCGAACTAATGTTATCTGCACACCATATCTTGTTATACTATGGTATTTTTCAGTGGTACAGTATCCTTTGTCATTCTATAATATGGCATCGTTTGTGTTGTTCTCTTGCCTAATTACTGCGCTCCCCCTCTCCTCTCCCTTCTTCTCTCTCCTCCCCCTTTTTCCCGATTTCCCGTTCTTCTTCTTCCAGTTTATTGTGGTTCTCCTTATTTCTGTATATTTTCGTATATATTTTCATACTTATATATACTTTTCTCCTATATATATTTCGTTTAGAGTTGGCCGATCCGTGAGTTGAGGATTTCCATCGATCTTTCCCATACAGTTGCCTTGATCAAGCGATGTGGACCTAGCGGCATTCTGATACATTGAGATATATTTTGCTACATGTTGGGTTATTTATGCTTGTTTATTTTTTATTTTTTATTTTTCATCGGACCTAGGCATCAATCATTTTTGTCTGTAGAGTTAACACTAGGTGTCCTCAGCATATTTGTTTGGGACCCATTATATGTGGTTGCCGCCGCTCCACGTTTGTATGTTTTTATTGTGAGTTATCAAATAATGATGGATGTTAGATGTTCATGGTCCGGTCTTTTAAGTACTGATATTGTTGTGTATTGGATATTTTGATAATTTCATATGTCACCCTTTTACACCTTCTCCACTACATCCAGTTCTTCTTCTCTGATCAATGTATACAGCGCAAGTGCGCGTTTATTCCTTGTTTACTATTCGCCATGACTACGCCCCCGTCTTTCCCCCCTCTGACTGGCAGCTATGGGACGGAAGGTGCGCTCCAGTTAAGCGCGACCTTTGCGTCTCAGCGTACGTGGCCACGTACGCTTTGACTCTGACGCTCCGCCCCTTCCGACTGTGCACTTCCTACATATACGGGGGACGTTCCGGCGTTCATTATGCCCGGTAGAAGCCGCTGCAAGCGGCGAATCGCGAAGGCTGACTACCCAGGTGCCGCTTCCCTCACCCTTCCCGTCTTCCACGTTGGTGAGTCTTCTCCTCCAGCACCACCTTGGTCAATTTGACCTATGGTGTTTCACTCCACCCATTCTTGTTTCTTGCACTTTCTTCTCTGTCATATTTTTCCCTCAATAGGTGTTACGCACACAAACTTCTCCATCCATTGTATTTCAGGCACTATTGCACTTTATTATCCTCCTAGACTTAGTGTTTGGGAGGCCTTATGCACTGTTGCACTTTATCACTGCTACCTTTCTCTCCAATGTGTATACTCATTTTTGCATTATCTGGGAATTGAGTGTGAGGGTTGGGCTTATTTTTAGTATTTCATATTCAGCCATTGGCTACATTATTGATTGCGACCACCTGGGGTCCAGTGTGTTTTTTAACTGCTTTTATTCATCATGTGCAATTGTATTACAATAAAGCTCATTGTTTCTATACTATATTGTGTGGTGCGGTCGTTATAGGATTCATCTTTTGTTGTTCACAGTTACCCTTGTGATGTCATGATACACACCTACTCACTTAATATTTTATGAGCCCCCTTGCTCCAGTTGCAGGAATGTTATGTTTTATAAATATGGCCTATGTTGATTGTTCCCGTAGTCCATTTGTCTGGGGCAGTGTAGGCCTATGACCTTGGACTAGGAACATCTTCTCAGTATCTGCTTGTATCATCTGCTTCAAGCAGACACTGAGATGCTTCTGCCTGCATCACGAAAAACTCTATTTAAAGGTATGCTCTGCGAACAAGCCTTTTACCTAAAACTCAGTCCAGATAACTGAGGCCTACTTAAATTATAACACTGTCAAGATTATTCAGTTTATTTTCTTGCTTCCTATTGGCTTAAAATTTATTTTATTGACAACAATGTGTAAAAAATATCAACTAGGAGAAAACTAAGGAGAAAACGTTAATTGCATACTGGTCCATACTGTATGCAGTTAACTTTTTCTCATGTGCTTTCTCCTAGGTGATGTTTTCAAACTTGTCAATAAAATGCCCTTTGAGCCATATGGCCCTGTGTCTCTTATCTGTACGTCAGGCCGAACTTAAGTGGGTGAAAAGGGAATACATAATGCTAGGTATACGAAGCAATTTCCTGTGAGATTGACATGTCAAATTGATAATTTCTGACATGTTTGATCTGCTCCCGTTCTATAACAGGATACATTTTCAGATCAGCACTGCCCAAAACCAAGCAGATCGGACATGTCAAACATTATCGATTTGACCTGTCGATCTGATTGGAAATTGCAACATGTGTACCTAGCTAGCATTAGAGAGAGGAATAAAGGGAGACAAGGCATGGGGTGCTATTGAGGGTTTGGAAACAGCAGGAAGAGACTAGGTTATGTGATGTACCAGCAAGCACACCTGCAACAGTCTTGATGTACAGTCATGATGGTAATGAGGAGGTGTATGTAAACATTAGGTAGAGGGGCTTGTTAGGTCCTTGCAGAGGCCAAAACTCATAACAGATTATAAATGATACAGGCATTATTAACCACAAAGCAGTTAAAGGGTAATATTGCATAATTATGCCGTGATATAGACCACACACCTAGATTAAATTGTGTTTTTTGTCTGCTGTGCTGTGTGTGGGCTCTTGGAGCCATACAATAATAACAGTATCCTGCCATCATTGTCTCCCCTCACCTGCTCATGTGAGTGAACTGCATCATGGGAAGTACATGTTTTTGAAGGAGTGGAAATAAGTGTTGTGTGAGCTTATAATATAGATTGCGTCTAACTATAGTAGCATCTGATATACAGCATAGCTTTCTAAATTTTTGATCCTGACATTCTGCTTTAACTGGGATTAATGAGATTGTTAAAAAATTAACTGTCTGTTTTTTTTTTAAAGGTTCAACAGTTCACAGCAGAGATCTTCTACAAAGTGCAATTTGTTATATACAATGTAAATAATATTTATCATCAGCTATTCCTGCTGTTAGGTCGGCTTTAGCTTCACTGCCAGACCGTTGCCATGTTTAAAGGAATCTTTTCCATGCTCAGAAATGTGTGATAAATCAATTTAGATGCCTCATTAATCATCCTATATATGAGAAGGCAGCAAACTCTTACTCTATCCAGTCCTTATATAACCGATGTATGCAACCAGGATGCCAGAATCGTGCAATAGATACAGAGTGAAGTAACCCCAGCTTCACCAATTAAAATAGTTTGCAATCTAATAGTTCCCATGAATATGAGGGATTCGGTTTTTTTTATGATTTTATTTTAAATTATAGCTTTAGTACTTACTGTATATGTGGTTTTTTTAAGTGATAGTGTATTTATAAATTCAGTGATTCTAGCTAAAATGGGAAACAGTTAAAAAGAGTAGCACTATAGGCCACCGTGGCTACAAATAGCCACCTCCAGCACCCAAAATTACCACTGATAATTGATAGCCACAAATCGCAGATATTAACATTGCTCTCTATGCTGGCATCCAAAATATCATTGGATAGAGTAAGGCCCGGTTCACATTAGCGTTCGCTGTCCGGATTCGCCGGGCCGGATCTGGACCATATACTGTACAAACGGAACGGACGTTGGGCATAGCAATGCAAAGTCTATGCGACCGTACACACACGTCCGCTCTGTACGGACCGGATCCGGACTCCGGACACTTTTCCAACATGCGCTTTTTTTAAGGTCCGGATCATCCGGCCGACGCACCCGGACCGGAGCCTGACTGCACCATCCGGCAATAGAAACCAATGGGAAACGGAAAGCACAGAACACACTGGCTATAAAAACCGGACGTTCTACCCCACTTCCTATGCGTTTTCTACCGGCCATTTTGGATGGGGACACATGGGCACAGCATTTCTGGAGTGGAGGAGCAGTGACTTTGTGCTGGAGCTGTTTGGCAGTATGTCAGACGTGGAGGTGAGGTCCTACACAGCAGAGGACTTGATTCTACAGGTGCAGCTTCTGCTGACCTCCCAGACCCCAGGAATTTATATAGTGTGCATATCTCTTTAAAAAAACAGATCCGGATCGCAGCCGTATTCATACCTGATTGAAAACGTATGCAAACGGACCGAATCCGGATAGGAACCGTACGGTTCCGGTCCGGTAAGGTCCGGACATCCGGTCTGTTTTTCCCAAAAACGCAAGTGTGAACGGGGCCTAAGGAGGCAGGGTGGGGGGTCCTTAAAGTGGATCCGAGATAAACTTTTACTCATTGCATAATTGTATTCCTTTCATATAATTTATAGGGCATTCCTCAAGCCAAATACTTTTTTGTTTTGTTTTAATACTCTAATTCCCTATAAACTAAACAAGCCTCGCCCACAGCTCCTTTTGTGCCTTGGCACTGTAGCAAGGGCTTATGGGAGCTCAGTCTGGGCAGGAGGAGGTTACTAGCCATTGATTTCAGAGGCAGAGGGGAGGAGGGAGGAGGAGA
The DNA here is from genome assembly GCF_040937935.1 of Hyperolius riggenbachi. Lineage (NCBI taxonomy): Eukaryota > Metazoa > Chordata > Amphibia > Anura > Hyperoliidae > Hyperolius > Hyperolius riggenbachi. Next base: position 240,819,592 of record NC_090651.1, on the reverse strand, counting down.
GGGGACTAAATTTACACACAAGCAAGCTGATAGCATCTCCAACCCTCAGCCTGTGACAATGTGACAATGTAACAAACAGAACATGGCCGCTCTCATTGTATCACAGGAATAAATAATCATAAACTTTTGAAGCTGTTTGCAGCTAGATATGCTGTGTAAACTATCTAAACTTTAGATAAGATATCTAACAAGTTACTTGTTATAGTTAGTTTTTCATCTCGGATCCCCATTAAGGTTAGGTGTCGGCGGGGGTCCTTACTGATGTCTGGAGGTTTAATGTTAGGTGCCACCAGGGTGGTTTTAGGGTTAGGTATCCCGAGGGGGGTGGCCTTCAGGTAAACATGACCGGGGGGGGTTTCTTAGGGTTAGGCATCCCCACTCAAAAACAAGCATTCCACAGTGCTGCACCTGACAAGATTTAAAATGTTGCCACCTGTGATAGATTTCAGAAAGTAAAAAAGGGAGAGGATAGATTTTACAATGGGCCAACTTCTATGTTTCAGTGTTTACAGACTATGGGCCATATCCTATTCAAGGTGATAAGTAGCTTGCAGATGCTAGCTACTTATCACCTTGCCATCGCGCGAGGATTACCGGCAAATCCTATTGCCCATATCCTTCGCGCGATGGCCGATCGTTAGGGAGCATTGCTCAGGCGAAAGCCTGAGCGATGCTCCCTTTTACCGAGCGATGGGGAGTGAGGTTTACGCTGTGGTGCTGTCCATCAGCACCACGGCCTCACTCCCCACACATGCGCACTCGCCCGCCTAACATCCGCCGCCATCTTCCGCCGCAGCATCTGGGGGTCTCCTTTAATAAGAGCTCCCCGTCGGGTCGCCACACAGTTTAGAAGCCCCCGCGCAGCTCTGCACCGGCACCCTTGTTGGCATACATACCGCCGCAGATCACCCGCCGCCTCTCGCCGCAAAATCCGTCGTGTAATTACAGTGTATCTAACACTGTAATTACTGTCTGCATAGAAGGAGCCCGGGCAAAGCATCTTTGAATCTGCAACCTGGGCTCCCCATTGGTCCGCTGTCTGAGCCATTTTATTGGTTCAGACAGCGGACCAATGGGGAGCCCAGGCTGCAGATTCAAAGATGCTTTGCCCGGGCTCCTTCTATGCGGACAGTAATTACAGTGTTAGATACACTGTAATTACACAACGGATTTTGCGGCGAGAGGCGGCGGGTGATCTGCGGTGGTATGTATGCCAACAAGGGTGCCGGTGCAGAGCTGCGCGGGGGCTTCTAAACTGTGCGGCGACCCGACGGGGAGCTCTGGGGGTCTCCTTATTAAAGGAGACCCCCAGATGCTGCGGCGACGACGTGCGTTAGCTAGTTTAGACCTGCTTTTTGCAGGTCTAAGCTAACGCTCATGTGTGCCGGGAAGCATCGCTTCCCGGAGACATGATAAGGGTAATTGGATTCGGTGTTAAGAACTCGTTGGGCGATTATATCGCCCAAGCGAGTTCTTTTCCGCCTGGGGGGGTCTAAAGTTTAATTAGATTAGGCGATGCCCCCATCGCCTAAGTTAAGAACTCGCCAGTGCTTAGCGCTGGCGAGTTCAGCAATAGAATATGGCCCAATGTTTCTCTATGTAAAAAATCTAAGAATTTTCCATTAGAAGGAACTTAGTTTCCTGTTATTTTATATCTATGGTCCACTAGGTAAAGCATTGGCACCTAATAGCTGAGAATTTACAATTAATGCAGATTGGGTACTTGTGCTCTATGATGATCTCTATTCTAAAGTATCTTGGTAAATCAATTCCTATCATGTAAAAATATTGACTTGGCACTGAAGTGAGTAGTTCTACACGCCAATACTGCCTATCTTTCTAAACTATTAAAAAAGATATAAGAATTCAGCCTTCTGCTTATGATGATGCTTAGCAGGTACGTGTAAGATTGATTGTGTGGGGAACGTAGCTCCATGACAGGTACCTAGAGCACAATCTGACCCAGCCACTCTCCCTGTAATATACGAGCCCCCTGACTCCCGATCTTCTAGAGAACTGCCCACTTCAGATGAGAGCAAGGACAATCCATAAAGTGCACTAGTCAGGAGATTCTCCGAAGATAAATTGTACACTTAAGGCAAAGAAAACATCATCGAAATTCTTAAAGCAAATCAATTTACTGAGGAACATAAGTGTTTGCCTTAACAAAGAAATTCCCCTCTTGAAATGTGCTTACTAGTATTATGGTATGTGGCAAAGAGTTGGAAAGAAAGCCGTTTGACAACGAGAGCAAGGATTTATTACGCTTTTACAGGGCGCTTGTAAAACGTCTGCTAGTTCAGAAAAATATCAGATCTAGATAAAAAAAGGAGAATGCAGAAATGTGTTATTTTAAACTTTAAAACTTGAAGAAAAAGGTTTCCTCAGTGATACATTTGCCCTTCCAATTCACCTTTTCACCTTTGTTTTCTCCTTGGAGATCATTTTTCATTGTCTGTTTAAAACAACTGTTCAGCACTCGGCGAATGAAAAAGAACCATAAAATAGGTGGAAAAGTACTGTCAAAATTATTCTGATTATTTTTTTGGTTGTTGGTGGCTCAAAGGGCATTTTATTGATAAGATGAGAAAATTCCACCTAGGAGAAAACTTAGGGAAAAAAAAAAGTGAATTGGATCGGGCCCACAGTGATGAGCGAAAATCCAAAAATTCTTTTCGCTGAATTTTTGCTGAAAAAAAGCACTAATTTCGTTTCGACAGGCGAATTTTCGATCTAATATTTTCGCGTTAATTTTGGCCTAATGCCCGTATTTTCGCGTTAAATTTGTAGTTCATCGTGTACGTATTTCCGCATAGTCGACATTCTCCGCATAAGGGCATAAGACTCTGCATACAGCGAAGTTTCTTGCGGATTATTGCCGACATTTTTCCGCATAGGGGCATAAGCGTCCGCATGCAGCGAAGTTTCTTGCGGATTATTGCGAACATTTTTCCGCAATGGGGCATAAGCGTCCGCATACAGCGAAGTTTCTTCAATTTTTGATGCTGGTCGAAATCGCTAATATTTCTGAAGATTTTCGTGAAAATTTGCCGAGTTCGAAAACAGGATTTTCGATGCGAAAATGACTTGGGTGAAAATTCGCAAGCAACACTGCGGACCCATAGTGTCTGGTGTTCAAATTCAACTTTTAATAGATGTATACTTGTTCTGTAGAAGACTTTTTGTAATAATGGTCAAATATATTGTAAGCCATAAAAACAACTTTTAGTTTACTCACTGCCATCCACAGATCACTTTTTTTTAGGCATTTCTCAGTCCATCTATAATGGACCAAAAATGTCCTTGCATTATACTCCTAATTTCTGGCCTTTATATATTACAAAGGATTCATACTGGTCTGCTCTCTTGACAGTGACATGGTACACTTGGAGCACATGCTTCGCTCTGTCTGTCAACATTTTTATAGAAATACTTTACTTTGTACAAGACACTAACCCAACTTCCAAAAGCATACTAAATGACTGTGGAAGCAAAATAATTTTCTCTTGTAATACAATCCCCAACTGTTGCCATTTTAGGAAATTGAATTAACTGTGCATTGGTGTGATCCCCAAAAGACCATTATTATATTGGAATTGGAAAAATGCGTGTTTACTCTGTAGCTATATGAAGACCCTTGGAGGGGGCTACCTAACATAAAAAAGGCAGGTTTCTAGTTGCTAAACCTGCATTCAAGATTTTCAAAACTTTTTCTGCTTTTATGGTTTGAAGTTATCACCACATACTTTAGGAGCACTGGCTCTTTAATAGTCAGCGTCAAAGAGTTGCATGCTGGGGGTTCTTTTTATCTATAATATATTCCCCCTCTTCCATTTATTTCCCTGCCTAACTGCCTATCTGAAACACGATCCGCTGCTCACTTGTGTTTACAACCAAGCCTGAGGTGACTTAGCTTTCCTGACTATTCCTCTGATCTCTGATTTGGTACTTTGCATATCTGATACTCTGTTGTCTGTCCTTCTGGCTGTCACCCTCCGCAGGGTGTCCAGCCTTTCTGCAGGGGTCCCCTGCTCTTCAGAGGGGACACTGCTCCTTATCAGTCAGGGACTCCCTCTCCAGGGGTCCTTGACTGCAGTAGAGTCTTCTCTACTTATTGGACCACCTGCTACCCCGGTGGTCCAAAGGTTACTGTTGCACCAAAACAATTACACACTCAGGTGTCTAGAGGTTAGACATATTTGATTATTGGCGATTCTGCAGATCCCCAATAATCAGGTATATCTGTATTCTTGGGGATACTGCAGATCGCCAAGAATCAGATTCTCTCTCTGGTTGCTGACACTTATCGTTACAGAACGCCAGACCCAAACAATATGGACGCACTTAGCACTCGTCTGGACACACTCACCACCTCGGTGGAAAATCTAATCAGAGTGATGGACGGTCAGCAGGCCCAGATCTCTGCCTTATCTGGGTCACTACAAGTCCTTCAGACGACTGTAAATTCAGTGTGATCCTCTCCAGTCACAGACTTGATAATGTCTGTACCTGAAAAGTTTTCTGGCCATAGATCTGACTTTCAGAATTTTAAGAATCGTGTAATGTCATATTTTGAATTGAGGCCTAATTTGTCAGGGACAGAGGCACAGAGAATTACTTTTATTAAGACTTTACTCTCAGGGGATGCTCAAACCTGGGCGTATAATTTACCAACAGGGCATGAAGCACTTAGGTCAGTTGAAGAGTTCTTCAAGTCCATGGCCATAATTTATGATGACCCAGACATTGCTTCTACCTCTGAGCGGAAACTAAAAACCTTGCGTCAAGGCAAGGATCCAGTGGAGGTTTATGCGGCTGAGTTCAGGAAGTGGTCAGTGTCGGCTAGGTGGGGGGCTTTTGCACTACTGGATTGTTTCTTATCGGGGTTATCAGACGCAGTTTCTGGACTGATGTTGGGATACCCTGAACCAGTACGTGTTGATCGGCGGTTACGATACCAAAAGCAAACCCGTGGTAGGGACAGGGTTAGATATGTCTCTTATGCCACTTCTCCACCTGCCTCACCGCCACCTGAGCCAATGCAGATTGGTCATTCCAAATTAACTCGTTCAGAGAGGAATCGTACAAAAACTGAGCAGCTTTGTCTATACTGTGCAGAGGAGGGTCATATAGTGCAGAATTGTCCCAAGAAGCCTTTATTGATTCTGGTTCAGCAGCTAATTTTATCGATTACGAGTTTGCAAAGAAATTGGGTATACCCATGCTTCCCTTGAATCAACCTATCTTGGTCACTGTGGTAGATGACTCTCCTCTGCAGAGTAAACGCCCCTTGTCCCGCACTCCTAATGTGCATCTCAAGATTGGGGTATTACATGGGGAGAGTCTGCAATTTCTGGTCTTGCATATGGCAACATCTACCGTCATTCTTGGCATGCCCTGGTTACAAATCCACTCACCTCAGATAGACTGGGTTTCAGGTCAGCTAACGAGCTGGTCGTTCCATTGTGATCATCATTGTTTAGCGATAGTAACCATGGGTAATACCAACATTCAGGTTGAAGGTGTACCGAGACAATACGCAGAATTTGCAGATGTCTTTTGCCCAAAGTCTGCAGACAAACTTCCCCCTCATCGTGCCTTTGATTGTCCTATCGATGTGAGATCTGGTTGTATGCCGCCCAGGGGTCATCTTTATAACCTATCTGGGCCAGAGAAACTAGCTATGCAGGAATACATCAGGGAAAACTTGGCGAAAGGGTTCATATGTCCCTCTCGGTCACCAGCAGGGGCAGGGGTTTATTTTGTCAAGAAAAAGGACGGAGGTCTCCGCCCTTGTATTGATTACAGAGGGCTGAATAAGATCACTGTAAAAAAACGCTACCCTTTACCATTGATTGACGATTTGTTCACACAGGTGACCAACGCCAAGATTTTTTCCAAGCTAGATCTCAGGGGTGCATACAATCTGGTTCACATCAGAGATGGTGATAAATGGAAGACGGCCTTTAACACACCCGATGGGCATTACGAATACTTGGTGATGCCCTTCGGGTTGTGCAATGCGCCGGCCGTCTTCCAGGAGTTAATTAATGAGGTGTTCAGGGAAGTGTTGGGGAAGTTTGTTCTGGTATATTTGGACGATATACTGATCTTTTTGTCCAATCTTGCTGAACATCGCAGGCATGCCAGATAGGTATTAGAGAGGTTATGGCAGAATCAGCTGTATGCCAAACTAGAGAAATGCCTCTTTGAGGTAGAGTCAGTAGCCTTCCTGGGTTACATCATCTCCACTTCTGGTCTTTCGATGGACCCAGGGAAGGTTTCCGCTGTCCTGGAGTGGCCTCAGCCCGTGGGGCTGAAGGCACTCCAGAGGTTCCTAGGGTTTGCCAATTACTACAGAAGGTTTATTAAAGGCTACTCTATCATCATCTCTCCTCTTACCAGTCTCACCAAAAAAGGGGCTGATACTCATCATTGGTCACCTGAGGCTCATCTATTCGTCCAGCACATCTTCCGGCTGCATGGCATTCCGGAAAATGTAGTGTCAGATCAGGGAGTCCAATTTGTTTCAAAATTTTGGAGGGCCTTTTGCCATCAATTAGACATGGAACTCACATTTTCATCAGGCTACCACCCTCAGACCAACGGCCAGACCGAGAGAGTTAACCAATCTCTGGAACAATTTCTCAGGTGCTATGTTGCTGATGCACAGACTGATTGGGTGAAGTTTTTGCCATTCGCAGAGTTTACGCACAATAATCTGAAGAGCTCTTCTTCTGGGTATTCCCCTTTCCAAGTGGTGTCTGGTAGATCACCTAAATTTGCTCCCCTGCCAGTCGCATCGACTCCTTTTTCCAGCTCTAGAGGACTGGCAGAGGGCCCTGAAAGAGATTTGGGGAATGGTTAAGATGAACCTAGGGAAAGCCTTCCAAACCCAAAAGAAGCAGGCAGATAAACATCGGTCTGTAGAGTGGAGATTCTCCCCAGGAGATCTGGTGTGGGTATCTACTCGTCATCTGGCCTTGAAACAATTGTCACCCAAGTTAGGTCCTAAGTTTATAGGACCATTTCCAGTGGCCAAGAAAATTAATAGTGTCACATATGCTGTTGATCTCCCAGCCAGCATGAAAGGTGTGAGATCATTCCAAGTGTCCCTGTTGAAACCAGCTGTACAGGTAGACTCCTCTCCCCCTCCCCTGTGTTGGTGGATGACCAACCAGAGTATGAGATTGAAAAGATTCTGGATTCTCGCCTGGTGCAGAATTCTGTGCAGTATCTGGTCCACTGGAAGGGATATGGCATAGAGGAGAGATCTTGGGTGCCAGATGGCCGCATGCATGCGGAGGACTTGAAGAAAGAGTTCCATGATTTACATCCTGGAAAGCCTGGTGGAAGGTGTCCGGAGTCCAGTCCACTCCTCGGGGGGGGGGGGGGGGGGGGGAGGGGGAGGGGGGGTTTACTGTGATAAACAGCGGAAAAGCCGCCGCATGTTCTGGCAGCAAGGCGGCTGATTCCGTGTCTGATGCGGCGGTTTGTCCGCATCAGCATGCATCTGGTTTGTCTGGAGCTGGTGGTGCCCATGGGCAGAGTAGCATGGGGGCCGCCGCATGTTCTGACGGAAAAGCGGCGGATTCCGCATCCATTGCTGCGGGTTCCCCGCAACAACATGCGTCTGGGTTAGCTGGACCTAGTAGTGCACACAGATGGAGAGCTACGCGCACGCGCGCCACTAGACAGGCTCTTTATACCAATAGGAGGAAGATCAGCTGATCGGGATGGTCAGCTGACTCCTGCTCGGCTATTGATTGGTTGATGGGAGCTGGGTGGCGCTGCGGGGTCTTTACTATATATATCTCTTGCTGTTCAGTTGCTGGTTGTCTGGCGTTGCGAATGCTTATGTGTTAGCACTCAGACCTTAGTCAGATCTCCAGTGTGGTGGAAACAGGAGGACCTGGGAATCCACACTTAGCCAGTTACTGTATATCATCTGTGTTATTCTCTAGCATAGTTCCAGGGTGTTGAGATCACGGCCCTCACACCCCAGACTAGGAATACTGTATATCATCTGTGTTATTCTCTAGCATAGTTCCAGGGTGTGGAGATCACGGCCCTCACACCCCAGACTAGGAATACTGTATATCATCTGTGTTATTCTCTAGCATAGTTCCAGGGTGTGGAGATCACGGCCCTCACACCCCAGACTAGAATTACTGTATACCATCTGTGTTATTCTCTAGCATAGTTCCAGGGTGTTGAGATCACGGACCTCACACCCCAGACTAGGAATACTGTATACCATCTGTGTTATTCTCTAGCATAGTTCCAGGGTGTTGAGATCACGGACCTCACACCTCAGACTAGGCCTTGTTCTGATATCTGTTATGACCTCTAGCTTTCCTGACTATTCTTCTGATCTCTGATTTGATACTTTGCATATCTGATACTTTGTTGCCAACCCGGCCTGTCTGACCTTCTGGCTGTCACCCTCCGCAGGGTGTCCAGCCTTTCCGCAGGGGTCCCCTGCTCTTCAGAGGGGACACTGCTCCTTATCAGTCAGGGACTCCCTCTCCAGGTGTCCTTGACTGCAGTAGAGTCTTCTCTACTTATTGGACCACCTGCTACCCCGGTGGTCCAAAGGTTACTGTTGCACCAAAACACTTACACACTCAGGTGTCTAGAGGTTAGACATATTTGATTATTGGCGATTCTGCAGATCCCCAATAATCAGGTATATCTGTATTCTTGGGGATACTGCAGATCGCCAAGAATCAGATTCTCTCTCTGGTTGCTGACACCTATCGTTACACTGCACATTGTATTATACCAACAGTCAGTGTATACCTTTCACTGCATCTGTGTGACTGCATACTGTATTATGCCAGTCATTGCATACCTTTCACTGTGCCTGTGTGACTGCACATTGTATTATAACAGCAGTCAGTGCACACCTTTTCACTGCACCTGTGTGAGTGCACATTGTATTATACATGGCAGTCAGTGCATACCTTTCACTTGAATGGATGGCAGACGTGCCCCCCATAACAGATTCTCATTGAGGGAACTGCACAGACAGCAGAAAAAGTAATTTAAAAAAATAGATGTAAGCTTTAACAATGGTAGAGAAAGAACCATCGACAGTCTGAGCAGTGATAAACCCCTGGACTACAGGGTCCGCAGGCTTGACCTGTGGCCAAAGCTGTCACAATTTGCCATCCAACTTCTGGCTTGCCCTACCTAAAGCGTCCTGTCAGAAAGGACCTTCAGCAAAGCTGGAGGCATTTTCATTGAGAATAGAAGTCGCCTAGGTCAAAAAAGTGTTCAGTACCTCACCTTTATCAAAATGAATGAGGCATGGATCCCGGAGGGCTACTGCCCGCCCGAAGACTAAGTCAGTCCCCACACACAGCATCTCTGCCTGCACACCGTATGACTGTCTGCCTGAAGACTAAGTCAGTCCCCACACAGCATCTCTGCCTGCATGCTGCTTGACTGCCTTCTCCGCCAACACCAAAAGGGTCCAGGACTCCAGTTGGATTCCTAAATTTTTATGGCCGCTGCTGCTAGCAGACAAAAATAATTATTTTTCTGGTGCGTGTACATGCCTAATTTTTCTGCCTGCACTGCGGCTGCAACAACAAAACAAAAGGCATGTACATGTGTCAATTCCCCTTCATGATCGTTACCTTGCCGTGGTGAAGGGGCTTGCGTATCACAATGAAGCAATGACCTATATGAGTGTGTTGGGGGGCACACCCAAGATAATAAGGTTGTTGCTTCATTGTGGACAGACCAAATTCGATCAGCTGGACAGTCACTGTTGTTCTGCCATTGAGCTACCTTAGCCCGACCATATGGGCTTGAAAACCGCCATCGCCTCCACTCTCGCCATCGTGCGCACCAGTCCAGCACGGCCATCACCACACAAACAACTGTTTGTGGTGTGTTACACAGTGAGTTTGGCCTGTCAGTGTGAAGCAGTACACTACTAACACTACCTGCTGATCCATGTCTACACACGCAAGATGTTTTCAAGCACTTTATGCCTCCAATTTAGGAATGCAATGTGATTTTTCTGCCCTTTAGGGATTATAACCCTGCTGTGCGTCAAATCCATAATTTTCCCAGGGACTTTTGGTGTGTATCCCACTCTGCCATGCCCCCCTCCAGGTGTTAGACCCCTTGAAACTTCTTTTCCATCTCTTTTGTGGCCAGAAACAGTGAAGTTTTTAAAGTTTGCCTGCCCATTGAAGTCTATTGCGGTTTGCCTGGTTCGTGCAAACGCAAACATTTGCAGAAACTTTTGAGCCATCTCTCTTCGCCAATGCATTGTTCTAATACTGCTACAAGCTATACACAACAAATTATAGCGTTTGCCTCTGATATTTAACATGAAAAGGAGGAAAACGTTTACACAGCTACTTAGACATTATTTGTACATTGTCATTTTAGAACACTTGGGTATTGATAGTGTTCCTTTAATCAGTTGTTATCAGTTACTTATAACTGAAAGAAAGCTGATTTTCAAACTAGTGCCCATGTTTCCCAATGGCTCATTTCCCACTATGCGCGTTTTAACTGAAAGCTGTTTTCACAATGCACTGCTATGGAAAAACCGTGTACTAATGCATACTAATGCACACTAATGCATACCAATGCATTAAGTGTAAAAGGGCCCTAAAAGTAACACTTCTGACTTAGGTTTCATCATTCATGGATACAAGCAGTCTTTCCCATGTAGCAGCCCGGACTCATGGCAGAGCCAGAAAGCTCCTAGTTGGGTATTCCTGTAAAATGTTTGACTATGTTGTATTTATTTTTTTTTAATCCTAGAGGTTTGACAGCAGGCCAGTGCAGTGCCATTCATTAAGAAATTAGAATTATTAGGAAGCTGTAGTAAGATGAACATGGAGGCATCAGTGACAGCAGTCATAGCACCTCCACCACATTTACCTACTGGACATATTCATGAGTGTATGTTCTTTATTTTGTAAATGCGTGTATTATTATTATTATGTTTTTAGGACGTGGGGAGAAACTGGAGTGCCTCAAGGAAACCCACACAGACACAGGGAAAACACACAACCTCCATGTAGACAGTGTCCTTGTCATGAGTTGAACCGTTTATCATATTTTTGTGTTTTTTAATATACTTAGTTACATGGCTAGGTGTGTGCAAACCGAAGGCAGCACTGCTGAATGCTTGCTGTAAATAGAAAATATGTTGCCGTTACTGATAATTTATTACAAGCTCAAAGCAATGTAATAAAAATAGATAATGCTATAATATGTGCAGATACCAGCAGTACTGTGTTGCATACACGCAAACTTGTTGCATACATGCTGCCCTTGCTAAGAATCTGTAAGCCCTAGCACTGGAAAAGCAATACAATTAAAGAAAAGGAATACATGTGCAGACCACCAGCAGCACTATGCTCAGTGCATGGTATAGTATACCACTGACAACAAGGAAATTAAAAAAAGAACTGGTCAGGACCACATCATGTGCAGAGACCACCAGTAGTGTTGATCAATTGTTTCTTGTAACAAATGCTACCTTTGTTGCTGATACTAATAATGTAGTGGAAGCCCCACTGACTAACAGTAAAAATCAATCATGATGATTAATGATTGCTTTATCGTACAGGTCTACACTACACTAACACAATCGTCCTGACTCTCTGTATGCCTGGCTGACACAGACCCTGCCTGCAGTACATTGAATCCTTCCAATGGCCTACTATACAAACCTCCCACAGTTGCAGACATCTGATCTTTTGCTAATATATCTAGCAACAGCATGTCTAACTAGCTGAGCGCAGAACACTCAAATGTCTGCTCCAGACATAACCTCTCTTATTTATACACTGTGTGGGCCAAATGACAGGTGATACAAGCATCTAAAATTACACCTGCCATATCCCAGGTGCTTGATGCACTTCCCTGATCATGCCTGGCCAATGATTGGTGGATCAAGATATTAGTGGAAAGCCAGATGAGCTCCCTAAACATTTACCTCAAATCTAGGTCATTTTGAGCTCTGATCAAACTTAACAGAATGGCCATTCTTCAGGTCAAATGTAAGTAAAGCCCAAATCTGAACAGAAATATTAACGCAGAGTACCCAATGATGACAGAGGGGGAATATCAGGGTTTCCCAGCCCACATCAGAACGCAGAAGAGCAGCCAGATAGATTTTGATCAACCACTGTACATTGAGGTCTGCCATGAGGTACTTGGGAGATTAGTAGTGACAAAAGGAAATATTGCAGTTACACCCATGTTTTTTGCATAACACGGGCATAAAGCGTAACTGGCTGAAATCATTAAAGTGCTAGTAGTGAACCAAAAGTGCTTGTGCCACATCCATTACAGCCTCTGTTCTCACTGTGTGATAGGCATACCCCCTGCAGTACCTCTGATGGGTCCAGGCGGTTCTCTTGCTTGAAAAAGATAATTAAGTATAACACATTTTTTTTATTTTAGAAAATTATAAATCCTGTGTAAACAACAACAAATTAGTATTTTAGCAAATTAAAAGCAATTGTAAATGCATGGAGACTGTAAAGCTGGCCATACACTAGCCGATTCCCTGCCGATCGACAGCAGATTCGATCACTGGGATCGAATCTCCTGTCACATCAATCACGCTACACGCTAAATTTCAATCTATTTCGTCCCGAAATAGATCGACCCCGTCGATCGCTCCGTGCGGGAAATTACCGTCGATCGCCCGCGGGTAGGGAGCGCGTCGCTAGCGGCGTTCGAGTGCCCGACGCAATACATTACCTGCTCCACCGGCGCGACTCCCCAGGTCTCCGCTGTCTTCTCCGCTCTGGTCTGGTCTCCGGGTCCGGCATGCTTCACTCACCTTCTGTCCCGGCAGGAAGTTTAAACAGTAGAGGGTGCTCTACTGTTTAAACTTCCCCCAGACAGGAAGTGAAGCATGCCGGACCCGGAGACCAGACCAGAGCGGAGAAGAAGACAGCATTGTATGCGGGGGGGGGGGGGGGCACCACCACCACCACAGATTGGGAACGGTTTCAGGCTGAAATCGATTCATAATCTGTTTGCAGTAAAGGCAGCCATATGATCCCTGTCTGATCAGATTCGATCAGAGAGGGATGTATCTGTTGGTCAAATCTGATGGCAAATCGACCAGTGTATGGCTACCTTAAGAAACAATTACCATGTACTACTATTGAAAATATCTGTGTGAAGGGGGGCTTGAGATAAACTTTACCATACCAGGAGGTACTTTTCTGAAGGGTACATACCAATGAAATGTTCAGAAGCATTGCATTACAGCATATACACAAATGCATAGAAGTCCATTAGGCCTACAATTCTATATAACAAAAATTATACATTGGTACATTAAAGATGCAGGTCCAACTAGTATCGAGCCAGTGTGGAGAGCACCAGGATCAAATTTATGAATAATCTGAAATTATGTAATATCATTTTTTGTTTTTGCATGATTACAAATTCAATTACAAATATGCCACTAATTGTTATGAAAAGTTGACTTTCCACTTCAGTTTGCAGCCCAATGAAAATTTCCAAAACCAGTTAAAATTTTACTATCATATTCTTTGCAACCATGGTATACAGATTGTAACTGAGATCCTTCTTTCCTGTGTAAGTAATTAGTTTCACTGAACAGCCATTGTTTCTCATTTTAGGCACCTGCACAAATCCATTGACTGTCAGAAAACTTTGACACTCCTATCTGACACTTTCTATTAGAACCACAGTGGAATGGCAGCACCTTCAATGAACATAAAGCAGAACATGAGGAGCTGTTTCTATTATCTCTAATCCTGTCAATCAAGCACGCATATGTCAAGTCTAACTACTGGAGACCTGGCCACAGATGCGACTGACATACAGCTTATTAAAGTGAGCTCCATTCTAGTTAAAGTGATATAAACTTTGTAAGTTTTATTCACGTGATTTTGAAATGGTATCTTCTTAAAAGTTATCTATTTCAATATTCAGCCAGCTAGGTTTTTAATATCTTTCACATTTCAAAAAGTTAACATTTTAGTTGTCCTTGTGTACAGATCATTCACTCTGGTGTATAGCATGTTCCCAATTTGTCATCTTCCTGCATTAATCACTTATAGTAAAATACTTAGGGCCCAATCTAATTCAATTGTTATCCTAGAGGATAAGTTTTCATCTTTAAAATAACTTTTTGTTTAAAATAACTTTTCAGCACTCTGCAATAGAAAAAGTATCAAAAAGTAGGTAAAAAAGTACTATAAAAATATTAGTATTTTAAAGTATTTTAGTAAATTAAAGTAATTTAGTAAATTAAAGTATTTTCTTGCTTGCTGGTGGCTTAAGGGACATTTTATTGATAGTATGTGAATTAGTTAAAATGATAAGTTTTGGAAGACTCTTATATCCCCTCCAGACCTTACCCTTGGTATTGAGTCATAAGGACGTACAAGTACTAACTAACTTCAGAATTTTTTTATGGAAGGGAAAATGAGCTAGGATTCCACTATGACATCTAGAGAAACCCAAAGAAACCACTGGGGTCAACTTTCCCAATATCAGAGCATATAATCAAGTTTCTATACGAAGACACGCTTGAGATTGGTTGGGCCAACCACAATTCTTTACAAACAAGACTCTTGAACAAGAATTATGCACCCCCTAGTCTTTAGCTGGAATATTGCATTCAAAATTTGTAAAACTACCAAGCCACATAAAGAAAAATATATCATTACGCAATACTTGTATAGCCTTTAGGGAATTTCAAAAATTCGTATCGCTTCTGGGACATTTATCTCCTATGATGCCTTTATGTCCCTCCCTGGATTTTTTGGCTGGTCATGACACCACTATGTCGGTACTTTATAAGAATAGGGGAATTTTGACACTCACAGATACCCTAGATGCGAATGGTCAGCTAATGAGTTTTCTGGCACTCCAGGTTTAATACAGTATTCAAGCAAAGTCTTTAATGGTCTATTATCAAATACAAAACTATATAAAATCCATTGTAGGGCTTAGTTCGCCATTACCCAGTCACAATAAATTTCATGACATTATCGATACTTTAAAATAAAATAAATCTATTTCAGACTTATATTCAGAACCGCAAAATTTTAAGTTGACTTCTATATCAAGTAAGCATCTCAAATATTGGGCCAAGGCATTATCTTCTAGTCTAGAAGATCTCACTCCGGCTGTTGAAAAAGGCTGAGCAGAGGTCCGCTCTACGATACTAAGTGAATCACGGAGGGAAATGCAACTTAAAATTATATATAATGCTTACTATGCATTTAATATTAAATGCATTACGAATAAAGTGGATTACTTAGCATACCCAGACTTATACCATCTCCTATGGCTATGCCCAACAATTCAAGTCTTTTGGGCTAAGGCATGGAAAATGTACCTACATCTAACCTCAATCCAGAGAACAACTACAGTTGGGCTTCTTTATTGCATTCCCAA
The DNA here is from genome assembly GCF_040937935.1 of Hyperolius riggenbachi. Lineage (NCBI taxonomy): Eukaryota > Metazoa > Chordata > Amphibia > Anura > Hyperoliidae > Hyperolius > Hyperolius riggenbachi. The sequence continues at coordinate 240,804,160 of NC_090651.1, read as the reverse complement.
GATCCTTCTCTAGCTCAGTCCGAAACCCCTTTCAAACTCATTGATCACTTGGTCTTTTTATCTGCCAAAAAATTCATTTTGACACAATGGGTATACTCAGCACCTCCAAACTTAAAAATGACTTACAATGACTAAATTTGATGCAGAACAGAATAAATCTAAAAATACTGCTAACTTCTTCAAAACTTGGACCCCTTTCTTTAAGAATTATTTCCTGAAAACCGAATTAGTAAATTTTATGCAACCTTTCAAATACACTAAATGGTATTTAACCGGACTGATTGCAGATTCCCTGGGTTTTCTGGATGTAGGTACTTAACTTTCTCTATGTCTATAGACTATAGGCTATGTCTTACAGACATATATCCCCTTCTCCTCAATGACTGAGTTAATAATACCTTTTGATGTGTGAATCAAGTTTACATGCTAAAAAGGCTCTTATAAGATGGAAAGATGCTGGATTTCTTATAATATGGTTTTTATTAAGATTGATGTTAGTTTTGTCAGGGACAGAGTTTCCCCTCTTTACCAGAGGGACTGATTGAACTATCCCTACTGTTCTAGTTTAACGGTTATAAGATGACACATAATAAGGTTCTTACTGTAACCCCCCAGCCGGCCACCCCCCTCCCCCCCACCACCACGCCAAAATAAAATCTAAATTGTTTATATGATTATAGTATGTGAAAATATCATCTAGGAGAATGTGTTGGAGAAAAAAAAAGTGAATTGGCCCTTGTTCAACTCACTTAGGGCCTGATCCATTTCACTTTTCCTCCTAAGTTTTCACGTATGTGATGATTTCTCACTGTATTAATAAAATGCCTTTCAAGCCACCAGAAAGCAAAAAAAAAATACTCAGAAAAGTAGTTTTTCAAATAGTTTTTGGTAAGTGCTGAAAAAGATGTTTTAAACAAAGCTGAAAAATTATCTCCTAGGAGAAAATGTAAGATCCATTGGTACTATCCTTAGGTTTAATTAGGTCAGCTTAAAAATCTAAAAGCATGGTTTTTTTCTTTTTTTTTTGCTTTATTTTCTGTATGTGCATACCCTTAATACTAATATTAGTATAGCAGACAGTATACAGCTAAACTGTAATCAATGGTTTTTTTCTCTAAAAAGTAGGTTTTCATTTAAAAATAACACTTTTGCCTCTGATAACTTGTAAAGGAAAAAATATTTTAATGGGATGATTTTCTAAAGTTATTCGCATTCCATCCAATGAATCTTCATGGAGTTCTTCAAATACCAATGCAAGTCTTACACTAGAAGGCTGCACTGTAAATAACAAAGTGGAAAATGCTCTCGTGGTAACACAGCAAAAAATAAAATATATAAAGTAAATACAACACGTAAACATAACCAAATATGCCCTACAGCACACACTCGGAAGACATACTAGCACTAGCATCAACTCGGAGTGTTTGGAGGCTCTGCAATTTATCACTGCCTCGAGCATAGCTTTTCCAAACCTGTATTGGATAAGTGTTTCTGCTGGTATCATGGAATACAGTGGTGAGGAAACAAACACTGAAATAATTTGGGTCTTTTCTGACTTATTGTCTGCACGCATTGTGAAGCAGCAAAATTCACTTCCTGTATAGCTTGCACTGACATATGCATGGCCATACAACTGATAATAAACCTGATTTATCAAAATTGCATTAAGCATTTTAGGAGAAAAAAGGTACACATTCAGAAAGTAATTCCCAGCCCTCCTAGCAGTGGCTCCAGTAATCTCCACAAATAGTTGGTGATGTGGCTTTTATATTTAGATTTTTTTCACAGACAATGTTTATAAGTAGAGATGGCTCGAACCTCTGATTTTCGGTTCGTGAACCTCGAACGCGAACCTCCGCAAAAGTTTGGTTCGCAGTAGACTTCAATGGGGAGGAGAACTTCGATAACTAGAAACATTTATGCTGGCCACAAAAGTGATGGAAAAGATGTTTCAAGGGGTCTAACATCTGAGTTTTTGCATGGCGGAGTGGGATACACGCCAAAAGTCCCGGGGAAAAATCCGGATTTGACGCACAGCAGCGTTTTAAGGGCAGAAATCACATTGCTAAATTGGAGGCCTAAAGTGCTTTCAAACATCTTGCATGTATATACATCAATCAGGGAGTGTAATTAGTGTACTGCTTCACACTGACAGACCAAACTCACTGTGTAACGCACCGCACACAGCAGTTTGTGTAGTGACGGCCGTGCTGGACTGGTGCGCACCATGACGAGAGTGCATATGGTCAACGGGCTGAGATAGCTCAATGACAAAACAGTGACTGTCCAGCTGATCGAATTTGGTCTGTCCACAATGAAGCAATGACCTTATTATCTTGGGTGTGCCTCCTGCCCACCCCCCCCCCCCCCCCCCCGAGACTCATATAGCCGGCGGTCATTGCTTCATTGTGATACGCAAGCCCCTTCACCGGGGCAAGGTAAAGATCGTGAAGGAGAATTGCCACATGTACATGCCTTTTGTTTTGTTGTTGCAGCTGCAGTGCAGCCAGAAAAATTAGGCAGGCATTTACACGCACCAGAAAAACTATTATAGCAGCCGCTATAGCAGCGGCCTTAAAAATTCAGGAATTCGCCTGGAGTCCTGGACCCTGTTGGTGGTGGCGGAGAAGGCAGTCAAGCGGCCTGCAGGCAGAGATGCTGTGTGGGGACCGACTTAGTCATTGGGCAGGCAGTCACACGGCATGCAGGCAGAGATGCTGTGTATGGGGACTGACTTAGTCTTTGGGTGGGCTGTAGCCCTCTGGGATCCATGCCTCATTCATTTTGATAAAGGTGAGGTACAGAACACTTTTGTGACCTAGGCGACTTCTCTTCTCAGTGACAATGCCTCCAGCTGCACTGATGGTCCTTTCTGACAGGACGCTTGAGGCAGGGCAAGACAGAAGTTGGATGGCAAATTGTGACAGCTCTGGCCACAGGTCAAGCCTGCGCACCCAGTAGTCCAAGGGTTCATGGCTGCTCACAGTGTCTACATCCACACTTAAGGCCAGGTAGTCAGCTACCTGCCGGTCAAGGAGTTGGTGGAGGGTGGATCCGGAAGGGCTAAGGCAAGACGTTGGACTAAAGAATGTCCGCATGTCCGACATCACCATGAGATCGCTAGAGCGTCCTGTCCTTGCCTGCGTGTACATGGGAGGAGGAGGATTACTGGCAGTGGCACCTTTATTCTGTTGTGCTCTGACATCACCCTTAAACGCACTGTAAAGCATAGTTGCCAGCTTGTTCTGCAAGTGCTGCATCCTTTCTGCCTTCTGGTGATTTGGAAACATCTCCACCACTTTGTGCCTATAATACGAGGGTCTAGTAGCGTGGCCACCCCGTACAGCTCATTACCCTTGAGTTTTTTATACAGGGGTCCCTCAACAGGCTGGACAGCATTAAAGACGCCATCTGCACAAAATTGGATGCAGACGTACTATCCATCTCCTCTTGCTCTTCCTCAGTGATGTCAGCTAAGTTCTCCTCCTCCCCCCAGCCATGAACAATACCACTGGAAAGTTGAGCAACACAAGCCCCCTGCGACACCTGCTGCGGTTGTTCTTCCGTCGCCTCCTCCTCCAAAAACTCCCCCCCACCTTCCTCATCATCTGACTCCTCTTCCCCACACGACTCCTTCTCCTCCTCCTCCCCCCTCTGTGCTGCCGCAGGTGTTGAGGAATCATCTGCTTCTGCTGAGAATTGATCCCACAACTCTTCCTCCTGTTCCTGTTCACGCTCTTCCACAGCTTGATCCATCACTCTACGCACGGCACGCTCCAGGAAGAAAGCATATGGGATCAAGTCGCTGATGGCGCCTTCACTGCGACTCACCAGGTTTGTCACCTTCTCAAACGGCTGCATGAGCCTGCAGACATTTCGCATGAGTGTCCAGTACTTCGGCCAGAACATCCCCATCTCCCCAGAGCATGTCCTTTGACTGTAGTTGTAGAGATACTGTTTGACGGCTTTCTCCTGTTGTAGCAGGAGGTTGAACATCAGGAGCGTTGAATTCGAGTGAGTCGGTCTATTGCGAATCAAGTGTCTCACTAGCAAGTTGTTTCTCCTCTGAATATCGGCAAAGCGTGCCATGGCCATGTAAGACCGCCTGAAATGTCCACACACCTTCCTGGACTGCTTCAGGACGTCCTGTAAGCCTGGCTACTGAAACACAAATCTCAGAATTATGAGATTCAGCACATGTGCCATGCAGGGTACATGTGTCAACTTTCCCAAATTCAAAACCGAAATGAGATTGCTGCCGTTGTCACACACCACGTTGCCGATCTCCAGTTGGTGCGGGGTCAGCCACTGATCCACCTGTTTGTTCAGAGCAGCCAGGAGAGCTGCTCCAGTTTGACTATCCGCTTTGAGGCAAGACATGTCTAAGATGGCGTGACACCGTCGTACCTGGCATGCAGCATAGGCCCTGGGGAGCTGGGGCTGTGTAGCTGGAAAGGAGATCACAGCATCAGTAGAGTTGAACTGCCACTCAGCCAAGGAGGAGGAGGACAACGACAGTGAAGAGGATGTAGCAGGAGGAGAGGAAGTGGCAGCAGGCCTGCCTGCAAGCCGTGGAGGTGTCACAACTAGTTCCGCTGCACAGCCACGTACTCCCTGCTTGCCAGCGGTCACCAGGTTGACCCAATGGGCTGTGTAAGTAATGTACCTGCTCTGACCGTGCTTTTCAGACCAGGCATCCGTGGTCAAATGGACCTTTGACCCAACACTGTGTGCCAGAGATGACACCACTTGCCTTTCAACATCATGGTACAGTTTGGGTATCACCTTTTTTCAGAAATAATTGTGGCCTGGTATCTTCCACTGCGGTGTCCCAATGGCCACAAATTTTCAGAAGACCTCAGAGTCCACCAGCTGAGCTAACAGTTCCGCCAAGCCAGCTGTCAGATGCCGGGCAAGGGGGTGACTGGCAGACATTGGCTTCTTCCGCTCAAAAATTTCTCTCACGGACACCTGGCTGCTGCTGTGGGCAGAGGAGCAGGAACCGCTCAAGGTGAGAGGCGGAGTGGAGGAGGGTGGCTGTGATTGTGAAGGTGCAAGGGAGAAAGCGGCTGAAGATGATGCACCTGAAGGAGGAAGAGAAGAAGGAGGGTGGCTTTGCTTTTGTGTGCTTCTTTTTCTCAGGTGGTCTTATCATTGCAGTTTGTGCCTTTTCGCCATGTGCCTTCGTAAGGCAGTTGTCCCTACGCGGCTGTTGGCAGTGACACTACGTGCACTCAACTCACGTAGGTAGGTTGGTGCACTGTGAACAACAGGTAGGTAGGTGTATGTAGTAATGGGTATTACAATGTGCACCTATCACACACAGACAGGTAGCAGAGTTGCACAGTGACACTGAGTGCGCTCAACTCACGTAGGTAGGTGGGTGCACTGTGAACAACAGGTAGGTAGGTATATGCAGTAATGGGTTTTACAATGTGCACCTGTCACACACAAACAGGTAGCAGACAGGCACAGTGACACTGCGTGCGCTCCGCTCACGTAGGTGGGTGGGTGCACAGTGAACAACAGGTAGGTATATGCAGTGATGGGTAATGTGCACCTGTCACACACACAGATAGTCACTGAATGTGCTGGGCCTGGCAGTGGCACACACAGTATGAATTAGCAAGCTATCTATGCAACATAAGTGTCAGTGGGACACACAGAAAAAAAAATAGATCACAAGAACAAGATTAGCTCTCAAAAGAGCTGTTGTGGGGTGCTATTTTAGCAATAAGAATCAACAAGGAGCAAGCTTACAAGAAGCCTACAAGAGCCTAACTAATCTTTCCCTATGAGAAAGTCTGCAGCAGCTGTCCCTTCTCTATTTACTGCAGGCACATGAGTGAGTAAAAGGGCCGGCAATGCCTGCCTTTTATAAGTGGGGGAGTGGCTCCAGGAGGGAGTGTAGCCTGATTGGCTGCAATTTGCCAGCTGACTGTGATGTAGAGGGTCAAAGTTGACCCTAATGGTGCACTATGGGGGCGAATCGAACTTTCGGTAAAGTTTGCGGCTCTCCGCAATCACAAACTACCGGAAGTTTGCCTGGAACCGTTCACCGGCGAACCGTTCGGGCCATCTCTAGTCTCTTTTACCTCTCATTTCACATTCTATTTAAAGAGGAACTCCAGTGAAAATAATGTAATAAAAAAGTGCTTCATTTTTACAATAATTATGTATAAATGATTTAGTCAGTGTTTGCTCATTGTAAAATCTTTCCTCTCCCTGATTTACATTCTGACATTTATCACATGACATTTTTACCGCTGGCAGGTCAGCTGTCAGTGGAAGGAGATGCTGCTTGCTTTTTTGGCAGTTGGAAAGAGCTGTTTTTTCCCACAATGCAACAAGGCTCCCACAGTGTGATGTCAGTACCTCAGTGCTGTGAGGCGCTGACATCACACTGGGGGAGGGGTTTCACCACAATATCAGCTATAGAGACTACCCTGATGAACTATGTGAGAAAAGGAAAATATTTCTTGTGGGTAAGGGGGTATCAGCTACTGATTGGGATGAAGTTCAATTCTTGGTTGTGGTTTCTCTTTAAGCTGAATAATTGCAAATACCTTTTGATTTAACAAAACAAATATTTAGCATAGCTTTTTCAGTAGACAGCTTTTGTGGTTTTGTTTTGCCATAATTTAGCTAAGCACTCTTTAAACATTTAGTGATAAATGAGCACTGCAATCACTGTGACCTGGATATTTTTATGGCTGGTATTGTACAAACACAGTCAACACAGATGAGAGCTCAGTGTAAGCAAAGTACAAGTCTCCATCCCTGATTTTGAGGTTAGACCTTATTAATAATTACAAAAACACTAACAATGTGAGGATAAACCTATTCTGCTACTGTAATATAGGAACAACATCTAGGCGTTTCAGCTGTGCCTGGCGTTCAGTTCTTTGTAGAATAACATTAAAGTGTTTTATTTTTCAAACTTCCATCTTTGCACATTCTCTGTTGCTTTTATGGTGCTTCAGCAGAGTGTTTTGGTTTTATTGACCTTTGATATGACTCCATGAATACATTTTTATACCTACAGTGCAGCGAAGTGAGCCAAGCAGATCCAAGCAAATGCAATTGCCAACAGCACTAATAGTCCTGGATGGTCTGTGCCAGTGTTTCCTCTCTTAAAATCAATGCGTGCTGGTGGGTGTTAGCATAAATAATGCATAAATATGCTCATTTACAATTGTATTGCCTATTTTTTTTCACTGGGCTGCTAAGCAAATGCTAAATGGAGCCGAAAAAAGACTGTCTGAAATAAATGTAATTCTGATTCATTGGACCAGTTTTATCAAAGTTGTGGAGATCTGCAATCAGGAATAAAATCAAAGTCGCAGATTTACAAAAATAAAATAGTGTATTTCACTCCTACCGTAATCCTCCTGGTTATGGCTGTACAGCGATCACCAATTTCTTATTCTAAATGTAAATACCTGTAGGCATGTTTCATAAACATTTTCTCTGACACAAAATGCCAGGAAAAATGTTTATAAAGCTCCTATTCAAGATCAAGTATTATATATTGTTAATAAAAATAAAATGCACTCTCCCCTGCCTGTTAACCCCTTATCCACCATGCAGATTGTGATTGGCCAGCGTCACGGCCCCCAGGTGAGCCTTGTTGAGGAACAGCCCCTGGTTTGAAACCAAATCTCTATGTACCTCTTTCCTCCTTACCTGTTCCGCTTTCAGGTCTGAAGAGCAGATCTTTAGAAATACAGGTATTTTTCTCGTAAAAAAAATCTTTTGTCCCCCTTTCCTCCTTACTTGTCCCTCTTTCAGGTCTTATGTATTCTCCCCTGACTTACTAATTCCTTATCCACCATGCAGATTGTGATTGGCCAGTGTCACGGCTCCCAGGTGAGCCTTTTTGAGGGACAGTCCCTCTTTTGTAACCAAATCCCTCTGTCCCTCTTTCCTCCTTACTTGTCCCTCTTTCAGGTCTGATGAGCAGATCTTTAGAAATACAGTTTTTTTTCTTCTTAACTCTATTAAACTCTATCCCCATCCTCTAAATTGATATATTCCTCATTGTTAAAATCCTGCAATAGTATTGAAGATAGAGGGGACCAGTGTGGTTTGCAAATATAGGTATAGTAGATGTCAAAAAATTACAAAAAAGTAAAAGCAAAAAAGTGATGTCATTTATTGGTACCTTTTATGAGACAGTGCATTTTATGGGTTATAGTACCGGGTGATGTGGGATCAATAACACATGAAATGTTTTGGTTTAAAGCTTCGATAAAAGTACTATCAGTACTAAAGTTCCATTACTTTCCTCCAATTAAACTGCTTTTAACATTTTTATAAATGTATGGCGTTTCCTACACCTATATCTGGTTTTAAAAGCCTTTATTAAAATCCAAAGTCATAGTCCTCATCTGATTTTATGTAAATATTTTCTTCTTCTTTTACTTATCTTTTTCATCTGTAATTATTCTCACATGAAAAACACCAACGCCACTGTGTTCTATCTCCCACCAAGCTTTCCACTGGTTCGTTGTTCTGGACCAATATAAATTGTCAGTGGCACATTCAAATTAGCAATGGCAGGAAATTCAGATAAGCACCGGTGTGCAGTTTACAAAAGAGCAGCTATATTGGTCCATTGATATGGAGCAGTGAGGATGCATTTTTTTTCTTCCATGCCTGTGGTTGTTTTTCATCTGTAATTATTGTATCTTATATGTAGAATACCGCCCCAAGATCCACTGTCTTTTTGCTGCCAAACTCCGATTCGAACCACGACACTGATAGGCTTCAATCCCTTCAAGGGCTTCCCCTTAATCCATTATTTTGGACAAATGGAACTTATCAGCTGCAAAATCAAATGAGCCAAATCGAGGAGTTCAAATAAGCAACATTTAATTTAAATTTGCTACTGAGCATCCCTATTAATCCTTGAATATGAACCAACAGAGATGCCAAATCATTTGGCTGCCATTTGGCACCTATTAATAAATAAAACCTCTACAGTCTGAATAATTTCCTGTGAGTATATTGTGCGATTTGATTGTAATCTAGGGAAAGCTGAATAAAACAAAGCATGATTTAACAGACCAGTACTTCTATTACTCTATGGATCCGTTTCAGTGCTTATGTACCCATTGTAGACATTCTCAGGAATAGACATGGGTCAGCATAGAAATCTTGCTGGTCTTCAACTATGAAGCCTTGTTAGCAGCAAGCTGCAATGCACATTACATTTTGTAGAAATTTGTATTGCAGTAGTTCTTGGACCAGATGGGCTAGCCATTATTCATACCCTCAGAAATTAGCCTTGTACTCCCATAACACCCATGCCCTTGATCCTTGCTCATCAGTTGTCCTCTCTTGTTGGTAAGGTTGGTTGTCCTTGACCAATGTTGGTAGGTGCTCTTTACTACATTGGGAAGACTTGTGTATTTCTCTTGCTTCCAACACATCACCTTCAATATATATTAGGAAGCTCACTTGCTTCCTAATATATCTCAACCCTAGACACCTGCCACTGTAACAGAAAAGTGATTGCTCACTTCAACAACAATAGCAAACAGCTTTTGTAAAGAGCTTTTCTCCTGTAGAACTGAAAGCACATAAGCATGGCTCAGACCAGTCATTGGTTGAATGGTAAACTGTTGTACATAGGAAAAATTCTACAAGCCCACTAATGCCATGCTAAAAAGGTGGCTTTTCAGTCTGGATTTAAGGAGTTAAAAAGGGTATGGGCAGCATGGCAGAAAAGCTCTGTCTTCTGCTAGTGACCAAGTTAATGGATCCTGCTGATCTGAGGTTGTGGGAGGTATGGTGCAGTTTCAGCAAGTCTATAGAGCAAGACTATAGAGGAGAGGGGACAACAAGTGACACCCTATAACAGGAAGAAAAATGCAAAACAATAGCTCTTGTTTGTCGGTTCCTGATGCATCATGATGGACCATCAAACAATGTTGTGGAACAGTCATAACAACAGATTTTCATTTCATTTCATTTTATTTTTTTCAAAATATCACCCAGGACACTACCTGCAAAGAGTGTATATGTTCTACCTTTTTGCATTGATTTCCCTCCAAGATTACCCAAGACTATGACTGTCTTAGGGATTGTGAGCTCCTCTGACAACAGCTAGTGACATAACTACATAAAGTTCTTTGTGAAGAACTGTTGAGGATGCCAGTGCTACTTAAAGGATACCAGAGTTCAAATCTTTTTGAGAAACGGGTGCAGCGGGCTTATACTGTTACCTGTGCTGATGCCTACTGCTCCCCCCGTTCTCCTCTCAGCTCACCTAAAAGCCCCTCTGGGATCCTCTTCCAGTTGGCTGAGTCAGAATTTACTCTGCAGGCGCCGGCTGGGCTGTGTGCATCCTACAGTGCGCGCCCATGGCCGGGAGCGCACTGAGAATGCGTATTGATGTAATACGCATGATGCAGTGATGTCATACGCATGCGCAGTGTGCTCCCGGCCACAAGCATGCGCTGTAGGATGCCGGCCAGCACCTGCGCAGAAAGTCCCGACCCGGCCAACCGGAAGAGGATCCCAGGGGTCTTTTAGGTGAGGTACGGGGAGTAGGGGGGGGGTGAGAGGAGAACGGTGAGAAGGATGGAGCGGTAGGCATCAGCAGAGCTAACAGTATATGCCCGCTCCCCCTGTTTCTCAAAAAGATTTGAGCTCTGATATCCTTTAAATGCGAAATAACAATATATATTAACATTCCACATTTTTAATAAACATTAGCATACCAACAACACTATAAAGAGCTTTAGTTTTGCATTCATTCATAATAAGTAGCAATCTAGAAGAAATATACCACCACCAGTGAGATCCTATTATATCCTTTATAGCCAGTCTAAAAGGTCAAAGTGTAAATATGGGTTATCACTAGTCCATCTGGCTTGTTGCTTTTAGGTGTATATCGCAATGGAAGCACTTCTCGGAATGAGTTTCCGCCATCATAGCCAGCCAATTTTACCCACTGCTTATTGTTAATTCTTGGCATGATTCCCAGCTTCAGCAGGTGTTTTATCAATTAAATACTGGTGCTCAGAGCCAAGGTACCAAGCCATCCAAATCCCTCCTGCTTCCAGCTTTGCATTCCACCAGCTGTAGTCCCCGTCACAGTGCCAATGCAAATATGCCTGCTTCCCAGAGGCCGTTGATTGGTGTAAAAGAAGTTTTGTATCACTTTTAGTGTGACATTCTCTGCTTTGGCCATAGCTGCAGATACCAAGTAAGCTCAGACACTGATTCAACAGGAAAAAAGTGAATTTATATAAAAAGGAATAAGAAGAAAACAAACAGCTGGCATTGGCTGTCTCTGAGTCACAGAGGATTCTGGGAACCAAGCTAACTCGCTTGTGTTCCCGCCTCTGTGTTCTGTCCTCCACATTTGTGTTGCAGCTCTTCAGCTACATCCTCCTTACAGCTGTGAAGAAGGAAGTAGCTGGAGAACTGGAGCGCAATGTGAAGGGATGCACACAGGGGCTGCGTTGCTCACCAGTTTTAAGTTGACTCTCAAATCGAAATCGGAACATTCATACCTAGTGGGCAACAGTAAAGATGTAGTGTGTACTTAGTTTGAAGCTAAGTACACACATACAAGAATTGTCACCCATCGGGCATCAGGAAATGATCCCTCGGGTGACAATGCAGGGAACAATGCTGTACCGACACATCCCTAGCCTTGAGGCTAGTGATGTGTTCCTTTGCAATGGAAGGGGGTGAAGGGTCAATGGAGCTGCTTTAATCAGTCAGCAGGGGTTCAAAAAAGCATTGCGATCGGTCATGCTCAAGCATCGGGTGTCGTTAAGGATCTGGCAGTGTGGATCTTTAATGATGCCCGATGCCCGAGCAAGATTGATCGGTGGCGCCAGTACACAAAGCGATCGTCGGCTGAAACCATTGTTATCGGCCGTTTCAGCCAACAGTTTTTGCATGGGTGTACATAGCTTAAAAATATTAGTAAATAAAAAGCTTGCTAATCAAACTAGCAAAAGTAGCTACAAAAAGTTTGTGGTTTATGTGTGTGTGTGTATATATACAGTATATATATATATATATATATATATATATATATATATATATATATATATATATATATATACTGTCAGGGCTGGATTTAGGCCAAGGCCACCTAGGGCACCACAGGAACAAGGGCACCAAAGCAGGAGGTTAAACCGGTGCAGCATTTGCAAGCTTGCAAATGCTGCAATGCAGGAAGATCAGCTGAGCGTCTGACCATGGTACTCTGCTGCTAGCCACCTGTGCAGCAGCCACCTTGCTCTCTGTGCACGTTTGCATTTTGGCCGGCGGCTATGGACTTGGGCAGCATTGGAGATGGAAAGAAAGAGGAAGCTTCTACACTGGAGACGATCTGATGGCTGCTGCGGTGTGAAGGCGAGCTGGCTACTTATACTGAAAGGGGGGAGTGGGAAAATGAGGGATTAAGGGAGTCATCTGGCTTCCTTTACTAGAGGGAAAGAGGGGAAGGGGGCATCTGGCTACCTATATGGGGGGAATCATCAGGCTACCAATACTAGAGGGAAGGGGGGTGGGGACATACGGCTACCTATACTGAAGGGGGGGCGGCTGGTGACAGTGGCCTTGGACGGTAAAGAGTACAAAACCGGCCCTGTATACTGTATATATATGTGTGTGTGAGTATGTTTATGAACACTTTTCTAATCTACTAAGGCTAATGAATAAACAAACCACAAATGAAAATACCACTGCTAACTTGTAATGATCCGCTCAGCTGGCTGCACAGGCAGACAGCTGTTTGACCATTCCTCTAGTCTGTGGGCTGCAGGTCTCTGGAAGAGAGACCTGACTTTCCTTTGCAAGTTTCTGATCTGCTCTGCTGCTGAATCAGTTGAAAGGGTCCGCACCGTCTAAAATGTAGTATTTATTTAAGCTCTTAAAATTATCAAGGACAAAGATAAAATGTGTGCCGGGTCACCATTGACGCACGGCGTTTCGGATCACTCCGCCGCCGCCGCCTTAGAAGCGGATGCTGTTTATGCCGCATGGATGGGATGGAGTGTATGGACTGTGACCTTCAGTGCGGACGCCGTCGGCGCCGCACTGATTGGCCAAGAGAACGATGACTTTGCGGGGATAGGCCGTAATTTAGAGGGCCGTCCTTAACATTTTGTAGTCCTCAGTGCGGACGCTGTAGGCGCCGCACTGATTGGTTGAAGCCCTTTGAACTTCAGGAGCGGACGTTGTCGGCATGTGTTTGATAGGCTTGAGACGGAGGAGGGGCTCTAATGCGGTAGACATGCGGAAGTTGGCAGGGCTGTGGATCAGCCGGCTCCGCTCTGGAACACCTATGAGCACAATGACAGGATCAACTAAATAGATGTGTGTTACACGTCTTGTGTTGACTAAGGAGTGCATATGGTGTATAACTATGTGGATCCGCTGGTGACCTTTATCCTGAACAGTCTGATGTAAGTTTCCTCGCTGTTTCTCACATATGATCCATGTAGCATTTGTAAATGCTAGCTTTGTTTAGATATATTTGCTGTTTCTATTGGCTCATACAGATATGAATATGCATATATGCAAATTGTGATAGGCATGCTGTAGTTCTCTATCAGGTCCTCTGTAGTAATATATAAAGGACAAGGTTGTTGTGATTTGACAGTGTGCATTGGAACCATTCTGAAGAAGGAGTGATCCGAAACGCCGTGCGTCAATGGTGACCCGGCACACATTTTATCTTTGTCCTTGATGATTTTAAGAGCTTAAATAAATACTACATTTTAGACGGTGCGGACCCTTTCAACTGATTAAGTACTTATCCCTGTGACTCCAGGGGTGGTCACGGCACGTCATATCCATTGGTGCAGATGCAATTCTAACTGCTCTGCTGCTGAGGAATTTGCATACATTGGTTATGCAAATCACCTAACTGCCTCCTTTGAAGGCTGGCAGTATAAAAGCCATGTTTTCCCAGAATCCTTGGCTGGTCATTCTTTCATGGTTTGTTACTGAGAAACACTCCTTGAGCGTCAGCCTTCTCTGTTGGTTGTTAAAGTTATCTTAGAGTAATTCTTGGGACTGCACTAGGCAGCTTCTCTAGTGCAGTTAGCTTGTTTATCTGTTTTTGTCTGTGTTGCCTCTCTGCTGCGATTGTCCTGTCGCCGACGGTAGTCGTCAGGAAATCGTTCTGCCTGTCTGGGGGGTGCTATCCAGAGCAGCGGTTGCTACTGGTAGCCCTTTCTGTTCATCTATCTGTCTTGTTTGGATTGCACTAGCCTCTAGCGGTAGCGGCTGTGGATCCTTCTGATCTATGTTCTTGGAGTGTAAGCTGGAGCAGCGGTTGCTACCGGCTACCTCATCTGTCTGTCGTGTTTGGATCGCACTGGCCCCTAGCGGTAGCGGCTGTGGATCCTTCTGATCTGCTACCCTGTTCCTGAACCCGGATCGCACTCGCTCTGGTGGAAAGAGCAGTGGATATTTCCTCTCATATTCCTGTTTTCCGTTTGTCTGTCTTGTCTGATACGAACGCTTGCTGTAGGCTCGGTGAGTTAACCGTTTAGCAAGCGTTCACGTTCTCTCTTTTCGTGTTTGTCTGTCTTTGGTCAGTCAGGGTGGCGTGCTTGTCTCTGTTGCGCTTTTCGTGCGGAGACCGCACTCAAAACGCGTTCGCTGTTGCGAATGAGTGCGGTGTTCGAGTTTAACTAGCGTTTGTTGTTTTCATTATCTTCTTATTGTTATTTGCTGTGCTTTTGCTATTCTCGTGTTTTGTTCTCTTCTGTCTTTCTGTCACTTTTGGCAAACGCATCTCCTGCGATTGCGTTCTGGCTTTTGTTTTTGCTGATGTGTGTTCACCGTCGCTGGGTGGCGAATAGATTGGAGGACACACATTCATCCTGTTTCTTTGCTCTTTCTCTTTAAGGGCTTCAGCCCTGTATTGCTTTAGATCTGTACAATTCCCATCTGTGGCCGTGCAAAGGCAGTGCTCGTCTGCACTCCACAGCGCCATCTGCCGGTGGGAATTGCCCTCTGCTGGTGCATTGCACCTCGCCTGGGTTCACCTAATTATACGCTTATGGAGGGTTTTCGTTGTGTCAGTGCGCATCTTGTGCGCTGACCACGAAAACGATTCCGCAAACGTTACATAACTCCATTATGCTAAAAGGAATACTATCGATACCCATGTGTTCTAAAATGACAATGTACAAATAATGTCTAAGTAGCTGTGTAAACATTTTCCTACTTTTCATGTTAAATATCAGAGGCAAAAGCTGTAATTTATTGAAGGTAGTATTTAGTTATATTGGGACAAATCAGTTGCAGAAGGGGTGTCTGCTTCAATGCACAGCCAGTGTTGCATATCAGACTACAGAAAGCAAATATCAAACTCTGAAAGCAAAAACAGTATGAAAAGCTGTGAGAATTAGTTACATTTCCTCTGCTCTCTTCAGACACTTCAGTCAGAAACAGAGCTCCCAACAGCTGCAGCTCCTGTGTCCTGTCTCTCTCTGTCACACACAGAGCTACACATAGCGTTAACTGATCAAGGTGTGAGGGGAATTTCTCCTCTCCTCATGGCTCAGTCAGCAGTTTTGGCGTCAGTAAAGTTTGAAAGTATTTTGATAACAGTAAACAATGAAGTTGCTACTAAAATGTATACACCAGTACTTAGCAGCACTTCCCAAACAATTCCTGTGTCATTTGAAAAAAATATGTGAATCGATAGTATTCCTTTAACCCTCCTGGCGGTTTGCAAAAAAATCGCCAGGGAGCAGCAAATCTTTTTTTTTAAATTTTTTTTTTTTTTCATGTAGCGAGACAAAGTCTCGCTACATGATAGCCGCTGCTCAGCGGCATCCCCCCAGCCGGCGGCGATCGGAGATCCGGAGATCCCGTTCAAAGAACGGGATCTCCTGGAGGGCTTCCCCCGTCGCCATGGCGACGGGCGGGATGACGTCACCGACGTCATCGACGTCGTGACGTCAGAGGGGACTCCGATCTGCCCCATAGCGCTGCCTGGCACTGATTGGCCAGGCAGCGCACGGGGTCTGGGGGGGGGGCGGCCGCGGCGAGAGGAATTGCGGCGGATCGGCGGGTAGCGGCGGCGATCGGGCACTGCACGCAGCTAGCAAAGTGCTAGCTGCGTGCAGCAAAAAAAAAATTATGCAAATCGGCCCAGCGGGGCCTGAGCGGTGCCTTCCGGCGGCATAGCCCGAACTCAGTTCGGGCTTACCGCCAGGAAGGTTAACAGTTAATTTTTTAAATATTAAATATGCATGAAATAGTTCTGAAGAATGAATGGCACAACGTGCTATTTTCTATTTTCTTTTTGTGGTGGGCAGTGGTGCTCACCGCCAGGTCGTGATCACGCTTACGCGTGGATTCACGACCATTTTGACGCATTCCGCCTCGGACACGCTAAGCCGTGAATAGATTTTCAACCACGAAAATCTGCTTCGGCTACGCGTGAATGCAGACAGAAATCCGCATTCACGCTCGTGAAACCCGGCGCTGAAGTCGTGGTTTGCGGCAATGCGTCAAACTATGCGGAAGTGACACATTGCAGGCCAATCAGAGTGCCCCAGCCAGGCCCTAGCAACCAATCACAGGAGGGGAGCTATGCCCTCCCCTCCTGAATATAAAGCGGCGGCCATGATGGAAAAGCTCTGTCCTTGCTAGACTGTGGTGCTGAGAGGATTATCTCCAGGCCATTGTTGTTTGCGCAAGTGCATTTATTGTGTTAAAAACAAAGCGTTTTTTTTGCTAACACTGCTCTTATACTGTACACAGTTAGCTAGTCAGTGAGTGATTGCTGTAGTTAGTTGTAGTCAGTGTAGTGTAGTGGGAGTGTGGGAGTCTAGTGATTATTTAACTGTGTGTAGTGCTGTGCAGGCAGGTTCAGTGCTGCAGTGTAGTGGGAGTGGGGATTATCTGTGTGTAGAGTGCAGGCAGGCAGGTTAGTGCAGCTGCAGTGTTCACTTGTATATTCCAGTGACAGTTATACACTTGTACTATTTGCAGGCAGCCAGTCACACCGCCGGCGCCGCCACTCTCTGCCAGCGCTGTTCATTCATTCTGTCAGTGACCTTGTGCCGTGCCCAGTGCCCACTGCTCGCTCACTCGCTGGCATATGAGCATCTCATTACACAGTGTGACATCCTTGTGTGCCCACTGCATCCTTCAGTGACCTAGTTGTATATCCAGTGGCCACTGCTGTGCCCACTGCATCCTTCAGTGACCTTGTACTGTGCCCACTGCATCCTTCAGTGACCTTGTACTGTGGCCACTGCATCCTTCAGTGACCTAGTTGTATATCCAGTGCCCACTGCTGTGCCCACTGCATCCTTCAGTGACCTTGTACTGTGCCCACTGCATCCTTCAGTGACCTAGTTGTATATCCAGTGCCCACTGCTGTGCCCACTGCATCCTTCAGTGACCTTGTACTGTGCCCACTGCATCCTTCAGTGACCTAGTTGTATATCCAGTGCCCACTGCTGTGCCCAGTGCATCCTTCAGTGACCTTGTACTGTGGCCACTGCATCCTTCAGTGACCTAGTTGTATATCCAGTGCCCACTGCTGTGCCCAGTGCATCCTTCAGTGACCTTGTACTGTGGCCATTGCATCCTTCAGTGACCTAGTTGTATATCCAGTGGCCACTGCTGTGCCCACTGCATCCTTCAGTGACCTTGTACTGTGCCCACTGCATCCTTCAGTGACCTTGTACTGTGCCCACTGCATCCTTCAGTGACCTAGTTGTATATCCAGTGTCCACTGCTGTGCCCACTGCATCCTTCAGTGACCTTGTACTGTGCCCACTGCATCCTTCAGTGACCTAGTTGTATATCCAGTGCCCACTGCTGTGCCCACTGCATCCTTCAGTGACCTTGTACTGTGGCCACTGCATCCTTCAGTGACCTAGTTGTATATCCAGTGGCCACTGCTGTGCCCACTGCATCCTTCAGTGACCTTGTACTGTGCCCACTGCATCCTTCAGTGACCTTGTACTGTGGCCACTGCATCCCTGAGTGACCTAGTTGTATATCCAGTGCCCACTGCTGTGCCCACTGCATCCTTCAGTGACCTTGTACTGTGCCCACTGCATCCTTCAGTGACCTAGTTGTATATCCAGTGCCCACTGCTGTGCCCACTGCATCCTTCAGTGACCTTGTACTGTGGCCACTGCATCCTTCAGTGACCTAGTTGTATATCCAGTGCCCACTGCTGTGCCCACTGCATCCTTCAGTGACCTTGTACTGTGCCCACTGCATCCTTCAGTGACCTAGTTGTATATCCAGTGCCCACTGCTGTGCCCACTGCATCCTTCAGTGACCTTGTACTGTGGACACTGCATCCTTCAGTGACCTAGTTGTATATCCAGTGCCCACTGCTGTGCCCACTGCATCCTTCAGTGACCTTGTACTGTGCCCACTGCATCCTTCAGTGACCTAGTTGTATATCCAGTGCCCACTGCTGTGCCCACTGCATCCTTCAGTGACCTTGTACTGTGGCCACTGCATCCTTCAGTGACCTAGTTGTATATCCAGTGGCCACTGCTGTGCCCACTGCATCCTTCAGTGACCTTGTACTGTGCCCACTGCATCCTTCAGTGACCTTGTACTGTGGCCACTGCATCCCTGAGTGACCTAGTTGTATATCCAGTGCCCACTGCTGTGCCCACTGCATCCTTCAGTGACCTTGTACTGTGCCCACTGCATCCTTCAGTGACCTAGTTGTATATCCAGTGCCCACTGCTGTGCCCACTGCATCCTTCAGTGACCTTGTACTGTGGCCACTGCATCCTTCAGTGACCTAGTTGTATATCCAGTGCCCACTGCTGTGCCCACTGCATCCTTCAGTGACCTTGTACTGTGCCCACTGCATCCTTCAGTGACCTTGTACTGTGCCCACTGCATCCAGTGATTCATTACTAGCAACATGTCTGGCAGGGTTTCGCGGGGTGAGAGGAAAGGGAGTTCAATTGCCTCAGCCACTTCTGGGACTGCTCCACGTCCAGGGAGAGGACGCCCAGCTGTACGTGGTCGTGATGCAGCAGAAAGGGGGGCAGCAAAGCCTGGGCCGAGTCAGCGGACGCCATTGTCCAAATATTTTAAACTTTCTGGTCCCCGTGTGGTGGTTGAGCAAATGGAACCTGACGTACTCATGGACATCATGACTTCCTCCCAGACCTCTACTGTGAGCATCACTCCAAGCAGCAGCAGCAGCCAACGTCCCACGCTTGTTGTGACATCCACCCCAGCACCCACTGGTCAGCAGCCCTCCCAGGATGACAGCGTTCTGTCCCTCAGTCCGGCTTCTGGGAACCTGCTAATGCAAGAAGCTCAGGACTTACTGGGGACTGATGTGGCAGAGCTTGAGATCGGGCCACAATCACAAGCGTTGTTGAGTTCTGATGATGAAGAAGAGGGGTCTGTGTCTGGGGATGTAGGGACAGAAGAGGAGGCAGGGGAGTCAGAGGAAGAGCTGGATTATGAAGATGCTGCTGTTGATGACGACGTTGTGGACCCTAACTATGTGCAGCCTGCTGAGTCCGTGGAAGAATGGTCAGAGGCAGAGCAGGATGACGAGTCACCTCGGCCTAGGCAAGGATATCGCCATATGTCAGGCAGGGGCAGGGGCATCGGCAGCAGTGGGCGTGGAGGAAGTAGACAGGACACTGCTTCAGCCGGCACCACCACCATGCAACCCCCGGCAACTACTACCACACATTGTTCCGCTGCACCCTCTGCTAGTGGGGGCCGCAGTAAATTAAAGTCACCAGTGTGGGATTGCTTTGAGGAATGTACTGATGACAAAAGGTATGCTGTGTGCAGGTTATGCAGCAAAAGATTGAGCCGTGGGAAAAGTCTGAGCAAGATGGGTACCTCATCCCTCCAGGGCCACCTGAGAAGCAGCCACTGCCGCGAGTATGCGGAGTTTAAGAGGAAGCAGGCACTGCTGGCAGGGGTTCCTGAGAGCAGAAGGCCCACCAGCGCAGCAGCATCATCCCTCCCTCAGGGTCGTGAATTCCCCACAGCAGCAGCAGTAGTAGCACGCAAGCGCTCTTCCACCTCGGCTACTCAGGACACAGACATTGAGGCTGGCAGCCAGTGTTCGTCTCTCTCCTCTGTCTCCCCTGCATCCCAGCGTCGTCAGACCCTGCTGAGCGACACCTTTCAGGGTCTGACCAAGCCTCTGCCTCCAAGCCACAGGCGGATCCGCAAACTAAATGGCTTGCTGGCCCGGGCCATGGCATCACAGCTGCTTCCCTACTCCCTGGTGCAGGAGGGGAGCGCCATGCGGACGCTGCTCCAATTTGGCATCCCCGAGTGGCAAGTCCCCAGTCGCCACTATTTCAGCAGGAGCGCGATCCCAGCACTCCACAAGTTTGCGGTGGAAAACGTGGCCCGTTCCCTGGACTACTCTGTGGGCAAGCGGGTCCACGTGACCATGGACTCGTGGAGTAGCAGATTTGGGACAGGTCGCTACCTGTCCTTTACGGCCCACTGGGTGACACTGATGGAAGGGAGGGAGGACAAGAGCGCATCAGCCCAGCTAGTGGTGCCACCACGCGGGATCAGGGGGGATGCAGAAGGGTCCTGTCACGACTAGTGGTGCTCAGCAGAGCTCGAATATTCGAGTAGCTCGAATATTCGAGCTCTTTTTCAGCTATTCGAGCTCGGTATTCGAGCTCCGAATAGCTGTAGCTATTCGAATGGGCTATTCGAGAACACTCGAATAGCCCATTCACTATTCGAGCTATTCGAGCAAACCGGCGCTATTCGAGCTCGGTACCGAGCTCGAATAGCGTCATAGCCCAGATTGATGTGCTTAGAGCCAATCAGAGGGCTCCCAGGCCCTCTGACGGCAGCCAATCACAGAGGGGGACCCTGGCCAGCCCCTACCCTATAAATAGCGGCCGCCATGTTCGGGTTTTCCATGCTTGCCTGAGACTTGTACAGAGAGAGATCTGCTCCTTTGTGCTTTGGCTTAGCAAGTGCTCTATTGTGTTCATTTACCTAGCGTTTTTGCTCACCTACACCTGCCATATACACCTGTATTGTTGTTATTTAGATAGACATTGTATTTTAGTTAGTAGCTTGTGTGTTACATTAGAGACAGGCAGCTGCTGCAAGCTTACAGGTTTAGGCCTCAGGGGGGCCTTGCCTCTGTGGGCAGCTGTCCTCTGTTTATTTCTCTCATCATCTATACCAGTATTTCTGCTGTCCTTTACTAATAGTATTGTAGTTATACTGTACTAGGAGTAGGACACTCACTGACTGTCACTGTTTATAGGCTACTAGCTAGCTCCTGCGTGTGTGCACTCACTCACTGTCTGTGTGTACACACACTCTATTTCCTTCTGATTACTGATTGATTATTGTTAGTTGTACTTACTTACTACTTACTCTTACTGTACCCGTAGGGACACTCACTGTCACTGTTCATATAGGCTACTAGCTCCTGCGTGTGCGCACTCACTGTCTGAGTGTACACACACAACACACACTCTATTTCCTTCTGATCGCTGATTGATTATTGTAATTAGTTAGTTCTACTTACTGTTACTACTTACTCTTACTGTACTAGGAGTCTAGGACACTCAGTCACTGTGTTCATAGGCTACTAGCTCCTGCGTGCGTGCACTCACTGTCTGAGTGTACACACACCCACACTCCATTTCCTTCTGATCGCTGATTGATTATTGTTATTAGTTAGTTCTACTTACTGTTACTACTTACTTACTCTTACTGTACTAGGAGTCTAGGACACTCAGTCACTGTGTCCATAGGCTACTAGCTCCTGCGTGCGTGCACTCACTGTCTGAGTGTACACACACCACCCACACTCCATTTCCTTCTGATCGCTGATTGATTATTGTTATTAGTTAGTTCTACTACTTACTGTTACTACTTACTGTACTAGGAGTCTAGGACACTCAGTCACTGTGTCCATAGGCTACTAGCTCCTGCGTGCGTGCACTCACTGTCTGAGTGTACACACACCACCCACACTCCATTTCCTTCTGATCGCTGATTGATTATTGTTATTAGTTAGTTCTACTACTTACTGTTACTACTTACTTACTCTTACTGTACTAGGAGTCTAGGACACCCAGTCACTGTGTCCATAGGCTACTAGCTCCTGCGTGCGTGCACTCACTGTCTGAGTGTACACACACCACCCACACTCCATTTCCTTCTGATCGCTGATTGATTATTGTTATTAGTTAGTTCTACTTACTGTTACTACTTACTTACTCTTACTGTACTAGGAGTCTAGGACACTCAGTCACTGTGTCCATAGGCTACTAGCTCCTGCGTGCGTGCACTCACTGTCTGAGTGTACACACACCACCCACACTCCATTTCCTTCTGATCGCTGATTGATTATTGTTATTAGTTAGTTCTACTACTTACTGTTACTACTTACTGTACTAGGAGTCTAGGACACTCAGTCACTGTGTCCATAGGCTACTAGCTCCTGCGTGCGTGCACTCACTGTCTGAGTGTACACACACCACCCACACTCCATTTCCTTCTGATCGCTGATTGATTATTGTTATTAGTTAGTTCTACTACTTACTGTTACTACTTACTTACTCTTACTGTACTAGGAGTCTAGGACACCCAGTCACTGTGTCCATAGGCTACTAGCTCCTGCGTGCGTGCACTCACTGTCTGAGTGTACACACACCACCCACACTCCATTTCCTTCTGATCGCTGATTGATTATTGTTATTAGTTAGTTCTACTTACTGTTACTACTTACTTACTCTTACTGTACTAGGAGTCTAGGACACTCAGTCACTGTGTCCATAGGCTACTAGCTCCTGCGTGCGTGCACTCACTGTCTGAGTGTACACACACCACCCACACTCCATTTCCTTCTGATCGCTGATTGATTATTGTTATTAGTTAGTTCTACTACTTACTGTTACTACTTACTGTACTAGGAGTCTAGGACACTCAGTCACTGTGTCCATAGGCTACTAGCTCCTGCGTGCGTGCACTCACTGTCTGAGTGTACACACACCACCCACACTCCATTTCCTTCTGATCGCTGATTGATTATTGTTATTAGTTAGTTCTACTACTTACTGTTACTACTTACTTACTCTTACTGTACTAGGAGTCTAGGACACCCAGTCACTGTGTCCATAGGCTACTAGCTCCTGCGTGCGTGCACTCACTGTCTGAGTGTACACACACCACCCACACTCCATTTCCTTCTGATCGCTGATTGATTATTGTTATTAGTTAGTTCTACTTACTGTTACTACTTACTTACTCTTACTGTACTAGGAGTCTAGGACACTCAGTCACTGTGTCCATAGGCTACTAGCTCCTGCGTGCGTGCACTCACTGTCTGAGTGTACACACACTAAATTTACTTGTGATTACTACTACTGATTATTGTAACTGCTAGTTGTACTTCCTGACTGTTAATACTTACTTACTGTACTAGGGGACACTCACTCAGTCACCTCACCAACCAACCCACTCCATTAAAGTACCCCACTTTTCACCCGCCCTTTTACAAAACTTTTGTCTATACGCCCAAAACATTGAAGATGTCTGGAAGTGGCAGCCAGCGCGGTTTGGGCAAGGGGAAGGGCAGCAAGGGAATCAGGAAGAGAGGGAGCAGCATTGTGGCAAGCCGCGGCCGCGGGCGCGCCACCATGCACAGTTCCGCAGCAGCAGCAGCAGCGTCAGTGGCTAACATTCCTCCCATAGCCACTGGCCGTGGACGCCTTGGGCGCCGCCCAGGAGGAGCATCTGCAACTCACGCTGCAGAGACACAGCAGCAGCAGCGTGTAGCACCTGCTCCCATTTTCCTCCAGCCGGGTCGGAAACGTCCCATTGAGGAAAAGGATGCAGACACTGTGGTGCAACTCATGACGGAGGATGAGCAGCCCGCCATCAGCTCTGCATCCGAGGCCTCCACCCTCACCACCACCACCACCACCACCCCTGTTCGCAGCAGCCGCCCAGCAGGGTCTGGGGAGGAGGCCAGTTCACCGTCAGTCGCCGACCTCTCATTCAGCACTCTTTTGACCCCAGGCATGATGAGTCAATTGAATGCTGTTGTTGGCGATTTGGAGGAGGAGATGCTGATGGGCACTTTGGGGGAGGAGGGATTGGACAGCAAGACTGTGGCGACAGTCAAGCGTCCCATCCATGCATCAGCAGAGGAGTTTGGGGGGTCATCATCAGAGCAGGACATGTTTCAGGAGGGGCATGATGATGATGACCCGGTGACAGACAGAGACTGGGTGCCAACACATCCAGAGGATGTCGTCCTCAGCAGCTCTGAGGAGGAGGAGGAGGATGCGGTTGTGGGCCTTGCAAGGAGGCGCATCATTGCAAGCATTGGCAGCGTCCCACAGCCTGCTGGTGTCTCAGGCTCAGCAGCAGCAGCAGCAGCATCAGCCAGTACCACCACCAGCCGCACCCAAGACCCCCCCCCCCCCCAACCACCACAGGGAAACAGGCAGCAGCGCTTCCATGCCGTAGGGGGATGTTTTTGTCACCAATCTGGCGGTTTTTCACCATGCCCACAGTGTACAGCAAGTACGCCACTTGCAACCACTGTCAGCGGAAGTTGAGCAGAGGTGCAGACCCCTTGAAGTTCAGCACCAGCTCGCTGATCAACCACCTTTCTGCGAAACACTTCCACCAGCATGAGGAGTTCCAGAGGCTGAAGGCATCTGGTGCTGGCAGTGGCACCAATCCCATCACTGCACAGCCTTCAGCAGCAGCAGCAGCAACAGCAGCCACCCGCCCTCCTGCTCCTCCAGCAGCACCAGCAGGAGTGCGGAAACGCCCTGCTCCTCCCCCCTCTGCAACTCCTGCCGCCGACACTGAGGCCTGTTCTGGCAGCCAGTCCTCAGTGGCCTCCTCTGCTCCGTCTGCTGATTCCCGTGCCAGCAAAAAGGCACGCCAGAGCCTTTTGAGCGAGTCCTTCCAGGGGGTGGTTAGGGCTCTGCCTCCCAGCAGCCGTCGCGTGCGGCAGCTGAACGGCTTGCTGGCACGGGCCATGTGCTCCCAACTCCTGCCGTACACGCTCGTGCAGGAGGGGAGCGACATGCGGGCGCTGCTTGCTTGTGCAGCCCCAGACTGGCAGCTCCCCAGCAGACACTTCTTCGCCCGCAAGGCCATTCCTGCACTGCACCGCTTTGTGATGGCCAATGTGGAGCGAGGGCTGGAGCACGCGGTTGGTGAAAGGGTCCACGTCACCATGGACTCCTGGAGCAGCCGCTTCGGGACAGGCCGCTACCTGTCCTTCACTGTCCACTGGGTCAGCTTGGTGGAAGGGGGTGAGGATGGGAGAGCAGCAGCGGGCACAGCAGCAGCAGCAACACAGTGGGTGGTGCCACCCCGCAGGGTCAGGGGAACTGCAGCGGGTTCCTCCGATCCTCTGCCATCCTCCGCCACACCTGGCCAAACCCCCCGCCTCAGCAGCAGTGTGAAGGCCCGCCACTGCCAAGCGCTGCTGCACTTGGTCAGCCTTGGCAAGACCAAGCTGACGGCAGCCCACGTGTTGGCCAAACTCCAGGAGCAGGAGCGGATTTGGCTGACCCCCAGAGGCCTCAGAGTCGGAGAGGTGGTGTCCGACAATGGGGCCAATCTGGTTGCTGCCATAGACAGGGGAAACCTGACCCACATCCCCTGTCTTGCCCACGTGCTGAACCTGGTGGTGCAGAAGTTCCTGCGCACCTACCAGGGGATGGACGAGCTGCTGGAAACGGCAAGGAACGTTGTGCGTCACTTCCGGCGCTCGGCTGCAGCCTGTGCGAGCCTGGAAGACGTGCAAAAGGAGCTGGATCTGCCACGCCATCGGCTGATCATTGACGTTCCGACTCGCTGGAACTCCACCCTGGCGATGTTGGAGCGTCTGGTTGAACAGAAGCACGCTGTCAACCACTACCTTGCCCTGGCCACTGTTTCCGCAGCTCAGAGAAGGGACAAGACCAGCAACATCCCGTCCATCGTCCCCGATGATGACTGGAGGCACATGCAGCAGGTGTGCTTAGTGCTGGCTCCCTTCCTGCAGGCCACAAACATGGTGAGCAGGGACCATGCTATGGTCTGCGAGTGGGTGCCCCTGGTTTCTCTGCTGAACAGGGCACTCGATGCTTTGCTGGCACAGGGAGCGGCAGCCTTGGACCAGCAGGAGCGGCAAGCAGCTGCACAGTCCACCTCTGAGGGGGAGGAGGAGGAGGACTTGGTGGAGGTCCCTGACCTGGCTGCTGATGAGGGGGATCAGCGCAGTGCAGCTGAGTTGGTGCGGGGGTGGAGAGAGGATGAGGCAGCAGAGGAGGAGGATGAGGAGGACAGCACTGACGTCGATGTGCCAGCAGACGTGGCCCGCCTCTTCCCAATGGCAGCGCACATGCTGACGTGCCTGCGCAGGGACCCCAGGGTGATCCAGATGAAGCAGAGGGAGGACATCTGGATCAGCATGATGTTGGACCCACGCCTCAAGGGGAAGTTGAGCCAGTTCCTGCCGCCTGCAGGAGGAGACCCAGCGCAACAAATAAGGAGCTTGCAGCAGGCCCTTGTTGAGCGCTTGGAGGAAGCCTTCCCCCAGCCTTCCACCCCCACTGTCCAGCAGCCAGCACAGAGGCAGCAGCAGGTGCCTGCATCCAGCAGCAGCAAGCGCCCCACAGACCTGCTGTCTCTCAGCCACGAGCTCTACAGGACTGTAGAGGCTCCGGCAGCAGTGACTAGAGAGGAGATGCATGCAGCAGCATCCTCCTCCGGTCACAGCCAGCGCCTGACCCGCATGGTGGCTGACTACATGGGGTCCTACAGCGGGCTTGACAGCGATGCCCCTGTTGATCCCATGGAGTATTGGGTCAAGCGCATGGAGATCTGGAGCGAGCTGGCGCAGTACGCCCTGGAAGTGCTGTCCTGCCCCCCTTCCAGCGTGCTGTCCGAGCGCTGCTTCAGTGCAGCTGGTGGCGTGGTCACCGAGAAACGCTCACGTCTGTCTCACAAGTCTGTGGACAGACTGACGTTTCTCAAGATGAACCAGGCGTGGGTGGAAGGCGAGTTCCTGGCCCCTGTTGTCGGCGAGAGGGGGACATGAACTGGCTGCCGGAACTTAGTACCATCGTTAATGTGCCTTACCACCCTTTACCACCTCCTGGCTCCTGCTCACTAAGCCAGCCTGGTTCACTTTGACTATTACGTCGCCTGCAGCCACACATTTCACACCTACAGTGGGCTGCTGCTGTGTACTGCCCTTCTGCTGTCTGTCTGTGTTTCCCACTGCCAGGGTACACAGAATTACCGTCTGCTGCCACTCTGCCACCAGCTATTACGTCACAACAATAGCTGCTCACACTGCTCCTCCATTCCTCCTGCTGCTGCTGTCTGTCTGTGTTTCCCACTGCCAGGGTACACAGAATTACCTTCTGCTGCCACTCTGCCACCAGCTATTACGTCAAAACAATAGCTATATTGGTTGTAAAACCAAAACCAAAAAAAACCAATAAAAAAAAAAAAAGGTTTAATTTTTCTGAGGTGCCCGGGTTGAAAACTGTGTTGTCCCAGTTGTGTATTGGACACAATGTGGGCTGCACGACCGCTGTCTGGGACCTCCTGTTGTGTTTATTTACAGCCCTGGTATCACCGCTAGGTACCAGGGCTATTATGTCACGCTGCCTACCTGCTGCCACACTCACACTGCTCCTCCATTCCTCCTGCTGCTGCTGTCTGTCTGTGTTTCCCACTGCCAGGGTACACAGAATTACCGTCTGCTGCCACTCTGCCACCAGCTATTACGTCACAACAATAGCTGCTCACACTGCTCCTCCATTCCTCCTGCTGCTGCTGTCTGTCTGTGTTTCCCACTGCCAGGGTACACAGAATTACCTTCTGCTGCCACTCTGCCACCAGCTATTACGTCAAAACAATAGCTATATTGGTTGTAAAACCAAAACCAAAAAAAACCAATAAAAAAAAAAAAAGGTTTAATTTTTCTGAGGTGCCCGGGTTGAAAACTGTGTTGTCCCAGTTGTGTATTGGACACAATGTGGGCTGCACGACCGCTGTCTGGGACCTCCTGTTGTGTTTATTTACAGCCCTGGTATCACCGCTAGGTACCAGGGCTATTATGTCACGCTGCCTACCTGCTGCCACACTCACACTGCTCCTCCATTCCTCCTGCTGCTGCTGTCTGTCTGTGTTTCCCACTGCCAGGGTACACAGAATTACCGTCTGCTGCCACTCTGCCACCAGCTATTACGTCACAACAATAGCTGCTCACACTGCTCCTCCATTCCTCCTG
The DNA here is from genome assembly GCF_040937935.1 of Hyperolius riggenbachi. Classification (NCBI taxonomy): domain Eukaryota; kingdom Metazoa; phylum Chordata; class Amphibia; order Anura; family Hyperoliidae; genus Hyperolius; species Hyperolius riggenbachi. The sequence goes on along the minus strand of NC_090651.1, from coordinate 240,775,896 downwards.
CTGCTGCTGTCTGTCTGTGTTTCCCACTGCCAGGGTACACAGAATTACCTTCTGCTGCCACTCTGCCACCAGCTATTACGTCAAAACAATAGCTATATTGGTTGTAAAACCAAAACCAAAAAAAACCAATAAAAAAAAAAAAAGGTTTAATTTTTCTGAGGTGCCCGGGTTGAAAACTGTGTTGTCCCAGTTGTGTATTGGACACAATGTGGGCTGCACGACCGCTGTCTGGGACCTCCTGTTGTGTTTATTTACAGCCCTGGTATCACCGCTAGGTACCAGGGCTATTATGTCACGCTGCCTACCTGCTGCCACACTCACACTGCTCCTCCATTCCTCCTGCTGCTGCTGTCTGTCTGTGTTTCCCACTGCCAGGGTACACAGAATTACCGTCTGCTGCCACTCTGCCACCAGCTATTACGTCACAACAATAGCTGCTCACACTGCTCCTCCATTCCTCCTGCTGCTGCTGTCTGTCTGTGTTTCCCACTGCCAGGGTACACAGAATTACCTTCTGCTGCCACTCTGCCACCAGCTATTACGTCAAAACAATAGCTATATTGGTTGTAAAACCAAAACCAAAAAAAACCAATAAAAAAAAAAAAAGGTTTAATTTTTCTGAGGTGCCCGGGTTGAAAACTGTGTTGTCCCAGTTGTGTATTGGACACAATGTGGGCTGCACGACCGCTGTCTGGGACCTCCTGTTGTGTTTATTTACAGCCCTGGTATCACCGCTAGGTACCAGGGCTATTATGTCACGGCGAGCTGCCTGCCTCATTGACTGCCTGCTGCCACACACTCATCCTCCTCCTCCTGCTGCTGAATTTACCTCCTGCTGTCTTTGTGTTTCCACTGCCAGGGAGCACATACAATGGCGCTTCCAACATGCGTGCGCCCACCAGCTATTTGTTACGCTCAAAAATAGCTGCATTTCTTTAAAAAAAAATTTGAAAAGAGAAATACGTGAAGAAGAAGAAGAAGACGATATTGAAAAAGAAGGAGAAGGAGAAGATGAAGAAGAAGATGAAGAAGAAGATGAAGAAGAAGAAGATGAAGATGAAGAAGATGAAGATGAAGAAGAAGAAGAAGATGAAGAAGAAGAAGATGAAGAAGAAGATGAAGAAGATGAAGATGAAGAAGAAGAAGAAGATGATGAAGAAGATGAAGAAGAAGAAGAAGAAGATGAAGAAGAAGAAGATGAAGAAGAAGAAGATGAAGAAGAAGATGAAGAAGATGAAGAAGAAGATGAAGAAGATGAAGATGAAGAAGAAGAAGAAGATGATGAAGAAGATGAAGAAGAAGAAGAAGAAGATGAAGAAGATGAAGAAGAAGAAGAAGAAGATGAAGAAGAAGAAGAAGAAGATGAAGAAGATGAAGAAGATGAAGAAGATGAAGAAGAAGATGAAGATGAAGAAGATGAAGATGAAGAAGATGAAGATGAAGAAGATGAAGAAGATGAAGAAGAAGAAGAAGATGAAGAAGAAGAAGAAGAAGATGAAGAAGAAGATGAAGAAGATGAAGATGAAGAAGAAGAAGAAGATGATGAAGAAGAAGAAGAAGAAGAAGAAGAAGATCTAGAAGAAGATTAAGAAAGATAAAGAAGAAGAAGAACAAGTATATACAGTAACACTACACTACTGAACCAAATTAAGGACACAACTTCTCTTTCCACATTTTTTTTTAAAGGAACATCCCCACATAATCACTTGCTGTTGTTACTTGGAAAAAAAGATGTTTCTTGCATCATTCACCCTCAAAACAAGTGTTGGAAGCTATTTTGGGCCAATTCGAATAGTCAGCTCGAATAGTGAGCTCGAATACCGACTCGAATAGTGAGCTCGAAGTCCGAGGTCGAATCGAATAGTAAAAAATATTCGACTCGAATATTCGACTGACCTCGAATAATTTACTATTCGAATTCGACCAAATTCGAATTTTTAAAAGGGGTATTTGAGCATCACTGGTCACGACACTCCCTCAGCACCCGGAAAGCAAGCCCGCCTCGGCAGCAGCAGCGCCAAGCCTCGGCACTGCCAAGCCCTTTTAAAATTGGTGACCCTGGGGAAGGAGAGGCTTACAGCCACCAACGTCCTGGCCGCCCTCAGGAAGCAGGAGCGGAGGTGGCTGACCCCCAGAGGCCTGGAAGTGGGGTATGTGGCAGCCGATAACGGGGCCAACCTGGTGGCAGCAGTGCAGCAGGGAAACCTCCAGCACATCCCCTGCTTGGCCCACGTGCTCAATCTTGTGGTGCAGCGCTTCTTGCGCACCTACCAGGGGATGAGCGAGCTGCTGCAGGATGCCCGGGCGGTGGTACGCTTTTTCCGCCTGTCAGCCACTGCCTCTGCACTCTTGTCCACCTTACAGCAGCAGTATGGAAGGCCACAACACCGGCTGATCATCGACATGCCAGTTCGCTGGAATTCGACTCTGGCCATGTTGGAGCGGCTGTGTCAGCACAGGCTGGCTCTTAGGGCCTACATGCTAGACCCAAGTGTCCCCAGCAACCAGCAAGTCCCCATGATTACTGCCACTCAGTGGACACTGATGCAGCAAGTATGCCTGGTGCTGAGTCCCTTCCTGGAGGCAACCAAGATGGTCAGTGAGGAGCGGGCCTCTGTGTGCCAGTAGGTGCCCTTGGTTTGTCTACTGGAGCAGGCAATGGACAATTTAATTGAGCGTGGGGATGAAGCCCTGAGGCAGTTGGAAGAACAGGAGCAGATGGCAGCACAGTCCAGCTCAGAGGAGGGCTCACAGCAGGTAGTGGAAGAGTTGGAGGTCCCTAACCTGAATGAGGAGGAGGAGGAGGAGCAGAGTGCAGCAGGCGTTGTACGTGGATGGCGGTTTGAGGAGGACAACGACATGGCACAGGAAGAGGACAGGCATGCGTTATGGGACAATGGCGAGGACGAGGAAGATCTTGCTGGCAGGGCCCACTTGTTTCCCATGGCTGTGCACATGTTGCGCTGCCTTCGCAGGGACCCCCGGGTGATCCAGATGCGTTCAAGGGAGGACATCTGGATTACCTTGATGCTTGATCCCCGTCTGAAGGGGAAGCTGGGAGACTTAATGACGCCATCCACCACCGAGCAACGCACAAGGGAGTTGAAGGAGGCCCTTGTGCGCAGACTACTGGAAGCATTCCCCCAGCCTTCCACCCCCACTGTAACTGCTCTGCCAAGCCAGCAAGAGGTGCCTGCCATTGCCACTAGCAGCACAACAACAACCACCAGCAGCAGCAGCAGCAACTGGCGCCCCGGAGACCTGAAGAGCCTAAGCAAGAGCCTGTATGCAGTGCAGCAGCCCAGAACAGAGGTGCCCGCCACAGCATCCACCACCAACCAGCACAAGCAACGACTGACCACCATGGTGTCTGACTATATGGGGTCATCCAGCGGGCTCAATGACACCGACAGCCCCGTGGACCCCTTGGAGTACTGGGTCAAGAGACTGGACATCTGGAGCGAGCTTTCCCAGTACGCCCTGGAACTCCTATCCTGCCCTCCTTCCAGTGTCCTCTCAGAGAGATGCTTTAGTGCGGCCGGTGGCGTGGTCACAGAGAAGCGCTCTCGGCTTTCCCACGCCTCTGTGGACAAACTCACTTTCCTGAAAATCAACCAGGCTTGGGTGGAAGGTGAGTTCCTGGCCCCTATTGTCGGACACAGGGGGACATGAAGTGGCTGCTGCATGTGCTGTTGTTAACTATGCCTGCCTTTATAAAGACATTTACTACCTGCCTAGTGCCTACCTTGGTTAATTTTTTGGTGTTATGGTACTACTACCAGTAAGTTGCCATGGTCCTCCTTCTGAGCTGCTGAACTGACCGCCCGCTTTGTCCTCCTGACTCAGTCGCTACTACACTCTGCGTTCACACTGCCCGGGTCGCCGGGTGCATTTAATTTTTTGGCCAGCACTATGACGCTGTGCTACTACTACTGTGCTGCTGCTGCTGAACTGACCGCCCGCTTTGTCCTCCTGACTCAGTCGCTACTACACTCTGCGTTCACACTGCCCGGGTCGCCGGGTGCATTTAATTTTTTGGCCAGCACTATGACGCTGTGCTACTACTACTGTGCTGCTGCTGCTGAACTGACCGCCCGCTTTGTCCTCCTGACTCAGTCGCTACTACACTCTGCGTTCACACTGCCCGGGTCGCCGGGTGCATTTAATTTTTTGGCCAGCACTATGACGCTGTGCTACTACTACTGTGCTGCTGCTGCTGAACTGACCGCCCACTTTGTCCTCCTGACTCAGTCGCTACTACACTCTGCGTTCACACTGCCCGGGTCGCCGGGTGCATTTAATTTTTTGGCCAGCACTATGACGCTGTGCTACTACTACTGTGCTGCTGCTGCTGAACTGACCGCCCGCTTTGTCCTCCTGACTCAGTAGCTACTACACTCTGCGTTCACACTGCCCGGGTCACCGGGTGCATTTAATTTTTTGGCCAGCACTATGACGCTGTGCTGCTACTACTACCACCAGTATGTTGCCGTGGTCCTTCTGTGCTGCTGAACTGACCGCCCGCATAGTCCTTCTCCTGACTCAGTCGCTACCACCACTGCACTCTGCGTTCACACTGCCCGTGTCCACTGACAACTCTGCTGCGATGTCATTGCTAATTGCTGCAAAAAAAAAAACCAAAAATTTTTTTTTACAAAAACCTCTCTGGAGCCTTTTTGCCGTCAGCCACTCATCCTCCTCCAGCGGTACCTTCGCCGCCAAGTGCCATTGGAACTCGCCTTCACCTCTTTGACTGCTTAACGCGTATATCCCTTTTTAAAACCACTTATTACCAATTAATAGCCCCATTTAAAGTGTTGATTTCACTTTAAAATCCATTTTCTCTAGAAAAAAAAAACATTTTGGAATTTTTTATGTTGAAGTTATGTTGCCCCTTATCACCTCGATAATCCATGCTATTTGGGGGACTGTAGCATGTATGGGGGCTTTGTTATTAACGTTAAAAGAAAATCCGCCTCCGGGCGTGAATCCACGCGTGATTACGCCATTCACGGGAAAAAATCCGCGTGGTTGCCTCGACGCCGACGAAAATCCGCATGTGGCGGGGCCGAATGCGGATTTTTTTTTGCAACCACGCGGATTGCCGAATTCGTGGATGAGGCACATCCGAGCATCCCTGGTGGTGGGGTCCCGTGAGCATTTACTGGAGAGCTCTATGATTGCTATGACCTGCTTGCAACCCTTCCCAAGCACATTTATATCAATCAGGAAATGTAAATGGACAATCTATCACATTTGAATGTGTTCTCAAATGTGCACAAAAATGCCACCCAGATGGTTGTAAGTACTGCGCGTAAATCTAACATTAACTTTAAGAGGAACTGTAAGGTAGAAATGCTCCCAACAATGCACTGTAAGGTAGAAATGCACTCAACACCAGTGGGAAGCTGATGGAAGTTTTGTCAGTGAAAAACTGAGGGGAAAAAGTCCTGCAGCCAATTGAAATCCAACTGAAAAAGTGAAACCCCTCCCACAGTGTTGGCCTAATTAAAACTGAACCACAGCCTTGTGGGTAACGATATCACATACAGCTCCTTCCTTTGGCACAGAGGTAGCTCGGGGTCTCTTCTCTACCCTTACAATTTGGAGTGTAAAGGAGCAATGCGTGCTGAGATATGAAGTCTTTAATATTAGTAGCATAATATAATACTGTAGACATAGGAGGACCAGACACAGCATCAGCATAGCAACCTAGTGGAGAACAGAGAAATAGCATCAGCAGCACAGGATCTGACAAAGCACAGACATAGCAGCCTAGTGGAGAACAGAGAAATAGCAGCAGCAGCAGCACAGGATCTGACAAAGCCCAGACATAGCAGCCTACTGGAGAACAGAGAAATAGCAGCAGCAGCACAGGATCTGACACAGCCCAGACATAGCAGCCTAGTGGAGAACAGAGATATTGCAGCAGCAGCACAGGATCAGACACAACACTAACTTAGCACCCTAGTGGAGAACAGAGAAATGGCAGCAGCCGCACAGGATCAAATACAGCCCAGACAAAGCAGCCTAGTGGAGAACAGAGAAGTAGCAGCAGCAGCACAGGATCAGACACAACACTAACTTTGCAGCATAGTGGAGAACAGAGAAATAGCAGCAGGCAGCAGCGCAGGATCAGACACAGCCCAGACATATCAACCTAGTGGAGAGCAGAGAAATAGCAGCAGCAGCACAGGATCAGACACAGCACAGACATAGCAACCTAGTGGACAGCAAAGAAATAACAGCAGCTAAATAATAATTAGAGATGTACTGAGGACACAGGAAACCAATACATTGAAAAAATACTTTTTCTTTTTAATTTGCAAAAACGTGCAGAAATTTGTATACAAGAATTTTAATCACGTAAAAAAGTGCATATAGTTGATTGACAAAAGGCAACAACATCGATTTGTTTCGGGTTGGTAACCCTTCTTCAGGCCTTTAAATATACAGTGAACATCTACAAAGTATAAAAACAACACAATTACAAAACTGTAATACAATCTAAAAAGCTGTAGTACAAAAAAAGGACAATTCCCCTTTAAGTAAAAAAAAAAAGGAAGTATAGATAGAATAGAATAACACATGATAACATTCAATGAATAAAGGAACACCAAATAACGTGAAAAGGTGAGGAAGTGAAACATCACCTAAATAAACATGCACATAAGAAAAATAAGAAGAAGCTGGAATGAAAAATAATAAAATACTATACAAAATAACCTATACCTGCACAATTGGAATACAAGATAGACTCTCATCTGGACAGATATAAAGCCAGGACAGACCACCTATGGATCAATGCAGAAACCAAATAAACAAGAATTAAATCAATTAACAGCAAAAAAACTGAAAACCAATAACTAAATAACCAGAGCAGTCAAAGTCAATTCATCTCCTCAAATAACACCAGTCAATACATAACATAAATAATTAATAATTACCACAAGATCAATCAAAGAGCCGCATGGAAACCGGACATCCAAACAGGGTGGTGACTATTCAACAAATGAATGGGGCTTAAATACCTGCAAAGGTAGAACTGAGCATGCTCAATTAAAAGCACACCTGGGCTTAATCTGATCTAATGCAGGGTGGGAGGCTAAGAGGGAAATGATGTAACTATCACACCAACCAATAACCATACACTTCCTATGGCAAAAACCATGCTGGAACGCATGCGTCACTTCCTCCGCATCATATGTGGAAAAACGGCCGCAACAGATGACCTAACCCTTATACCTAACCAATCCAGACAAAGACAGCATATACGTCACTTCCTCCGCATCACATGCGGAAAAATAGTCGCAACAAGCGACCTAGCCCTTATGTCTAACCAATCCGGAAATTGATAACATGTGTGTCCAATCCTCCACCTCCAACGCAGAAGAAACTCTGCAACCTCCGCAAACAACGCGGAAAGTTGTCTACTGACATGCGTATAACCTAAGGCTGACAAGAATCCGCAACCCTTACACTGAATGCGGAAGGCTACACATAAATAGCAGAGGTGCATGCATAATAACGTCCGCATCCAACGCGGAAAAACAATGGAAAGAATACCTATATTAATGCACACATAAAAACTGCCAATGATGTTATAGAAAGACAAGAAAGTAGACCACCCATCTCCAGTTATCTTTACCCAAAAGGTGAAAAAGAAGCTTTCCACACCAAGTAGCTTGAGAGGCTAGAGAAAAAAAAAAAGGTATAATTACATATTCAAAATAACAAAAACAATCATGAAATAAAAATAAAGAAAGAAAAGGAGAATTATGGAAGATATTCGAGGTTCATGCCATGGGGAGACAACGTGTTCAGAAATTTTATCCAAAAGGCTTCTCTCTTTAAGAGATACGCCTGATGATTACCACCACGTCTGGATCTTTCAACAACTTCCAAGACCAAAAATCTAAGTTGGCCTGCAGAGTGTTTAGCCTCCCAAAAATGTTGGGCCACTGGGGACACTAGGGCAGATTGAGCTCCACCGCGTTCAAAGGCAACCTTAATAGTTGATCGATGTTTACCAATACGTTCTTTAACAGGATGAGTAGTTTCGCCTACATAAAATTTACCACAAGGGCATTTTAACCCATAAACCACAAAACTTGAATCACATGTTGCATAGTGGCGTAACTTAATGGGTGCCCCCCTCATAGGGTGATTAAATTCTTTGCCTTTAATGACAAGTTGACAATTAACACAGTGGAAGCACGGAAAGGTGCCTACCCACAATGGAGTCAACCTACCCTGTGATTTGACTACTGATGGTCCTACATCTGCCTTGACAACTATATCTCGAATAGATCTCGCTCTCTTATAAGCCATAATCGGGGGTTGACTAAAAGCTGGAATTTCTTTACTCAAAGATGACAAAACATACCGATGGTTCTTTACTAAAGAGGCAATCTGATTGGACAGTGTATTAAATGATGTGGCCAGGACCATCCTATCTCTATCTTTTTTAGGATGACCTGCTCTAGGAGACAAAAGGGAACTACGGCTCATATCTGCTACCTCATTCCTCAAACGATACACCAAATTTCGGGGATACCCTCTATCAATAAATTTCCTGGACATGGTTTCCAACTGACAATGTGACGTGTTGGAATCACTCACAATCCGTTTTACTCGCATAAGCTGAGACTTAGGGAGTGATTCCTGAAGTCTCTTAGGATGGAAACTACGGAAATCCAATAACGTGTTGCGATCCGTGGGCCTGCTGTATAAATCACAGCTCAAAAGCCGGCCTATCACTGAAACATTGACATCTAAGAATGGAATAGCTACATTACTTATATTTGCTGTAAATTTGAGGAAAGAGGAAGCTTGTTGTAACTCAAGAAAAAAACAATCAAAAGACTCACGAGTCCCCGTCCAGATAATGAAGATATCATCGATGTAGCGCCGCCAAATCAAAATAGAATGGCAAAATAATTTGTGCTTATAGATCCAGTTTTTTTCAAAATCTTCAACGAACACATTGGCATAAACAGGAGCTACGTTACTCCCCATGGCAGAACCTCGTAACTGTAAATAAAAATCATCCTGAAACAAGAAAAAAATCCTTTTGAGAACCATGTCCAACAAAGTCAAGACAAAAGTCATTTGTGTATTATTGACCTCAAGATCTTCTAAAATACATTCTTAATTGCCTGTAAACCTCCATGGTGAGGGATACATGTATAAAGTGACTCAATGTCTAGAGTCACGAGTAGACAATTCTCATGAGGGAGTATAATATCTTTGATGGTATTAATAAAATCGGAAGTATCCCGTAAATAAGAAGTCTGATTAACCATGTATTTGCGTAACACTCTATCTAAGAAAATTGCCACTCTACTGAAGACAGAATCTGTACCTGCCACAATGGGTCTCCCTGGTGTATGAAGGGGATCTTTATGTAATTTAGGCAAACAATATATAACCGGAGTCACTGGTTGATTATTATATAAGTAATCAAATAACTTCTGATCAATTATTCCATTGGACAAGGCCTCTTCAAGTACAAGTCTCAGATCAGCCAAATAAGACATAGCCGGATCACAATCAAGTTTACAATATACATTAGTGTCACTTAGTTGTCTTCTAATTTCATTGACATAATCAACTTTATTCATGACCACAACAGCACCCCCTTTGTCAGCACTCTTAATGACAATAGATGAATTATTTTTGAGATTAGTTAAAGCATGCTTTTCCTCCTTTGTAATATTATGATGAATAAATGGTATCTTCCCTCTTTTGAACGAACCTTCCAAGGACTCAAGATCACGTTTCACTAACTTAACAAAGGATTCAATATGGATATTATCAACAGGAGGTTTATGGGAAGAGGGTAATTTTAAATCAAGATCCGAGCACGTATATAATGTATGATATCTATCTCTGATGGTAGTGACAGACTGTTTAGATTTAGACCAATAAGCCTTCCATCGTAAATTATTAAAAAAAAATGGGCAAATTCAGAGTCTAATCTAAAAAAGTCTGGTGTAGAAGTTGGACTAAATGACAAACCTTTTGATAAAACAGATAACTCACAATTAGATAACATGTAATCAGATATATTTACCACAGGTGAGATACCTTCTAATTGCGATCCCGCATGTAATAATTGCTCCTGACTGGTTGAGGGCCCCTGATTCTGGATCTGGCTCCTTGGCCCCTTGAAATAACAGCAGCAACAGCACAGGAAGGATCAGACACAGCCCAGACATAGAAACCTAGTGGAGAACAGAGAAATAGCAGCAGCACAGGATCAGACACAGCCCAGACATAGCAGCCTAGTGGAGAGCATAGAAATAGCAGCAGCAACAGCACAGGAAGGATCAGACACAGCCCAGACATAGCAACCTAGTGGAGAGCAGAGAAATAGCAGCAGCAGCCAGTGCAGTTTCTAGGCTAAAATGCACCCAGGGCGAAGGTGTAAAAATTGCGCCCCCCCCCTTCCCAGCAAGGTATGGGCGCCCGCAATATAGGTTAGCCAGGTCTAGTTGCACTCAGTATAGGTCCCCCCAGTATAGGTAGCCAAGAATAGGTAATCCAGTATAGGTAGCCAGCTATAGGCCCCCAGTATAGGTAGCCAGGCATAGGTGAGCCAGTATAGTTGCCCCCGCTATAGGTTAGCCAGGTCTAGTTGCACTCAGTATAGGTCCCCCCAGTATAGGTAGCCAAGAATAGGTAATCCAGTATAGGTAGCCAGCTATAGGTTCCCCCAGTATAGGTAGCCAGGCATAGGTGAGCCAGTATAGTTGCCCCCGGTATAGGTTAGCCAGGTAGGTGCCTGAAGTATAGGTAGCCAGTATAGTTGCCCCCAGTATAGGTTAGATAGGCAGGCACCCCCAGTATAAGTTAGATAGGTAGGTGCCCCACTACAGGTTAGCTAGGTGGGTGCCTCTAATATAGGTAGCCTGAATAGTTGCCCCCAGCATTGGTTAGATAGGTAGATGCCCCCAGTAAAGGATAGTTAGGTAGGTGCCTGCAATATAGGTAGCCAGTATAGTTGCCACCTGTATAGGCTAGCTAGGTAGGTAGGTACCCCCAATACAGGTTAGATAAGTAAGTGCCCCCAGTATAGGTTTGATAGGTAGGTGCCCTACAGTATAGGTTAGATAGGTAGGTGCCCCCAGTATAGGTTAGATAGGTAGGTGCCCCCCCAGTATAGGTTAGATAGGTAGGTGACCCCCAGTATAGGTTAGATAAGGTAGGTTCCCCCCGTATAGGTTAGATAGGTAGTTGCCCCTCAGTATAGGTTAGATTAGGTAGGTGCCCCATTATAGGTTAATTAGGTAGCTGCCCCCCAGTATAGGTTAGATAAGTAGGTGCCCCCCACTATAGGTTAGATAGTTAGCTGCCCCCCAGTATAGGTTAGATAGGTAGGTGCCCCCCAGTATAGGTTATATTAGGTAGGTGCCCCCATTATAGGTTAATTAGGTAGCTGCCCCCAGTATAGGTTAGATAGGTAGGTGCCCCCCAGTATAGGTTAGATTAGGTAGCTGTCCCCCAGTATAAGTTAGATAGGTAGGTGCCCCCCAGAATAGGTTAGATAGGTAGGTGCCCCCCAGTATAGGTTAGATTAGGTAGGTGCCCCCAGTATAGGTTAGATTAGGTAGCTGCCCCCCAGTATAAGTTAGATAGGTAGGTGCCCCCCCAGTATAGGTTAGATAGATAGGTGCCCCCCAGTATAGATTAGATAGGTAGGTGCCCCCAGTATAGGTTAGATTAGGTAGGTGCCCCCAGTATAGGTTAGATTAGGTAGCTGCCCCCCAGTATAAGTTAGATAGGTAGCTGCCCCCCATTATAAGTTAGATAGGTAGGTGCCCCCCCAGTATAGGTTAGATAGGTAGGTGCCCCCCAGTATAGATTAGATAGGTAGGTGCCCCCAGTATAGGTTAGATTAGGTAGGTGCCCCCAGTATATGTTAGATTAGGTAGCTGCCCCCCAGTATAAGTTAGATAGGTAGCTGCCCCCCAGTATAAGTTAGATAGGTAGGTGCCCCCCCCCAGTATAGGTTAGATAGGTAGGTGCCCCCCAGTATAGATTAGATAGGTAGGTGCCCCCCAGTATAGGTTAGATTAGGTAGGTGCCCCCAGTTTAGGTTAGATAGGCAGCTTCCCCCAGTATAGGTTAGGTAGGTCCACCCCCCCCCCCATAATGAAGGGGGGAGCCGGAGCCGCGGGGAGGGGAGCCCGACCTCTCCCTCCCTCTCCCCGGGCTGCCCTCCGTGCTCCCTCCTCCGACTGCAGAGTAATTACGCAGCAGGAAGCGCTGGGCATAACTACTCACCTTCCTGCGTTCCACTCGCACCTGATCTCCTCTCGTCATAGACATTGATACACACGCTGCTTCCGGCTAAACAGGAAGCAGCGTGTGTATCAATGTCTATGACGAGAGGAGATCAGCTGCGAGTGGAACGCAGGAAGGTGAGAAGTTATGTCCAGCGCTTCCGTCTGCATAATTACTCTGCGACTGAGGGGGGAGCACGGAGGGCGGCCCGGGGAGAGGGAAGGAGAGGTCGGGCTGCTCTCCCCGCGGCTCCGGCTCCCCCCTCCTCTACAGCGCCCCCCTCACAACAGCGCCCAGTGCGGCGGCACCGGCCGCACGGCCCTAAAACCGGGCCTGGCAGCAACACAGGATCAGACACAGCCCAGACATAGCAACCTAGTGGAGATCAGAGAAATAGCAGCAGCAGCACAGGAAGGATCAGACACAGTCCAGACATAGCAACCTAGTGGAGAGCAGAGAAATAGCAGCAGCACAGGATCAGACACACACAGACCAGACATAGCAACCTAGTAGAGAGTAGAGAAATAGCAGCAGCACAGGTTCAGACACAGCCTAGACATAGGTGGAGAACAAACAAATAACAGATATAGCAGAAAATAACGCAGTGTGAAAACCATACTAAAAAATTTGCCGCAATTGCATTTGCAATTCTTGTTCAGGGAACGAGCATCACTCCCAGAATGTGAATTGCACACAGAATTGCATCAAAATAGCGATCTGGATAAACTTGGGTATCTATATAAAGAAAAAAGGACTGTGTCTTCAACTAAGTGAATTAAAAAACCCTCTAGCTCTGCACGCCAGTAGTAAACATGATTCCTCCTACGCTGTGTGAAGCACTTTTTCTATATAAATACTTAAATAAATACTTAAATAAATAAAAATAAATATACCTCACTGACAGGGTAAGAGGAATTTTTTTCTCTCTTTTGCTTATCTCTTCTCCTTTTCCTCATCATAGCACTCTCTTTTCCATTGTTTTGTAGAAAAAAAAAACAGATCTTCTTACAGTTCCTCTTTAACATTAACATTAGCATTACTAATAGGCATCTCAGAAGCTACTTAACCTATTTTGGTTCCTGGCCGTAGAAACTACGTCCAGGAACCATGCGCGCTACCGCGCACTCCCGCGGCCGATCGCACGCGTGCACGCGCACTCCCGGCTGCGGATTCGGTAGCCAAGGAATCAATGTATCGGGCTATGGTGCCCGATCACTGATTCCTCTCCCCCGCTGAAAAAGCGACAGCTTCTCTCGGAAGCTGCGCCTTTTCTGGCCGTTCCCTCCCCGATGAGTCACTCTAAGCGTGAGTTACGCTTAGAGTGACGGCATGTAAACAAACTCATGGCCGCCATCTTGTGGCCAAAAAGTAAAACTACAACTAAAATTTAAAAAAAGTTAAACATAACACACAATTACATTATAAAACTATACTTTACATCCCACCCTCCCAAAAATACCCAAATAAAATGTTTAATATAAAAAAAAAAAAAACCATTACAATAATAAAAAAAAACATGTAAATATTTACCTAAGGGTCTAAACTTTTTAAATATCAATGTAAAGATGAAATATTTCTATATTTTTTTTATTTTAAACTTGTTAATAGTGATTGATGCAAAACGGAAAAAATGCACCTTTATTTCCAAATAAAATATTTTCGCCATACATTGTGATAGGGACATAATTTTAACGGTGTAATAACCGGGACATATGGGCAAATACAAAACGTGAGTTTTAATTATGGAGGCATGTATTATTTTAAAACTATAATGGCTGAAAACTGAGAAATAATGATTTTTTCTGTTTTTTTTCTTATTCTTCCTGTTAAAATGCATTTACAGTAAAGTGGCTCTTAGCAAAATGTACCCCCCAAAGAAAGCCTAATTGGTGGCGGAAAAAACAAGATATAGATCAGTTCATTGTGATAAGTAGTGATAAAGTTATAGGCTAATGAATGGGAGGTGAACATTTCTCAAGTGAAAACGACGGAACCTGAATGGGTTAAGCTTCTCAACCTGCTCCACTTACCATGATTAAACAGGCTAATTTCAGCTTGAAAACAACCCATAGGAACCTCACCTGTGTACAAAGCAGCAGCTGCTGATCCATAAATATCTAATACTGTTAAAGTATTTGTTTTATTGTAGGCTGTCACTGGTACAAGAGCCAGAAAACAGAATTACCTTTACATCAAAATTATAAATAACAGAAATCCCACTTTTCTTTTTCTTAATTTACATTACCTATATTTTACTATGCACTGCACATTACTTATTATCACTTAAACCCTCTCCAACAACTAGTGCTTAAAACTGACCACCCCACCTAATGCATAATAATAACCCGCCCCCTTTTAGAGCCAAAAACAAACTCCCCCACCAAATGCCATACACCAACCTCCCCCCCAGGTCAGTGATGGATTACCGGCCAGGCAACCAAATCAATTGATTGCGGCCATAGGAGGTCAAAGGGGGCCCATAATGATTTATTGCTTCTGCTCATGTAAACCTTAAGTAACTCTTTCAGTCTGTAGAAACCAAGATCTCTGCTGCAATGCTCTACTACAGGGATAAGAAATTATACACACAGGCACACAAACAAGGAGATGGGTGGGTAAGTGAGGGCCAGGAGACATGGGTTGTGGGATAGATGAGCTGTAGTTAGGTGAAGTTGAGGAGACGTGACAACAGTTTGGAAACATTAATGAGGACTGAGTAAGCAGGTGAGGATTGAAGGGCGACATGGAAACGTCACTTTTTTAGTAGGTGATTCGTGTTTCTTTTTAGGCAGTGAAGACATTTATTTATACAGATCTTTCCCCAAGGACAGCTAACAACAATAAGTGAGTGATTCAGCAGCTACGGAAACCTAAAACTCATCATGATCGTCAGACAGCTTGCATTTTAAAAGGTAAAACAGATTATTATTATTGTGTAGTATTTATATAGCGTCAACATTTTCCACAGCATATAGGCTTCAATTCATCAAGCATTACCGCATTCGGTAATGCTGAAAACAGCTGAGTTAACGGAGCACTTAAGAAAATGTTAATTCATCAAAGCTGTTACCGAATGAGAAGCTGAAATCACAGAGCAATGAGATAAATTACCGACTTGTGCTCAACACATGTCAGCAAATGTCAGTAAATGTTAATTCATCAAGGTTACCACATTCGCTAGCACATTCGGTGTTTATCTCCAGCTCTCCCCTGTCGTTACAGGCTTCGAAAGCCTTCTGTGTGAATGTTTTCCTGATTAACAGGAGCAGGCAGCCAATAGAAACAGCCCCTGTTCTCCTGCAAGTGCTGCTGATAGGTCACACAGGCTTCTCCACACAAGCTTCCAGACCTCCCAGGCAGTGAGCAGAGATAACGGGACAAAAGATATCCCCAGATGTCCTTCTGTGGTTTAACCCTTTGAGTCCCTGTTTGAATATACAAAGATGCATGTGGTGAAATCACCAAGCATGGCATTTGTAAAGTCTCCAGGAAGTTTATCTACGTTGTGGCAAATAAGTAAAATGTTAAGAAACACTGATGGACAGATTCAGAGCAGCAGAGGCAGTATAAGTAACAGTAAATATAACACACGTTTACATGTAAAGGGATGTCTGGATGCCTTCTATTGTTATCAGCTTGTAACAACACAGAGACATTCCAAGCTGCTCTGCACCACTCTGCCGTTATCTAACAGCCTTTGATGAACTGAAGCCGTAGTACTTCGGTAACTTAACGAACCTCTACCACACATGTGAAAATATTGATGAATTAGCACAGTGAAGTGTAAAATACCGAATGCGGTATTTTAAGGACTGGGATTTTGTTATCGAACACCCTTTGATGAATTGAAGCCATAGTCTTGTCACTAACTGTTCAACAGAGGAGAGGGGGAACCAGAGTGCCCATAGGAAACCCACACAGACTCGTGGAGGACATACAAACTCTGTGTAGATAGTGCCCTGGCACAGATGGCAGCTTTCATATTTTTCTCTTCCAAATACCTTTCAGTACTCTCTAAGGCTGGGTCCACACTAGGCACAGTTGCAGGACGGAGCCTTGTGGTCCGGGATGCTGGCAGTCCATGATCCTGGCAAACCTTAACGCAAACGGATCCATGCTGCCCTTTTGCAGCATAGGTTTTTGATCTGTCTGCATTTTTTCCCCCCCAAAAAAATGGATGGAGGGGAAAGCAGCCAGGGCGGGGTGGCCAGGGCCGGGCCGAGGCATAAGCTGGAGAGGCTCCAGCCTCAGGGCGCAGTGTAGGAGGGGGCGCACAATTCATTCAGCTGTCATTCCTAATTGTGTTTGAAGCAGAAAGAAATAAGAAAAGGGGATACATGGCAGTGACTGCAAGCCAGATAACTAGATATTAAGGTGTTGGGGAGGTTTTGGGCCCTGTGGCCCTCTTAGTCTAATAGCAATCAGTGTGTGACGGCTGGGGTGGAGGGATGGAGGGGCGCACTTTGGTGTCTCAGCCTTGGATGCTGGAGGACCTTGTCCCGGCTCTGGGGGTGGCAGCGGGCAGCAGGGAGGGGGGTCGTTCCCCGACCCCTCACCTGGGTCCCCATCCCCGCTCCTCCTCCATCTACTTGTGCAGACATTGTTAAAATATAATGTCCACAGCGAGTGGGGAAGATTACCTTCTCTACACTTCCACCACTCATCGCTAGACTTCCTGCAATGTCGCTCTCTATACCTCGGAGGGCGGCATTGCAGAAAGTGACGCAGCGAGTGGAGGAAGTAGAGAGAAGGTAATCTTCTCTGCTCGCTGCTGATTATATTTTAACAATTTCTACGCAAGTAGCTGGAGGAGGAGTCGGGATGGGGGACATCCCCCCTCCCTGCTGCGCACTGCCACCCCCGTCCTGGCCACTATACCCCTCCAGCATGGCGGCCCCCTCTCTCCCCACAGGCTGGGATCTGTTTCTGTGTCCAAATCTGCCTGTGTAGACTGGGATCCGTTTTCCTATTGCCTGTCACTACCCCTCTGTGTATCAGGATCCAGATGCATTGTGGGAAAATGCAGCAGATCCTGACCTTCCATTCAGGTTATGAAAACAAGTACCCGCAAACGCAGACGGATTCGTTTTTTGTTTGGATGAAGGCCGCTTCTATTTTCAACATTGCTATCTGTGGCTCCGGTTTTGATCAGGTTTTAAAAACGGAGCCACGGATTTGTTTCCGGACCTAGTGTGAACTAGCCCTTAGTCATTAAATGCCAGCATCTCTCTGAAGCTGCCCCCCCCCCCCCCCCCCTACAATCAGCACAAATAAAATTTCCATCGTGTCTGGTTGGTGCTACGTTTGTGCCCATTTTGCTGCAAAAATGAAGGTTTGTGTTGCTTTCGTTGAAGATAATAGCACTTAC
The DNA here is from genome assembly GCF_040937935.1 of Hyperolius riggenbachi. Classification (NCBI taxonomy): domain Eukaryota; kingdom Metazoa; phylum Chordata; class Amphibia; order Anura; family Hyperoliidae; genus Hyperolius; species Hyperolius riggenbachi. Next base: position 240,758,240 of record NC_090651.1, on the reverse strand, counting down.
TTTCTCCTAAACAATAACATCGCCAAGCCCCCGTATAACAACCTACGGACATGAAACTAGTATGTGTGGATAGTGCTGTGCATGTACTCATTTGCAGCTCATTTGTGCTGCACATAATCATCTTCCTATCTTTTATAGTTTTTTATATATTCAACTTTTTATGAAGGTCAAAAGTTCACTTAGCCTCACTCAGCCTTTGCAATGTTGTAGGGGCGCTGAGGAAACTTTTGACCTTTATAAAAACTTGAATATTTCAAAAACTATAAAATATAGATTGTTGTATGGGTGAGGTTATTGTTTTGGAAACAAATATGTGCTATTATCTTTAAATCAAAAGCAGCTTAAATCTTAATTTGGCAGCACAAAGGGGCACAAACGTAGCACTAACCAAGCATGATTGAATCTTTATTTATGCTGATTGTATGGGGCGGGGAGTAGCTTCACAGAGCTACTTCCAACAGGCGGGAGCAGGTGGACTCTAGGGATTGTCAATTAAATAAAAATAATTGTGAGTTGATTCCGAATTATGCAAACTTTGTATGCAAATGTATGCTACTTGAAAATAACGAATGGAGTTCCACCTTGGTGGGACTCGATTCCTGCATTTTCATTTCAAGCTGCATACATTTTCATGCAAAGGTTTATTATTTCTGCATGAACTTAGAATTATTTGCATCTCACTGACCATCCCTAGTGGTCTCAGAGCCAGTGAATTTCAAGGAGGTCAGTTAAACAGAAAGCAAGAAGTGTTTCCTTTACGGGGAAGGTTGGAAATGGATATGTACAACTGAGGATGGCAACAAAAACAGCGATGGACACCTGAAGCAGTCTGACCTCAAATCTCGAAGCATAAACATTGCGCTGGTGAGGCAAAAGCATGTACAGCTAACATGTGTACAGATTTGAAAATCAAAACAGTCACATTACAGCTGATTGGCATTCCTTTGTCAGGTCAGTGAGTCAGAACGTGTCACAAGCATAGGATCAGCACCATAGCCAGGCAGGCATATGTCAGCAGTGACACACAACAAAACTCCACTGACCCAGGGGGCAGAGAAGGATTAAAGGAGCACTATGGCGAAAAATTGTAAAATTTAAAATATGTGCAAACATATAAAAATAAGATTTCTACTACCTACTATAAGTGACAGCAACATAGGAAAAAAGTTATTTTTGGCTCATTTTACTCTGAAAAAAAATGTACTTCTTTTTTGTTTATGTTTGCACATATTTTAAATTTTACATTTTTTTGCCATAGTGCCCCTTTAAAGGATACCTTAGCTCCAACTTAAATTCAAAAAGGATGTCTGATGTGTGTATGGGGAGCTGTGCGGATCCTTACCACACCTCCTATACACTGGCATGTCCGGTAATAATCAAATTCCGCCTCCTCCTGGTCGGTGCGGACATACTGCATATGTTAAGAGCAGTATATCCGCTAGGACGCCTGGTGACTATGCTTCCCGGCGAAGCCCGATGATGTAAGCACTCTCTCGTGGTCGGAAGACGCCCTAGCAGACATACTGCGCAGCGCAGTATGTCTGCGTCGGAGGTCACCGCACCGACTGCGCCGGCCAGGAAGAGGAGGAATAGGATTATTACCAGAAAATGGAGGAAAATGGAAAATATACCGGGCATGGGAGCTCCCCATACACACATTAGGTATCTTTTTTGAATTTAAGTTGGCGCTAAGATATCCTTTAAGACGCAATGGGGCCCAAGGCAAGACAACACCTTGGCTCCTCATAATAATCTTTCTGGCAAGCGGGGGTAGAAAGGTGCAAAGGCAGTGGCGGCGCAAGGGGGGTGCTTTGGGGTGCTGAAGCACCCCCTAAAATTCTTCAAGCACCCCTCTAGCACCCCCCAGTGTGAACTGACTTCGGCATCTAATAGACTCCGTGTCAGTTCACCGGCAGCAGCAGCAGCCCGCAGCTCCGGCAGCGGCAGAGCAGGGCTACAGTAAAATGGCGTCTGAAGTCCTGCTCTGGAGACTTTGAGTCTGCAGTGCAGGGCTTCGTGTGGCATTTTCCCGTAGCCCTGCTCTCAGTGTGGGCGTTTCAGTTGCTGGCTGCAGAAGATCGTGGGAGCAGCGAGCCAGACGGAGGCCGGGACAGGAGGTCTTCAGCAGGTGAGTAAATGATTTTTTTTTATTCATTAACAGGTGTATTTTCTGGGCAAGTCTGCCACATGATTGAAGTGTTTTCTGATCAAATCTGCCACACATGATTGAAGTGTTTTCTGATCAAGTCTGCCACATATCATTGAAGTGTTTTCTGATCAAGTCTGCCACATATGATTAAAGTGTTTTCTGGTTAAATCTGCCACATGATTGAAGTGTTTTCTGAGCAAGTCTGCCACATGATTGAAATGTTTTCTGATCAAGTCTGCCACACATGATTGAAGTGTTTTATGATCAAGTCTGACACATATGATTGAAGCGTTTTATGATCAAGTCTGCCACATATGATTGAAGTGTTTTCTGGTTAAATATGCCAGATGATTGAAGTGTTTTCTGGTTAAATCTGCCACATAATTGAAGTGTTTTCTGATCAAGTCTGCCAACGTGACTGAACGTATTTTCTGGTCAAATCTGCCACATGGTTGAATGTATTTTCTGGGCAAATCTGCCGACATGATTGAACATATTTTCTGGGCGAATCTGCCGACATGATTGAACGTATTTTCTGGGCAAATCTGCACACAATATGTGTATTTTCTTGAGAAAACCTGCACAATTATGTGAATTTTCTGGGAAAAGGGTCACCAAAACTTGGTCTTTGCGTTGCACTTTTAAAGGGAACTCGAGGTGAGAATAATATTGAGGCTGCCATATTTATCTCCTTTTAAGCAATACCAGTTGCTTGGCTGCCGTGCTGGTCCTCTGCTTCTAATTCAGTCAACTATAAACCCTGAGCAAGCATGCAGCAGGTCAGGGGTTTCTGACAATATTGTTAGAACTGACAAGATTAGCTACATGCTTGTTTCTGCTGTAATTCAGTTCACTACTGCAACCAAATAGATCAGCAGGGATTCGCAGGTTATAGCCATACCCATTTGTGGGTCATTAGCTACCCCAGAAGTTGGTCCTGTACCTGCATAGCACCCCCCCCCCCCACACAAAAAAAATCATGAAACGGCCACTGCTTAAAGGAGATGACAGCTGGGGCCCTTCCAAGTTGTCTTGTGGATGAGCCTGCTCTGCCAGGAGGGAATATAATTCACCAATGAAAACCTCTAGCTGCTAGCTGATTAATCAGTTGACTGATCACCAGCCTCTGGCTTTGATAGGGTAAGTTGTTTTCAGTTCCTGTGTCAACAGAAATGTTCAGGTTAGGGGGGTTTTTGTTCATTTCTACTGAGAAGGATGTCCACCGTGGCAGCTCTTTACTTTCACACGACAGGTTTCTTTTAAGACCCCACAAATTCATTTGTACTGCTGTTAGCATTGGTGTTTAACTGTAAAATCTCTGTGGGCGTTGTGCCAAGCTGGCCTTCCTTATGTTTCACATTCCATTGCTTCATTATTCATAACAATCCCCTCTCCGTGTAGATTTTCTATAACACAGGCTGAGACAGGAGCTCCTGCAAACACATACTTTCATGCACAACCATGTAGGGTGCTTACACATATAGGAGGTGATCAGACATGCTGCGCAGTCCTACCTAGTTTTTTTTGTTTGTTTTTTTTGTTCTCAGCACTGACTTAAAATGGGATAAAACTCTGACATCACATTCAACAAAAATGCGTTTTTGCTACTTTTTATTACCCGTACAGTTACCATATTTGCTTTTGTGCACAAGTAATATTGTCTGTTTACAAATTACAAGTCCCCAAAGTACAGTTTATCTGCTCTGAAAGCTGCCATTGCATTTTCTTGCATTGCTGTTGTATTTATATATTAAAAATGACGTAGTGATTACTTCTCAGCTCTTTGCTTCAAAAAGAGAGAGCTCATTTTTCAGCACAGCTAGGAATGTAGTAGACAAAGGGATGTAAACAAAAGATAAATGTTATCACCTCTTTGGATGTGGCTAGAAGCTAAGGAGCTTCCCACTGAAGAACAAAGTACTGTATTTAACTGCTGTATTTGAATGTTGTTCTGCTACAAATATTTTGTGGCAGTAGACTTTATGCTGTAAATAATCTTTTCGAGCAAAGAAGAAATGCTGAGTTTCATAGCACTTTAACCTCCTTGGCGGTTAAATTTTTCCGCCAAGAAGGCTGCATTGCACTTTTTTTGAAATATTTTTTTGTTTGTTTCATGTAGCTACCTGAGTGGTAGCTACATAAAACACCACTAGAGGGCGCATGTGTCCCTCTAGTCCGATCGCCGCCGGCAACAAAAGTAAACAGGAGATCGTGTATAGAACGCGATCTCCTCTTTGGCTTCTCCTGTCGTCATGGCTACGATCGAAATGACGTCATGGACGTCAGCCGACGTCCTGACGTCAGACCTATCCGATCCAGCCCTTTGCGCTGCCCGGAACTGATTGGTCCGGGCTGCGCAGGGCTCTGGCGGGGGGGGGCTCTTCCGCCGCTGCATGCGGACGATCGCCGCAGAGCGGCGGCGATCGAGCTGGACGCGCAGCTAGCAAAGTGCTGGCTGCGCGTACAGCAATTTACATCACAGGAATCGCCCCACCAGGGGCTGAGATATCCTCCGTGGCGGCTTACCCCGAACTCTGCTCGGGGTTACCGCTAAGGAGGTTAAAGAGAACCTGTAACAAAAAAAAAGTCCCCTGGGGGGTACTCACCTCGGTATGGGGAAGCCTCAGGGTCCCAATGAGGCTTCCCCTCCGCTGTAGCTGCAGGCAATCCAGCGCTGGCTCCTAAAAGTGTCCCAGAATCCTCCCTCGACAAGGCTGACAAGCGCGGATTTATTTACCTTTCCTGGCTCCAGCGGGGGCGCTGTTGCGACTCTCCGCACGGAGATAGGCGAAAATAGCCGATCTCTGTCAGGTCCGCTCTACTGCGCAGGCGCAGGAGACTTGTGCCTGCACAGTAGAGCGGCCCGACAGCGATCGGTTATTTCCGCCTATCTCCGAGCGGAGAGCAGATACTGCGCCTGTGCTGGAGCCGGGAAGGTAAATATTTACATCCCTGCCATTCCGGGAGGAGGACGGAAGAAGCCTCGATCGGATCCGGAGGCTTCCCCCACCCGAGGTGAGTACCCCCCAGGGGAACTTTTTCTCATTACAGGTTTTCTTTAAGCCTTGTACACACATATGAGACATGTTGCCCGGTGGGGATCAGGAACATATATCTTGGGTGACATTGTAGGGCCAAGGCTGTACAGACGTGCCTATGTGGGTTGGGGGGAGGGACGGGTATGACATCACGCAGCAAGCAAGGTAAGTGGGAGAACAATGCTTTCAGCCATCGCTCAGCTGAAGTGATCCGCCAGGGCAGATTGGGGTCGGGGACCGCTGTACACATGCTGGATTCTTGGCAGAGGCGGTCGTTATCAGTATCATCTAGTGTGTACACAGGCCTTCAGTTAGTACACATGCAGTTTAAAAAATGTTAACATTCATAAAAGATTATTTGATGGTGATTTTGAAGGTTTTGCGGTCCCATAAATAAGCTAACACTCTAGGGTTCTGTCTATATTCTCATCTTACACATCTGGCCTTGTAGACCACATTGGTATAGAACACGACACAAACATGACGTCCACTTTGCTGAGAAATAGGTTATCTCTCCAGTTCAGCTCTATACAGCTCAGAGATTAAAAGGAAGCCTTTCAGGTAAGCAAACAGAACACATGCAAGTAAAATGTAAAACTCATAGAATGTGAAACACGGTTATCAGTCCTTAGCCAAGATTGCCAATTGCCATGTGGGAGTGTACAGTTTTGCTGCCAGGCAGGGGATTTCTGCTGGTGTGGAAGATGAGTAACAAGCTCCTACACTGTGCAGCTAATTACTCATGCAGCAAGTCAGAACGTTTCTGGGCAGTATGTACTCCACAAAGGGGGTACATGTTTCAAGCTTGCAAAGAAAAGCTACTTCAGTGTTGGAAATCCATAAGTAGCTGCAAATTGATTTGCATGCATTTCATTGACAAAAAAAAGGAAATGATAAATGTTTATCACAGTTTTCAATTTAAGCATAGTATAGCCATTTTATGTGTCATCCAGGAGCGTAGCTACAGGGAAGCAGCCCCTGCGACCGCAAGGGGGCCCCAACTACTACCTCACTTGCTTTGATAAAAGGGTTGATTGTTTGTAGCTACAGTGGGATGCGGAAGTTTGGGCAACCTTGGGCCCTTATAACACTTTCTCTTACAGGGCTATGGAAACCGTTTTGTCCATGCGATAAAGCGAGGTGCAAAAATGAAATCATGCCTAGCCGAGGATGGTTTCGATCCATCAACCTCTGGGTTATGGGCCCAGCACGCTTCCGCTGCACCACTCTGCTGCCACACAGGGAATGCTGTGTTGTAGGAAAAAGTGGCGGTAAACTTCTTGGAGCAGACTTACTTCCTCACTCCAAAAGACACACATACATCCCAATAAAATCATTTAGCAGCAACAACTAGTCTCCGTGGCACAATTGGTTAGTGCATTTGGCTGTTAACCAAAAGGCTGGTGGTTCAAGCCCACGCAGGGATGGCCTTGCCTTTTGTGTTCAATAGTTGTCCGAAGAGAACCCCAGATATCAATGTAGATTCATCTCTCTCTAGTGCAGAGTGGCACAGCAGAAGCATGCTGGGCCCATAACCCAGAGGTTGATGGATTGACACCATCCTCTGCTAGGCATGATTTCATTTTTGCACCTCGCTTTATCGCATGGGCAAAATGGTTTCCATAGCCCTGTAAGAGAAAGTGTTATAAGGGACCTGCCGTAACATAGATATTACGGTAGCTAAGACTACTCCTGGGCCTTTCTTGTAGTTGAAGAGATGCGTGAACTGTGACACCACACAAAACAAAAAAACAGAAAACATCAAACAGAAAATCTTCCCCATATTGGAGCATTGGATTTGTTAAAGTCTTAAGCCAATGTGTTGACTCAACACACAGCTCAACACACAGCCCTGCATCCTGCACCCGGCATGTGTCTTATATGACTGTCTATAAGTAAGCTTTAGGTTAGCAGGAATGGTTGCATGGCCACCTAGCTTTTCATCCTTCCCACCCTTGCCCTGGAATCTTCCAGACGTCAAAGTTCTGTCCTTTGCTGTGTGTGTGGTTGGTGGTATAGTGGTGAGCATAGCTGCCTCCAAGCAGTTGACCTGGGTTTGATCCCTGGCCAGTGTATGTGAGCTTGCTTTTGACATACTACAAATCCCTGGAAGGGATTGCTACTGACCTTGTAATCCAGATTCGGATATCTGGGAAATCTGCAGATATCCGGGTCGGCCCTCAAACTATCGCAGATAGCTATCCGGATTTCTGCCTAAGTATCCGGAATCCGGATCCGGCCGGATAGTGTAAAAATGGTCAGATATCCGGGTTACTCGAATATCCAAAATCCGGATGAGCATCCCTGCTGACACTCAAGAGAGTCTCATCTTGGTAATGTAGCTGAGTAGTAATGGAGTCAAAGCTGCTTAGCATGCGGACTTACCACCAGGTTTACCTTCTATGGTCCACTGCCGAGGCAGGTTGTTTGTGCTTCCTGATTTTAGCGGAGATGCGATGTTCCCCTAGTGTCACTAGCAGTTTATTGATTGCCTTTACTTGTTGTCTGGAGTGCTTCCTTACAGTTGATATGTTATGTTTACGTGCACAGTTTAGCTGCGTCTTGTGTTCTGATATTCTCTCTGCTCTCAGAAAAATCCTTCATTAATAATGTATTCAGGTCTATTATTCACTAGAGCTGCCATTTATCAAGCCTTTACCCAGGAGCAGGAGCATTTCTGCAAGCTAGATGAACGCATGGTGTGTTTCATGCCAGCTCTGAAAATATACAATCCCAAAAGTCCGCTGTTGATGCAATTCTGCCAGAAGGAGACAAGAGCCTCTGCTAATGTGAAATCTTCCCCTGTGACCAATATCGGAAAGTAGAACACACACTATGCCTCGCTGCCTGGCTAAGGAGGGAATATTAAGATTTTTACTGATACTGACATGCTGCAGCTTAATGCACTAACTAAAATAAAGTTCCAGTCAAGACCAAAGCTTTGTACAAGCTAATAGATTGCTGCCTTTTTACTGATTGTTTATGGAACTGGATGGCAGTGTGATTTTTCTTGTCTTTTAGGGCTGGTTCAGTTGGCTGTTTACAATCAGACTGCCACTCACCTCCGCTCCCCCACCTCCTGTATAGAGCGGCTCCCCGCCTGCGTCCCTTCCCTCCCTGCCACTGTAAGGTGATTGGAGGAAGCTTGCGGAGGCGGGGAGGGAAGGAACGAAAGTTGGGAGCCGCACTATACAGGAGGCGGGGGAGCGGCGGTGAGTGGCAGCCTGAATGTAAACAGCCGACTAGCGAGAATCTGTGTGTCGTTAGCCTGACTGTTTGTATAAGGGGAGACAACAGAGCACGGGGGGCGGCTGGAGGCACACTATAAGGACACAGAGGCTGGTGAGAGTATGCAGAATGTGCCTCTGTGTCCTAATATTGATTGCAGAAACCCACCTGGGGTTCTCTTTAAAGCTTTTTGATTCTGCTTTAAAGTGTACCTGAAGTGACATGATGAGACAAACATATACACATACAGTACTATCCCTTCTAAGAAATTATTAGAAATCCCTCTTTGTTTTCCAGTACAGCAAGAGTTAAAAAACTTGAGTTGTTATCTATACAAAAGAGATTGTCAACAGCTTGTTGAATTTAATCAGGTTCCTGAACAGTCAATAGAAGCCAAAAGGCTCAGGGCCGAGCACACTAACATGTGTCTGTCCACTTTTCAGCAACACATCAATGTTACAGATGCTAAAAGGCGGACAGAACTGCTTTAGTGTGCTCAGGTCCTAAGAAACAGTGAGATAAGGATTCTAATGAGGTTTTGCTTCAAGAGAGTTCAAACAGTTGTTAGCTCTGTATCCTTTTTAGCTAAACAAAGCAGACTGTGGATGAACAGCAGCAGTGACAGCCTGATGCAATCATAAAATAAAGCTCTAAAACTGAAAATAAAAATGTTACTCTTTTCTGTACTACTAATGTTCTATGTATCATCTATACTACACACACAATTTATTATCTCACATGTTTATTGTCGTTAAAGGCACACTTTAAGAATGTTGTATGTGATATAATATTCCAGGTAAATTTGACCATTTTGCAAATCAGAAACTTGATTTGTAGTAATTAACACATTAAAAGTTGTCAGTGTTTTTGTTTTGTTTAGTTTTATAGGCTGAATTGGGGTTGTGGCTCAATATACTGTATTACCACCAATGCCTATGATTCTGCAAGAATTATGATAGGGAGGTTGCAATGGGTTGTGAGCAGGCAAGCAGTAGAGGTTTAGAATAGGATGAGAGGCAGAAAGAATCATCGATGTAAGTGTGGACTAGATAGAGATGGGACTTGATAGGAAGGATCTGTAATGGCAGAGTACAGGGGCGTAACTAGAATTCATGGGGCTCCCCAGCAAAGATTTGATGGGGCCTCCCCAATGTCACATCCACTCCCTTACCTCCCCTTGGTGCGCTTCACTGCCTTGGGGCTAATCTGATAAGTGACAAAGTGACATGCCTACTCTTTAGTGTTGTGTTCCCATTTGCCATTATGCTGAATACACACCATGCGTTTCCGCGTCAAATGCGTCCGTCGATACGCGTCGATTTGATTATTTCCGAGCATTTCCGAACGCATTTCGATGACCTAACGATCCATCGAAGCTTGAATCTGACATTTAGGAAATAATCGAATCGATGCGTATCGACGGACGCATCGAACGCGGAAACGCATGGTGTGTATCCAGCATTAGGGATGACCAGCCAAAAACAGATTCACAGAACTTTTCATGAAACACAGACACAAACACACAACTAAACAAACTCAACCTCAAGGATAGCAGTAATACACAATAATGTACAAATGCGCAAATTATTAACCTTTATGATAACAGTACAGTAGGAAAGATATGCACAATTAAGTGGAAATGTGAACAATAGTTCTCTTTATGATAACAGTAGTAATGTGGAATTGTGTTTAAATTAAATTGTTAGCATAAGGGCCCGTTTCCACTGTACGCGGTCCGATGCGGCTACATAGCTGCATCACACAGCGGCCCACCTATAACCAATGCACAGCAATGGAACAGTTTCCATTGCGTGGCGGGTATGTGCAGCGGTGTGGAGCGATCTGAGAATCTGCAGCATGCTGCAGATTCTCTCACGTCCGCATCCACCCGCCATCTCCTCCAATACACTTCCACATCGGGAGATGTAGAAGTTACGCGACTGCAAATGGAAGTGATGCGATGCGGGTAGATAGCTGCACTTGCATCACTTCACAAGTGGAAATGGGCCATAACAGTAATGCAGTTATATGCAAATGTACACTTATCATGTACAAATGTGCATAATACCAACCTTTACGATTACAGTAGTGATGCAGTATTAAATGAACACAAGATATTCACTTTTAATATATAATAGCTCCCACCACCACCAACAAAAAAAAAATTGCCCTTGCTTGTGTATTCTGTACAGCCAAAAGGCTGGTACTGTACCTACACACTCGCTGATCCTTTAAATCCAGTACAGCTCTCCTTATTTCTTTCTACAGTAAGAGTGAAAGCAGGAAGCAGAATGAGAAAACCCTCCCAATCTCTCCTTTGGGTTGGGGATGTCATAATTCCTATTGGTTGCTAGGAGCAAGCTCTAAATGGTTTGATTCCTTTGGAAGGGTGCCTGAGAACATTCCATTGGATGTATAAAAGGAAATAGGCAACTCCTCCCAAAAGGTTTGCTTCATGGCAACATTTTGTCCCAGATTTTGTGAATTAGGCTGATTCAGCACAAATCTGACTTTATAAATGTTGCATGCGCATCACTGTTTGCTATAGCAGCAAATGTTTTCTAAACTCCTAGGGCCTGATTAAAAAGCGGTGCAAAGTGTTTGCACGCCTGTGAAAAGCCCTTTATCACGCCTAAACTCAGTTTAGGCGTGATAAAATGAAACTCGCGTGAAATTCCCGCGCGCAAAACTTTGCAGTGCGGTGCAGTGCGCGCGATGCGCCCATTAAACCCTATGGGCACTGCGCGCGGACTTTGCGCGCGATGAAGAGCACAAAACAGTGCTAACTCAGCAGTGCAAAGGTTATCACGCCTAAAGTCTTTTAGGCGTGATAACTGAGTTATCACCGCTTTGTGAATCAGGCCCCTAGTGTGATGGATTGCGGAGAAACCGCCGCGCATTCTGACAGTGAGGCGGCAGTGTCCGCGTACAGAGCGGCGGTTTCCCCGCAGCAACATGCGTCTAGTTTGTCTGGACCTAGTAGTGCACACAGATGGAGAGCTATGCGCGCGCGTGCCGCAAGACAGGCTCTTTATGACAATAGGAGAAAGGTCAGCTGATCGAGGCGGTCAGCTGATCCCAGCTCAGCAGGTGATTGGTTGATAGGAGTTGGGCGGCGCTGTGGAGCGCTTTGCTATATATATCTCTTGCCGTTCAGTTGCTGGTTGTCTGGCGTTGCGAATACCTATGTGTTAGCACTCAGACCTTAGTCAGATCCTTCAGTGTGGTGGAGCCAGGTGGACCTGGGAATCCACACTTAGCCAGTTCACTGTATTACTATCTGTGTTATTACATAGACCAGTTCCAGGGTGTAGAGACCACGGACCTCACACCCCAGACTAGGAATACTGTATATCATCTGTGTTATTTCTTAGACCAGTTCCTGGGTGTGGGACCACGGACCTCACACTCTAGACTAGGCATTATTGGATATCTGTTTATGAATTGTAGCTCTCCTGACTTCTCTTCTGCTTTCTGATTCGGTACCTTCGCACATCTGATCTACTGTTGCCGACCCAGCCTGTCCCTGGTTACCAAATCAGTCTCCTGTCTCTGTACTTTGTCTGTGTGTTGCCGACCCGGCCTGCCCGACCTTCTGGCTGTCACCCACCCCTTGGGTGCTCAGTCCTCCTGCAGGGGTCCCCTGCTCCTCAGAGGGGGCCTTGCTGCAAAACCAGTCAGGGACTCCCCCTCCTGGAGCCCTTGACTGCAGTAGAGTCTTTCTCTACTTATTGGACCACCTGCTACCCCCAATTCCTACTGTTACACCAAACACTTACACGCTTTAGGTGTCTAGAGGTTAGTTATACTTGGATTATTGGCGATTCTGCAGATCCTCAATAATCAGGTATATCTGTATTCTTGGGGATACTGCAGATCGCCAAGAATCAGATTCTCTCTGGTTGCTGACACCTATCGTTACACCTAGTTATAGAGATTTATTTCCCTGCACTTGAAGTCATTAGCTCAGCTTTAAATGTCTAGAAGGGCTCATTAAACGCTGCTGAAATGAAGCTTAGCTAGGTTCTGCTATAAAGGAGGAGAGCGGAGGAGTGTGACTGAAGTGTCAGAGGGCATCCATCCATGCATCTGTGCCTGCAGGAGTGCTGAGGATTAGATGTATGGGTGGAGAATCCTGGCATATGCATACATGAAGGCTTCAGTGTTTCCACTAAGCTTGAATGCTTCATTCTCAGTCAGCAAATTATTCAGGATTTAGAATGTCAACTATGTAACCGACAATGTGCATTGTGACTCTCTATGACATAAATCTATTGTGTTTGCTGTGGATGACTGCTGATTACATGAAACAGATACACTCATATGATTTATGAAGAAATCTCAGTGGAAAGTTGTACATAACTAACTAGACGTCATGGGCATAAGAATAGACCCTGCAAAGGATGCAGCTGGGGGGCCCAAAAGCCAGAGGGGCCCCTGTGGGGGGAGAAGTTTATTTTCCCTGTCTTAAAAGACTGACAACTAAGGGCACAGAGAGAAAAAACGTTCTGCTCTCTGCACAATTGTTCTAATTACTGCATCTGCTCAGCCACTGGTAAGGAATCATAAGAAGTTTTGTAGACAAAGATTTGTAGACAGTCCCTATTCAATGTGCAGCAGGCTCTTGTGTATAGTGCCCAGACCCCAGATTCTTAACTCCTTTCTCAAGTGCTGTGTGCTGTAGTGATGCTGGAGGAGTCTGCAGAGCCAGTTCAGCCCCCAGGCAGCCTCTCCACACCCTCCCCAAATTCTCTGTACTGTAGTGATGCTGGAGAAGTCAGTTCTGCTCCGTCAGAGGTGGACAGAGTGAGTGTAATAAGCTGAGGCTGGGAGCACACTTGTCTGGCAGTTTTCTGTATGCGTTATCTGCACATTAGGGGCTTGATTCACAAACTGTGATAACTCATAGCATGGCCACGCTAGCGTTTTCGCAGTTGTGCGTAAAAACGTGTGCGAAAATGCTAGCGCGGCCGTGCTATGAGTTATCACGGTTTAGTGAATCAAGCCCCATGTGTGCCTGTATGTGTGAAAACATGCATGTTTTATCACAGAAGCGAATGTAATTTGTAGAGATAATGCCTGCAGTGCTTCACCGCTGACTGTTTTTATCTGCATCGGGAAAACACATTCAAGTGTGCACTAGCCAATTGAATAACATTGGTTCTCAGTTTACCTGTGCAGAAAGCAAGGGGGGGAGATCCAAAGTTTAGCAGGGGGGCCCAGTGATTTCTTAGTTACGCTCCTGCTAGACGTCACTTAATGCCCTCACATTGTGCTTATTCAGTAAGGGCAGAGAGAGACAATGATATATTCGCATAATAACCATTACCAGCAAAGGCTGGAAAGGGAAATTTATTTGGAGTTTTAGGCTAGGTTCACAGTGGGACATTGCACCATGGTGCAACATTAACAGCGCAACGCAAAATTACAAAGCAAAGTCGTACATAACATATTGCATTGACAAGTGTTAACTAGAGAAGGCTCGAATCTTTGATTTTTGGTTCACTAACAGCAAACGCGAACTTCCTCAAAAGTTTGATTAGCGTGAACTTTCGCGAACCACAATAGACTTCAATGGGGAGGCGAACTTTGAAAATTAGAAACATTTATGTTGGCCAGAAAAGTGATGGAAAAGATGTTTCAAGGGGTCTAACACCTGGAGGGGGGCATGGCGGAGTGGGATACACGTCAAAAGTCCCGGGGAAAAATCTGGAAAGCAGCGTTTTAAGGGCAGAAATCACATTTTATTGCTTTAAAACATCTTGCATGTGTATATATCAATCAGGGAGTGTAATTAGTGTACTGCTTCACACTGACACACCAAACTCACTGTGTAACGCACCGCACACAGCTGTTTGTGTAGTGACGGCCGTGCTGGACTACTGCGCACCATGGCGATTGCTCTTCCTCACTCAGTGATGTCAGGTAATGTCTGACTGCCTTATCAACTTTCGATGGTTCTTTCTCTACAATAGTTAAAGCTTACATCTATTTTTTTAAATTACTTTTTCTGCTGGCTGTTCAGTACCTGTAACGAGAATCTGTTATAGAGGGCAAGTCTGCCATTCATTCAACTGTGTGAAACCTTTGATGGTACTTTCTCAGTACCATGGTCCACGGGTAATGGCCTGGAGAATCAGGGTTCGATCCCGGTCCGGAGTTGGAGCCTGAGAAACGGCTACTACCACACATCCAAGGAAGGCAGCAGGCATGGCATGCAAGTCCCGAGGTAGTGACAAAATATAACAATACAGGAGGACTTTCGAGGCCCTATTATGAGACTAATTATCTTTACTACCTTTAACGAAAATCTGTTATGGAGGGCAAGTCTGCCATCCATTCATTGAAGTTAAAGGTATGCACTGACTGCCAGGTATAAAGCAATGTGCAGTCACAGATGCAGTGAAAGGTATGTTTGTGTAGTGACGGCCGTGCTGGACTGGTACGCACCATGACGAGAGTGTAGGTGATGGCGGCTTTCCAGCCCATATGGTCGCCTAGTTCAATGACAGAACAAAAGTGACTGTCTAGCTGATCGAATTTGGTTTGTCCACAATGAAGCAACGACCTTATTATCTTGGGTGTGCCCCCCCCCCAGACACTCATATAGCCGGCGGTCATTGCTTCATTGTGATACGCAAGCCCCTTCACCACGGCAAGGTAACGATCATGAAGGGGAATTGGCACATGTACATGGCTTTTGTTTTGTTGTTGCAGCTGCAGTACAGCCAGAAAAATTAGACAGGCATGTACATGCACCAGAAAAATTATTATAGTGGCCGCTGCTAGCAGCGGCATTAAAAATTCAGGAAAACGCCTGGTGTCCTGGACCCTGTTGGTGGTGGTGGAGAAGGCAGTCAAGCGGCCTGCAGGCATAGATGTTGTGTGGGGAGCGACTTAGTCTTGTGGCAGGCAGCCAGTCACACGGCGTGCAGGCAGAGATGCTGTGTGTGGGGACTGACTTAGTCTTCGGGCGGGCAGTAGCCCTCCGGGATCCATGCCTCATTCATTTTGATAAAGGCGAGGTACTGAACACTTTTGTGACTTTGGCGACTTCGCTTCTCAGTGACAATGCCTCCAGCTGCGCTGAAGGTCCTTTCTGACAGGACGCTTGAGGCAGGGCAAGACAGAAGTTGGATGGCAAATTGTGACAGCTCTGGCCACAGGTCAAGCCTGCGCACCCAGTAGTCCAAGGGTTCATCGCTGCTCACTATGTCTACATCCACACTTAAGGCCAGATAGTCGACTACCTGTCGGTCGAGGCTTGGTGGAGGGTGGATCCGGAAGGGCTAAGGCGAGGCTTTGGACTAAAGAATGTCCGCATGTCTGACATCACCATGAGATCGCTGGAGCGTCCTGTCCTTGCCTGCGTGGACATGGGAGGAGGATTACTGGCAGTGGTACCTTTATTCCGTTGTTCTGTGACATCACCCTTAAATGCACTGTAAAGCACAGTTGCCAGATTTTTCTGCATGTGCTGCATCCTTTCTGCCTTCAGGTGAGTTGGTAACATGTCCGCCACTTTGTGCCTATACCGAGGGTCTAGTAGCGTGGCCACCCAGCACAGCTCATTCTCCTTGAGTTTTTTTTATACAGGGGTCCCTCAACAGGCTGGACAGCATGAAAGATACCATCTGCACAAATTTGGATCCAGACGTACTATCCATCTCCTCTTGCTCTTCCTTAGTGACGTCAGGTAAGTTCTCCTCCTCCCCCCAGCCACGAACAATACCACGGGAACGTTGAGCAGCACAAGCCCCCTGCGACGCCTGCTACGGTTGTTCTTCTGCCACCTCCTCCTCCAAAACAAAAACCCCACCTCCCTCATCATTTGAGTCTGACTCCTCTTCCCCACACAACACTTCCTCCTCCTCCTCCCCCCTCTGTGCTGCCGCAGGTGTTGAGGAAACTTCTGGTTTTGATGAGAATTTATCCCACAACTCTTCCTCCTGTTCCTGTTCACGCTCCTCCACAGCTTGATCCACCACTCTACGCACGGCACGCTCCAGGAAGAAGGCATACGGGATCAAGTCGCTGATGGCGCCTTCACTGCGACTCACCATGTTTGTCACCTCCTCAAACGTCCGCATGAGCCTGCAGGCATTTTGCATGAATGTCCAGTTCTTCGGCCAGAACATCCCCATCTCCTCAGACTGTGTCCTTCTACTGTAGTTGTAGAAATACTGGGTGACGGCTTTCTCCTGTTGTAGCAGGTGGTCAAACATAACCAGGGTCGAATTCCAGCGAGTCGGGCTATCGCAAATCAAGCGTCTCACTGGCAAGTTGTTTCTGGCCATGTAAGACCGCCTGAAATGCCCACACAACTTCCTGGCCTGCTTCAGGACGTCCTGTAAGCCTGGGTACTTAGACACAAATCTCTGAATGATGAGATTCAGCACATGTGCCATGCAGGGAACATGTGTCAACTCTCCCAAATTCAAAGCTGAAATTACATTGCTGCCATTGTCACACACCACGTTGCCGATGTCCATTTGGTGTGGGGTCAGCCACTGATCCACTTGTTTGTTAAGAGCAGTCAGGAGAGCTGCTCCAGTGTGACTCTCTGCTTTGAGGCAAGAGATGTCTAAGATGGCATGACACCGTCGTACCTGGCATGCAGCATAGGCCCTGGGGAGCTGGGGCTGTGTAGCTGAAGAGGAGATCGCAGCACCACTAGAGTTGAACTGCCACTCAGCCAAGGAGGAGGAGGAGGATGACAGCGAAGAGGATGTAGCAGGAGGAGAGAAGGTGGCAGCAGGCCTGCCTGCAAGCCGTGGAGGTGTCACAAGTAGGTCCGCTGCACAACCATGTACTCCCTGCTTGCCAGCGGTCACCAGGTTGACCCAATGGGCTGTGTAAGTAATGTACCTGCCCTGACCATGCTTGGCAGACCAGGCATCCATGGTCAGATGGACCCTTGACCCAACACTGTGTGCCAGAGATGACACCACTTGCCTCTCAATTTCCTGGTACAGTTTGGGTATCGCCTTTTTGGAGAAATAATTGCGGCCTGGTATCTTCCACTGCGGTGTCCCAATGGCCACAAATTTTCAGAAAGCCTCAGAGTCCACCTGCTGGTATGGCAACAGCTGGCGAGCTAACAGTTCCAAGCCAGCTGTCAGACGTCGGGCAAGGGGGTGACTGGCAGACATTGGCTTCTGCCGCTCAAAGATTTCCCTCACGGACACCTGGCTGCTGCTGTGGGCAGAGGAGCAGGAACCGTTCAAGGTGAGAGGCGGAGTGGAGGAGGGTGGCTGTGATTGTGAAGGTGCAAGGGAGAAAGCGGCTGATGATGCACCTGAAGGAGGAAGAGGAGAAGGAGGGTGGCTTTTCTTTTGTGTGCTGCTTTTGCTCAGGTGGTCTTCCCATTGCAGTTTGTGTCTTTTCTGCATGTGCCTTCATAAGGCAGTTGTCCCTACATGGGCGTTGGCCTTTCCACAGATCAATTTCTGGAGGCAGAGAGAACAGATGGCATTGCTCTGATCTACGGCAAACACACTAAAAAATTTCCATGGGTATTACAAATGTGCACCTGTCACACACACAGGTACCGAACTGGCACAGTGACACTGCGTGCGCTCACGTAGGTAGGTGGGTGCACTGTGAACAACAGGTAGTTATATATATGCAGTGATGGGTATTACAAATCTGCACCTGTCACACACACAGGTAGTCACTGAATGTGCTGGGCCTGGCAGTGGCACAGTAGGAATTACCACCAAGGGGCCAAAGGCCGGCGGCGACTAACTGACAGGGCTGAATATATTGGAAGCGGGCCACACAAAAAAAAAATAGATCACAAGAACAAGATTAGCTCTCAAAAGAGCTGTTGAGGGGTGCTTTTTTAGCAAGCTAACAAGCCTACAAGAGCCTAACTAAGCTTTCCCTATAGCTCTCTCTGCAGCAGCTCTCTCTTCTCTAATTACTGCAGGCACACGAGTGAGTCAAATGACTGACGCTGCCTGCCTTTTATAAGGGGGCTGGGGCTCCAGGAGGGAGTGTAGCCTGATTGGCTGTGCCTGCTGACTGCTGACTGTGATGTAGAGGGTCAAAGTTGACCCTAATGATGCACTATGGGGGCGAATCGAACTTCCAGGAAAGTTTGCGGTTCTCCGCGATCACGAACCCCGGAAGTTTGCCAGTTCCCGTTCGCAGGCGAACCGTTCGGGCCATCTCTAGTGTTAACATGCCTTTTATGGCGCATGCACTATTAAAACCATGGAAGTTAATGAATGAGTATTGATTATCTTTTTTCTTTGGCACCCGCTTCACGCATTATATGCAAACATTGTAACATCTACAATAGAAAGGTTTAACACACTGCATGCACTACTTTACCATAATGTTACACCTCAATGCAATGTATTCACTGTGAACAGCGCATAGATTTTTCATTGCGGTGTACTATTCTGCGTTATAAATTTATATAATGCACGCCGCTATAACGTCCCATTGTGAACTAAGCCTCAAATTGATTGGTTACTGTGCTTCTCCCTGTAAGCTGCCGTGTTAACCACTTGAGGACTGCGGTATTAAACCCCCCTAGTGACCAGGCCATTTTTAACAAAAAAGGTCACTGCAGCTTTAAGGGCTCCCTGCAGGGCCGCACAACTCAGCACACAAGTGATTCCCCCCTTTTCTCCCCACCAACATAGCTCTCTGTTGGTGGGGTCTGATCACTCCTCAGATGTTTTTATATATATATATATATAGATAGATATTTTTGTTATTATTTTTTTAATAAATGTTCTTATTTTTTTTTTATTCCTCCTCCCTCCCTCCCTCTGCCAGCCAATCAGCTCGATCAGCTGTCATAGGCTTCAGGCTATGACAGCCGATCACTTCCCTGCCTACAGAGGGGACAGCCGTGTCACACGGCTGTCCCCAGTACAGCGCTGCCTTAGATCGCAGCTCTGTACAGGGTTATTAGACGGCGGTTTCGCCGTCTAAGAGTCTCCGAGCGGTGATCACCGCTGGGAGAATGAAGGCAGGGCGGAGCTCCATCATCAGAGTGGAGATGTGCGCGTATCGGCGCGCGTGATCTCCTGCAAAGCCCATTCCCAGCCATTCACACCAATCGAAGTGGTGTGGTCCTGGGGCTGCCGCTGTGTTCACGTCACTTGGTGTGGAGCGGTCGGCAAGTACTTAAGTAAAGATATACAAATATTACTGAACATTCAGTTGTGAAATGGAAAGTAGGGGTGTTGTCAAGTATTACCAACTGGATGACTCTGGTCTTTATCTAGTCTGTTCAGAAAAAAGCAAGAGACAGAACAGTGGTAGCACTGACATGACTATCGTTCTTTTTTGGAAGCTTTACTTTATGTGTTCCAGCTCCCACCCCCACTACCAAATAGACATAATGGGACTTAAAGGGAACCCCAGGTGAAAATAAACTGATGCGATAAGCAATTGTATCTATTCTCCTACTCCTGAAAATGACTTAAAAAATCCACCATTTTATTTTACTTTTAAAAGCTAAAAAAAGTAGGTTTAAGGTTGTTTTGTTTTATAAGAATGATATAGTCTTTCATACAGTTTCAGTGTCCCAGAGCTAAATATATAAACTATTGCTCTTTTTTCCTACTCCCTACACTCAGAATCTGTTGTCTACCAGTCAGGACTTTTATGGCAGTAATTCCTTACCAGTGAGAGCTACACTATAGTCTGGAGAGAAACTGCCACTTGCATGCATGATATTTAACTATTTCAGGCAGAAAAGTAAGAAAATAATCACAGCCGAGTTATTTACATGCTTGGCACTGTACACACTCATGTTCATGTCATACGTTGCCTTTGGTACACTTTAAATGAACATAATTAATTAATTGTGTTCAAATAAAGTGTACCGGAGGCAACGTATGACATGAACATGTCACGAGGGAGGGGGACATTTGTCACGGGGGGGCGGGGTGGACGACACTGAATGCTTGGCAATCTGAATCTCTATGTGGATGTTTTATTTGGAGGAAAGGAAGGTACAGGAATTAGAGGGAAGGGATTAGAGGGAAGGGCAGGAGAAGTGCTGTAGGCTCAGAGGAGAAATCATAGGCGTATTGGACAAAGATAGAGTAAAGGGGTTGTGGGCATTGTGGGTTGGTAGAAAGTGATTTGGGAAATATTAAAGCGGATCCGAGATGAAAAACTAACTATAACAAGTAACTTGTCTATATATCTTATATAAAGTTTAGATAGTTTACACAGCAAATCTAGCTGCAAACAACTTCAACAGTATATGTGTCATGATCGGTGTCAGCATGCAGAGAGAATCTGATTATTGGCGATCTGCAGTATCACCAAGAATGCAGATGTATACCCGATTATTGATGATCTGCAGTATCACCGATAATCCGATATATTGCTAACCTCTGGACACCAGCAAAAGAACACAATAAAGACAGTAATATATCAGAAAGTGTGGAAATGTCCACCACACGGCAATTTTTCAGAGGTGTGGTTACCTCTGAATGGGAACCCCGTGAGTGAGATCCTCTAACGAGGCTGAGTGAGGAATCTCGACCCCCAGCAGTAATCGTCTGCTTGGGGCAGGCGTCTCGGAGAGGCAAGCCTCAGAGATAACCCTCCAGTGGGAGACGTTCCACTGAAGGGAGAAAGGTCAGACAGGCAAGGGTTCGGCAACAGAGATGACGGCAGCGGTACAGGAGCGGAAGACAGAAGAGTAATCGGTAAACAGGCAGAGGTCGTCAACAAGGATCAGATAGGCAAAGGTACAAGATCAGCAAGAGATAGAGTAGTCAGGGATAGCAAGAGTCAAAACACAGATCAATATACAATAATATTCCTAAGCTAAGGTGTGAAATCCTTAGTATCAACACCAGGGAACTGCACTAAGGTCTGAGCGCTAACACAGAATGTATTCACGACAGCAGACAACTTGCTACTGAGTAGCAAGTCCTATTTGTAGCAAGTGAGCTGTCCTGCACCGCCCTGGAGCCCCAGCCAATCCCCAGTGGAGATGGAGTCAGCTGACTAGCCTGGTCAGCTGACTCCCCGTCTTGAGGCATAAAGATCCTGCCTCCTTGCGCGCGCACGCGTTATGCGCCGGGTGAGTGCCGGCGAAAGAGACCCCACAGGAGGCAATTGCGCGGCGGAGTCCGCCAAGCATACGGACTCCGCCGACCGCACAGCCCTGCTCGGCGGCACGCCGGCGGTAAGAATCCGGGAAGCGGAGCCCGCTGCCTCATGACTGCTGGCAGCGGGTCCACTATCCCTCACAATATGATTATTTATTCCTGTGATACAATGAGAGCAGCCATGTTCTGTTTGTGATCATTACACAGGCAAGCTGATCTGCATCTCCAGCCCTCAGCCTGTGAAAACTTCACTCCTAACACCTCCTCATCCTCCTAGCCCAGACTGAGCTCCTATAAGCTCTTGCTACATGAGTCTGAGAATGCCAAGGCACCGGAGAAGCTGTGGGTGAGGTTTGTTTAGTTTTTTAAGAATTAGAGTATTAAAACAAAAACAAAAAAGACAAAAAAAAAAAGTATTGGGCTTGAGGAATGCCCTGTAAACTATATGAAAGGAACACAATTATGCAATGAGTAAATGTTTATCTCGGATCCACTTTGAATAACCAACCAAGTGGTTGTTGTTTGGGAGTCCTGTGTGCGAAGGGATGGCAGGGAGGAGAACAATAAATGTGTTTCGGGCAGGGCTGCTCATCAGGATTCCGGATATCCGGGTAACCCGGATATACAAACTTTTTTACGCTATCTGGATCGGATTCGAGATTCCGTATTTCTCTATATATCCGGCTAGCTATCTGCAGATATTTGGCCACATAACCCGGATATCCGCGGATATTGCGGATATCCGGATTCGAAATACTGTAACTAAGGAGCTGACGTCCCAATCAGAGGGCTCCCAGCAGAAGCCCTAGCAACCAATCACAGAGAGGAACCCTGGCCAGCCCCACCTGACCTCATTGAGCCAATCAGAGGGCTCCCAGCCTAAACCCTGGCACCCAATCACAGAAAGGAACACAGGCCAGCCCCCCTGTATAATAAGGAGAGCTGCCATGATGCGACATATCGTTCTAGCTTGGGAATGCTCACTGAGAGACATGCTCCAGTGCTGATGGCCTAGCAAGGGGGCTGTACACAGTTATAAACCTAAAGCTGTTCAGTGATTAACCCCCTTCACTACTATCACTACACTATTGTTAAATCGTTAATTAGCTTGATTGATGTCACAGTGTGACAGTCAGAGTGTGTGCTCCAGTGCTGCTGGGCCAAGGGCTGTACACAGTGATAAGCTGTTCAGTGATTAACCCCTTCACTATCACTACACTATTGTTAAATCATTAATTAGCTTGATGTCATTTGTGTGACAATCAGAGTGTGTACTGCAGGCAGCTGCTATGTGTCTGTGTGTGTGCCGTGCACAGACCAGGCCAGCTGCTGCCTGCTGGCCAGCTATTAGCCTTAGGTATAGGTTAGTTTAGGGATTAGGGGATAGGATTACTGTGTTATTGTGTAGTTAGTACTGTAGTACTTCAGTCAGTGTGCTAGTAGATGTTAGAGTAGTAGTACTACTGTGTTAGATTTCTACAGAACTGCTGTGCTGTGAGCAGTGCCAGTGTGACTGTTAGTGTGCACTAGTGTCTTCTCCTCTGCTGTCTGACTGTCACTCAGCACTTGAAACGTGTCATGTGGCACTTGACACTTGTCACGTGGCACTTGATACGTGTCACTTGCCACGTGACATGTTGCAAGTTACACGTGCCATGTGCCACGTGACACGTGCCAAGTGCCACGTGACATGTGCTAAATGCTAATTGCAACGTGCCACGTCCGGCATGCTCCTGGCGCACACATCACACCTGCTGCTGCTGCATTGCCCTGCTCCTGCTGCCTGTGCAGCTCCCACCGCCAGGCCAGGGTGGCACAGGCCACTGATACAACCTATATTTAACCCAAAACACAATTGCTGCGTAATTTTTTGGAGGTGTCTTGGCTGAAAACTGCCATGTCCCAGTTGTGCGGTTGGACTTTGGACACAATGTGGGCTGCACGACCGCTGTCTGGAACCTAATGTTAATTGACAGCCATTTTTTCGGGGGGGGGGGGGGGGGGGGTTAAGTCCCCACATCATAAATTAGTGTTCCCCTTTACAAAATAATGATGCTACATGCCTCATATACCATAAAAAACGGTTTTAAAACAATTTAGAGGCCAATTCCGGTTTTCTACCCGGATATCCGAATCCGCCGGATACTAGGGTCGGATATCCGATTCGGATCGGGAAATTTTGAACTCGGATATCTGACCCGGATCGGATATCGGGGTATCCGGATCCGAATCTGATCCGGATTTTGAAAAGGAGTATCCAAGCAGCACTGGTTTCCGGTAGTTGAAGCAGAAAATGTTTTGGATATCAGGAAGGCACAATTGGAGGTATGGCAATACTATTAATAAAAGCAGAGGCTGTAGTAATCTCACACAAGTAGAGTTACTGTAAAGATGGGTGAGGTGGAGGCAGTGCGGATCATCCACAAGGCAAACCTATGCAGTTATCTAGGGCCTGGTGATAGTCTAGGAGCCTGGTGGATACTATCCCCGACCAAATCTTACTAAAAAAGCAAGGTGATCATCAGCGGTGGGTAAAAACTGCTCTCTTACCTAGGGCCCCCTTACATCTTAATCCTTTTATAGGTGCATGTGGAATTATGTGGAATTCAGGAAGTAGGGGTAGTGTTGGGCCGAACGGTTCGCCTGCGAACGGTTCCATGCGAACTTCCGTGGTTCGCGTTCGCGTCCCGCAGACGAACGTTTGCGGAAGTTCGGTTCGCCCCATAATGCACCATGGAGGGTCAACTTTGACCCTCTACATCACAGTCAGCAGGCCCAGTGTTGCCAATTAGGCTACACTAGCCCCTGGAGCCCCACCCCCCTTTTATAAGGCAGGCAGCGGCGTTCATTACGGTCACTCGTGTGCCTGCATTAGTGAGAGTAGGGCGAGCTGCTACAGACTGTCTCTCATAGGGATTAGGAAAGATTAGTTAGGCTTAGCTTGTTCCTGGCTGCATACCTGTTCTGTGAACCCACCACTGCATACCTGTACTGTGAACCCACCACTGCATACCTGTTCATTGAACCCACCACTGCATACCTGTTGTGTTCAGTGAACCCGCCACTGCATCCCTGTTCTGTTCAGTGGACCCGCCACTGTATACCTGTTCAGTGAACCCGCCACTGCATACCTGTTGTGTTCAGTGAACCTGCCACTGCATACCTGTTCTGTGAACCCGCCACTGCATACCTGTTCTGTGAACCCGCCACTGCATACCTGTTCTGTTCAGTGGACCCGCCACTGTATACCTGTTCAGTGAACCAGCCACTGCATACCTGTTGTGTTCAGTAAACCCGCCACTGCATAACTGTTCTGTTCAGTGGACCCGCCACTGTATACCTGTTCTGTGAACCCACCACTGCATACCTGTTCTGTGAACCCACCACTGCATACCTGTTCAGTGAACCAGCCACTGCATACCTGTTCTGTTCAGTGGACCCGCCACTGTATACCTGTTCAGTGAACCCGCCACTGCATACCTGTTGTGTTCAGTGAACCTGCCACTGCATACCTGCTCTGTTCAGTGGACCCGCCACTGTATACCTGTTCAGTGAATCCGCCACTGCATACCTGTTGTGTTCAGTGAACCCGCCACTGTATACCTGTTCTGTTCAGTGAACCCGCCACTGCATACCTGTTGTGTTCAGTGAACCTGCCACTGCATACCTGTTCTGTGAACCTGCCACTGCATACCTGTTCTGTTCAGTGAACCTGCCACTGTATACCTGTTCTGTTCAGTGAACCCGCCACTGTATACCTGTTCTATTCAGTGAACCCGCCACTGCATACCTGTTGTGTTCAGTGAACCCGCCACTGTATACCTGTACTGTTCAGTGAACCCGCCACTGTATACCTGTTCTGTTCAGTGAACCCGCCACTGCATACCTGTTGTACATACAGCTGTTTGCGGTGCGTTACACGGTGAGTTTAGTGTGTCAGTGTGAAGCAGTACCTTAATTACACTACCTGATTGATGTATACACATGCAAGATGTTTTAAAGCACTTTAGGCCTGTCATTTAGCATTCAGTGTGATTTCTGCCCTTAAAATGCTGCTTTGCGTCAAATCCAGATTTTTCCCGGGGACTTTTGGCGTGTATCCCACTCCGCCATGCCCCCCTCCAGGTGTTAGACCCCTTGAAACATCTTTTCCATCACTTTTGTGGCCAGCATAAATTTTTTTTTTCAAAGTTCGCATCCCCATTGAAGTCTATTGCGGTTCGCGAACTTTAACGCGAACCGAACCTTCCGCGGAAGTTCGCGAACCCGGTTCGCGAACCTAAAATCGGAGGTTCGGCCCAACTCTAAGTAGGAGCAGGTATGGTGCTGTTAAATGTGGGGAGGCTGCAGGAAGGTTATGGATTTATTAACTGTATCCAGACAGATTACAAAAAGGTGCAGCTGAGATGGGAACCGTGTGTGTCAGGACCTCGAAACGTTAAGCTTTCTTTGTATATAGCATGTCAGTCCACAGAGTTTTCTCAGACCTCGTTATAGACCACTGATAAAATGAATAACATGAATGTCTTAAGCAAATTCCTTCTGAATTTTACAAGCGGAACAAATGAAGGTCCTAGTAAAAAACAAAGATGTGTATTATCTGTGGGCCTATAACATTATTTTGCATTCTCTACACATTTCCCAGCTATCACTGACAGTTCCCTATGATCATAGACCACACACTGACTGTAAATACCTCAGGATACTCCATAACTTCACCAGAAGAGCAATGAACTGCTGTGACCCGATCAGCTTACAGCTTCTTCTCTCTCTCCCTCTCCTTTCTCATCTCTCTTACTACCTTAAAAACCGATGACTTTGTCTTGAGACATTCATGTGACTAGGCAGTAGATCAACATGTTACAAAATAACCCATACATCAATCTCATGACAAAATGCAAGCCAAAAAAATGATGCAAGGCATATTATTATGTATGATATCTGCTTCTCCTGCATAACAGCTATTATTTTAATTACACTCCAGGATCTACCATATTTTTTCAGAATGTAGGACGCACTTTTTTGTCCCCAAAACTGGGGGGGGGGGGGAGTCTTGTATTCAGATGATACAGTGCAGAGTGGACGCTCCTCATCGGTCTCCAGTCATATTGCTGCTGTGGCCTCTGATTGTCTGAGGGTGCTGTCCTTCACACATCAAGACCCCAGCCGTCACGTTCATCCTTCTGTCATGTGCCGCCCTTCCTGGTTAAGGCATCCTTCCTAGTTACTATTGCCCTGTTACTGTGTGACCTGACAGTGCACATGCGCCGGAGGCACGCATGGCGTGTGGTGCACGTGCATCATCAGGTCACACAATATCAGGGCACATTATCATTAGATTAAGGAGTTGGGTTACCTAGGATACCGCAGTTTCTATTGTGCAACCACTTTGTTATTCCTTGTGGTCAGTGAGTCGGTGCAGCCATTTTAAACTAGAAAAAGTTTAAACATACAAAACGTGGCATTTGACACCTATTCATCTTGTCCCAAATAATATTGTCTTTATTGCACAATAAACTTCAAACAAACAAGTCGCTCCTCTTTAGGAACCAATCACAGACAGTATTGAAAACTTTTTCTGCGCAGAAAACAAACAAAATTAGATTAAAGACTAGGAGCCATCCCGCATTCCCCCTAAACGTGTTCCATCTAGGCTTGTGTGCATGGAGTCTGTCAGTTAATGACCCTTATGCTCCATGCACCCAAGCTCAGTTTGCTTAGCTGTCACACATCCAACATACTGCCATACACACAGCAGCTGCTTCCCTCTATTAGGAATAAGTCCTATTTGCAAAGATACAGTGCTGCAGCAAATACCGTTGGCCAGCTTCATATAAGTGCAATTTATCAAATTCTATTATGAGAGCAGTACATCTCAGGCACTATTTCTCCATATAGTGTGCACAATGATAGTATTAGTTATACTTGCGACAGTCCGCTGTTCTGGCATCCTCCGCTCTACTCCGCGTGCCTTCCGAGTACGCTTCCCCCTTTGGGCTTGCTTGGCTCTTTTAGGCAGTTTCTAAGCTCTGCACGCTCAGCCACTTTTTTATGAGCGCTCCTACAAAGCATGTGGGCACTCAGGGCATGTGAAAATCCCCCTCCTCACCTGTGTTAGCGGCGGGTTTAAAGTGAACCTCCAGACTAAAAATCGACTCAGCAGCACTGAAAAGGCTTGGTGTTTCTTTAACAGTTTCACAGCATCAGAACTTTGTTTCTCTTATACAAGCCTCATTTTTAGCTGCACAGAAGAAAACTGCCCGAGCAGTGTTCCCCTTATGCTGTGCAAAGCATGATAGGAATTCTGATGTTTTTGTTCTCGTTCTGCTGTTTTGGTGCAATTTTTTTTTTTAATTTTGAATTTGACATGTGAAGCCTAGCGTGTGCAGCTGGGAGGGGTTATCAGGACACAGGACAGTTGGAACTGTGTCTCATGCTCCCTGTCACCTCCTTTCAACCAAAAAGATGGCTGCTCCCATGACAAAGATGGCAGCCCCCATGAATCACAAACATTTGCCTGTTCTTTTAAAACAGGGTGGGTAAAAGATTATATTACCTCTCTATTCTAATTAACTAATGTAACCAAATGACAGTATGTTTGTTTAGGCTGAAGTTCCCCTTTAAGACAGGTTTCAGCCAGTATTGGCGGTATGTGTTGGCGGGGACACATGGGGCACAGCGTACAGCGGGTGGCTCCTCCCACCTATGTGGTTTGCGTCACATGACGCTTCTTCAGGGCGTCCTAGTTTTTAATCTAATTATGTTTGTTTTCTGCGCAGAAAAAGTTTTTAATACTGTCTGTGATTGGTTCCTAAAGAGGAGTGACTTGTTTGTTGAAGTTTATTGCACATTGTCATTAGATGCCTGCCAATCCCTATGCCCAATTCACCTGATCCATGTAAACTCACCTATGTCACTGCCTCTCATCAGTGCTGCTCTCCATCTACTAGACACTTCTGCCTTCACAGCCTAACTTCCGGCTATGAAGGTGGAAGATGGAAAGCACGCCCACACCCACTAACATGCCACTTAACCTTACAGTTTTGGGCATGATTTACAAAGCTGAAATATTGCTATATAGGTTCCTTTGGCTCATTTTGGCAAGTACCGTAACAATGTGGCTGGAATGTGCTCCATAAAAAAGAATAGGGAATAATGCACATATGTGTATGTTTTCCTGTTCATTGCTGGGCATCTCAGTGCCTTGACATCAACTGGTCCCCATCATCCATTTTTATATAAAAAAAAATCAGCCATCACCATGCAGTACATTCCTTGTGAACACCTTTTTGAACATGTGTACATATAAAGTTGCACTTAAATACATGACAAAAGACTATCTCATCCCCATGCAGACTGGGTGGGAGAAGCCAGTGTGTGTAGTTGCAGTTAGAGATGAGCGTAATGACGTAATTACGATTTCGCGAAATTTCGCGTAATTAGTGTAATTACGATTATGGCCGTAAGTACATAATCGTAATGAAGAAGGATTTCGCGAAATTTCGCGTAAGCGTAATTTTCGCGTAATTTTCGCATTACAGTGGGTATTACGAAATTAATGCGTATGGCCATGCTCCCAAGCGGAAAAGTTGACGCATGGATCAATGTTAGGTAGCCGCCGACTTTAAGGGTTAATAGCAAAGCCCCCTTAAATGCTAAGAGCCTCAAATTTGGAGAATATATTAAAGGAGATCAGGAGGAATAAGAGGAAAAAAATTTTTTTCAAAAAGACCTTATAGTTTTTGAGAAAATCGATGTTAAAGTATCAAAGTAAAAATGTATACATTTAAAAACCTGCCGACTTTAACGGTTAATAGCAAAGCCTGCTTAAAGTTTAGGAACACCAAATTCCTAGGGTATATTAAGGGGATCAGTGGGAATAAGAGGAATTTTTTTTTTTTTCAAAAAGACCTTAAAGTTTTTGAGAAAATCGATTTTTAAGTTTCAAGGGCAAAAATGTCTTTTAAATGCGGAAAATGTCAGTTTTTTTTGCACAGGTAACAATAGTGTATTATTTTCATAGATTCCCCCAAGTGGAAAGAGTTTTACTTACTTCGTTCTGAGTGTGGGAAATATAAAAAAAAAAACGACATGGGGTCCCCCCTCCCAGACCTCTTTAACCCCTTGTCCCCCATGCAGGCTGGGATAGGCAGAATGCGGAGCACCGGCCGCGTGGGGCTCCGCACCCTGACTATACCAGCCCGCATGGTCCATGGATTGGGGGGTCTCGGAAGGGGAGGGGCAGCCAAGCTTTCCCCTCCCCCTCCGAGCCCTTGTCCAATCCAAGGACAAGGGGCTCTTCTCCACCTCCGATGGGCGGTGGAGGTGGAGGCCGCGATTTCCTGGGGGGGGGGGTTCATGGTGGAATCTGGGAGTCCCCTTTAAAAAGGGGTCCCCCAGATGCCCACCCCCCTCCCAGGAGAAATGAGTATAGAGGTACTTGTACCTTTTATCCATTTCCTTTAAGAGTTAAAAGTAAATAAACACACAAACACTTAGAAAAAGTATTTTAATTGAACAAAAAACATAACCACGAAAAAAGTCCTTTAATATTCTTAATTAACCATTAATACTTACCTGTCCCTTTAAATAAATGATCCCTCGCAATAGCCTCGGAAATGTTCTATCAGTTACAGGGCCGGATTTAGGCCAAGGCCGCCTAGGCCATGGCCTAGGGCACCACAGGAGGAAGGGCACCAAAGCAGCAGGCTAAAATGGTGCAGCATTTGCAAGCTTGCAAATGCTGCAAAGCAAGGAGATCAGGGGAGCGCCTGACCTCGGTACTCTGCTGCTAGCTGCCTGTGCAGCAGCCACCTTGCTCTGTGTGCACGTTTGCATTGTGGTCGGCAGCTAAGGACTTGGGCAGCATTGGAGACGGAAAGGAAGAGGAAGCTTCTGCACTGGAGATGAGCGCAGAAATGAGTAACACTGATGGCTGCTGCGGTGTGAAGGCGAGCTGGCTACCTATACTGAAAGGGAAGTTAGGAATAAGGTAGTCATCTGGCTACCTATACTGGAGGGAAAGGGGGAGGAGTCATCTGACTACGTACAGGGCCGGATTTGTACTTTTTACCACCCAAGGCCAATGTCACCAGCCGCCCCCTTTCAGTATAGATAGCGAGGTGACCCCTCCCCCTTCCCTCCAGTATAGGTAGCCAGGTGACCCCCCCTCCAGAATAGGTAGCCAGATGACCCCTCCCCTCTTTCCCTCTAGCATAGGTAGCCCGGTGACCCCTTCTCCTCCCCCTCCAGTATCGATAGCCAGATAACTCCCTTAATCCCTCCCTTTCCCACTCCCCCCTTTCATTACAGCTTGCCTCCACACCGCAGCAGCCATTAGTGTCACTCACTTCTCTGCTCATCTCCAGTGTAGAAGCGTCCTCTTCCCCTCCGTCTCCAATGCTGCCAAAGTCCGTAGCCGCCCGCCACAACGCCAACATGAACACTGACCAGAGAGTGAGGTGGCCCTGCACAGAGTCCCGCGATCAGGCGCTCACCTGATCTCCCTGCATTGCAGCATTTGCAAGCTTGCAAATGCTGCACCAGTTTAGTCTGCTGCTTTGGTGCCCTTGCTCTTGTGGTGCCCTAGGCCATGGCCTAGGAGGCCTAAATCCGGCCCTGGCTACGTATACTAGAGGGAAGGGGGGAGGGGTCATATGGCTACCTATACTGGAGGGAAAGGGGGAGGGGTCATCTGGCTACCTATACTAGAGGGTAGGGGGAGGGGTCATCTCGCTGCCCATACTGAAGGGGGGGGGCGGCTGGTGACAGTGGCCTAGGGCGGTAAAGAGTACAAATCCGGCCCTGATCAGTTACAATGTAACAAAGTTATTACAATGTAACAACTTTGTTACATTGTAACTACACCGCACCCGACGTCACTCGCCGCTCAGCTGCCGCAGCAATTACGCGTCCGTGCAGGACGCTAAGTCCCCGCAGCTCCCGCTGTCCACCCCGCCCACATCTGTCACCCACATGTCACCCACATGTGGGTGACATGTGGGTGACATGTGGGAGAGGCAGGGAGGGCAGCGGAGCCGGCGGGGACTTAGCGTCCTGCACGGAGTCCGGACCCGACAGAGCTCTGAGCTATATAGCTCAGAGCTCTCTAAGCATCTTTGAATTTGGGCTCCAAGGAGCCCCATTGGTCCTTAGCAGAACAATGGGGTTCCTTCAAATCAGAAGGAACCCCATTGGTCTGCTAAGGACCAATGGGGCTCCTTGGAGCCCAAATACAAAGATGCTTAGAGAGCTCTGAGCTATATAGCTCAGAGCTCTGTCGGGTCCGTGCGGCGGCTGAGCGGCGAGTGACGTCGGGTGCGGCGTAGTTACAATGTAAGAAAGTTGTTACATTGTAATAACTTTGTTACATTGTAACTGATAGAACATTTCCGAGGCTATTGCGAGGGATCATTTATTTAAAGGGACAGGTAAGTATTAATGGTTAATTAAGAATATTAAAGGACTTTTTTCGTGGTTATGTTTTTTGTTCAATTAAAATACTTTTTCTAAGTGTTTGTGTGTTTATTTACTTTTAACTCTTAAAGGAAATGGGTAAGGGGTACAAGTACCTCTATACTCATTTCTCCTGGGAGGGGGGTGGGCATCTGGGGGACCCCTTTTTAAAGGGGACTCCCAGATTCCACCATGAACCCCCCCAGGAAATCGCGGCCTCCACCTCCACCGCCCATCGGAGGTGGAGAAGAGCCCCTTGTCCTTGGATTGGACAAGGGCTCGGAGGGGGAGGGGAAAGCTTGGCTGCCCCTCCCCTTCCGAGACCCCCCAATCCATGGACCATGCGGGCTGGTATAGTCAGGGTGCGGAGCCCCACGCAGCCGGTGCTCCGCATTCTGGCTATCCCAGCCTGCATGGGGGACAAGGGGTTAAAGAGGTCTGGGAGGGGGGACCCCACGTCGTTTTTTTTTTATATTTCCCACACTCAGAACGAAGTAAGTAAAACTCTTCCCACTTGGGGGAATCTATGAAAATAATACACTATTGTTACCTGTGCAAAAAAACTGACATTTTCAGCATTTAAAAGACATTTTTGCCCTTGAAACTTAAAAATCGATTTTCTCAAAAACTATAAGGCCTTTTTGAAAAAAAAAACTTTCCTCTTATTCCCACTGATCCCCTTAATATACCCTAGGAATTTGGTGTTCCTATACTTTAAGCAGGCTTTGCTATTAACCGTTAAAGTCGGCGGGTTTTTAAATGTATACATTTTTACTTTGAAACTTTAACATCGATTTTCTCAAAAACTATAAGGTCTTTTTGAAAAAAAAAATTTCCTCTTATTCCTCCTGATCTCCTTAATATATTCTCCAAATTTGAGGCTCTTAGCATTTAAAGTGGACCTGAACTTAAAATTTCACTATGCCTTGAAACAATAAACCCTAATGAATATGGACGTTTTTTGAAAAATGTTCCTAAAATTGGTTATTATTAAAAAGTTATGTTAAATATGCGCTTGTAGCCACGCCCCCCCCCCCCCCCCCCGAGCTTTTCTGCCGCGGCAAGCCCCAGCATTCAAAGCGGCGCTCTGCTGCAGAGCGGATATCACTCTGTGGCATGGTTGTGACATCTCGCGATGCTTCCTCCTCAGCGATGTCAGCGTCATTTTGAAGCGCCGGGGACACAGAGAGGAAGAACGGCCGGCAAAGCAGAGCGGGGATCGGAGAGAAGAAGCGGCGGACCAGGTTGGAGGACGCAGAGCACCGGGAGAAGGAGCGGAAGAGGCGCTGCAGACGGAAGAAGAAGCCGAGGACACGAAGAGGAGGACCGGAGTACACCGTGGATCAGATCGGAGGGCACAGAGGAGCAGCGGAGGACATCGCCTGGCAGTTCTGGAGCGGTAAGTGGTATTTCTTCCCCTGCTGCAGCACCTAGCAAACCTGGTCTGGGGGCACCTAAGCTATACTGGGGGCAATACTGGGGGCACCTAAGCTATACTGGGGGCACCTAAGCAATACTGGGGGAACCTAAGCTATATTGGGGGCAATACTGGGGGCACCTAAGCTATACTGGGGGCAATACTGGGGGCACCTAAGCTATACTGGGGGCAATACTGGGGGCACCTAAGCTATACTGGGGGCAATACTGTGGGCACATAAGCTATACTGGGGGCAATACTGGGGGCACCTAAGCTATACTGGGGGCAATACTGGGGGCACCTAAGCTATACTGGGGGCACCTAAGCTATACTGGGGGCAATACTGGGGGCACCTAAGCTATACTGGGGGCGCCAAAGCTATACTGGGGGAACCCAAGCTATACTGGGGGCACCTAAGCTATACTGGGGGAACCTAAGCTATACTGGGGGCACCTAAGCTATACTGGGGGCACCTAAGCTATACTGGGGGCAATACTGGGGGCGCCAAAGCTATACTGGGGGGCGCCAAAGCTATACTGGGGGCGCCTAAGCTATACTGGGGGCACCTAAGCTATACTGGGGGCAATACTGTGGGCGCCAAAGCTATACTGGGGGGCGCCAAAGCTATACTGGGGGCGCCTAAGCTATACTGGGGGCACCTAAGCTATACTGGGGGCACCTAAGCTATACTGGGGGCAATACTGGGGGCACCTAAGCTATACTGGGGGCACCTAAGCTATACTGGGGGCACCTAAGCTATACTGGGGGCACCTAAGCTATACTGGGAGCACCTAAGCTATACTGGGGGCAATACTGGGGGCGCCTAAGCTATACTGGGGGCACCTAAGCTACACTGGGGGCAATACTGGGGGCACCTAAGCTATACTGGGGGCACCTAAGCTATACTGGGGCACCTAAGCTATACTGGGGGCACCTAAGCTATACTGGGGCACCTAAGCTATACTGGGGGCACCTAAGCTATACTGGGAGCACCTAAGCTATACTGGGGGCAATACTGGGGGCGCCTAAGCTATACTGGGGGCACCTAAGCTATACTGGAGGCACCTAAGCTATACTGGGGGCAATACTGGGGGTGCCTAAGCTATACTGGGGGCACCTAAGCTATACTGGGAGCACCTAAGCTATACTGGGGGCACCTAAGCTATACTGGGGGCAATACTGGGGGCGCCTAAGCTATACTGGGGGCACCTAAGCTATAGTGGGGGCACCTAAGCTATACTGGGAGCACCTAAGCTATACTGGGGGCACCTAAGCTATACTGGGAGCACCTAAGCTATACTGGGAGCACCTAAGCTATACTGGGGGCACCTAAGCTATACTGGGGGCAATACTGGGGGCGCCAAAGCTATACTGGGGGCACCAAAGCTATACTGGGGGCACCTACCTAACTAACCTATACTGGAGGCACCTACCTAGCTAAGCTGGGGGCACCTAAGCTATACTGGGGCACCTACCTAGCTAAGCTGAGGGCACCTAAGGTATACTGGGGACACCTAAGCTATACTGGGGGCAATACTGGGGGCACCTAAGCTATACTAGGGGCACCTACCTAGCTAAGCTATACTGGGGGCACCTAAGGTATACTGGGGACACCTAAGCTATACTGGGGGCAATACTGGGGGCACCTACCTAGCTAAGCTATACTGAGGGCACCTAAGGTATACTGGGGACACCTAAGCTATACTGGGGGCAATACGGGGGGCACCTAAGCTATACTGGGGGCACCTACCTAGCTAAGCTATACTGGGGGCACCTAAGCTATACTGGGGGCACCTACCTAGCTAAGCTATACTGGGGGCACCTAAGCTATACTGGGGGCACCTATCTAACTAAGCTATACTGGGGGCACCTACCTAGCTAAGCTATACTGGGGGCACCTAAGCTATACTGGGGGCACCTACCTAGCTAAGCTATACTGGGGGCACCTACCTAGCTAAGCTATACTGAGGGCACCTACCTAGCTAAGCTATACTGGGGGCACCTACCTAACTAACCTATACTGGGGGCACCTAAGCTATACTGGGGGCACCTACCTAACTAACCTATACTGGGGGCACCTACCTAGCTAAGCTGAGGGCACCTAAGCTATACTGGGGGCAATACTGGGGGCACCTAAGCTATACTGGGGGCACCTAAGCTATAATGGGGGCACCTACCTAGCTAAGCTATAGGGTGGTTTTGCCCTTTTTTTTCAGCACAGATGTTTTTCAAAATCGCCCTAAAAGCGCTTGTGCAGTGATTCCCTATAAGAGAGAGCTCACATCTGAACCATTTTTGAGGCGATTTTGCCTCAATGGAAGGTATAGGAAAATGCAAAATGCTCACAAAATCGCTTTGTGCTGCAATTGTGTTCGCGTTTTGAAGAATAAATAGTATGTATTATTTTCCGGGTCAAAGAGTTCACTTCCTGATTTGCGTCAGGGAGTGAATTACAAAACCACTCTGAAAAAGCGCTTACAAAAACACTTCTTACAAAAACCCAGCGTGCAGGCAAGCGCTGGGAGGCACTAAAAAAGAAAAAACTCACAAAAAACTGTGTGGCCTCCACATGCCTGTATTACCTCCCTACAAAGCATGGGTATGCTCCTGATAAGGTGGCGGATTGATGTATTTGTAAGGTTGTTTTTGCCTTTAGTTGTTTCCGTCTCTAGCTCAATTATTTTTTGTTTTTTGCAGGACTGTGGATTAGAAGTCGAAGAGTCGGGGCAATTTTGGGCAGTCGGAGTTGGAGTCGGAGTTGTGGTTTCATAAACTGAGGAGTCGGATGATTTTTTTTTTTACAAAATCCACAGCCCTGTTAAGTATTAGACTAAGGAGTCCGAGTCAAGGAGTCGGGAGTTGGAGCCGTTTTGGGTACCCGGAGTCGGAGTTGGAATCGGAGTCGTGGTTTCATTAACTGAGTAGTTAAAGTCAGAAGATTTTTGTAGCGACTCCACAGCCCTATTTTTTTTTTTTTGGGGGGGGGGGGGGGGCTCTGATATGCTAAAATGTTAGGATTATAAACCATAATTCAAATATTACTGTGATGGTATTTTACAAATAAAACTTGTTGAACTCTTTAATACTTGTGTTTTTGTTTCTTTGTTAAATTTTGGATAGTTGTTTTCAATACAGCTTGTCTACACCTCTGTCTGCTGCACACCATGTTGTGTTTAATGTGAACCATAACTGAGGGATAACAAAAAAAAAAAGTTTCACTTACCTGGGGCTTCCCCGAGCCCCCTGTGGCGTCCTGTGCCGGCACTGTCTCAAACCAATCCTCCGGTCACCGGCAGGCAGCTAGTTTTGTTTTCGGGGCCAGTATGCCTGCATGGCTCTGGTCATGCACGTACTTTGTGCTCCCGCCTCCTTGGCCATCCTGCACTGGCATGGCGACTGGTCAGTTGCTGAAAACGAAACTAGCTGCCTGTGGGGGACCGAAGGATAGGTTTGAGACGGCGCCAGCATAGTATGTCTAGAGGGGGGCTAGGAGAAGCCCCGGGTAAGTGCAACCTTTTTATAATTCCTCAGTGAGGGCTCAGCCACACTATAAGCGCTTTCATAAGCGCTTGTGATTGATTCTTGCTTTTTAAAAATTGCTGATGTCTTTTGGCCATATGGAATGCCGCACTTCCATTCCTTCTTGTGCACTGTTCAGGTTTGTGTCTGCGGGCGTGCATGTGTTCAACTGTGTGTGTGCGCACGCGCGCCTATATGTTCAGGTGTGTTTGTGTTCAGCTGTGTGTCTGTGTGTGCCTGTATTCAACTGTGAGTGTGTGCTTGTATTGGCACTGTGTGTGTGCTTGCATGCGTACCTGTGTCCAAGTGTGTGTGTGTGTGTGTGTGTGTGTGTGTGTGTGTGTGTGTGTGTGTGTGTGTGTGTGTGTGTGTGTGTTTGTCTTCAAGGGTGGAGGGAGTGGAGCCGAGGGACCACTAAACTGACAGGTATATTAGGGGCTCCCTGCCTGATGCCACTAACTGGTCTCAGGAATTTACAGTCTAATTCCTGCATCATATCAGTGACCAGGGATAGGCTTCCAAATGGGAAGCCACTCGAAATCGTGATGACAATGTGGCTTAATTGCCTCAGGTGTGTGCATGGGAGACAGAGAGTCTCCAGAAGTCCGTCGGCTTCTATGTCTCGCACGCGTCTACTGGGACGAGTTCCATGACTCACTACTGCGCACTTCCTTCTTGAAAGAGAAATTGCGCAGTAGTGAGTCGTGGAACGCGTCCCATTGGAAACATGCGAGACGTGGGATACATAGAAGCCTGCAGACTTCTGGATAAGTAACCCGCTGTCTCCCATGCACACACCTAAGGCAATTAAGCCTGGATTTTAATCATGATTTTGAGTGGCCTCCGATTTGGAAGCCCATCCCTGTCAGTGATCGCAGGAACCTACACCCTAATCCCCTCCCCCCCCCCCAAAGTTTTTTAGTCACAGGCCGAGTCAACATACTTTAGACAGCTGGGGGGCCGGAGTGTACATAAAATGTTGTAGAAAAACGTTACAATGAACCTAGGTAGAGTAAACAGCGCCTGAAACACCATCCCCCACACGCAAAGCAATCAGTGTTCAAAATACATATTTTCAAAAGTCCACCCAAAACAACCCCCTTTCCCCAGTAATTGCAAAGAATGCAAATTATCCGCCCCTACACACACGTGCACACACTGCTTTTATATTACCTCTAACCACCCAACCCCCCCACCACTACCACAATGTTTTTGCACACCAGACAGTGAAGCATACCCAGGTGACAACCTGCCATACAATTGTACAGCAGTGCCACCTGATGCGGAATTGTATTGGAAGCCAGCGAATTACTTCTTACTGGCTTCCATGTGGAAAAGTGGTGCCAGCACTGCTGCTGCATCTATAAGTAATATATTTTAAGTATGGAGGGCCGGTGAAAAAAGTCTCAAGTCTCGCTTCCTTATCTTCCGCTCGATTCCCTGCTATTGTCCACCCGCGGGTATCGAGCGGGGAATCGATTTGGCGGGCAATCGGACCTGTTAGATATTATCAATCGACCCATCAGCGTCTCGATTGATAATAAAAAAAGCTCCGTGTATGCCCAGCATAAGACAGTTGTGCCTGGTACACACGATGCAATTTTCTGACAGATTTACCGTCGGTTCATTTATTTTCAACATGTCCGATCGATTTTCCATAGAAGTGAATGGAAAATCAATCAGACATGTTAGAAATTATCGATCTGACAGAAAATCTGTCAGAAAATTGCATCATGCGTACTTAGCATAAGTGACATGAAGCAGGGATTAGAATTCAGAATATTTTTAGTTAGGGGTGTGGCTTCATTTGAGGGGTGGGGTTAAGAGTTCTAGATCGCCTGTGCTTACAAGCTCTTGAGTTGTAAATCTGGTTCTGCCCTAAATACTGACACGTCAGACAACTGCAGCAGGATCATACAGAAAAAAACATTAGCAAAATACAAATTATGATTTTGCATTGTGTAAAAATGCCTGCTAGCCACCAAGTATGACCCCTGGGTATTTTAAATTTTCTTATCACAAAGAAAACATTTCTTGTTGAGAGTATTGCAGATAAAAAGTATTTAGAGGGAGGAAATTCCTTAGGGAGGGGTGTTGAGGGGGATGAATAAACCATGAATCACACAGCTAGACATTTAGTGCCCGTTCACACTTATAATCGCAGAACGCCGGCTTTGTGGGAATGATTCTCGCGATTTTAGCGCGAAAAAATCACTGGACACTGCGGCGGTTTTGGAGCGATCGCGATTAGCGTGCTTTGCACCCTAATCACCATCGCTAAGTGCGGAATGCTCGTCGCCGGCAAACCGCTGCATGCAGCGCGGTTGCGGATATCACTAACTGCAACCGCGGCAGTGAGAACACTGCCACTCGCTACATTGTGTAGCGGCTTTTGCTAAACCGCTAGCGGTTTGCCGTGAGCGGGAATCGCGCGATTCCCGCCCAGGTGAGAACGGGCCCTGATTACAGTTTTCAAAAACACTGTCTAATGCTGTGCATACACGGGTCGATCCGGCGGCCGATTAGCCGCCGTATCGACTCCCGCCACGTCCCCGCTCGTCCGTGCGTGCACCCGGATTGATTCCCGCTTGATCCCCATCAGCGGCTCGATTGATAAGCCTGCATAGAGCCGTGTATGCCCAGCATAAAACAGCACTGTATTCTAATTAGAATAAAGATCTGCAGCTGTCAGGTAAGCAGTAAAGAAAGAGGGGGGGGGGGGGAGAAACACTTGATTTACAATAAAAGATAGCACTGTCAAAAACAGATTACAGTGTGTAAATCACAAGGACAGCAGAGCAAGCTGAGAAGATAGCCCTGACAGCAATGGAATGAGGCTACATCTGACGAACGAGGATCTATCATGGATAGTGTAATGGTTAAGGGCTCTGCCTCTGATGTAGGAGTCCTGGGTTCAAATCCTGGCTCTTCCTACTCAGTAAGCCAGCACCTATTCAGTAAGGAGTTCATTGGGCAAGACTCCCTAACACTGCTACTGCCTACTGAGTGCGCTCTTGTGGCTGCCTCGCAAGCGCTTTGAGTCCGACAGGAGAAAGGCGCTATACAAAAAAAGGAATTATTATTATTAAAATACAGAGCAGAAAAATGACAGGCTGGAAAACACAGGCAGACACTGCATACACAGTCGCAGCCAGATGACATCACTGTAACTGTACACTACCTAAGGCTAATTTGCATGCTGCACAGTGATTGGAGAAAGGAGCTGCTGGAGGAAGTAGGAAATCAGCTGGATGGCACTGTAAACTTGCCAACCAACATGTGGCTGCGCAGTATACTAGCATGCAGTAACATAAATAAGGACATCTGACAGGTATAGTACAGCAAACATACACTTTTATTTATTAAAGCAGTATTAAGCAACACATCGGATATTTTTTATAGTATCAAATGTTCAGGTCACTTCCTCTTTAAGGGGGCTTTGCTATTAACGCTTAAAGTCGGCGGCTTTTTTATATTATACGGAGCGTTACGGTTTAACACGAAATTACGGTAGCGTTTAATGCGAAATTACGGCATGAACGAAACGCGAAATTACGCGTTGAAAATTACGCTTACGGTATTTTCAATTACGATTTTAATGGCAATTACGCTACCGTAATTTCGCATCGTAATCGCAAATTTCGCATGCGTAATTATAGTAATGCGAAATTACGAAAATTTCGGCTCAACTCTAGTTGC
This sequence comes from Hyperolius riggenbachi, assembly GCF_040937935.1. Classification (NCBI taxonomy): domain Eukaryota; kingdom Metazoa; phylum Chordata; class Amphibia; order Anura; family Hyperoliidae; genus Hyperolius; species Hyperolius riggenbachi. The sequence continues at coordinate 240,717,641 of NC_090651.1, read as the reverse complement.
AGTGGTGGTATAGTGGAATGATGGGGCTCTAAAGAATAGTGAAAGTTGTGCCTTCCATTTACCAGGGCATTGGAAAGTATTCATAGTATCATAATCCCCAAACTGCTGATGCATTAACCAGAAGGAGTGCAAAGTGATGGTTAATTCATCTGCAGATAGGGATCCTGATTAACCTCTACACATTCTCATTTTCTGATGAATTTTCTCAGGAAGCATTTTTTTTTACTCATTTCTATAACTGGCATATGTATAGCACTGCAGTTATGCCACCACTAACTTACAAAACTTTGAGGAACCCTTTATGTGGTCTAAATGACTCAAATAAGGGTTACAAAGTCCTGGTGCCAAATAGACATGTTCTAATCAGGGCCGGGCCGAGGCATAGGCTGGAGAGGCTCCAGCCTCAGGGCGCAGTGTAGGAGGGGGCGCACAATTCCCTCAGCTATCATTCCTAATTGTGTATGAAGCAAAAATAAATAAGAAAAGGGGATACATAGCAGTGACTGCAAGCCAGATAACTAGATATTAAGGTGTTGGGGAGGTTGTGGGCCCTGTGGCCCTCTTAGTCTAATAGCAATCCGTGTGTGACAGCTGAGGTGGGAGGGATGGAGGGGCGCACTTTGGTGTCTCAGCCTTGGGTGCTGGAGGACCATGTCCCTGCTCTGGTTCTAATACACCCAGGCTTGCAGGACCACTTAGCATCTCTGATGTTCTCCAGCTTGATTGGCCATTAGTAAATAAGGCACTATGAGTTATACCATTAATAGGATACAGCTAATGCATAATTGACTAGATAAGCTAATTAACTGTACATAGGGGTGGATAATGGGTGTCAACATTATACAACAATAATGAAACACACTAGGGGCGGCAGCCATGTCCTTTTGAGCTTACATTCTTGCAGCCTTTCTCAACCTTCCTACCTTGGAGTAACTCACCAAATCATTTTAAAATCTCAGGGAAGCCCAGTTTAAAGGTTATACAGCCTTTAAACAGATATTAATATCTGGTCAACATGATGACTATATAGTATACTAAAGCCCTTGTATACCAAATAGCTCTCCCATAGCACTTGTCCTAACCTCTCTTTTTAAACCTTAAAGAGAGAGGTTAGGGCAAGTGTCATGGAAGAGGAACAGTGGGGAATGAGGTGAGAGGGAATAGGATCAAGGAAGTGCATAGTGGAATTGGAGTGTGTTCTGTTAATTGAGGGAAGGCAGTTAAGGAGGAGATGAGATTTGAGGTCTATATGTAAATATCTAGTCAATCTGACCACATAATACTGCATTCTTTGTGTGCAAAATAGCTAGTCATTATATATAAAATTTTAATAAACAACTAGCTATTTGGTATACAAAGGCTTTAGTATATAGTCATCATGTTGACCAGATATTAGTCGAGTCACAGGCTCCCTGGAGGTTGTTGTTCCGGTACATAAACTATTTTGGGTCTGTTTGTGGGTGATCATCTTTTATAGAGACCCAAAATGAAGAAAAGTTTCATTAAAATGAAAAAGTTCAAAGTGTCCTCTTAAAGGAAAATGGAATCTGAGAACAGTTGTCTTCTGTTCACTGGAGAATGCAGTTTTTGTTCTGTGCAAGTCTAAAATGTGATAGCAAGGAAAGCAACTGTACAGTGTGTCCAACTGATATCATAGACCGAAAAAGCAGATCCTATCTTACAGCTCTGGAATGTATTTGTTCGCATTGTACCCAGAGTGCCCAGTGCTGTGTGGTTGGCTGTGTACCAGTAAGTGTTTCTACTTTGCCATTTAGTAGTCTAATTCCATCAGGTTTATTTTAGTCCAAACTCTATGACAGATACGGTAATTATTTTACTTTTGGATGGTAAAGAACAGGAATAAAGGTGGCCATACACTGGCCCGATTCCCGGCCGTTTCGACAGCAGATTCGATCCTGGGATCGAATCTGCTGCCAATCGTTCGCGGTAAACGCCGCCGACGATCGCGCCGTGCGGGAAATTACCCTCGATCGCCCGCGGGTAAAGTGCGCGTCGCTAGCGGCGGCCGATCCGATGAAAAATACATTACCTGATGCGGGCTCCCGGGCGTCTTCTCCGCATCTTCTCAGCGCTGCACCCGCTCCATCCCGGCGCTTCCTGTCACTGCAGTGACCCAGGAAGTTCAAATAGAGGGCGCTCTATTTGAACTTCCTGGTCACGGAGTGACACAGGAAGCGCCGAGATGGAGCAAGAACAGAGCGGTGCAGCGTGGAGAAGATGCCCGGGAGCCAGCGTCAGGTAATGTATGCGCGGGGGGAGGACAGGCGGCAGGAGCAGCTGAACAGATTGTGATCGGTTTCAGGCTGAAATCGATTCACAATCTGTTTGCAGTAAAGGCAGCCATACGATCCCTATCTGATCAGATTCGATCAGATAGGGATCTGTCAGCTGGTCGATCTGATGGCACATCGACCAGTGTATGGCTGCCTTAAGACTCTTTTTTGGGGGTGGGGAGTAGGGGGAGTGATGCTATCTGATTTCTCATTTGCATGGATTACCCTGACTCCCTATTTTAATAGGAAGTACGAAAAATCTTTCCACAATAAACAGAGGAAGCAACAAATATGCTTTTCAAGGGGAACTTTACTTAATGTAACTTATGACTATGACTATGCAATATGACTTTTTTTCAAAATTATTTTGACAGTATTTGCCCATTGTAAAATCTTTTTGCTCTCTGATTTACAGTCTTAAATATCATAGGTGGTGACAAGGTTTTGCGACTTCATAGCAATATATACATATAGAAAATGTTTCTGATGCTGAAACCAGGACAGCTGATCCTAAATTGGGTATTCTGAATAATGTATTACGTTCTACAAGATGTTGTTATGGTGCCTTCTTAAATTGGGTGATTTAAAATGCGTCCCACCCCTCTCTAGAATTTTAATTGCTTGACTTAAATTTAAGCAAATTAACGATGCAAAGAATTTAATAAATGTCCCTCTACTTATAAATTGTTTTTAATAACAGCATTAGACAGTTCTCCCTGTCTTTCTGATGAAAGCTTTCATAGCTCTAGTAAGAGAAACAACATATAGGAGGCGGGACTGCATCTGCTAAGCCAGACCAATCACTGCTGGAGGGTCACTGTTATCCACCCCTGCCTATTGTCATACACGACCATATACTGTCATGAATGATACGGAAGTTGAGACGATTAGCGATTCTGTATCATTCCGCAAGGCAGAGCAGAATGCCACTTTCCGTTTAAATGTACAAGAAGTTTATTTGTTTCCTCTCTTCTTCGTTGGCTTCCCCCATCACCCACTCTGACTTAGAGTAGGACCCTCACCCATCCACTTCCTCATGGCTCTTTCACACCTAAGTGAGAGCAAATGGCCATTCCTTAGTAGCCAGAGATTGACCTGAAAGGCAGTTAAAACTTCCCGCCAGAATTTGAACAATAGCAAAACTTCCTTTATTAAGAATTCAAGATGTGGTTATCGCAGACAAAAGACAAATATATTTTCCGGTTCCTAAAAATCAGCCTAATAGCTAATCCAATTTATAGCCATCCAGCTGCCAGGGAAACTGAGCTATTTATCACTTGCAGACCACACGTGCTAATCTGCCGTTGTTTGGTATCATTCGATAAAGCATCGCTGGCTGGTTCCAAATCTGGCCACAGATCCTTGGTAAGGCAATCCGGGGAGGAATCGCAAAGACTATTAAAAAATGCTGTACTTTCTGCTTGTGACCTAGGGGCTGCCCCTGTGCTGACCAAGGGCTTAACACACCTACTTTCCAGGTAAATCCAGCCCAAAACTCAGATCCTATAAAAGTTGGGGCAGTAACAACCCCTCGCAGTTCTCCAAAATTCCACTGACCAGAAACTGTCCATGCATGCATATGTTCAAGGAGGACCGAACGCATGCTTTGTTTCAAGGACTTTTTGATATCAATGCCTGCAATTGAACTGGACTTTATTTAATTCAATATCCCTACAAGCACTGCTAAGCTAAGTAAACCTCAACATTATTTCCCTCTTATTTTAAAGGGGTTCTGTTAGGGGTTTCTGAGGAAAAAAACAGACCCTTACCTTGGGCTCCTATCAGGACCGTGCAGCGGTAATGTCCCACGCCGTCCTCTTCCCATCTGCTGTTCTCCGGGGAGGAATCGCAAAGACTATTAAAAAATGCTGTACTTTCTGCTTGTGACCTAGGGGCTGCCCCTGTGCTGACCAAGGGCTTAACACACCTACTTTCCAGGTAAATCCAGCCCAAAACTCAGATCCTATAAAAGTTGGGGCAGTAACAACCCCTCGCAGTTCTCCAAAATTCCACTGACCAGAAACTGTCCATGCATGCATATGTTCAAGGAGGACCGAACGCATGCTTTGTTTCAAGGACTTTTTGATATCAATGCCTGCAATTGAACTGGACTTTATTTAATTCAATATCCCTACAAGCACTGCTAAGCTAAGTAAACCTCAACATTATTTCCCTCTTATTTTAAAGGGGTTCTGTTAGGGGTTTCTGAGGAAAAAAACAGACCCTTACCTTGGGCTCCTATCAGGACCGTGCAGCGGTAATGTCCCACGCCGTCCTCTTCCCATCTGCTGTTCTCCGCCGCTGGCCCCGGTCTAAGCGGCATGGGATCGAACTGCGGCTGCGCTGCAGTGGCCGCGCACCCGCTCGCTTCCGCCTGCGTCATGGGAAGCTTACTGCGCAAGCGCAGTACAAGGCTCCGTTGTACTGCGCCTGCGCAGTAAGCCTCAGATGACGCGAGCGGAGGCACGGCAACGCGCATTATTCGTCTGTGTGACAGACGAATAATAGCCCGGTGCCGGCTGCGGGGAACGGCAGATGGGAGCAGGACGGCGTGGGACATTACCACTGCAGGGGGCTGATAGAAGCCCCAGGTAAGTGGCAGTTTTTCTCCTCAGGAAGCCCCACAGAACCCCTTTAAGCTTTGTGTTTATATGTTAATTAGTGTATGTAAATGTGTGTAATGCATTTTTGTTATTAAAACGTTTAAAAATTGTTTTACGGTTATGACCTGTTCCTGAACATACACAATCGTACTTACTCCTGTGAAAACGTTACCTTGCGTTCTGTTGTATCTTGTATTTACAACCCGTATGCTTGAATCGGGCACAGATAGACAGATCTAGAACCGATCCCTGCATACAGCTAAGGGTTAACTTACAGTGTTCGCAGTGTGCTAATATAATTACAGTCGTGCGCTGACTCGCACATGGTGGCAAGCATTTGAATTGTATGTGTGTGGTGAATCCTTTGGAGTCAGGACACTCCTCTCGGCTAGTCGGTTCATAGATTGCAAATCCACACATGGGCATCTATGCACAAAGCGATAGCGAGACCAAGTTTCTGACTCTGAGCAATTGACCCAATCAAGGATCGGTCCTTGCGGTTCTTGACATATACAGCACATTAGGAATTCTCATATGTAAGCAAAACAACTGATTACACAAAGACACCCTCCACCAAGAAAAAAAAAATCAGTTCATTTTTAAGGCTTAGAGGTCTGTGGATTTCCCAGGGACAGTAGCAAAAAATTCTTCATAGCACATTTTAGATAAAATTCCACTTTCACAATAAAATGCCATAAATACTTCAGCATTGCACAAATCATTTTGTAATTTAATGCTACTAAAGCTTTTTTTTCCATTCCCATTTGCAGCCAGCTAAGACGTTACCAAACTGCCAGCTCACATTGCATTTCTTAAATGACAGTGCTCAGTTTAGAGTACAAACCTTTATAAACTCCCACACTGCTAAACAAGCAATTAACTGTGCAAAGCAGGAGTCTCTGTTACTGGTATTTCATCATCTGGATTAATCCACTAACTGGCAGCAAACTTTGACTCCCTTAAAGGAGAACTGTAGAGAGTTATATGGAGGCTGCCAAATGTATTTCCTTTGAAGCAATACCAGTTGCCTGGCTAACCTGCAGATCCTCTGCCTCTAATACTTTTAGCCCTAGACCCTGAACAAGCATGCAGCAGATCAGATGTTTCTGACCTTTTTGTCAGATCTGACAAGATTAGCTGCATGCTTGTTTCTGGTGTGATTCACACTACTGCAGACAAATGGCTCAGCAGGGCTGCCAGGCAACTGGTATTGCTTAAAAGGAAATCAATATGGCAGCCTCCATATACCTCTCACTACAGTTCTCCTTTAACAAGCTTCTGTTTTGACTGCTGTGGAATAGCTGTGTTTTATATGAACATACAAAGTAAGCCAGTTGAAATAATGAGTGCCAGTTAATTCTTGCAATATGCAAAATTTAGAAGAATGGATTTACATTTTTTCATAAACAAAAAGTTGAATCCCCGCTGTCACTGCTGTCTTCTCCGCTCTAGTCTGGTCTCCGGCATGCTTCACTTCTTCCTGCCCGGCAGGAAGTTTAAACAGTAGAGCGCCCTCTACTGTTTAAACGTCCTGCTGGGCAGGAAGAAGTGAAGCATGCCGAAGACCAGAGCAGACCAGAGCAGAGAAGACAGCAGTGAGCGGGGATTCGGGCCGGCCGGAGCAGGTAATGTATACCCGCTACATTGCGTCGGTCGTCGGGCATTCGAACGCCGGTAACGACGCACTCCCGACCCGCCGACGACCAAGAAAAATCTTCCACACGGATGGGTCGACGGGAATCATCGATTTTGGACGGAAATCGATCGCTCTTTCAGCGGTGTGCGCGCCGATTTCACAGCCGTTTCGATCACTGTGATCGAAACGGCTGTATATTGGCGGGAAAATTGTTAGGTGTATAGGCCCCTTAACTCTAACCACTAACTGAACCTGCCTATGCCTTACCCTCTAAAGGTGGCCATACACTGGTCGATTTGCCATCAGATCGACCAACAGATAGAGCCCTTTCTGATCGAATCAGAGAGGGATCGTATGGCTGCCTTTACTGCAAACAGATTGTGAATTGATTTCAGCATGAAATTGATTCACCATCTGTGAAGCTGCCGCCCCCCGCCAGCTATACATTACCTGTCCAAAGGGCGCGAGTTCCCCAGTCTCCGCTGTCTTCTTCTCCGCTCTGTGCTACTCTGCTCCGCTGTCTTTTTCTGCAGCTTCACTGTCGACCAACAGTGAAGCTGTTTAAACAGTAGAGGGTGCTCTACTGTTTAAACTTCCTGTCCGGACAGGAAGAAGTGAAGCCAGCCGGAGCCCAGCAGAAAAGGAGCAGCGGAGACAGCGGGGATACGCGCCGGCCGGATCAGGTAATGTATTGCCGCTAGCGGCGGTTGTCGGACATTCGAACGCCGCTACCGACGCACTCCCGACCCACCGGCGATCGAGCGAAATCTTCCGCACGGACGGATCGACGGAAAGGATCGATTTCGGACAGAAATCGATCGTTGGGTCAGCGTTTGCGCAACGATTGCACAGCAGGTTCGATCACAGTGATCGAATCTGCTATATATCGGCGGGAAAATCGTTAGGTGTATGTGCCTCTTATCACCAACCCTCCTACTGATACACTTAACCCTAACCTGGCCATACATTCGTTAGTTTAGCAGCAGATAGATCATCAGTAGATTTTCTGATCTATCTGATGTGTTTAGGAACATTTTTTACAAGGAACAGATTTCCAATAGATTTGAGTATGAAATCTATTGAAAATTGATCTGATGGCATTTTGTTGCCATCAGATTTCCATTAGGTCCAATGCAAAATGATAAGCCATCTCAAGAGATAAGCCTAAATTTTCCAACATGTCAGATCGATTGAAATCGATCGAAATTGGCCGCAAATCAATCGATTGGTCAGCCGAAAATCGGCTGAGTGTATGGGCCCCTTAAGTGAATCTTCCCCTGCCATAACCATACAATTTTCTGGCAGATTTACCTGCCAGATCGATTATTTCCAACATGTCCAATCTGAATACAATCGATTTTTCAATCGTTTTTCCAATTGTTTTTTCCCAATCAATTTTCCGATCGATTTCCATTCACCTCTATGGAAATCAATTGGAAAATCGATCGGAAAAACGATCGGAAAATCAAAACATAGATCGAAATTCAGATCGGACATGTTGGAAATAATCGATCTGGCAGGTAAGTCTGCCAGAAAATTGTATGGTGTGTACCTAGCATAACACATACCCTCTGACTGATACTCCTCACACCAACCTTCCTACTTACACACCTCACCCTAATCACTAACTGTAACTGTACCTCCCTCTGCCCTGACCTCTCACAATAACCCTCACACTGATACAACTGAGGCCCAGTGCAAACCAAAACCACTAGCAGATCCTCAAAACTCTAGAGGTTTTTGGAGCAGTTTTCAGAGCGATTGTAGGCATATTTAGAGACTTTTCTAAACATGCCTAGCGTTTTGGGAGCGTTTTTGTATAGCAGATTACAAATATTGTTACAGTAAAAGCTGTTACTGAACAGCTTCTGTAACAAAAATGCCTGGAAATCCGCTCTGATTTAGCGTTTTCCACAGCGGTTTAAGCTTATCCTAAACTTTACAGTGAGGCAGAAATGCTTCTGCAAACCGCAAAAGTGCTGCAGGACCCACGTTTGCGGTTTGCTAAAAAACACAAACCGCCGGTGTGCACCATCCCATTGAAATACATTAGCCAAGCATTTTCCAAGGCGGAAGCGGTTTGCGGATCACTTCAAAAACCGCTCAGTGTGCACCAGGCCTGAAACAAACTCCTACTTGTACTCCTAATACTAACCCTACTACTGATATGCCTCACAGTATCCTAACCTGACCTACATTGTAGCCAAATTTTAGTTACTCTGTAGCTGAAAATCTAAAATGTAAAAGTCGAACACTGGCTCATAGCTATTGTATAGCTAAGCTCTGGCAAAACACAGCACTCAATTCATTCACTCTGACATCTCTAGCCTCAAAATTAGTATTGTGGTCTAATTGCCGAGTGGTGTCGCTCCCAGTTCACCTGATCCGGCACTAGGCCGCAGTAGCAAGATCTGTGTATCTGAAAATCCTAGATAAGTGGTCCAATTACGTTTTTGGGGGTATTTTTGAAGACAAACAGGTGACAACAGGTATTTGAGTCAATACAGTTATGTTTTAAAGAGGAAAAAATGAATCAATACATTACAAAGTTAGAAGTTAAAACATAGAAGAGATATCAAGAAATGTTGGATATCCGCCATGTAATTTGTTCACATTGTTTGATCCACAATCAGCCTGCATGTCAGTGGCATAGCAATTAGGGATGCAAAGGTTGCAACCGCATCGGAGCCCCTGGACTAGAGGGGCCCACAAGGGACCCTCCTTCTTCATCCATCTTATTAGCTTTGCATTAGTGCTATGCTGATAACGAACACCTCTATACAGTATGTGCATTGAATAGTAGTAATCCTTAACAAATTGATTCCTTACTCTAATTAGCCCTCTCTGAAACTGCAGCTGTCCTTGGCAGGTTTTGAGGTTTCATATCAATAGAGTTCTTAGGGCCCCATGCAGGGGCGTAGCAATAGGGGTTGCAGAGGTTAATCACTTGAAGGGTCTCGGCCTAACATTGTCCTTTCTTGGTGCGGCGGTACCGCTTGAAATGCCCACTTCTGGGAATCACTTCAGACTCTTCTTTTCTCTGTACAGCCTCACTCTCAGGACAGCTTTGATCACACTTGGTCTCCTGCCGATTCTCTGCCTCGTTCCGGGGGTTTTCCGCCAATGCTAAATCTTCAACAGGCTCAGGCCTAACTCTGCTTCTCTTGACTCTCTGTGGTTTGGGTGGTGGAAACCAGTAATCTGGCCAGTCTTTCTTGCTCTGTTCCACTCACTGCTCTCGTGTCCAGGTAAGTCGCTCTTCTGACACGTCTTCAGGTTCTGCCAAGTTCTTGTCACTGGTAGGAGGAGGTTGGATAGCTTGAAAGTCATTCACAGCTCCGAGTAGTTCTTCAGATCTCACTGGACTTTCTGTCTTTTTGGATTTCTGACCACAAAGAATCTCAAACACAGTATCATTTCAACTCATGCAGAAGTCAGGTTATTTTCATCGCTACCTTCAGGGGGGTAACCAAGTCTCATCACGTTGGTGGCCCCTGGGCCTTTCCTTCCTTCAACAAGGTCAAACTCAACCATCTCTCCATTCCTTAAACGGCGAAAATTTTCTCGAGTGTCATTGCTTGATAGCTGTCCAGTGTACAAACACATCTCTCTCCAAACGATCTCTGGATATGACTCCATATCCTCTTCGGCTATTGAACCAACTCACTCTTCCTCTCTCTCTAGAGATCAGGGCTTTTCGTTCTCCCTTTGTACTTCAAGGGGATCTTATAGGCTTTCACTGCACTTTGGATTCTCTCCACCCAGTCTCGTAGTAACATGTTGGTACCATCAAACTTTGGCAAGCAGGTCGCCAACAGGCCCACGGGTATCATGCAGACATTGCTTCGGGTCCTTCCCCTGCGGTTGGGTGCTTGTACCTGGAGACATGTCTTGACCTTCTTACTGTAGCTCTTCCTCCATCCTGCCGACTACTAGTGTTGGGCGAACACCTGGATGTTCGGGTTCGGGCCGAACAGGCCGAACATGGGCCAGATGTTCGGCATGTTCGGCCCGAACCCCAAACTCAGTGGAAGTCAATGGGACCCCCGAACATGCCCATTTTGGGGGCCCTATGGGGTCGCAGGCATAAGGGGGGAGCATGCCCCGATCGCGGGGGGGGGGTCGGAAATTCCCCCCACCCCCTCTGCTAGCGCTCCAGGCTCTGCCCGCTTCCCCATAAAAAAAGTTTAATGCAAGTTAAATAGTACCGGTGGCTGGCAGTGGAGTGAGGAGGAGGAGTCCGAGTAGGAGAGTGACGCGTTGAGGCCGGGCAGCGGGTGGTTCAGCGGTAGTACCCTTGTGGTACTTCCGCCCTTTCTCTGACCTCATGTCCTCTGCATACGAGGGTACGCGTCACGCGTACCCTCGTATGCGTCATCACGTAGAGGACGTGAGGTCAGAGAAAGGGCGGAAGTACCACAAGGGTCCTACCGCTGAACCGCCCGCTGCCTGGCCTCAACGCGTCACTCTCCTACTCAGACTCCTCCTCCTCACTCCACTGCCAGCCACCGGTACTATTTAACTTGCATTAAACTTTTTTTATGGGGAAGCGGGCAGAGGGGGGAGCGCTAGCAGAGGGGGTGGGGGGAATTTCCAACGCCCCCCGCGATCGGGGCATGCTCCCCCCTTATGCCTGCGACCCCATAGGGGGGCCGTATTCGACCGAACAGGGCCCTGTTCGGCCGAACAGGGGCCCTGTTTGGCCGGCCATTGAGCAGTTCGGGCGAACCCGAACAGTTTGGCCGAACACCATTAGGTGTTCGGCCGAACTCGAACATCACCTGAACAGGGTGATGTTCTGCAGAACCCGAACAGTGGCGAACACTGTTCGCCCAACACTACCAACTACGCCAAAATTATGTAACCCGTTTGATCCGTGAGCACAGGCACTCGGCTAAGTGAAATCTACCAGACACTGAATCAATCAGTTATCAAAATACACTTTCCTTGCACATCAAAGGTCAAATAACACAATCTTCTGGTCTTCACTGCCGGTGCATCGGTAAAAGCTGCAGAAGGAAACTGTTAGTTACACAGAAATTATAGTGAGGTACAATAGGTCTTCTCATACAACAATCAGCCTCTTTACAGCATATACAATTCACAGTACCGATGTTGGGCGTGGGCAGGGGATAAGACTGGTATACTGAGCAATTCAGTCAAGTATTGAATCAGTTCTCAGTCTCTCGCAACTAAGTTAAAGTTCTGTTGCTCAGCAAAACCTTAGGGGGAACTCTTGACAGTTCGCAATAGAGTACTGAGTAGTTTACAGCAGGGATGAGCAGAAACTACACCAGTGCGAATTTACGCATCGTAGTTCGCATCTACGCATCCTAGTTCGTAGGCGAAGTTTCAAAACTATGCTTACGAATTTACACGTAGCGAAGTACCGGTACGCGTAGCCTACGCCCACTATGCGTAGTTAACATGTGTATTGCGTAGTGAACTACGAATGCGTTACTCGCGGCTAATTTTCCGCATGCGATTATATGCATACAAATTTACGAATTGGAAAGGGGAATGTACGCATAGAAGGGTTCCCAGTATATGCAATTATAAATAAATTAATGCGTACAATTTTCTGCATACGGGCATAAGTACCCGCATACACTACGCTTCGCACTACGCGTAATTGCGTATTTTAACGCGTATTCTACAAAATGCATACAAAGCGAATATTTGTTTTCGAAGCCGTAGTTTGGCGAAGCGTAATTGCGTAAAACTACGCATATTTCCAGCGTAGCGAAGTTGGCTGACTACGACCATCCCTGGTTTACAGTTCATTGGTTGGTCCAATCAGGACATTCACCTTGCTCCAAGATCTTATATACTCTTTAGGTTGTATTTGTAGCACTCAATACACTCTTCTCAGAATACCTCCCCTCTAGATGGGCTCCCCAAAACACCAAACAAAATGAAAGATAAAGTAAATAATCAAAAAGAATTAAAGAAAAATAAAGATAAATAAAATAAAATATAAATTTTACCAATGCACCCCTCTATACCATCAACACCTTCCCACTACAATAGATCTTCGTTTAAGTGCACTTTATTGTTAAAGATGAATTTAGAGTTGATGCAAATCTTGTAATCCAAATCTGTTACCCTGTATCTTGCTCAGGTATCACCTAGTTGCTCCTGTAGCACACCTCAATATCACAAAATGTAATGTGACTCATACTCCACTCTTCCACTGTAATGCTGACAGGTTCACTTTAAATATCATACCCCTGTTCACTCTGCAGAACACATCGACTGAAGAACTTGTAACTTGTAACTCAACTCCTGACTCGAAACGAACTTGACAGGGACAATGTCTCTTTATCAATCTTTATCAACCAGATCTTAATGCTGGCGGGGGCTGCATCAGCTATGCGGGTACTTTAGGGAGGCTTATGACAGTCTATCCGCAGCAGCCAGGCCTGAACATGCAATGTACTCCTTATCATCAACAGTATCTTCTCTAAGTTCAATGTCGCTGTGTGTGGAAAGCTTTCTCACACTAACAGTCTCTAGTAACACCACTTTGAAACACACTAGGTGGCTTGGGGTTGGCCCTCAGGCCTATACTCATCTGTCTGTGGCCTCTGGTATGGCACGGGTCTAGGCAAGGTCCGCCTTCTCCGGCCTCCGGTCTGTCCAACCTGCTGCCGCTGTCCTTATTGGTATGCGCTGGTCTCTCTATGAATGCCGGGTCCCCTCCTACTTTCTCGGGGGGACTGCTACGGCTTCTCTGTGTCACCTCCTGCCCACTCCACACCACCAGCTCCTGGTGTAAGTCCTTCTCTCTCTCCTCTCTGGCGCGCTCTCTCTGGTCTCAGCCCGTTCCCTCCGGCTACACCCTGGTCTCTCCGCTCTTTGAGCCTGCGCAGTAACTCTCTGACTGGCCATGCAGGGTTTCTGGAAAGTTCCAGCAAATTCCCCTAATTTGCATATAGGATCACTTAGCAACAGTCTATGCGACCTCTCTAACGCTTACTCTCCCTCCCATGCGCCTATTGGGTTCCATAGACCTAGATACTCAGTGCTGCCATCTTGTGGCCATTTTTCAGAAGGCAAATCTGCAATCTTTTTGTAACCGTCTTTTGGGGGTTACACCTTTAAATCTTTATATTTTTATATGTATATATACTTTAGAATATAGATCCATTTCATAAAGCATTATGTATGTAATAAGTATGATATAAGAGTGTGTTTAGGATGATTGTAGAACCGTCAGCCACACAGCTGGCAGGAAGGACTGGCTGTATGGAACTGTGATTATTTAAATCTTTGCACTGGGCGTTTTCTCCAATGTGTCCCCACTGTGGACACCTGTATTGTCACAAATAACATGTTTTCCCCTTGATCATTGAACTGTTATTTCTTGTATATCATGTGATTTTCTGTAATTATTGTAAGATATTGCACATGTGCGAACTCTGTAGTTTGTAGGATATAAGGACCTGAGTGATTTCATAAAGCAGCCTAACGTGTGTGTGTGTGTGTGTCTGTGTGTGTGTGTGTGTGTGTGTGTGTGTCTCTGTGTGTGTGTGTGTGTGTGTCTCTGTGTGTGTGTGTGTGTGTGTGTGTGTGTGTGTGTGTGTGTGTGTGTGTGTGTGTGTGTGTGTGTGTGTGTGTGTGTGTGTGTGTGTGTGTGTCTCTGCGTGTGTGTGTGTCTCTGTGTGTGTGTGTGTGTGTGTGTGTGTGTGTGCGTGTGTGTGTGTGTGTGTGTGTGTGTGTCTCTGCGTGTGTGTGCGTGTGTGTGTGTGTGTGTGTGTGTGTGTGTGTGTGTCTCTGCGTGTGTGTGCGCGTGTGTACGTGCGTGTGTATTTTGTTAACCCTTTCGGTCCTGGCGCCAGGAACCTAAGACATCTGAAACCTGACTAGGCCGTAGTCTGGCTATAGTAGTGACAACTTCCTTTCAATCTCTTGTGCTTCAATCTAAAAACTTGCAGTGTGCAGGCTTTACCTGTGCAGTAAACACAAGCCAAACACACCATTCATTCTGTCTGGAAATATTTGAGCTCATATCTTCCAAAATCTCATTTGGCATTGCCTTTGACATACATTTCATAACAGGACATTTTCCTTTCATCTAAAATGATACTGGAAATATTCCAAACCATGTCAAAGCTCAACAAAGCCTCCTCAGACTGGGGCTGCCTGGGATTAATTCCATATTAAATCACAAGAAGTTGTGCCTTTATTAACAGAAGAATATAGAACACTGCAGCACACTCATTCCCAAAATCCAATTTCCAACGCACAATAATATATTCAAGAATGAAGCCTTGTGAGCCCGACTGTAATTTCTAATGGAGTGCTTTATCGAGTGCTATTTCATTTTCATGGCATTGTGTATTTAATTTTGAAAGCTAAATGTCAAAACTCCACCGAACAAGCAAAACAATTTATTCCCTTATAAAAGGCGACGTTTTAATAACTTAGAATGTGCGAGGAGTAAATGTTCCATTAAAAACACAGCTCTTCAGCCTATTTGCTGTTGCCAGATAATACAAAATACGGTGCTGATAAACAGCACAATGACATCCCAAAAAAGTCCAATTTAAAAAGTGTCACAAGGTCCCATATTGCTAATTCTAGCCACGTATGTTCTGAATTATTGACTTAAAGGTTGCTAGAGGCAAAAGCAATTGGAAAAACGGTGGGAGCAGGCATGTATGGGAAGCTGTCCTCATGCACACCACTCCCCCATTCTCCAATGCCCCCCTCCTTTGTCACCTAAATGCCCCCTGTACCCTCTTGTAGGTCAGTGAGTCGCTGGCCCGGCTGCACGCATCCTAGATTGAGCGTCCTCATGCACATGTGCAATGTGCTCCTAGGCCTCAAGCCAGCACCTACGCAACTCGCCAACCCGGAGGAGCATGCAGGGGGGCATTTAGGTGACAAAGGAGGGGGATGGAGGAGAATGGAGGTAGCCGTGAGCATGAGGACAGCTTCCCATACATGCCTGCTCCCTCCGTTTTTTTCCAATTGCTTTCGGCTCTGGTATTGTCAGGCTTGTCTGGTCAATGAATAAAGGTCAGGCTGTATGCCCATGTGACTGACCTATAGCCCAGCCCGTAACACCTGCGAAAACTCCTAGTAAATACTACAATACACCCTGCAGGTAGATGTAGCATACAGACTGACAGATAGTAATCCACCAACAGAATCTGATAACTTTAGTAATGCAATGGGTATCAATCAGAGGTAGCGTGGTCAGGATACAGGCAATAATCGGCAGCAGGAATCAAACAGAGAGCGTGGTCAGGAATGGATACAGGCAATAATCAGCAGCAGGAATCAAACAGGTTAGTGTGGTCAGGATACAGACAATAATCGGCAGCAGACATCAATCAGAGGTTAAGCGCACACCCAGCAAGCCAAAGCTAATGCTATCACGGGCGCTGACTGGGGATGCTCACCAGGTTTAAATACAAGAACTAACCAATCAAAAACAAACAGAATTGAACACAAACCAATAAGAATTCAGCGTGTCAGCTAATCAGCTGACACGCCAGCATGCGCGTGGTTACTGTATTCATCGGCAGAAAACGCATCCACCGCCTGTCCAATAAGAGCTGTGCAGCCTCCTGCGCTCCAGTGACGTCAGTGGCTTGCTGAGTCCCGGAAGTCAGAACCGCAGCTCAGGTCTCAGCATTCCGCTGCTGACATGCGCCGGTGGAACTTACAGGTATCCTTTAAATGGAAATTGTGGGATACACTGGAGAATCTGTCAATATTAGTACTGTTCATCTTAGTGCAGAGGATCTCTGTGCTGTTGTTGATGATACATCTGGTAGTAGACAGGTAAGTAAGGCTTGTTTAGACAATTAATTTCAATAGTTTAGGTTTTTAGTTGCAGTATTTGTGTACTGATCAGTAGTGATGGTCACGTCTAGGAGAACTTATGGAGAAGCATGTGATCACCTGATAGATTGCAAAGCTCTGATTTGATGTGATCACATCCTGTTTTAGCACATTATCCTGACTAGCAAATCAGAGACAGATCTATCACTTGCCCAAACTGATAGCATTTTTCTCCATGAGTTCTCCTAGACATGACCAATTGACCATCACTACTGATCAGGTGACTGGTCAGGCAGTTAGTGAATTGATTTGTATTGGATTGATCAGATTAATTATGTGTTCAATTTGCAGTCATAATTCAGCAGACATCTGTTCAATATTGAAAACTGCTGTGTGATAGCTCTTTTGCAATGAATATCCTAATATGGAAGTATCTGTCATCTTTTTCATTACTACTGACCATTAGTGTAATAACTGTGATTAAGTGGAACCAGTCCCCACAAGGTATAGCTATGTCTGGGGTGCAAAAACTGTCTTATTATATGTCCCATCCCACCCCAGCCACTTCTTCACAGAGACATGAAAGTGGTATGGGTGTTTACTTGATTATTTTTCACCACATCAGCTGTTGGGTCTCCTCTCTGCTGGCAGAAACATATTGAGCAGTAGATTTCCACTACCGGCTGGCACAGTGGAAAGACTTCCTAACCGTGCGTGAACTGCTCCATATTCCTCTAGACAGGTGTTTGACCACACGCTCATTTATTCCCTTCTTGCAGTCCTGCAAGCTGCCAAAGGAGACTGTTCAATTTAGGTGTAATGAGTGGCCAAAAGGCCATCCTATTACTGGAGCAGCCAATGGCTGCTGGGATTAGGGGGCCCACATAATTGGGCATTGCTACAATAAAATCCTGCCCCATCCAGTACATCCCAGCCAGTGATAGCATAGCATTTAGGTACTGTGTACCAAAGCTGCTAGGATGTACTGTAATTTCGAAATGCTCTTGTGGGACAATCTTGCTTGTACCTTTGACCACATTTTTGGATTGCCACCTGTATCGAGCTCTGCCTGTTCTGACTATGCTCTCGTCTTATCCCTAGTTTATGTCCCTTGCTAACTGATCCACTGTGTATGACCCATGGCTAGTTGCTGATTTTCAATTAGCCTATACCTAGGATTGCAAGTAATTTGATATCTTGTGTTTAACCTTTGTCCTTGACTCTGTCTCTGTTTGGCTCTTGTTCCATCGGTTTCCTCAGCTTCAGACCCTATATCTTGCACAATTAAATCCTGTGGCAACTAAAGTCAGGTAGTCCTTTCTCCCATTGAACCAGAGTCTTGTCTATAGGTTATAGAAAAATGGGGTATAGGGCCTAAAGAGAAGCTGGTGATTACCCGGAATTAGGGATGAAAAGGAACAGTTTTTCAAAATGTGAAACTGTCCCTGCCTGTACGGAGGCTCAGTCCGTGGCAGAAGGTGCTAACCTACTTATGTTGCTGCCTCTAGCCACTGTAGTTCATGCTACTCTCCATCATCACGACACTGCCAAACTACTTGTTGTGAAGGCAGAAGCGTTGGAAAGATGGGAAGTGGCTTGCAGTGCATCATGGAGTGGCAGCGGCATGGACAATGTCCTTCTGCCATGGACCTTACCCTCCCCCCCGTACATGGAAGGACAGTTCTACAATGCAATTCACAAATCTGTTTCCACTCATCCCTGGGATCCTTACATTCAATAAATACACAATTCATGAGTGAAAGCTAATAACACACTAAATCTAACCTAGTTAGAACATTAAAATATAACTTTTAATCAATCACTTAAAATGGGTTGTAGCCACTTATAAGCAATTAGTGAAATACTGTCAAGGAGTCGGGCCACCGATAAGTATGCTAGATGCTCAGATGTGTAGTGCTGTCTAGGTACATACGATCAGCCCTTCAACTGCTTGCTAATAGTACGAGCTGACTTACATATAAGATAAATACCCCACCACCAACCCTACATGTTTCACCCTCTTGATGGGGGCTTCATCAGGGGAAATAAAGTTCCCAGTGATAAGGTGCCAGTGCTAAGTGCAACAAGTACATTAAATATACATTTCAGATATAAAAAAATATCAAACAGCCTTTCGGCTTAAAGTCAGCAGCTGACTTTGAGCCGAAAGACTGTTATTTTTCATTTATCAGCGGCTACAACTTATTTCAAATGATTGATTAACAGTTATATTTTAATGTTTTAATCCTTCTCTAGGTTAGATTTAGTGTATTATTATCCTTACAGTCACTCATCCTAACTATTGCAGAATAATGTCATATGACCATGCTGAAGCCTAGTAGTAAGGAATAATTCCATGGTTATCAACAATGTTGTGGCTGAGGTATAATGAAATAATATGTTTTTAATGATTGCCATTTGTAGATGCCGTTTGTAGAGGAACAATTACACACAGCCAGGTGCAATTGTAAATCAGAGACAGGGATAAACCACTCCAAAGTAAGTATGGAGCTTACAGCCAGTTAGGGTAGAATGGCTTCAGTATTGTCAGGGGCATACCAATAGACCCTGCAAGGGAGGGAGAAGTTTGTTGTCCCTGCCCTGACAGACTGACAACTAAGGACACAGAGAGAAAAAAACTTTCTGCTCTCTGCACAATTGTTCTAATGACTGCATCTGCTCAGCCACTGATCACAAATTATACAAAGTTTTGTGGACAAACGTCCCTATTCAGTGTTCATTAGGGTCTTGTGTACACCGCTGCTCTACCCCCAGCCTCTCTACTCCTCCCCAAGTGCTGGGTACTGTAGTGATGCTTGAGGAGTATGGGTACAAAGAGAAAAAGCTTTCTGCTCTCTGCACAATTGTTCTATTGACTGCATCTGCTCAGCCACTGATAATGGATCATACAGTTTTGCAGACAAAGATTTGTAGACAGTCCCTATTCAGTGTTCATTAGGATCTTGTGTACAGTGCTGCTCTACCCCAAGTGTTGAGTACTGCAGTGATGCTTGAGGAGTCTGGCTATGGTTAGAAAAAGCTTTCTGCTCTCAGCACAATTGTTCTAATGACTGCATCTGCTCAGGCACTGATAACGTATTATATAAAGTTTTGTAGACAAAGATTTGAAGACAGTCCCTATTCAATGTGCTCTTGTGTACAGCGCCCAGCCCCCAAACCTCTCTACCCCTCCCAAAGTGCTCTGTACTGTAGTGATGCTGGAGAAGTCTGCAGAGCCAGTTCTGCTCCATCAGAGATGGACAGAGTGAGAGTTATAAGCTGAGGCTGGGAGCACACTCGTCTGTCAGTTTTCTGTGTGTGTTTTCTGCACACCATGGGCTTGATTCATAAAGCAGTGCTAACTGTTAGCACGCTTGTGAAAAGCCCCTATTCACACCTAAACTCAGTTCAGGCGTGATAAAATCAACTCGCACGCAAAGTCCCGCACAGCGTGGTGCGCACGAACTGTCGCACCGCGATGCGACAATAACGGCGCATCCGATGCGCCTATAATGTCGCATGGGGTGCAACGGGACTTTGCGCGCGATCTTATTGTCAAAACGGTGCTAAACTATCACGCCCAAAGTCTTTAGGTGTGCTAACTAGGTTAGCACTGCTTTGTGAATCAAGCCCCATGTGTTTCTGTTTATGTGAAAATATGCACGTTTTATCACAGGAGCTAATGTAATTGATAGAGAAAATGCTCCCATCACTTCACTGCTGTCTGTTTTTATCTGCATGGGGAAAACACATTCAAGTGTGCACTAGCCAATTGAATACCATTGGTTCTCAGTTTACCTGTGCAGAAAATGAGGGGGATGGTGGTAGGGGGGCCTCATGCAAAGTTTCACGGGGGGGGCAAGTTATTTCTAGTTATGCCCCTGGCTTCAGTCCATTTCAGACCTAATAACAGTACGCAGTTGCGTAGCTAAGGAGCTGTGAGCCCCAATGCAAGTTTTACATTGGGGCCCCCCAAGCACTCTATACATAACAATTGATACGGCGCACCAAAGCCTGCCAATGGCAACTACAGTGTCAGAGGTGCAAGAAGGGGATGGGGAACAGTTTGTTAATGATTACCACTATTCATAGTATGTATAGAAGTGATTATTATGAGCACAGGACCAATAGAGAGCCTATACTGTAGTTAAGGGAGGGCCATTTGGGGCCCCTCTGGCCCAAGGGCCCTGATGCGGTTGCAACCTCTGCAACTGCTATTGCTACGCCCAAGTACTCTAGTATCCAAATCACAGACAGTTTCTATGTTGGCAGAATGTACAATAACCATAGGACAACTTACTGAATGTGATTTTTCTTTCTTGCTTGCAGCAGTAACCTTAAAGATAGATCCAAACCATAGACGTCCTCTGTACAGTACCGAAAAGTGACTAAAACTATAGGAATACTAACTGAAATAAATGTCATTTTCTTAATAAAATAGTATATATTAAAAGCATATTTATTTCTATGAACTTCAGAACTGGTCAAAGCTAGTCCATATACTATAATCCTGAAGTCTGACTTTAGTTTCTCCTCAGGCTCCCTTCTGTCCAGTTCATTCTGGGTTACATTTTTTTTTTTTACATTCTATAGAATGTTACGATGTGTTTTCCTTTTGCACCTGTTCGAAGACATCTGGTTTTGTTTTGGCTCATTCCTATAGTGCTCATTAAACATGTGTGATTCAATGTAAGCATAAACACAAACGCACACACACATAATAAGAGACGCCCTCTAAATTGGTCCACCTTTAGATCTGAAAACAGTCAATATTCTTCTTTGCATGGACTCAACAAGTTGGTGATACTGTTACTGTGGAATGTTGGCCCTTGCTGACATAATGGCAGCTC
The DNA here is from genome assembly GCF_040937935.1 of Hyperolius riggenbachi. Taxonomy (NCBI): domain Eukaryota; kingdom Metazoa; phylum Chordata; class Amphibia; order Anura; family Hyperoliidae; genus Hyperolius; species Hyperolius riggenbachi. The sequence continues at coordinate 240,696,463 of NC_090651.1, read as the reverse complement.
TAAGTTGGGTCAGATTGGATGGTGGCATTTCCAAGCTTTGAAGTGATCTTTTGACTTTGACCCACACATGCTCAATAGGATTAAGGTTAGGTGACTGAGCTGGCTATGGAAGCAGGTTAAACTCTGATTGATGTTCCTCAAACCAGTCCGTAAATGACTAATGTCATCATTCCTGGGCCCAACAGACGTCTTTTCCTATTTTTCTGTGATAACAGGCACTCTTGATGGTCTCCTGCTGCTAAAGCCCATCCTTTGCAAAGTTTAACTTGTTGGGCTATGCTTTGTGATGCACCTGCATTGAATTCAGCTGTAATTTGTTGTGTTATTACCCTTCTGTTGCTGCGGACTATGTGTGCTACTCGACTTTCACCTCTTTCATTCACCAGCCTTTTTCGACCAGAATAGTCCTTATAGCTTGAAGGTTTTTTTTCCTCAACTGCCACTGCCTAAACACCAGATATACTGTTGGGCGAGAAAATCCTAAGAGTCATTGTTTTAGAGATGCTAGCACCAGCTCTTCTTTCTCTAATGATCATCCCTCATTCAAAGTCACTTAACCTCCCTGGCTCGGGCTAGTCACCGGGAGCTCAATGCAGAGTATAGCGTGCAGCAAGCGTTTTTACTCACTTCCCGGGGGATCCAGAGGTCGGTAGCTGTTCTCCTTCCTTCCTCTGAGGCTCTGAATCACTCTGGTGAGATAGCCATCAGTGATCTTACTAGAGTTACAGCACGGAGGGCGGAGGGACAATTGCAGCGCTGGAGCCCTGGTGGGTGAGTGAGAGCAGGGGCTGCTGCAGGCATTCTGGCGGCATGATTTTTTCCCCTGATTTTAGGAATGGAAATGTGCTGAAAAAACCCTAAAATCCGGAAATAATCATACCGCCAGGAAGGTTACATTTTTTGTCTTACCCATTTTGACATTTACTTCCATGATAACTATGTCGTCTGAATCTGACCGTTCCTTATATAAGCAACTCTGAGTTGTTACTCTATGTCACCGTTGGACTGGTTTATTTCAAATAAGGGGTGTCCTCTGCTAGGTTGTAGGATTGTTGTGTCCAGTGACCGTTGCTCGATCTTGTTCTTGTTTTCTGCCATCTTTAATGTTTTAAAGCTTTCATACTACACAGAAGTGATAAAATTGGCCAATCATTAGCTACTGAAAAACGGAAGAGTGTACATACCCTTCGTGTTGCAAACTGCTTAAAAGGGGTTAAAACCCATGGCGTTTTGTGTGTGTGTGTGCGTGCGTGCGTGTGTGTGTGTGTGTGTGTGTGTGTGTGTGTGTGTGCGCGCGTGTGTGTGCGTGCGTGTCCCCTTTAGTTGGCTGGTAGATATCTTGCTAGAAAATCCATGCGCAGGGAGAAGCTGAGAAGGTGATTGTCCCAGATTTGGCCACTAGAATTGATATACCACCCCATAAGATACTGGCCTTTACTGTTATAGAGCCTCCCTTTGGATATGGAGTTGTATTTTACCCAGCCTCTTCTTTCTAATTGTTATGCTGTCTGACGAAACATGTCCATGTGCATGTGAAACACGTAATTTGTAATGCTGATCTACAAACTTTAATGAAGGACCTGGTTGAATGAGTTTACTTGGCAATTTTCCTTGCACTGTATTTAGATCTCATTGTAACCAGCATTACCATGATTTACCTACATAAATGATTTGAGGAGACCTGGCCTTCATTGGTCACAGATCTGTTTGTTCCACTGTCTTTCTAATATAGTGTCCCCCGCTGCTACAATGCAAATCTTATTTTAAAATTAGTATATGCGTCTATCCAACCTCCTCTACCACCACCAACATAACCATGAGAGCACACTCAACAAGGCACTTTCTGGCTTTTGCCACCATAGTGACAAATAGTGCCTATGCAGCCAGTCTCTGAGTCTGAGTGTGGTCATGTAGTGTCCAGGACTATGTATGTTCTCTTGAGATTCTGTGGTCATGTGGAGTCCAGGACTGTGTATGTGCTCCTGAGATTCTGTGATCATGTGGAATCCAGAACTATGTTTGTCCTCTTCTGTGGTCATGTGGAGTTCACCACTATGTGTATTGTCCTGAGATTCTGTGGTCATGTGGAGTCCAGGATTATGTACGTGCTCCTGAGATTCTGTGATCATGTGGAATCCAGGACTATGTTTGTACTCTTCTGTGGTCATGTGGAGTTCATCATTATGTGTATTGCCTTGATATTCTGTGGTCATGTGGTGTCCAGGACTATGTATGTCCTCTTCTGTGATAATGTGGAGTCCAGGACTATATACATCCTCTTTTGTGTTCATGTGAAATCCAGCACTATGTGTATCCTCCTAAGATTAACCACTTGAGGACCACAGTCTTTTCGCCCCTTAAGGACCAGAGCCTTTTTCCCATTCAGACCATTGCAGCTTTCACGGTTTATTGCTCGGTCATACAACCTACCACCTAAATGAATTTTACCTCCTTTTCTTGTCCCTAATACAGCTTTCTTTTAGTGCTATTTGATTGCTGCTGCGAGTTTTAGTTTTTATTATATTCATCAAAAAAAACATGAATTTTGTCAAAAAAATGACTTTTTTAACTTTCTGTGCTGACATTTTTCAAATAAAGTAAAATTTCCTATACATTTGAGCGCGAAAGTTATTCTGCTACATGTCTTTAAAAAAAAAAAACATTCAGTGTATATTTATTGGATTGGGTAAAAGTTATAGCGTTTACAAACTATGGTGCCAAAAGTGAATTTTCCTATTTTCAAGCATCTCTGACTATTCTGACCCCCTGTCATGTTTCATGAGGTGCTAAAATTCCAGGATAGTATAAATACCCCCCAAATGACCCCATTTTGGAAAGAAGACATCCCAAAGTATTTAGTGAGAGGCATGGTGAGTTCATAGAAGATTTTATTTTTTGTCACAAGTTAGCGGAAAATGACACTTTGTGACTAAAAAAAAAAAGTTTCCATTTCTTCTAACTTGCGACAAAAAAAAAATGAAATCTGCCACGGACTCACTATGCTCCTCTCTGAATACCTTGAAGAGTCTACTTTCCAAAATGGGGTCATTTGTGGGGTGTGTTCACTGTCCTGGCTTTTTGGGGGGTGCCTAATTGTAAGCACCCCTGTAAAGCCTAAAGATGCTCATTGGACTTTGGGCCCCTTAGCGCAGTTAGGCTGCAAAAAAGTGCCACACATGTGGTATTTCCGTACTCAGGAGAAGTAGTATAATGTGTTTTGGGGTGTATTTTTACACCTACCCATGCTGGGTGGGAGAAACATCTCCGTAAATGACAATTTTTTTATTTTTTTTACACACAATTGTCTATTTACAGAGATATTTCTCCCACTCAGCATGGGTATGTGTAAAAATACACCCCAAAACACATTATAATACTTCTCCTGAGTACGGCGATACCACATGTGTGACACTTTTTTGCAGCCTAGGTGCGCTAAGGGGCCCAACGTCCTATTCACAGGTCATTTTGAGGCATTTGTTTTCTAGACTACTCACGGTTTAGGGCCCCTAAAATGCCAGGGCAGTATAGGAACCCCACAAGTGACCCCATTTTAGAAAGAAGACACCCCAAGGAAATCCGTTAGGTGTATGGTGAGTTCATAGAAGATTTTATTTTTTGTCACAAGTTAGTGAAAAATGACACTTTGTGAAAAAACAATAAAAATCAATTTCCGCTAACTGTTGACAAGAAATAAAATCTTCTATGAACTCGTCATACACCTAACAGAATACCTTGGGGTGTCTTTTTTTCTAAAATGGGTTCACTTGTGGGGTTCCTATACTGCCCTGGCATTTTACGGGCCCAAAACCGTGAGTAGTCGGGAAACCAAATTTCTCAAAATGACTGTTCAGGGGTATAAGCATTTGCAAATTTTGATGACAGGTGGTCTATGAGGGGGCAAATTTTGTGGAACCGGTCATAAGCAGGGTGGCCTCTTAGATGACAGGTTGTATTGGGCCTGATCTGATGGATAGGAGTGCTAGGGGGGTGACAGGAGGTGATTGATGGGTGTCTCGGGGTGGTTAGAGGGGAAAATAGATACAATCAATGCACTGGGGAGGTGATCGGAAGGGGGTCTGAGGGTTTGGCCGAGTGATCAAGAGCCCACACGGGGCAAATTAGGGCCTGATCTGATGGGTAGGTGTGCTAGGGGGTGACAGGTGGTGACAGGAGGTGATTGATGGGTGTCTCAAGGTGTGATTAGAGGGGGGAAATAGATGCAAGCAACGCCCTGACGAGGTGATCAGGGCTGGGGTCTAAGGGCGTTCTGAGGGTGTGGGCGGGTGATTGGGTGCCCTAGGGGCAGATTAGGGTCTAATCTGATGGGTATCAGTGACAGGTGGTGATAGGGGGTGATTGATGGGTAATTAGTGGGAGAGAACAGATGTAAACACTGCACTTGGGAGGTGATCTGACATTGGATCAGCGGGCGATCTATTGGTGTGGGTGGGTGATCAGATTGCCCGCAAGGGGCAGGTTAGGGGCTGATTGATGGGTGGCAGTGACAGGGGGTGATTGATGGGTGGCAGTGACGGGGGTGATTGATGGGTGATTGATAGGTGATTGACAGGTGATCAGTGGGTTATTACAGGGAAGAAGAGATGTAAATATTGCACTGGCGAATTGATAAGGGGGGGTCTGAGGGCAATCTGAGCGTGTAAGCGGGTGATTGGGTGCCCGCAAGGGGCAGATTAGGGTCTGATCTGATGGGTTACAGTGACAGGTGGTGATAGGGGGTGATTGATGGGTGATTGATGGGTAATTAGTGGGTGTTTAGAGGAGAGAACAGATGTAAACACTGCACTTGGGAGGTGATCTGATGTCGGATCTGCGGGCGATCTATTGGTGTGGGTAGGTGATCAGATTGCCCGCAAGGGGCAGGTTAGGGGCTGATTGATGGGTGGCAGTGACAGGGGGTGATTGATGGGTGATTGACAGGTGATTGACAGGTGATTGGCAGGTGATCAGGGGGGATAGATGCATACAGTACACAGGGGGGGGGGGGGGTCTGGGGGGTGGGTCTGGGGAGAATCTGAGGGGTGGGGGGTTTATCAGGAGGGAGCAGGGGGCAGTTTAGGGTTAAAAAAAATAGCATTTTTAGATAGTGACAGGGAGTGATTGATGGGTGATTAGGGGGTGATTGGGTGCAAACAGGGGTCTGGGGGTGGGCAGGGGGGGTCTGAGGGGTGCTGTGGGCGATCAGAGAGAAGGGGGGGCAGGATCAGTGTGCTTGGTGCAGACTAGGGTGGCTGCAGCCTGCCCTGGTGGTCCCTCGGACACTGGGACCACCAGGGCAGGAGGCTGCCAGTATAATAGGCTTTGTATACATTACAAAGCCTATTATACACTATCCGTGCGGCGATCCGGGTGCTAGTAACCCGCCGGCGCTTCCGAACGGCCGGCGGGTTACAGTGCGGGGATGGGGGCAGAGCCAGTCGCTGGCGGCTGATCGCGTCACGAATGACGCGATCGCCGCATAACCACGCCCGCCGCCGCCACTGCCGATGGGTGTATTGCGGTCGTTTGGGCCCAGCCCTTGCCGCCGCTCATCGGCTTAAGGCGGTCGGCAAGTGGTTAAGAAGGCCTTGTGTAGTAGCTGTGTACTGGGGGCTAGACCTTTCCTGAGATTCTGTGGTCATGTGGTGTGCAGGACTATGTATGTCCTCTTGAAATTCTGTGGTCATGTGAAGTCCAGGACTATGTATGTTCTCCTGTGATTCTGTGATCATGTGCAGTCCAGGACTATGTATGTCCTCCTGAGATGCTGTGGCCATGTGGAGTGCAGGACTATGTATGTCCTCTTCTGTCATCATGTGGAGTCCAGCACTATGTATGTCCTTTCTGTGGTCATGTGGAGTCTAAGACTATGTATGTCCTCTTCTGTGGTCATGTGGAGTTCAGAGCTATGTGTATCCTCCTGAGATTCAGAAGCCCTTGTGTGGCAGCTGTGTATTGGGGGGCTAGACCTTTCCTTTCACTTTTCACTCAGGTACAGCTGAATTGGACCATGGGGTGGTGATTCCAGATTCCAAGTAACAGTGCATTTTAGATGTGGAGAAGCTGTGGGCTTTATACTTGATTATGACTTGATGAAAAACAGAAGCGTTAGACCGGTAATACATGCTCCCTCTACTCTAAGTATTTCAGTGTTAATTTTCAATTTTGCCTTGCCATTAATAAGTTATACAGTGACAAGTTTGCTTTTCATACACCAGGCTGACAGGCAGATTGGCTATCATTGCCTTACATGCCTTTGGCAAATCATTACTCATAAAAAAATAATTGCGTTACATTGGTATCAGTGTGAAGGTAATGAGTGTGCAGGTTGGTACACATTCTCAGCAGTGGCTCTGAAGGCTGTTGTGTGTTCCCCGTGCAGCGTTACACCTCACCTTAATTCCATTGATCTCAGTTTACCTGCCAGAGGGGCTGAGCTTTTCCCTTTTGTTGCCAGACTGCATTATGTGAGCAATCTCCATGCACAGGCTGCCAGGATTATTCCAGCAACTGGGTTAGCTCACGTCGTGCACAAGCCCCCAGCACCGTTTTAGCTGTGCTACAGTAAATTGTTTCCCTAATGAGCTGGCATGAGGTCAGATCCGCACTGATTAGCCTTATATAACTCCTTCCCCCCAGTACAGTAAATAAAGTTCACATTTCACATCAAGGCAGAACCTTCCAGGTAAATGTATACAGTTTAATTATGTATTGAGTATTTGTGCGTGAAAAAAATATTTCTCTAGCCACACCTCATGTTCATAACCAGGGCAGGTTCTTTTTTTTATTTTTTGAGAGAGAGAGAGAGAGAGAGAGAGAGAGAGAAAGAGAGAGATAAATTGATTGTGTGTCTTCTCCATAACAGTCCATAACATATAACTGTCACTAATATATAATAACTATCCACTTCACTTTGTGCAGAATGGAGTGGCGGCAAATTGGAGACCAAGCTTGAAGGTGGGCATACACCATATGATCGATTTTCCCCCCAAAAAATCGAAAGCTTATTTTTTCATTCATTCGAGAAATCTGGTTGATTTTCCATTTTTATTCAATAAAAGAAGATTGTGAGTGTTGGATTTTTCTGATACATTTTTATCAATTGTATGGTGCGTGTAACAGTGAAGCATACGTTTCGTCAACTGTATACACTGGCGTAACAATAGGGGATGCGACCCCTGCCATCGCGGGGGGCCCGGGGCCCCCCTAGGGCCCGCTCGGGGACTTTTTGGGGGCAGGAGGGGTCGCAGCATAAGAGGAGAGCTGTGGCCGCAGATCGGTGGGGAGGGGGGAAATCCCCCCCCCCTCCCTCACCTCGGGCTCTCCTCTCAGCGACACCCTCCTGCAAACAATCATTGGTGGTGCTCGTGGCAGCCACAGCGGCGGCGGCGGCAGGCAAGCTGAGCACATACCTCCTTCTGGCCGGTCTCCGATCACTAAGTGCTTTATGGAACTTCCTGTGTCAACATATGTGCTCAGCTTGCCTGCCGCCGCCGCTGCTGCCACGAGCACCACCAATGATTGCTTGCAGGAGGGGAGTGCTGAGAGGAGAGCCCGAGGTGAGGGAGGGGGGGGGATTTCCCCTCCCCACCGATCCGCGGCCACAGCTCTCCTCTTATGCTGCAACCCCTCCTGCCCTCCTGCCCTCCGGGGGGGGGGGGGGGGGGGCGGAATTTTTTTGCAGGGGGGCCCGGGGCTTTCTAGGTACGCCCCTGACTGTATACTTCACTGCAAGCAACACAATGAATAGATATTGGGGGGCTAAGACTTTTCCATTCTGTAGCATTTCTGCTATTTCAGGGAATGCAATACCCACTGTAAATCTAGCTTTATACTATGTGCAAATTTGCATGCATTTTCTGCTCTATAACAAAGCGCATGTGATTCTAATAAGTGTGCTTCATGCCTTTTAAGAGCCATTTCCATTATATACAGATTTGCAGTGTTTCCCAGCATGTGAGTGGAGCAGGGAAATGCTGCTTATTTCTTCAGTGTCTAGATCGCACTTCAGTTCGAATGTGAATGGCCAGGGGCGTAGCAATAGGGGGTGCAGAGGTAGCGACCGCATCGGGGCCCTTGGGCCAGAGGGGCCCCGAAGGGCTCTCCCTCATCTACATTATTACCTCTCTATTGGTCCTGTGCTCATAATAATCATTTCTATAGATGCTGTGAATAGTAGTAATCATTAACAGACTGTTTCCCAGCCTCTTCTTGCACCTCTGACACTGTAGTTGCCATTGGCAGGTTTTGGCATGCCGTATCGATTGTTATGTATAGAGTGCTTGGGGGGCCCCATGTAAAACTTGCATCGGGGCCCAAAGCTCCTTAGCTACGCCACTGTGAATGGCATGCTGCAGATTTCTGCAGCACGCAGCCAAATCACTTTAGCCATGCATGTCACAGCTCAGCCATTTGGGCTGCGGCTACGCAGCATAATGGGAGCTGCAGCCAAATCAGAAACAGTCGTGGCTCCCAGGGGAAATAAGCCCTAAGCCATGCAAGCAATGGATTTCGCTGAGTGTACACCAATGTAACACAGATTGCTGTTCACTGAAGCTCTCACCCTCCATGTTGTTTGCTTTCATTTCCATCAGACATTTCAGACAATTAAATAATTGTCCAATGAACGTGTCTCCTGAAAGCTTAGTAGGGAGTAGGGATGATTGGAATGAGCAAATTCTGTTCCGCCGGAATTGCAGAATTACGCCAGCGCTAAATTCAGTCGCCATTACATTTCTGTGGAATTTCGCGAATTTCATTCCGTCTAAAAAATTTAAGTAATCGCAAATGAAACCTTGTTTATGCTAAATGGTAGCCCATGGGACCTAGTGGCTGTTCCCCCGGTCATTTTTTTAAATTGCTTTAATTTTTGATTTTTGATTTTTTTTTTCAGCAGGAGTTGTCGCTTAAGCTATGGGACCTAGCGATGGTCCCATAGTGGTCATTTTGGCGCCGCAGGAGGTGTCGCGTAAGCCATGGGACCTAGCGGTGGTCCCATGGCGGTCATTTGGCGCCGCAGGAGGTGTCGCTTAAGCCATGGGACCTAGCAGTGGTCCCATGGCGGTTATTTTGGTGCCGCAGGAGGTGTCACGTAAGCTATAGGACCTAGCGGTGGTCCCTTGGCGGTCATTTTGGCGCCGCAGGCGGTGGTCCCATGGCGGTCGTTTTGGCACCGCAGGAGGTGTCGCTTACGCCATAAGACCTGGCGGTGGTTCCATGGCGGTCATTTTGGCGCCGCAAGAGGTGTCGTGTAAGCTATAGGACCTGGGGGTGGTCCCATGGCGGTCGTTTTGGTACCGCAGGAGGTGTTGTTCCGCAGGAGGTGTCGCGTAAGCTTTGGGACCTGGCGGTGGTCCCATGGGGGTGGTTTTGGTGCCACAGGAGGTGTCACGTAAGCTTTGGGACCTGACGGTGGTTCCATGGCGGTGGTTTTTGCGCCGCAGGAGGTGTCGCGTAAGCTTTAGGACCTATACAAAATGGTTGGGATAGGTGAGATAACTAGGGAGCTGGTTGCTAACATAGGATTGATTGGTTTTTGTTAACACTGTAATTGGTGCTGAAATAATTCCAATTTTCATGCAGAAATCCGTTTGGGTGGTTTTTGTAAGCCTTTGATTGGTGCAGAAATTCCGATTTTCATGAAGAAATCCTGTTATTTTCACTAACTTCTTCTAGGGGCTTCCTTGTGATTGGCTTACAAAATTCCGCATTCCACCGGAATTACGCATCGTTCCGCGGAATAGCGCTAAGGCAATTCCGTTCCGATGCGACGGAACAGAATCACCAAATTCCGTCCGGAATCGTGGAAAAAAGAATTCCGCGGAATGCGGTGAGCATTCCTAGTAGAGAGTTTCGGCACAGTCAAAAACTTTGTAACCTGTTTCTAATACCTTATCCAGCTGAGGACATGCAGTCAGTGGAACAATGGAGAGAGAGTAGAGTTTTTTTCTATGAACCCTGCTAGCAGTCTCTGCTCTGCATCATTCTGTGTATATTTGCTAGATGCCACCCTCTAATTGCTCTATAATTGCCACCATCCTGAAGCCCAGAATTCACATAGCTGCATACAGGAGCAGGCTGTCTCGGCTCTGCCTGTTCAGTAAGCCAGCACTAATTCAGTAGGAGACCTTTGGCAAGTCTCCCTTACACTGCTACTGCCAATAGAGCGCGCCCTAGTGGCTGCTGCTTTGCACTGGCGCTTTGAGTCCGCAAGGAGAAAAGCGCAATATAAATGTTATTTGTCTTGTCTTGTAAAGAAGAACATTAGTGAAAAATACAGAGCCTGCAATGTAAGACTCTCTTTTACTGCTGCAAGGACCAGCACATAGTAGGGTAAACAACTCACCTGCTTGCCCGTAATCCATTTGATGTCATAAACTCCATCCCCCTCCTCCGCAACACCACTGTGGCATAGCCACGGCTATGAAGGTAAGCATGGCCACAGAGTTTCTAAAAATGTATGGAAAAAATGGCCATTACTGTCTTGCCGATAGAAGGGGATGAGTTTATGACATCTAAAGAATTAGTGGCGAGCAAGTGAGTTATTTACCCTGCGACCCACCGATTCTTGCAGCAGTCATAGAGAGCCTTAGATTACAGGCTCTTGCACACACTTATTTTTTTTCACCAATTGTCAACATTAAAGGATTTGTGGTTTTCAAATTAGTATGATAAATAAATCCAAATTGTCTCATTCAGGAATCATACTATGAGCAAATGCATACATCCTTTTCAAGTGTCAATAAGACAAGACAAATAACATTTATATTGCCCTTTCTCCTGGCGGAATCAAAGCGCTTGAGGTGTAGCTGCTAGGGCATGCTCGGTAGGCAGTAGAAGTGTTAGGGAGTTTTTCCCAAGGACTCCTTACTAAATAGGGTCTGGCTTACTGAATAAGAAGAGCCAAGATTCAAACCCAGCTCACCTGCATCAAAGGCAGGACCCTTACCTATTACACCATCCATTCCAGGCACAGCATAAAACCAGCACTAAGGTGAGCTGAATCATAAAAAAATGTTTTTCAGGGTCTTTTACTAACCTTATCTTTACAGTATAATAACTGTTCATCACACTGCAAGTAAATAAGGTACTAAAATTAAATTATTTCTCATTAACCTAACCCTGACACTACTTTCCACACATTCTTTTTTGCAATCTGGGTTCTTGTGTTGCTGGAAACCCTGTGGGAGCATAGAAATATTCTGGTCTCTGAAGAAGGGCAAAGCAAAACGGCCACCAAATGCACTATAGGGGAACGTATGGTAAGCCACCGCAAGTCTGAGGCATATTTAGCTATTTGAAAAAATGGGAGAGATGTGTACAGTGGTATGGAGAGACTATTTCATGCAGCTTTGAGCACAACATGGGAAACAGCCCAAAAATGAGACTGCATAACTGGCGTCAAATTTGGTGCAAAATACTGAAACATTAAGGAAGAAACAGAGGGGAGAGCTGACCAAATAACCTAATACATGAAAGCTTTAAAACTAGTCGACCTAAACACGACAGGAAGTGTTTGGACGATTTTTAAGCAAAAAGTAGACCTATGTGATTAGATGTAGGAAGAATGTTTGAGTGTAAGAAAATGCTGATTGAGTAGAGGAGATGAATGTTTGATTATGTTGATGAAAAGAAAAATCTTCCTCAGAAAAAGCATACTGGTATAGAAACGAGAAAACCAATGATGATAGTACAGCTCAACATAGGAGCACAGCAATGAAGCTATGTTTTCTCACAGTTGAGCAAGTGACTTATCTGAGGAAAAAAGAAAAACCAAAAAAATAAAAATAAAAAAAGGAAAGAAAAAAAAAAAAAAAAAAAAAAAAAAAAAAAAAAACATGGGAAATATGGAAATCTTTCCATTTACAGCTTTCTGTGATATCTTAATCCTGCTTACACTGATTTGTAGTCAAAAGGGTTCGTTCCTTTTCCTCCCAACAGCAATACTGGCAAAAAAACAAACCCCTACATTCAGTTCCATACTAAAGATGTTACAGTAACAAGTTCATACATTTTCATTAAGGACATACTTAAGGTTAAATACCATCTTCCCCTTTAAAAACAAGTATTCTCCTATGATTGTAATTGTTGATATGCTCCAGTTTTGTATATATATTTGTAGGCCTGAAAGCCTAACGTTATGTATTTGTGACTGCTCACTGCTGTAACCCATTTATATGAAAAATATAAAAATCTAATAAAATGCATAGCTCACAACAGTCCCGAATTGGGCAGGACAATCCCAGGATCAGCCTCCATGTCCCGGGTCCTGCTTCCTCCCTATAACCTCCCAATTTCCTCCTCCCTCCTTTGCTCTCATTCTCCTCCCCCCCCATCCCCCTCTGCAGCCTGCAACACTGTCTGATTGATTGTGGAGCTCCTGTCCTCCTCCTGCTGCTTACCTCACCCCCAGTTCTGCCTCATGCTGCTGTGTCCAGGGGGTAAGCATCTTCTCTTCTCTTACGTTCAGCAGCTGCTGCCTGTGTATAAGCAGGAGAGGAGTGAGCTGCCTGCAGCCACTCAGTGCTGCCTGTGTCTCCCATCAATATAGTGCCAGATGTTTTCTGCAGGACGTTACAGACTGCATGGCTCTGCACTGGACAGCACACACTGGGCTTGATTCACAAATGAGTGCTAACTGTTAGCACGGGCGTTTTCGCGCGAATTTTCGCATTGCGCGCGATCGCGAATTTTCACGCGAAACGATAACGTTTTCGCGCGCAAACGCGAATTTTACCACGAAATCGATATCGAAAATTCGCGATCGCGCGCAATGCTAAAATTCGCGCGAAAACGGCCGTGCTAACAGTTAGCACTCTTTTGTGAATCAAGCCCACTGTATGGCTGCAGACAGCTCTCCTCTCCATCCATCCACACACACAGCTTAGTGTTTCTGCTACATATCTGGGGAGAGAGGGAGCAGGGAGGACAATTAGCTGTAATAGAAAGGTGGAAAGCAAGGACAGTGTGCCACTGGAAGGGATAGTGGGTACTGAGGCGAGGGAAACAGAGTGGGTGTTGTGGGGGAGGGGTGCAGGGAAGTACCGTATGAGATGCTATTGGAGAGAGGAGGTCAGTAAGAGTTAGCACCTACTACCCACAGCTGTTTAGCCTCCACTTTAATGTAATAGCGCTCACTCCATTCCAACTCATCACCCCCTGTGACTGGCCACCCACAACAAGTTGTAATTGTAAACTTTATTTCCATCCACTAAATTCATGTGCTGCTTATTTTAATGGGAATTATAAATATGTCTCTTTCTCTTAGAGTTGTTTCAAATTGCAGGTGATTCCATGGTGTTTGCCAAATTGCTAGCACAGTGGCTCCCTATGGGAACATTCAGACTGCATTGCACAGTGTTTGCAATAGCAAATACGTTGCTTGCAGCTCTTTGGGAGTGATCGTGAAAAAGTGCAGCAAAATGGGTGTAAAACAGCCCTTGAACTCTTTATAGAATAAAGCAGAGGGACACCAAGCGCCCCAATAGTGTAATGCGTCTTGGGGACAACAAATAAATGAGAAGTTAAGATGATACTTACAAACCAGGGTTACCAATAGGCAACCACTATATAGGAAGGTGGGGAGAACAATCCTGACCCCACTCAGGAATAAAAAGTCGCTCTCTGTAGACAGGAAAATAGGGTAACAACCTTCCACCCAGGGTGGACTCAATATAGTGTACAAGACACAGAGGCGCCAAAAGAATAAAAGGTAATTAAATGAACTTAAAAAACCAACTGGTTAAACACAGGAGGCAGCGGTGATCTTACCCCCTCCAAACAGACACAGGCAAGGACTGCGATTCAGACAGTCAACAATTTATTCGGAACTCCAAAAAACAATGCAACGCATTTCACGGGCCATACATCCCGCTTCCTCAGGCAAAATACAGTAGGAGTCACAGCATCTGTATTATATCAGCGAGCTCGGCAAGCTTGGCGCCTCTGTTACAGAGGCGCCGAGCTTGCTGATATAATACAGATGCTGTGACTTCTACTGTATTTTGCCTGAGGAAGCGGGATGTATGGCCCGTGAAACGCGTCGCATTGTTTTTTGGATTTCCGAATAAATTGTTGACTGTCTGAATCGCAGTCCTTGCCTGTGTCTGTTTGGAGGGGGTAAGACCACCGCTGCCGCCTCTGTTTAACCAGTTGGTTTTTGAAGTTCATTTAATTACCTTTTATTCTTTTGGCGCCTCTGTATCTTATACACTCTTTATAGAATGCATGTTTTGGGTTGTGGTGAGGGCGTGGTTAGAGTTGTGGTAGGGGCGTGTCCCTCTTTCTTATCACAAAAAGTAGGGATGTACGAAAATGTTTGAAATATAAAGTGCTCCTCTCCAATAAAACCCCCTTCTTTTTGGTCTACCCAGGTTTAGTCACAAATTGGTGGCATGACAATGACAGTGACTGCCAAAATAAAGAAAAACATTCCCCTTTTATTCATAAGCCCTGCTATATGCAAAGTAAATTAGTTTGGAAGCAGTCGTACAAAGAGGTGGAATGACACAGAAATAGAGTTGGGCCGAACGGTTCGCCTGCGAACGGTTCCATGCGAACTTCCGAGGTTCGCGTTCGCGTCCCGCAGGCGAACCTTTGCGGAAGTTCAGTTTGCCCCATAATGCACCATGGAGGGTCAACTTTGACCCTCTACATCACAGTCAGCAGGTACAGTGTAGCCAATTAGGCTACACTAGCCCCTGGAGCCACTCCCCCCTACTAAAAGGCAGGCAGCGGCGACCATTACGGTCACTCGTGTGCCTGCATTAGTGAGAGTAGGGCGAGCTGCTGCACACTCTCTCTCATAGGGAAAGATTAGTTAGGCTTAGCTTATCCCTGGCTGCATACCTGTTCTGTGAACCCACCACTGCATACCTGTTCTGTGAACCCACCACTGCATACCTGTACTGTGAACCCACCACTGCATACCTGTTCAGTGAACCCACCACTGCATACCTGTTCTGTGAACCCACCACTGCATACCTGTTCAGTGAACCCGCCACTGCATACCTGTTCTGTGAACCCACCACTGCATACCTGTTCTGTGAACCCACCACTGCATACCTGTTCTGTGAACCCACCACTGCATACCTGTACTGTGAACCCACCACTGCATACCTGTACTGTGAACCCACCACTGCATACCTGTTCAGTGAACCCACCACTGCATACCTGTTCTGTGAACCCACCACTGCATACCTGTTCTGTGAACCCACCACTGCATACCTGTTCAGTGAACCCGTCACTGCATACCTGTTCTGTGAACCCACCACTGCATACCTGTACTGTGAACCCACCACTGCATACCTGTACTGTGAACCCACCACTGCATACCTGTTCTGTGAACCCACCACTGCATACCTGTACTGTGAACCCACCACTGCATACCTGTTCTGTGAACCCACCACTGCATACCTGTTCTGTGAACCCACCACTGCATACCTGTACTGTGAACCCACCACTGCATACCTGTTCAGTGAACCTGCCACTGCATACCTGTACTGTTCAGTGAACCCGCCACTGTATACCTGTTCTGTTCAGTGAACCCGCCACTGCATACCTGTTCTGTTCAGTGAACCCGCCACTGCATACCTGTTCTGTTCAGTGAACCCGCCACTGCATACCTGTTCTGTTCAGTGAACCCGGCACTGCATACCTGTTCTGTTCAGTGAACCCGCCACTGTATACCTGTTCTGTTCAGTGAACCCGCCACTGCATACCTGTTCTGTTCAGTGAACAGTTTGGTGTGTCAGTGTGAAGCAGTACCTTAAATACACTACCTGATTGATGTATACACATGCAAGATGTTTTAAAGCACTTTAGGCCTGTCATTTAGCATTCAATATGATTTCTGCCCTTAAAATGCTGCTTTGCGTCAAATCCAGATCTTTCCCGGGGACTTTTGGCGTGTATCCCACTCCGCCATGCCCCCCTCCAGGTGTTAGACCCCTTGAAACATCTTTTCCATCACTTTTGTGGCCAGCATAAAATTTTTTTTTCAAAGTTCGCATCCCCATTGAAGTCTATTGTGGTTCGCGAACTTTAACGCGAACCGAACCTTCCGCGGAAGTTCGCGAACCCGGTTCGCGAACCTAAAATCGGAGGTTCGGCCCAACTCTACACAGAACACAGCAGAAACTGATTCTGGATGATGATTGATTTACAACACTACTATACATGAGTGCCTGTTTGGCAAATACCCAAATGCTGACTGACTGTACTAAGATCCTTCAAATCCTTGCTAAGACTCTTCAGCAGTAAACCAGTCCACAGTGTCCTTTTATCTAGCGGTTATCTGTCAGCAGCAAACTTTCTGACTAGCTACGGTAACTCCCAATTCCACTGTAAAATAGATGCTTGAGGGTCACATGTATGATCTTTTATAGCTTGGGTGTGACCAAATGCCAGGTGATAACAGTGACCAACAGACCCACCCCACCCCAAATTTAGTTGCCCATCATCAAGGCTTCCATGGGAAATAATTAGTAAACCACTGCACCAGGGAATTATGAAATTTAAATTTCCGACCAGAACAGGAGAATATTCAGGTATGCTTGGAAACAAACAGGTTTCCAAAACACAGGACAAATTAACCTTTTCCCCTAATTTATTTAAATATTTATATTGCACAGACATATTACGCAGCACTGTACAGAATATATTATCTTGTCACTAACTGTCCCTCATAGGGGCTCACAATCTAATCCCTATCATAGTCATATGTCTATGTATGTAACGTGTAGTGCATGTATCATAGTCTAGGGCCAATTTAGGGGAAAGCCAATTAACTTATCTCTATGTTTTTATGATGTGGGAGGAAACTGGAGTGCCAGGAGGAAACCCGCAGACACAGGGAGAACATACAAACTCCTTGCAGATGGTGACCTGGCGGGGATGCGATTGTGAAACCCAGCACTGCAAGGCGAGAGCGCTAAGCACTATGCCACCGTGCTGCCCAACAATTAATATTATTATTATTATTATTATTATAATTATTAAAATTAGAATAATATCCTTGAAAGGTGAAAAGGTGACAAACCATAAATAGACAGGATAAATATATGTGTCTGTAATGCCACCCCCCACGGCTCTGTTCTACAGCAATCTTTCCCGAACCAGGCCCCAACCCCCTGCCCCTGAGTTGGGACCTTTAAACCGGAAACACTTTTTCTCACGCATGCACAGTTTGGGCCATTTGCTGCGCACACATATGCAGTTTTGTCCTATAAGACGCTGTGGCCAGGCTCCTGGTGGCCTCTTAAATGGAGCGCATGCAATCACAGCTCTCACAGCAGTGCATGGGAAGATACTCCTGGAGCATAGTGTTTTTGGTTCAAAGGTCCTGACCCAGGGGTTGGGGCATAGTCTGGAACCAATTGCAGAAGAATAGAGCTATGCAGTGGTGAATGGAGGACGCGGCCCTCCTCTGTGGAGTATTACACACACATGTACGTACCCTGTTTATTTACAATTTCACCACATATATCCTTTAACATAGAGCCAAAAGTGACCCCTTTATAAGGGGCTGGTAATTGAATTTCCCGCTACATCCTACATGATGTGAGGTAATAAGAAGCTTGCATGTTTTGAGCTTTTTATCACCTTAAAATGCATATTGCCCATTGGCCCTTATTCAATTCATTTTTTCTCCAAAGTTTTCTCCTAGGAGATAATGTTTTCATCTACTGTTTAAAATAACTTCTTAGCAATTTGCGGTTGGAAAAGTACCAAAATATACTTTTCATAGGTTTCTACATAATCAAATACACCTTCCCCCCTCAAAAAAACCTCTCTTTCAAAGACTATCCTAACGTACTATTTATTTACAGCATGCTTACCGCTGAAATACCTCATGTTTTACCTCACTTTATGCATTTACCTCATGTTTGGAAATGGAGAAAAATCTTTCGGAATTGCTAAAAAAAAAATGGAAAATACCTCATGAGGTATTTTACCTACAAAAAATATTTACCTCACATAGCTACCAGAATTGAGGCCAAAGTAAGGTAAATTACTCCAGATGGGGACAAATAAAGAAATAAAATCCTCAGATCTGTTCTAATCTGTTTCCAACCTAGTCAAAACTTTTTAAAACTTCCAGGGTTTTGCCTTTCTTAAATATGTGTGCAGTATGGGAAAGCCAAAGCAGCCCACTGGTGAAATATTCAGCAACCCAGGAAGGAAAGTACAAATTTCTTTCCTTAAAGTGGACCCAAATTAAAAATACAAGATTTCAGAAATAAAATCTATTTTCTAAATTATAATAATAAATAGCAGCCTTTTTTCAGCTGCATGATGACAAATATAAAATATTTTACATTTATTGGAGGAACCCCTCCCTTCCTTTCAAATTGCCGGGATTTTTCCGGCAAACTGGTGGAGTAGATGGTGTCCGGCATAGGAGGAATTGCTAATGGCTGCCCCCAGTATAACCCTAGCTATGAAAAGAGAAGGGTGAAAAGCATGCACTGAAATGATCATATGTTTGAAGAAGTGTTTATTTATCTTTGTATGTGTCAGAGTGGTGCAACTAAATACTTTTAATTAAAAAAATGTTTGGTTTGGGTCCGCTTTAAGGTAGCCATACACTGGTCGATTTGCCATCAGATTCGACCAACAGATAGATCCCTCTCTGATCAAATCTGATCAGAGAGGGATCGTATTGCTACCTTTACTGCAAACAGATTGTGAACCGATTTCAGCCTGAAGCCGTTCACAATCTGTTGTGGTGGTGGTGGTGCTGCCGCCGCTCCCCCCGCCCGCATACATTACCTGCTCCGCCGGCGCGACTCCAGTACCCAGGTCCCAGCTGCTCTGTCTCCGCTCTGGTCTCCAGGTCCGGCATGCTTTACTTCTTCCTGCCCGGCAGGAAGTTTAAACAGTAGAGCGCCCTCTACTGTTTAAACTTCCTGCCGGGCAGGAGGAACTGAAGCATGCCGGAGACCTGCGCAGGCACAGAGCAGTGGTGACCGGGGGTAGTCGCGCCGGCGGAGCAGGTAATGTATTGCCACTCTATTGCGTCGGTCGTCGGGCACTCGAATGCCGCTAGCGACGCGCTCCCTACCGGCGGGCGATCAACGGTAATTTTCCGCACGGTGCGATCAACGGAATCGGACGAAATGGATCAAAATTCGGCGTGTAGCGCGAACTATTGGCAGCAGATTCGATCCCAGTGATCGAATCTGCTGTCGAAATAGCGGCAAATCGGGCCAGTACAATCCACAAAGCTTTGCTCATAGCTTCATTGTTCTCTGGATGGCTTGGATGTCCTAGACCTAGTCTTCATCAAAGCAAAACATCTAATTACAACAATGGGCTGTCTTGCTTCTTCTGCCATAACAGATAGGATCAAGCAACATCAGCCCCCATTCAGGGCAGTGTGGAGGAGTAAAGGAGCAATTGGCAGCTTGCATTTCTGATGTTATCATCTTGAGAAAGTTTTTGCTGCTGAAAGGCTTGGAGAATAGATCACTTTCAAATCAACAGCACAGTAAAATGTTTTCTGCAGCTAGAACTGTGGCTGAATAGAATTTAATCACTGTGGTCTGACAGTATATATTATCCTTGTAAAGGGAGATCAGTGAGAAGAGTAAAGACGTTGCTTGTTGCCAAGTTCAAATGGAATTTTAAATTCAGACGTGTTATTCTAAGGTGGAAATAGATAAGATGTAGATGAGCAGCTATGCAGGCCCAGGGTCAGAATACAGAGCTCGTTTATGCGGCACTGGAGCCCTGGGGCAAAGATAACCTGCCCGCCCCACCCCCCATCCCCAAAGTAGATTCCCCTGACTGCTCCTGGGGCCTCTGCATAATTTGTGGCTTCACTAAAACACACCTGTCCCGACGCACTACTTCCCCCGTGCTCCATCTTCATCCCCCCTGTCTGTGTCTTCTCCATGACCTGGTGCATGTTATATGTAAAAAACCTGCATAAATAACCTGCGCCAGGACATGGAGAAGAGGCAGGCAGTGGGGATGAAGATGTAGCATGGATGGCGTAGCGTGCCAGGACAGGTGAGTTACAATGAAGTCACAAATCGTCCATTGGCCAAGGGGAGCAGTCAGGGGGAGACCACCTGGGGGGCCAGTAGTGGTCAGGGGTCCTGGGGCAATTGCCCCCTATGCCTTAATGGCAGCGCTGGCCCAGCAGCTCCACATAGGTTGACTGTATTCTGGGCCTGGAAGAGGCTCAAGAGATGCCAGCCTCTAGACTCAGAGCCGTGAAGACGGCCTGTGCACCCCCCCCCCCCCCCCTCCCCACTATAGAGTGATGAGCAGAGCGTGCTGGAGAGGTTATTAATTCACCTCTCAGCGCTGGGCGCTGGGAACTCACATAAGCCACATCAAAGCGTCCCCTCTCTATGACTCCAATAGTAGCATTTCTCATTAGGTGGCACCACTGTAGGAGTAATAGAGAGGGGGGACATTGAAGAGAGATCCTGGTGCAGAGAGGTGAGTGACTTCTCCAGCAAGCTGCACTCCCGACTCTGTACATTGGGGGGGGGGGGGGGGGGGGGGCTACCTAAACCTGGCAGCACACTTGGATATTTATACAGGGTAGTGGGGCAACCTAATACTGGTTGCACATCTGGCTATATATACTAGGGAAGGGGAACCTCATTCTGGGGCAGGCACAATTTGGATTGAGGAGCGGGGGCACAGTTTAGAAGCTCTGCCTCTGGTACAGGAGAACCTTGTCCCAGCCCTGGCTGTACATATAAGAGTAGCGTCCAGTGAAAAATGGCGTCGGTGAAATAATGGCGCACGCTTCCGCCAGATATTTGTTTAAAACAATATTTATCGTTTTAAAGGTTACAATGGTACAGACCTTGTGAACGTCATTTATCGTTTTAAAGCCTGCTTTTTTTGTCCTGCCTGAAGGTTATTTATCATTTTAAGCCCTGCTTTGCTGCCACTTGAAAATATATCTGCCCGACACTTTTAACGTTTAATAGCAAAGCCCCTTAATAGCTAGAAACACCAAATTTTCAGGTTATGTTAAGAACAACAGTGGGAACAAGAGGAAAACATTTTTTTCCAAAAAGACCTTATACTTTTTGAGAAAATCGAGTTTAAATTTTCAAAGGAAAAAAGTTACATTTAAATGCGTATATGACAGTTCTTAGGGAAACAATTCCGGCCGAAGCGTGCACCATTATTTCACCGGCGCCATTTTTCACTGGAAGCCAATTACGCATTTAAATGTAACTTTTTTTCCTTTGAAAATTTTAAATTGACTTTCTCAAAAAGTATAAGGTCTTTTTTTCCTCTTGTGCCCACTGTTCGTCTGAACATAACTTGAAAATTTGGTGTCTCTAGCTTGTAAGGGAGTTTTGCTATTAACCGCTAAAGTCAGCGTCAGAGGCAGAAGGAGAATTTTAAAATTGATTTTCTTAAAAACTATAAGGTCTTTTTGAAAAACAAAATTCTTTTTGTTCCCACTGTTCTTCTTAACATTCCCTGCAAATTTGGTCTTTCTAGCCTGTAAAGGGAACCAGAGATGAAATAAAGCAAATATTTTATACATATCTGGGGCTTCCTCCAGCCCCATATGCACGGATCACTCCCACGCCGCCATCCACCGCTGCCCGCAACTACGAGAACCGGCTCCCGTCATTGACGTCATCGGAGCCAGGCTACGCAGGAGAAGTGCGCCCTCTACGTATCTCTTCAGTGGCTGCTGGAGAGACACGCAAATAGCACACTTCTCCTATCCTAGACTGGCTCCGACTGACGGAAGAGCGGGGAGCCGGTTCTTGTAGCTGCGGGCAGCGGAGGACGGCGGCGTGGGAGCGATCCGTGCGTATGGGGCTGGAGGAAGCCCCAGGTATGTATAAAATCTTTTTTTTATTTCACCTCTGGTTCTCTTTAAGATGGCTTTGCTATTAAAAGTTAAAGTCGGCGGGCAGACATTTTCCAAACTGTTGCAATGCATGGCTTAAAACGATAAATAACGTTCAGGCAGGACAAAAAAAAGCAGGATTTAAAACGATAAATTACGTTCACAAGGTCTGCACCATTTTTTAACATTTAAAACGATGAATATCGTTTGATAATGTAAGTGAATGAGGCGCCATCTTTATCTGTCGGTGCTGTGCGCCATTTTTCACTGCTCCAATAAGAGTAGCTACTGTAAACTAACCTGAATTCAAGCCAGATCACAGTACAAGAGAAATAGTAGACTTTAATGCAAAACCTGTATGTTAGAATAACATGATCCTTTACAATGCAGTACTGTGAACAGGTCCACAGAACTGTATGGGCAGTGAGTTGACATGCAGAATTATTCTGCAATGCAAATGAACACTGTAAACTAGCCCTTAGTCGTTTAAGATCCCCCACCCCATCATTGTTCCATCAATGACATGGCCTACCTCTTAGTCTGCTGTTAAAGACAAAGACAAACACTTATATTGCGCTTTTCTCCTGGTGGACTCAAAGCGCCAGAGCTGCAGCCACTAGGACGCGCTCTATAGGCAGTGGCAGTGTTAGGGAGACTTGCATAAGGTCTCCTGCTGAATAGATGCAGGCTTACTGAACAGGCAGAGCCAAGATTCAAACCCTGGTCCCCATTACACTATCCAGCCACTAGTGACCACTCAAATCAGTTCCTTATTGTGTTTATGATTATCCATTCTGAAAATGGGATCAATCTCTTATTGTCTTGGCTGCTATAATATTACCTGTATTTTCACCCTTAGTATATCATTAATCCTCTTGCCCTTTTGTTTCCTTCAAACATTGTTGTTCGGTTTCGGCCATACTTTTGTCACAACATTAATTCATCCACATCTTGTTAAATCGCGCCCATGCTTCACAACCACAAGTTACAGCAGGCTCAGTCACAGTCTTTATAGTCTTAGTTTGGAAACCTTGTAAAGAAAACTGGAGATGAAGAAAGTGAAGCAGAAACTTAACTTGCTAAATATAATTTTGCCATCATAAAACAGAAGATACAGTATTTACCTTTATTCAGCTTTACAAGAAATCAGCTCCCACAATGCATCACTTTTACTCAGTGAGTGAATATGCAAGACATCCCTTTATGTCTCTGGACAGCCTGGCACACATCCAGAGCCACTGGTGTGGAAATGCCTATAAACTATTAATTTTATAGCCATGCAATCCAACTTGCAGACAGTCATTTTAGTCTTAAGCTTGGTAACACTATTGTTGCTGTTGACTGTTAATCACACGTATATACAGATGTTTTAAAGGGTATATGAACTGGCATGATACAATACTTAATGAAATAAACGTGTATGTACAGTACCAAACCTACACTGAACAAGGCTGTGTTCCTTTTTTTCCCCTTCTTTTTTTCCCTCAATCAAAGGGCTTAGAATTTAGGTATATACTGTAAATCACACTTTCTATTCAGTTGGACCATACAGTCACTCACTGATAACTAACTACAAGCCATAAAACACTTGCATGGCACTTCTGAGTACAGGAATTACACTGATAAAGTCAATAGTTCAAGATGGGAGCTGTGAAGCATTAAAAGACTGTCATTCAGCTTTGACAATAAAAACATGAAACTTGTGTTTTAGCTTTTAACCCCCCAAAAAAGACTGTGGGATTCTAGGAAAGTTTTATTTAAGAATAAAACTGTAGGTACAATTGTTAATCACATCAGTTTATTTTTAGTTCAGGCTTGCTGTAACATTCTCACATTGGCAACTGTAGATTTCTAGTACTCTAATTTCATGAAGGCCTTATTTATGTTTTTCATGGTTCACTATCAATCCCGTTTTATTTGTATCAGCCTCTAAAATGTGTCTCTCTCTTATGGCCCATACACACGGGCTACAACTGTCGCCGCAACCACGTGGCACACGCGTGTTGCGGCGACAAGTCCTCCGTGTGTATGACGCGCACGCCCCGAACCGTCGCTACTCAGAGCTGTCGCCAGGCGACTGTTGCTAGTCCGCTGTGTGTATGCGGACTAGCGACAGCAACCCCATACACAATGTATGGAGCTTCCGGCGGGGGGGGAGGAACCTTCGGCGACAGCTTCCGTCGCATCTCTGTCCCTCTGTGTGCCGTGTGTACGGCTGTTGCACAGAGGGACCTGGCGATGAGCTGTCGCTACTTTTTTTTTTACTGGGCGACTTGCTACATTTGTGCCTCGTGAGTACGAGGCTTTAAGGTGCATACACACATCAGACCATAGTCTTTGGAAAATGAAAGATCACAGACCAATTTTACCCCCTTCCATGTAGTTTGAGAGCCATACCTACACAGTCTATTCTATTGTGCTGAACTCCCCATCAGATAAAAATCTTTGCAAGATGCTGTACACAAAGATGCTGTACGCATTCAAAAGATCAGTATCTGCAAAAGATCTGTTCCTTTAAAAGATCCATTAATGCAAAACGCATTCATAGTCTATGATATCTGCAGATCCTCATACACACCTTGTTTAACAGACATTCATCTGCAAAGATTTTTATCTGATGGGGAGTTCAGCTCAATAGAATAGACTGTGTAGGTGTGGCTCTCATACTACATGGAAGGGGGTAAAATTGGTCTGTGGTCTTTCATTTTCCAAAGACTATGGTCTGATGTGTGTATGCACCCTTACTCAGCAAATGCAGTATTACCTTTGCTATCATTTTTCTAAGCACACCTTTCAGCAGCAATATAAAAAGCAATACTGACAATGTATGCCCTTGTCTTACTCCTTTATTTATTTCTAATCGAGCCATCGTTTTACCACCAACCTGAACCATTGCTCTTGATCCTTGCAAAGTTACTGGAAGCATATTTACAAGCTTCTGTGATATTCCTAGAATTCCATATTAGTTACCGGTACATCTCTTCTTACTGTGTAAAAATCTTGCTTGCAGTCAATGTAAGTTATGAAAATCAGTATTGCACTCACAGCACTTCTGAATAGCTTGTTGTAGAATGTGATCAATAATGGATCTACTCATAATCCACCCTGTAGTCTCCGATCACCGGCTTAGTGTACTCTGCAGGGTAGCAGGAATTGCTACAGTAAGAGAGGAAACATACCATACAAAGCATGATGCACATTGAAGCCTCGTTTGTGTTAAACCCCAAGACAATTTTTTTCATATGATTTAGCTTTAAAAAAAAATATTTTAAATAACAGGGCTTAAAATTATTAGGAAAAAAAATGATAATGCTACAACAAACAGTATTTTCCGCATCCTTCTTTTCCTGTATGTGACTAAAGGGAGTGTCTCACAAGGGGACTGATTGACAAAGTTTTTCTGTTAAAGGGACGCCGAGCAGTGCAGAAACTATGGAAAGATGCATATCATTTTAAAGCTCTCTTTCTCCTCTTTCCAATGATATATAAACCACCGCCCTACGCCTTTTAGTCTTTGCTATTTTCGCGATCAAAATTGCCGCGGCCGCGACTTCGATCGCGAAAATAGAGAAAACTAAAAGGCGTAGGGCAACGATTTAGGTGTCGCCAGAAAGAGGAGAAAGAGAGCTTTAAAATGATATCCATCTTTCCATAGTTACATTGTATTACACAGGGCGACTTTTTCTGCTGAATGGAGCTGCTGACTTTGAGAAAAAGTCGCCCTGTGTAATATATCATTGGAAAGAGGAGAAAGAGAGCTTTAAAATGATATGCATCTTTCCATAGTTTCTGCACTGCTCGGAGTCCCTTTAAATTATCTTACCTTACTTATAAACTCACAATGTATCTCTCCTTAAAGAGACTCCGTAACAAAAATTTCATCCGGTTTTCTTCCATCCTACAAGTTCCAAAATCTATTCTAATGTGCTCTGGCTTACTGCAGCACGTTCTACTATCACCATCTCTGTAATAAATCAACTTATCTCTCTCTTGTCAGACTTGTCAGCCTGTGTCTGGAAGGCTGCCAAGTTCTTCAGTGTTGTGGTTCTGTGATGCATCTCCTCCCTCCAGGCCCCTCTCTGCACACTGCCTGTGTGTTATTTAGATTAGTGCAGCTTCTCTCTGCTCTATTATCTTTTACAAGCTGGATAAATCCTCCTCTGAGCTGGCTGGGCTTTCACATACTGAGGAATTACATACAGGCAGAGCTGTCTGCACTCTGCAGGAAGAAACAGCCTGACACTTCAGTGGAAGATAGCTGCAGGGGGAAAGAAACACACAAATGATCTCTTGAGATTAAAAAGGAAGGCTGTATACAGCCTGCTTGTGTATGGATGTATTTTCTATGTGTGGACATACTGTACATCAACCTACTTCCTGTTTTGGTGGCCATTTTGTTTGTTTATAAACAAACTTTTTAAAACTGTTTTTAACCACTTTTAATGCGGCGGGGAGCAGTGAAATTGTGACAGAGGGTAATAGGAGATGTCCCCTAACGCACTGGTATGTTTACTTTTGTGCGATTTTAACAATACAGATTCTCTTTAAATGACTTAAAGCGGTATAAAACTCTGACATAATATTCAATAAAAACATGTTTTCCTACTTTGTATAACCCATACAGTTATCATATTTGTTTTTGTGCATACGTATTATTATTCATTTAGAAATTACAAGTTCCCAAAGTACAATTTTTTTTTGCTCTGAGAGCTGCAATTGCATTTTATTCTTAACTGGTTTATTCATACTGTAATGTGTCCAGAAATGCTTTCTGACTGTCTGTCTGTGTTCAGGAGTATCTGTACACTCAGAGAAGTGTTTACATTCCTCACTTGATACAATTAACTAAACACAAGATAATGTTATCTCAAGTTTGGATGCATCCAACATTCCCTGCAGGGAGCTTGTAAATCCTGTGTTTAACTAGTTGAATGCTGTTCTAGTAAAACAAAAATGGTGGTAGCATATAATATGCTGTAAATAATCTTTTAGAGCAAAGAAGAAATGTTGGGTTTCATAAACTTTAACTCAGAATGTAGCTCTCCTTATCTAACTTAAAGGAATACTATCGATGTATGCATTTATTTGTAAATGCTGTATGTTGTAGCACACATTAGGACAAGTACTAGGAGTAATTTGATTCCTCACACAGCTGTTCCTCTCAGCTGTAAAATCCTCCATCAGTTTTGGCGTCAGTGTTGGATACAAATGTATCTAAATACTGATGGCTCCCAGAGGGCTAGACCATATCTCTGCACAGGGGAGTTGCTATCAACTCCTCAGTTTATAGTTTAATTATCACCTTGCTGAAAGAATCTTGTTGATATGGTGGTAAGGGGTTAAAGATTCTAGCAATGTGTGTTTATTATCTTTGCTTCTCTTAACTGATAAAGATACTAATAATGCTAATTGTAAACAGTGGTCTGCCCCTCTCAGCAGCTTTTAAAGTGGATGAAGCCTGGAGTGAATCACCTCAAGCAGACAGCCAGTCTGAGTGTAAACATAGACTACTGTTATAGCTAGTTATATTCCAGCAATATTACAGCCTCAGATCAGCCTGTTTCTCCTCATGTCTCCTGCATGCTGTGACACAGTGAAATATAATTGTGAGCTGTGTGACAGAGTAACCAAGCAGCTCAGGGTGACCCAAACTACTATGAGCTGTGTGAGAAATGAATTTTTAAGCAGGGATAGCAAGAGAGAGACCTGGGTGAATAAATAAAGTGCCCCTAGCACTAGTGGTAATGTGTACACTAATATAGAGTATTAAAAAAAAAGTCGTTTCAATCGATAGTATTCCTTTAAAGAGATTCTGAGGTGGTGTTATAACTAGGTACCCATTGACCCTCCCACCAGTGGGTGGAGCGTTATGTAATGATTTATACATTTGTAAAACATTATTTGTAAACGAAATACAGCACAATATTTTTCGAAACGCTATTAATGCTTATCGTTTACACCCCGCGCCCTTTTTTCCCGACGCCCTTTTTTGACGTACGCATCCTGCTAATCCTCTATCTTTAAAGAGAATCTGTGAATCTGTACTCTAAAATTCTTACAATAAAAAGCATACCATTCTATTCATTATGTTCTCCTGAGTCCCTCTGTGCTGTTTCTGCCACTCCCTGCTGCAATCCTGGCTTGTAATTGCCAGTTTTAGGCAGAGCTTGGAGGGGGCCTGGAGAGGGTGTGTATAGCTTCTATCCTATCACAAGCAGACCAGCACATTCCAGCCTGAGTGCCTGAGCCTGACAGAGCTCACAGAAGACAGAAGATTAGATTATATAACAGAGATAACACAGCCACTGTGCAACTAGGAAAGGTTGCAGTAAGCCAGAGCACATAAGAACAGGTATAGGAACTTATAGGATAGAAGAACTAAGGCTGAACATTTTTTTACAGAGTCTCTTTAATACATTCAGTCATAGACCCTGAACAAGCATGCAGATTAGATGTTTCTGACAAATGTCTGACAAGATAAGCTGCATGCTTGCTTCAGGTGTGTGATTCAGACACTACTGATGCCAGAATGATCAGAAGGACTGCCATGTAACTGGTGTGGTCCCCGAAAATGACATTTTAAATCAACTTTCTTTCCCCCAGCCTCATTTAAATGGCTGGAATCATTAAGGAACATTTTTCATGCCAAACTTAACAAAGAAACACATTGGAGGCACCCATAGAGACAAAAAATATTCTATGTAATAACTTTCTGTTATCTATTGTAAGAATAAAAATTCTTATCTTGTAAGAAGACTCATTAGACTGCAAAAAGTTAACAATTTATTTTGCACTTGGACAATGTGTTTCGCAACTTTACAGTCACTTCCTCAGGTCAAATTGCTATTACATTGCAAATAGCGCGATATTTGACCTGAGGAAGCGACTGTAAAGTTGCGAAATGCGTTGTCCAAGTGCAAAATAAATTAACTTTTTTTTCAGTCTAATGAGTCTTCTTACTTTATTCTTACCATAGATAACAGAAAGTTATTACATAGAATATTCTTTGTCTCTATGGGCCCCTCCAACATGCTTGCTTGTTAAGTTTGATTCAACCTACCTGGTGGGGTATTCGCCAATATAGTTGTATAGGGCGAAATTCTTTTGGAGCAGCGACCACCAAGGCCGAGTGGAGACGGTACTTCTCCACATGCATTGATGAGTGGTTGCCTTTAAGCTTAGACCATTTGTGTGACAATGACACACAATATCGGGCTCCCGGCGTCCCTGTTTTTTTGTGTTTCTACTAGTCTGATCTTTTCATGCCAAGGTAAATTAGAAATCCCTTTGCAGAAGTTCCTCCAAGCACCCAGCTGTGTCAAGGGCCCCTGTAAATCAGGCCCTCACACTCTAAGATGACAGAACCAATTGAAAGAGTTCTGTCCTAGACAGATGGGCTTTAAAGAGACACTGAAGCGAAAAAAAATATATGATATAATGAATTGGTTGTGTACTATGAATAATTACTAGAAGATTAGCAGCAAAGAAAATATTCTCATACTTTTATTTTCAGGTATATAGTGTTTATTCTAACATTGCATTATTCTATAATATGTGCAGATTACACAACACTCAGCATTCAAAATGATTCTTTCAGAGCAGCCTGTGAAGTAATGACCTATCCTCTAGCAGAGAAAAAGTAAACACTTCACTTACAGTTGAGATAATAAAAGTCAGATAACAGCCCTCTCCACGACTAACTTAGTCGGAGAGCTTAATGGCTTGTTTGCATAGAGATAACAACTGGAGTTTCTCAACTCTTCCTGTACTGGAAACAATTAGACTGATGTATCTGATCTTAATGTTTTATTTCTTAGCTGTACTACACATACAAATCATAATATCAAAAAAAAAAAATTCGCGTCAGTGTCTCTTTAAACTCAGCAGGTCTTGTCACCTCTCTGTATAGCTGGGAAAACCAAACTCCCCAGCTAGTAGTTATAACCTCATGGTGAATTGTGATCATGGTGAACTGTTGCCTCTGGAAGTCTCTAGTAGAGGCCTGCAGCGGGTCGGGTACCTGCGGGTAACCCGAAATGCGGGTCGGGTTCAGGTACCCAAATTGATTTACGCTGCGGGTGCGGGTAGGGTTGCGGGTAGCGGTCTGCTGGAGGGGGAGAGAGCTGAAGGAGGGGACCCAGGTGAGGGAGGGGGGGTTCTGGCCCTCCTCCCTGCCGCTGTCCCAACTGCCTCTCCTTCAGCAACTGGCTACACTGGGGACAACTATGCTGGCTACACTGGAGACAACTATGCTGGCTACACTGGGGGCAACTATGCTGGTGCTGGCTACACTGGGGACAACTATGCTGGCTACACTGGGGGCAACCAGGCTGGCTACACTGGGGGCAACCAGGCTGGCTACACTGGGGGCAACTAGGCTGGCTACACTGGGGACAAGGACAACTAGGCTGGCTACACTGGGGACAACTATGCAAATGTGCACTTTAGAAAAAAATGTAAAAAAGCGGGTAGCGGGCCTGCAGGTCGGGTGCGGGTAGCGGTTCTGCGGGTGCGGGTCGGGTTGCGGGTATCAAATTCACCAGAAAGCGGGTCACAGGTCGGGTGGAAGTAGCGAGTCGCGGGTCGGTTGCAGGTATGAAAAAGTGGACCCGCGCAGGCCTCTAGTCTCTAGTACATCTGTCCACACAGACAGGAGAAGCTTGCTAGTGAGAAAGGATTGAAGCTTGCTAGCCAGAGGTAAATCATACTTCACCTATCATGGAAAAAAGAAACATGGTGTCAGGTTTTTTTTTCTGTGCATGAAAAAAGCATTTGGTGTAAACCAGCATATTGATTAACATGGGCTTTCTAAGTCTAATGCATTTTCGTGTACAGACAGCCGCATGTAGTACACAGGGGGCCTTACTGAGGCAATAGCAAACTGCTGTCTAACGTTTGTTTAGCCATGAATTGTAACACTTTAAGAGAGTAGATGTTTGATGTGGTAAAATATGAAATTTAAAAAAAAATCAATGAAAGCCTCTATCTATTATTGATTGACATAACGATCACACTCATTTAAAATTCCCTTTCTTTATCTCAATCAAGCACAGGCGGGAGAACAGAGATAGCAAAGTATGCGTACCTTTGTACTGCCCTGAGCTTTATAAAGTGGTGGAAACACATTGATACATTTTAAAACTGATTGTTTTATTTATTTATTTTTTGCCAAAATCTGTTTGATATCGAATGGCACAAGGTATAAACCATCAGCCGTTTTCAGATCAGAGACCACAGGCATTTCCAAGTGGAAGATAGTACAAGAGTGGTGCTGCAGGAAATCAGGTCAGTCTATCAACTGCACCACAGTGTGGTCAGAGTTTCTGACACTTTGTAGTTAGTCAGTTGTGGCTACATCCTGTCAGTGGGCACTGCAGGCCCAGGAAACAAGGAAGTGGACACTAGTTTGGGGGTCAGAAAGGCCACGCCATGTCAAGTAAGAGGATGGTTCATCTCAGGTTTTCATGTTGGGTTCTGTTCATGTAAGGGCTAAGATCTGCAACCACGGTATCTCTACCCCCTTCCTTCCAGATGTAAAAGGGTACAAGGCCACAAGGTATATGGCATGAAATATCTGTTAGACACACTTTACATACTGTAATAGATTATTTTAGGTACATTTTCCCCTGTCATGTGACCAAATGTGCCGCACCAGCCGGCCATCGTGCTCCCATTATCATCTCCCCCCCCCCCCCCCCTAAATATTTAAAGATTTAAATCTGGAGCCGCCACTGGATGAAGGTGAAAAATTTGCATCAGGTGCAGAGATTACAGGGGCAGCATTTTGTGTGTGTGTTTACACTAACAGCATGCAGTCAGAGTAGGAGGAGAGCGAAGTGAAGAGGTCATCCTTGATGAAAAGCAGCTTGTTGTGCTGTGTGAAGAGTCTGACAGTGATTGAGGAGGGGGAGGCAGGAGAGTAGCAGTGTTTCACAGCAGACGGGAGGAGGTAGCACTGCTGTCCTGATTGAGGAGGAATGGAATGGCTAAGGCCTCATTTACACTTAATCAGTTGATACACATTTTTTTTTTCTTCTCCATGGCAGTGCATAGTGAAAAAGATTTCAGTTAAAACGTGTTAAGTGTAAACTGTGCCATAGGAAAACATGGACATTACTTTGAAAATCAGTTGTTCTTTTAGTTATAACTGAGAGCAACTGATTAAGAGTAAACTGGGCCTGAGGGTGAGCATTTTGTTTGCCACAGACTCACAGCCAGCCAGTGTGCTATTGTGTTGAGCTGCAGCATGGCATGTGAGAACATTAAATGCAGCAGGGTAAATTGTTGGGGGCTGTGCAATCATTCCAAATCAGGGGGGGGGTGCATCCTCACAAGTTTGCCTCAAGCAGCTAAAAGTCTAGAACCGGCGATGCACACTACTGATGTCAATTAGATTGTCAGAACTTCCAGTGTCATGATCTCTTCTGTAGCGTCTGCTGCAACCTGCATGAAAGTAACTGCAACTCAGCAGCAACAGACAAATTAATGTGTCTGTTGCTGCTGAGTTGCAGTTACTTTCATGCAGGTTGCATAGTTTTGTCTGCCTTTTGCGGCTATCAGCTTGTGACTGATTACCATTCACCTGTGTGGAAATTGCATGTCTGTTCTCTTTGAATGACCTCAGTATAAAGGGTTGCTTCCTGCGAGCTCCGCCCATCATAGTTTCAGCTCTGTCTAAGCTGTTACTGGGTCCTTTGATACTACTACTTTCTAGAGCAGTTATCTGGTGGAGCTACGTTTATATATTTTTCCACGGGGACATATATGCGTACTACTTTCTAGTGCAGAGATTTTGTATTGTTTGTATTGCCTAGCTTGGTTCACTGTATTGCACCAGATCTAGATAGTATCCCTTGCATATGTTATATATTGGTTCATCCCAATATATACATGTTCTAGTCAGCGTTTGTTATTTTCCTTGTATTTGTGCTACGGTGATATACCAGCGCCGCTGATATATACGTACTCGAACTGTTGATATCCTGTGTTTAGCTAGTCAGTTTTTAGCACGTTTCGGTAGGTTGCGCTTATCGTGATCATCCGTGCTTAGCTAGCATAGTCCTGTTCGTGCAAGGTAGCCATTGCTGCGGTTGCTATTGGTTACCTCACTCTTGTCTTTGTGAATGCTTGCTGTCACTGAGGCAGTGACTAGATGAGCAAGCATTCATTCTGTCAGCCTCTGTCCTCCTAGTCCTGTCCTTGCGAGGTAGCCATTGCTGCGGTTGCTATTGGCTACCTCACTCCAGTTTGTCTTGTCTCATTTGTGAATGCTTGCTGTCACTGAGGCAGTGACTAGATTAGCAAGCGTTCATTCTGTCAGTCTCTGTCCTTATTTCTCAGTGTTTTGGACAATAGATGCTCAGCGCTGCTGTCGCGCTGAGCAAACCATTGTTAAGTATAATTTGTGGTTGCTCGGAGCTGCGCTCGCTCTGCACGCCACATCTCCTGCTGGGGTCACTCTGTCTCCTCTTCCAGTGCATTCGCACTATACCCTGAGATTTCATAGTTTTATGCCTTGCTTGCGTTTTGCGTGTGTGTCTCCTTCACGTCAGGGTGTGCATTGCACGCTGACCATGGAGGGTACACCACCAAACGTTACATCCAGGCAACTGGTATTGTTTAAAAGGAAAAAAATATGGCAGCCACCATAACTCTCCTACCTCAGGTTCCCTTTAATTCACAAATAAGCCAACCCTCATTTTTGAGCCCTATTTTCATGGAAACATTTCTCAGCCTTTTAGCTAAACTGCTTAATGAGGTGTGATGGGGTGTGGGCTTTGCTCAAATATTTTAGCACGGAAAGGTGTCTGTCTTACTCATCTCTAAAGGAAATTGGGGGATGGGTAATATGTATCCATAATCCATTCCTTAGCTTTGGAAGAATTCACGTGCTATGCCACAGTTGAATTATTCTTGCAAATCATTGCTATGAACCCCTATTAGAATTTCCTGTGTTCCTGGAACTTAAACACTTTCCACTAAAATTCTGTGATGGCTCAGTGACTCATAAAACCCAATGACACATTTAACATAATATGGCACGAATGAATAAATGGCCAGCAATGAATAGTCTTCTTCACATTAAATACCATGTAATTTATGTGCAATAGGAAGCTATAGACATACAATTCACTATTCAAGAGCCGTTCTTGTACTGAAACAGAGATTTTGCTGTTTGTGCAGAAAATGTACACCACTATTCCTATTATAATTTTTTGAGCTATTTAATTATAAAATACCCATAAAACTGTCAGTTGAAATAAAAAAAAGAGGGAAACAGTATTTCAGCAGTGCCTACCAGCACTAAATATTTTGGGATTCAATTAAGGCATTAAAACATATAATCAAGAGATAGATATCCTGATTTACTTTACTTTTTAGTGCATATAACTGACTTTTTATCTACAGTACTGGATTATCCTTGTTTTGGTTTCCTCCTATTCAGGCTAAGACGTGTTGCATACAGAGGGCCACCAGAGAAGTAAGGGCGGTATATGATTGTCACGCAATAATAACTTTTGAGGCAGGTCCTGAGTTATTGCAATATAGCTGTTCTTATTTTCTCTTTAGTATAACAAAGAATTGCATTCTGCTCAATGCAAATTCCTTCCTCTGTATTTCAGAGGCTTGCAATTGTATGATAGCTTAAGCTTACCTCAGCACCTCCCTGCCCATTTTATAAGTCACACAGAAGCAGCTCTCCCATTAAACGTCATACTTATCTAACTGGTTGGCCTCTCACATCCTTGTCAGTATTTCTAAAGCCTCGTACACATACCTGACTTAAATTAGCTGAGGTGGCCGATAATGACTGCATTAACTGACAATCAGGCATTTGTACACAATCTGATGTCCCCCGAAGCCTTTTTTTTTTTAACTGTTTGTGGAAACGGGTAAGGGGTACATTAGTACCCCTATACTCATTTCATTTGGGGAGGAGACAGGCACCTAGGAGTCCGCTTGTTAAAGGGGACATCTAGATGCCACCATGAAGCCCCCCTCCCCAGGGTGTCGATGGCCCACACCTCCTCCTGGGCACCCGAGGTGGAGAAGAGCCCCTTGTACATGAATTGGATAATGGCACCATGGACCATAGTTCATAGCTCAGATTATTTTAGTTTAAAAAAAAAATTATAATAAAACAATAGCAATATACGTAAATGCACAAAACATCAGGCAGAGAACACAACAGCAAATTGTGAAAACAGCATTACAAAAGAGCCAATATGGTGCAACAATCCAGTGCTGCACCCCATTATCGCAAGGTGCCAGGGGTCCACAAGGGAGCAACCCCTCCTCTAAGCAAGATGATAACTGTTGAAGAGTAAATCTTAAGGTCCAGTCCTGTAGCAATTATGATCATGAAGCCTGCAAGTCCAGACTTCGCATTCAGAAATCCTTTGGAGAGATCAGGGCCCACAACAGATCATACAACCGAACCCTCCCCTTTCAGCAAGCATAAGCCAACAGCAAGAGATAAAAGCAAAAAACATAACCTACATGAATACAGATTCAGAATATATTAGGCATAATTAAGACAGTAAGGGCCATCAAATAATTTCCGAAGGGAGCACGCCCATTAACTCCCAGCAATGAATGTGTGTCCACAGTAATATAAAAATTAGCATGAGTACATAGAGAACAAGAGAAAAAAAGGAAAGTAAGAAAAAAGAGCAAGAAGGAATAGAAAAAAAGAAACTAGTCAAAGAAAATCTCACCCAGACCCTGAACCTGAACATATCCTAAACACTGGGCAGACTCATGAATCACCACGGGATAGGAACACTTACACCAAGGGGACACTAATCTTAAAATGCACATAGAGAGGACATCACCTTTTTATATTCATCAGACATAACCATATAAACATATGCCAATGAATCCAAGTCTTTGAGTATGCCTCATATCTGAGTACTGGTCATGGATTCCATTTTATCTACAAAATTTAATTTCCTGAATCCATTCTCGAATAGGAAGCATACCAGGTGACTTCCAGTGTGTAATGTTTAGTCAAAGACTTCGTACATTTTTTAAACTTTTAAATGATTTAGTGGTGTAACCCGATTTGATTTAAACGTTAGCACCAGGACCCGGCTAAGGGGAATCCACCAGACACTGATTAAGATGAAATTATCAAAGATTTATTTGCAACCTAGCCGTGGTCACTGTTAGCTTCAATCAACCTGTAACACTTCCACAACACAACACACCTCCCTTGCACATCACAGGTCAAAATACACAATCCCCAAGTCTTCACAGCCGATACACCGGTAAATGCTGCAGAATAAATGGGTTAAGTTACATACAAATTATATAAGAAATTTGAGCTACAAAGGTCTTCTTGTACAATATACAATCACTTTACAGCATGTTTATATCACAGTACCACTGTTGGGGCGTGGGCTGGGGAAGGGGATGGTCTACTGAGCAATTTCAGTTCCTAAACAGTTCTCAGTCCCTTGCAACCATGTCCAAGCTATATTGCTCAGCAAAACCTTGGGGGAACTCATGACAGTTCTTAAGATGGTACTGTATAGTTGCACAGTTCGTTGGTTGATCCCAAAAGGATGTTCAACTTGCTCACAGATCTCTTAGACTCTTTACCCTTGATAATATACCACAAACCCACTTTACACTTAACACAGCTGTCTGGATAGGGCCTCCCAAAATAAAAAAACAAAATAAAATATAAATCAAATAAACAAAAAGGTTAGGAAAATAAAAGTAAAAAAAATAAAAGATAAAGTGACCAATGCACCTAACTATGCCACCCAAATCACTCTCCCACAATAACACTCTCTTTTAGTGTACTTTGACTTTTAGGCTGAATAAGCTCTAATTTAGAGTTGATCCAAAAATGGACTCCAAGTAAGTAAACTCTGTATCTTGGTCAGATGACAGTTCACTTCTTACTGTAGCACACTCTAGTATCACAAGACGCAATGCAACTCTTCCTTTTTCACTTATCTTCTTTTAATACTGAAAGGTTCTCTTTTACTCTCACAGCCTTAGTAATTTCCGGGTTCTTTAGGACCGTGTACTTAAGTAATATGCATAAATTACACTTTGGTTCACTTCTTGTATCAAACTCTCAGAAACACTTCAGATCATAGCACAGAAGAATAATTGAACTTTAACTCTTGACTTGAAACGGACTTGACAGGAACAATGTCTCTATAACAGGACTTAATGCAAGCGGGGGGCTGTATCAGCTTTTCGGGGTAGTTATGGAGGCTGTTAATGTCTCTTAGTGACAGCAAGGCCTTTACTCTCAATACACTCCATAAAAGAGGCAGAAGATTTCTTCACTTTAGCTGGGCAGCTCTATCTTGCATCAACAACTGTATCATCAACACAAGGTTTCTGTATCTTTAAAGCTTTTGCACACAAAGAGTCTCTAGTTACAGCACTTGGAACAGAACTGGCCTCTCCAGGTTCTGGGTTGCTATATTTCTATCTCAGCAAGCTTCCGCTGGACACTGACTACTAACTGAACACACACTGTAACTTGAAGTTGGCTCTCAGGCCTAATACTCATCTAGCTGCCGGGGTCCTTTCTGTCCGGACTAACTCGGATGGACTCTGTGCAAGCTGCCTCTGGTCTCCGGTCACTGTCTGGCCGAGTTGCCTCTGCCTTACTTGCTCCACTGTAGTCGCTGCGTGGCCGCCGGGTCTCCTCTTAGTCTCCGGGGGTTTCAGCCAGTTCCCTCCGGCTACACTCTTCTAGCTCTGCCCCTCTGCGCCTGCGCTGTAGCTTCCGACAGGCTGCATGGGGCTTCTGGAAAGTTTTGTGTGCTTTGGTCGCTTAGCAACAGTCTATGCGACCATGACAGCGCCTCCTCTCCTCTCCCATGCACCGTTTTGGTTCCACAGACAAGCATCTAAGGCGAAACTTAAGGTGGCCACACACGATACAATAAAATGATCCGATTTTACAGTGATTCGATAAAAACGATCGTATCTTTCGAAAGAATCGAAAGCTTTTTTTTCATTCGACTGAAAAATCCGACGGATTTTCCGTTTTTTTTTATTTAAATCGATCCAGAATGCTAGATATTTCTGTTCAATTTCTACTAAAGATTGTATGGTGTGTGTTGGATTGTAAGTTTATTAATATACACACCCTAGCAATTTTCCAAGAGTTTCCAATCATTTTTATCATAATTGAGGAAAAATTGAACATAGGTGTGTGGTACATTGGTCATATTTTTGAAATGTTACAATCAGTCAGAAAAATTGATTGCAATTCTTAAATTGTACAGATAAAAAATTGTATGGTGTGTGGCCACCTTTAGACTTAGATGCTAAAGTTACCTCACACATAGAAATACATTAGCAAAACTTTTGGGACCCTCTTTTAGAGGGTTACAGTGGTATTGTGGAGCAAATAATATGAGGGGTCATCCACTGGGTCCCTGTTGGTCAAATGCTTAATGGAGCATTGGAACCTGCGTCTAGAATGGCCTAATCTCAGGACAATGCCAAAATATGTGTAAAGGCGTGCCCTCCTCTCGGCTGCACCTCCAGCAAACATACACCTCTGCATTGGGGTAAATTTTACATAGCCTGCTAGGTGAATAGTACCATTTAGTTAGTAATTTGTTATTATGTTCCTGAATTCTCAAGGAAATGGAAGACTTTTGGTTCAGGATCAATATCTTGGAACATTGGTCATCCGAGAACTCAGTGGACAGATCAGCTTACCATCTGCATCTAAGTCCATTACCCCAAGTGGGGTCTGCAATTATCATCTGATATATGATAGAAAGGGATTGTTTAATTTGACCGGTACTCAGGCATAGCAGCTCAAAATGAGCAAGGGGATGTGAGAGTTTCTCTTTTGTGCTAACAGATTGTAAGAAGTGTTGAAACTGCATAGGACTCCAAGGCCCATATGCAATTTACTTTTTCTCCTGAGTTTTCTCCTAGGAGATAATATTTCTTCTTTAATTTAAATTAACCTTTTAGCACTTTTCAGGTGGAAAGTACTGTCAAATGTATTTTGAGTATTTGTTGGTTTGCTGGTGCGGTAAATGGCATTTTATTTACAAGTTGTGAAAATATCACCTCGGAGAAAACTCAGGTTAAAACGTGAATTGCATATGGCCCCAAAAGTGTCTAAAAAGGGGCTATTAAACTTATCTTTCAGTAGAGTCAAAGGGACCCAGGAACTCTTATTCTGTTTCAGCTGCTGTGGCTATGTAATTACCGTATATACTCGCATATAAACCAAATTTTTGAGCACAAAAAATGTGCTCAAAAGTCCCCCTGTCGGTTTGTATGCAAGTCATCTACTTTATATGGCTCTTTTTGTGTGGAGCCTCACCTTGTCCTGAGCCCCGGAGTGACCAGAGATGATGCCGGTGCATGCAGGATGGCAGCCATTTAGTCAGACGTGCTTCCGGAGATGATCGGCGCACATCGGGACAGGAGCTCCTCCACTTTTAACCACTCATGGATCCTATGTGCACATGGGTGGCCAGAATGTGTTACGCAGCGGGCATCCAGTGCTGTGAGAGGCAGAGCCTGCACAGTCGCTTGTGCAATGATCGGGGATTCCCTCTTCCGTGCAGTACCCAGTGTCTAAAGACGCCACTAAATGGCGTCATCTATACGAGACACACAGTGAAGGTTGGACGGAAGTGGGAATCCCCGATCATTGCACAGGCGACTCTGCAGGCTCTCTTATTGACAGCACTAGATGTCCACTGCGTAACACATTCTGGCCACCCACGTGCAGGCAACACAGGATCCATGAGTGGTTGAAAGGAGCTCCTGTCTCGCTGTGCACAGATCATCTTTGGAAGCACAGGTGGCCTCCGATCCTGCAGGCATCGGCTGTCAGTGGAGGTGCTCCTGTTCCAATGTGCACCGATCATCTTCAGAAGCAGGTCTGGCATCCGATCCTGCAGGGGCGGGCATCAGTTCCTGACCACAACCTGCATTACGCTGTAAGGGTATGCTGGACAGCCTTGTTGACACCAGTACTGTGAAATGTTTATAGCAGCTCATTAATTCCTCAGTTGTTGTGACATAAGCTTATTATTCAATCATTTGATTGTATTGGTGTATGGCTGTATGAACTGTACATTCCACAAAGTAAAACTAGAAGGAGCATCAGCTTCTGGCCACAGACTGCATCCCTGCTGAAAGTGGAGGAGCTACTTTCCCACTGTGTGCTCTCTATCTCCGGAAGCATGTGTGATTACATGGCTTGCATCCTGCAGGCGCCGGCATCCACTCCGTTTTAGCTACTGCTGGCTATTTATATTGGGGGGGGGGGGGGGGGGGGGGCTTATATGAGAGTCAACAACTTTTTCCTGATTTTTGAGGGGAAAGTGGGTACCTCGGCTTATATGCGGGTCGGCTTATATGCGAGTATATACGGTACTGATCCCTAGACTGTCCCAAGTCCCAGTGGAATGGCAATAACTTACATAAGGGCAGTATCCACAGATAGGCGATTCAATGGACGACACAGATGAAGATCTTGAAGAGGTTTAATCTTGTAGTGTAGATCTTACAGTGACAAATTCCATAGGTCAAAACAAAGTAGCTTTACCAGGTACAAAGAGAAAAATGCAGCACATACTTACAAATACTTGTCTGCAGAGATACTGACTATGGGAGGAGTGGCTACATGGGAGGAACCCAACTACAGGGAAGAGAGTGGAACAAACTAGCTACAGGCAAACTTATCTGATGAACAATCATAACACATGTCCATGTATGTGGGACACAACAACTCTGTTTGATAAAGTCTTGACCCTGTAAGGAATCGCCCATGCACCAACACTCATATCTCTGAGGGTGACAGCCAAATGGAAAGTGTTGTCTAAAATTGGAATAAGGGGAGAAGGCCATGAAGAAATATATTTTTATAGTGCCTAAACTTAGAGAGAGAGGAAAGTAGAATGTATAGAGATATAAGTCCCCTGTACCTTAGGGGCTGAACATGGTAATAAAGTTAGATCAGATCAGTAATGGGCAATTCTTATTCGAGCTGGACCCAGCACTTTTGGTTGCGGTGTCTGTGCCAATCAACTAGACAAGGGAGGCAGCAGCATGATACTTGCGAAAGTCAGGAACAGCTAGTCCACCTTGCAACTTGGTAAGCACCATGGCTGTATGTCTGATTCGTGGGGGTCTGGCATTCCAAATAAACCTAGTGACTTGTGTTTTAAGATCCCTAAAATAATCCAGAGGTAGTGCAATAGGGAGGGCCTGATAAAGGTATAGTATCCTCTGCAAAATATTCATTTTTAATATATTGACACGGCCTAGCCAGGAAAATTGCATTCTATTCCATCAAATCAGATCCTGTTTAATCACTTGTAGGAGAGGTGGGAGATTCAACTTGTATAAGTGGGTGAGGGAGGCAGGTAGCTGTACACTCAGGTATTTGATAGTTAAAGGGACCCTTTGGTGCTACTCTTCTCACCTTATTTTCAGTACCTCTTTGCTTGCTGAGAGTTGATCGATATATTAATATATTGATATGGTGAAAAACAGGTAAGCCAAATAATGTAGGAGAAAAGTTTAGTGCATCACAGTTCTTAAAAATATGTCCAGTTTAAACTCTTTATGTTTTGCTTTGGGCCTAT
The DNA here is from genome assembly GCF_040937935.1 of Hyperolius riggenbachi. Classification (NCBI taxonomy): domain Eukaryota; kingdom Metazoa; phylum Chordata; class Amphibia; order Anura; family Hyperoliidae; genus Hyperolius; species Hyperolius riggenbachi. The sequence goes on along the minus strand of NC_090651.1, from coordinate 240,655,021 downwards.
TAGGGGCCCTCCTTTATCCATCTTATTATCTTTTCATTGGTGCTATACTGGTAATGATCACCTCTATATGTGCATTGAATAGTTATAATCCTTAACCAACTGTTTCCTTACTCTGATTACACCTCTCTGACACTAAAATTGTCTTTGGTAGGTTTTGGGGCTTCATATCAAAAGAGTGCATGTGGCACTCGCACTGGGACCCCAAGCTCCTCAGCTACACCACTGCAAATATCCTTATAGCTTGATAATAGGTAGCTGCCAGATTGCAAAACAAGACCGCCCATATTATTACCAAAGGTATTGTGAGACATGGAGATGGTCAAGCATTTCTAGCGCTGGATAAGGGTGACAACAAGGGGGAGGGGCATTGCAGGCAAGGATGAACGGAATGCTCCTCTCACTGTGCAAGTTAAACCAATGTACGGTAGTTAGAACTGCTCATGAAAATCATAAGAGTTTTGTAATTTCACAAACAGGTTTTAGGCACCTGGTTTCCAGGAGAGTAGACCCGGTCTACACTGAACAGTACATTTCAAGAACAAAAATTGCCATGGATACATGTCTCCCATGGCAATGCCCAGCTTCCCATGTCCTTTTTTAAAAAAAATAATTAACCTAATTGTACTAAGAATGGGGACAACTCGAACCAAAGTTTGCCTGCTGTAGACTACATTGAGGTTAGAAAATCAACTTTTACATTTGCAAGATTTTTAAAAAGTTGGCCATTCACCTGGCAAACTGCACCGCTCTTCACTAAAAGGAGAGACATGTTTCTAATCTGAATAACATATGTGTTGCAGAATAATTCTGCATGTCAACTCACTGCCCATACAATTCTCTGAGCCTGTTCACAGTTGTGTGCGTTACTCTAACTCGCTGCATGCAGGCTTTGTATTAAAGTCTATGTCCAGTCTTCATTGCAGTTCAGATTAATTATATCATGTGCATTATGCAATTGCCCACTGTGAACCTAGCCCAGGCTTGGGCAAACTTGGCCCTCCAGCTGTTAAGGAACTACAAGTCCCACAATGCATTTGCCTTTATGAGTCATGACTGTGGCTGTAAGACTCCTGCAATGCATTGTGGGACTCGTAGTTCCTTAACAGCTGGAGGGCCAAGTTTGCCCATGCCTGACCTAGTCTAAGGTCGGTTTCACACTGTAAACTGGCAGTAGCAGTGTGATACAATCAGATGATCGCATCACACTGCAACACTTAAAATAACCTTCAGGGATTTCCACATTATTATGTGGTAATCCCCCTTCTGGCTGGAAACCAGAAAGGAAGTGAGGCTCCCTAGGGCTCACTTCCTATGGCGGAAATACGAATTGCTCTGAAGTGTATTGAAAAAATGTGGTTCTGCGCATGTGCCCTGCAATACCAATGTGAAAACCTTTTAAAAACAAAAGCTGCATCGCCATAGACTTACAAGTCACCACGCATGTTGCCTGACAACGCACTGATGCTCTAGCGTCAGATGCAATGTTTCTGGTGCATCGCATCCAGTGGAAAAGGCCTCATGGACTCTCGTTGCCTTAGCATCACCCTGCAGTAAAAAGGGTAACACACCGCAATGACAACATCCCAGTGTGAAAGAGGCCTTGGGCTTGGTTTCCACTGTAGCCGATTTGCAGCATTTACCAGCATGTGAATTTGGAGCTTATTTAAATGCTTCCGATTCACATGTGGGAAAGAAAAATAGAGCCTGCTGAATTTTTCAGATAGCACATCCGAATCCCTATAGCCGTGCATGGCAAAGCTAGGGGGATTCAGATGCGTACTCACATCAGCACAATGCAAGCGTCTGTTTCAGATGGATACCAGCACAAGTGGAAATGGGGTCTAAATTTTAGCAGCATACACTCCCAAGTGCATCTAGCCCCCCCCACACACACAAATTAACAGATGTGCAGTGTATCTATGTTATACGGATACTCCAGCACTGTCCAGCACTGTCTGACCTAAGCCTACAGCAGGTTCTCCTGTTGGTGTCCCTCCTTTTCCATCCCTGGGACCACCATATTAAAGCCATGGTGGTCATGGCATCAGCAAATGAGGGCAGATACCCCCAAACTGGACATGGACAACAACAACAAAAAACAAAGGCTGTAGTAACCCATTTTCTACATTATCTAGAGCTAAAATATTTTTTTTTTCTTGGAACTAAGATGTAAAAGTCCTTGTAGCTCAGAGCACAAATGTTACAACACAAATCTATTTAACCCCAAAATTCAGGTCACCATCTTCATGCTTAATGTGCCATTATCACTCACCCCTGTGTCCCCACTCCTGCAAATGTGCTGTAATCAGGGGAAGGCTGAATAATTGATTGTCATGGCAGTTTCTTGAGGCTTTGGACTGAATTTCCATCGCATCTCAGTAAACCAAGCCAGATCTGAGGCTTCAATAAGGTTAGTAATAATTGCTGTCTTGTTCTTAATGGCCTGGAGGTTACATAAAGCATTTTAATAGGACAGACTCTGAGCTCCAGCGGATTAATGAGAGGACCCTGGGGAGAGGCAACAGGTAATAGATTAATATTGTCAGTCAGCCACTGAATAGCGTATTAATCACCCTCCTGTCACTTTGCCAACTCTAGTCCAGTAAGCACTATTGATTCAGAATAAAATAAAAAAAAATCAATTTTGAGAAAAACAACATACTTATACTACCATCCTTTTTTTCTGCATTCAGGGCCGGATTTCTGGAAAGGCCACAAAGGCCCGAGCCTTGGTTGACTGCAGGACGAGGGGGCACCTGAACATGAAAGAGCCGCTGCTATATATGAGAGATGGGGCTGAACATGCGGAGCAACACATGAAAAGGGGATACTGATGCCCATGGGAGATGTTCATGAAAGAGAGGGGCTACAGTACATGGGTGATACACATGAAAGAGGGCAGCACATGGAATGGGAGGGGGGCTTCTGCACATAAAAGGGGAGGCCTAACATACTTGGCCTAGGGGTACAAAAAGTATAAATCTGGCCTTGGCTGCATTATTGCAGTGCCAACAGTTTATTGTGCCATGTTAGTCATCAAATTAAACACAAAGGGCCTGATTCACTAAGCTTTTGTATTAAATTATCTCATCTTATTTATTCTTACAGCACTGCATAATATGTTGGCGCTTTATAAATACAATAAATAAATAAATACCATATTTTTCGGACTATAAGATGCTCCTGACAATAAGACGCACCTAGGTTTAGAGGACAAAGCCAGATGGAAAAATATATATACTAAACCTGGTGCATCCATGGTGAAGGGGCAACTTGTAGAGTAAGCCCTCTTGTACCTCCTGTGTCCTCCTCTATCCCCCTCTATGCCCTTTTGTGTCCTCCACTATGCCCCTTTGTGTCCCTGTGTCCTCCGTTTGTCCTCCTGTGTCCTCCTCTGCATGGGCACATTGCGGCGGGTTGGAGGTTCGTATTGTTGGGCGTTCACAGGTCAGGATCTCCCTGCATTTGGACTATAAAACGCAGTGACTTTTTTTACCCACTTTTGGGGGAGAAAAAGTGAGTCTTATAGTCCAAAAAATACAGTAAATAAAGAGACTCTGAAGTCCCATAAAATTTGGGTTTTTATTTTAAAAATCTCTTTAACATCAATGCCCTAACTAAAACACTGCCTCCCCGCAGCTGTACACTAATTTAATCCCCCCAAACTCCCCGGGCACACTTTGGGGAGCGCTTCTGTGAGAGGCAGAGCTTTTGACTGCAGCTCTGCCTCTATCAGCGTGCATCAGCGTGGATTGCCGCCTCCGCCCGCCCCTCTGTCTTTTTTCACTGAGAGGGGCAAGGGAGAGGCAGAGATACACGCGGATTGACTCGCATGGAGGCAGAGCTGCAGCTGAAAGCTCTGCATCCCGGGGCAGCAAAATCCACGACCAAGAAAGTCATGGATTTTTGCTGGGGAGTTTGGGGGGATTTAGTTAGTGTTCAGCCGCGGGGATGCAGCATTTTAGTTAGGGCAATGATGTTAAAGAGATTTTTAATATAAAAACCTGAATTTTATGGGACTTTAGAGTCTCTTTAAATGACTTAACTCATGGTTTAGCTCTCCTTATTTGGCATAATTCATAGTTTAGCTCTCCTTATCTATTCATCTCGTGAATTATCTGTCCTTATTTGTTTATCTCATGCATTAGCACTCCTTACAGTTTAGGTGAAAAATAATTAACCTTTGTGAATCAACCCCAAAGTTTGCAGAAAAAGTGTGTTAAGTCATTGGTTAACTTATACAATTATGACCCTCCCCTGACCTGCAAGAAAAGTCAAAAGGGCCAGATTAACATTTCAGAAACTTATGGGCACACATCACCTTGAGGTTGCTTTATTAAACTAACTTGGTGCCATTAACAGGCTCTTAAATTCTTATATCAACACTTAATGACATAAAATCATAACTCAATAACTTTAAGCCATGATTAGAAAGTGTTTTATTAGTTATGTGCATAAATGAATACCTATGCGCTACACTGCATACAAAGTATCTCAGCCTGTATTACTGAATGATTCATGACAGGTTTTAAAGCCAACCAAGGTTGTAATGATGAATAACTATAATGTAAACTTCTTGGACAGTTATACAAGAATCGGTGGGCTCCAGGGGCAGTAGCTCAACTGCTTACCAATAAATCAGTACCCTTATAAAACTCATTGGCAAGACCACCATGACCATTCGCATTGGCAAGACCACCATGGCCATTTTGGTCTAAAATATTTCTGAAGCTGTGGCCAGGCCACTTCCACCGGTGTTGCCCGCCTCCAGTTTGGCAGCCACCTATTAGGGCGCGGCTGGTAACACAGGTCAAGTGCTTTTGCCGATGGGGAGGCAGAATTTCAAAAGAGTATTGGTTTACAGGCGAACAGGTAAGTTACTGCTCCTGACACCTGCTGATTCTAGTATAACTGTCCAAGAGGTTAAAATTAAAGTTATGCTGCATTTTACTGCAGGAGGTCTTCTTTAAGCTGCTTTTCATTGTTTAAGACCTCCCTGAAGCAATGGGCACAGTTCTGTGAGAGGGTTTGGCAACCCCCTAAAAGGCAAACTTTCACTCACCTCTACTGCTGAAAGGCATAACACCTAATAACACCAGCTTGTTGTGATAAGTCAGACACTAAAGAAATTACAGGCTCCACCTTTATAACTGGAGAGTTAATACAGAAAATCACACTCTAAGTTGTGTATGTTTAGCTTTTCTTTTTAACTTATTGCTTTAACAACAATAAAACTTAGTTGTTGTGACAAGTCAGACATCAAATAAATTACAGATTCCCTTTATAACTGGATAGACTGAACAACTGAACATATACAGTAGGCTGTGAGCTTTAATTAAAAAAAAATAATTACAACAGAAACAAAAAATTACAACAATAACAAAAACTACTTTGAAAACTTAAACTGCAGACAAATGCAGTCCAGCTGAAGGTATCAACAGCAAGCTCTGAGGGCAAGACTCAGGCTGCTTCTCTGCATTACCATGCTGTTTGTGCTACAGGAAGTGGATGGACTCTTCACCAGTTACTTAAAAACTAACTATAACAAGTAAGTTTACACAGCAGCAAATCTAGCTGCAAACAGCTTCAACAGTTTATGATTATTCCTGTGATACAATGAGAGCGGCCATGTTCTGTTTGTCACATTACACAAGCTGATCTATATATCCAGCACTCAGCCTGTGAAAACTTCACTCCCCTCCCCTCTTCCCTCCTCCCATCTGCCTCTGAAATCTCTGGCTAGTAACCTCCTCCTCCTCCTGCCCAGACTGAGCTCCCATAAGCCCTTGCTACTAAGGCTAAGGTTCTCTGTAGAAGCTGTGGGCGAGGCTTGTTTAGTTTATAGGGAATTAGAGTATTAAAACGAAAAAAAAGTATTTGGCTTGAGGAATGCTCTATAAACTATATGAAAGAAACACAATTATGCAATGAGCAAAAGTTTATCTCGAGCAGGACCGTTTCTTGGGCAGTGCGATCGCCCTGGGCGCAGACCGGCAAGTAGAAGAAGGAGGGTGCAGGCAGGACATAACCACTAGCGAACTGGTGACGCGCAGTGTAGCCAAACAGAAGAAGAAGATTACCAGGGCGATCACCTTCCTTGACTCCACCTGGGTTGCCTGCATCCGACGTCAAGTCATCATCACGTCACCACTGTACCACTGTGTGATGACACCTGATGTCCTGTAGCGGTATTGCAGGCTGTCAGTGTGCGCCGCCCATGGAGGAGTCGGCGTTCCGGGCTCTCTTCTTCTGTGTGTTTTCCTGGTCCCTGCTTCCTCCTGGATCACTAGTAAGTAGGCAGATCGACCTGTGGCTGTATGACTGTCCCTAAAGAGTAAGGGTTCACGAGTCCACTTTGGTCGGAGGGAACGGGCGCAATTTTTACACTTTTGCCCTGGGTGCAATTTGGCCTAGAAACTGCCCTGATCTCGGATCCACTTAAAAAAAGTTGTTTATTTTGACACCTGCCACGGAGCTTCTACACAGATGAAAACAAAGTCATCAGTAAATGCCTTCACAGGACTGGAACATTTTGGGGCCTGGGGTTAACCTTTTAAAAGTAACTGTAAAAAATTGTACAACTTGGGGGATACTACTCAATAAATTATAGAGTTCTGCTGTGGCTGCATTACTTAGTTAGCATTTATTAATTTGATGATCATCTTTCCTTCCTGTAATAGCAGCTGTCTATCTGTATAATCGGCTTTACAAATATTGTGCTAAGCTTCTTCCACAGGGCTAAATGTACTATGTTTCCTGTTTTTTTTTCACAGTACTAAAGATCTCTAATTATTACACTTGTTGCCGCATTAGTAAAGCTTTCTTGTTAAGCCCATTGACAGGAAAAGACAAAGCAGCTTTTTCATGCTAGTTGCACTGAGGAGAGGAGCATTACAGAGGTTTCACATTCAGGTAAGATGAGACAACTAAACACTGTTTAATGCTGGGTACACATGGTGCGATCCTGCACTCGATGCCCCGCTCGATTCCCGTCGATTCCCGGCCGCTCGATTATTTCCGACATGTCCGATTCGCGTTTTGATGGATCGTTAGGTCGATTTGGCATACTTTACATGAGAATCGACCTAACAATCATCGAAACGTGATCGGAAATGCTCGGAAATAATCAAGTGGCTGGGAATCGAGCGGGGCATCGAGTGCGGGAACGCACCGTGTGTACCCAGCATTAGACCGGTTTAGGGCAACTAGTGGAGGTTAGCCTATGGGCACCCATAAACAGTGTGTTCGGGTAAGTAATATTGCCAGATAAGCTGTACATGCATTGGGCAGTCTGTAAAGACCTACAAACCTAAACCTAAAGATTAACAAACTCAAAGTATCTACAAACATCAAATGGTAGTCTAACAAGTGAGCATAGTACTAGTGGCCTCAGTTCCTGCTGCTAGGGATGGATTTAAAAGATGGGAACACGCAGTATGATTAAAGTGCAACTAAACTGTGAGGGATTTGGATGTTTCCTTTTAAACAATACCAGTTAGCTGGTAGTCCTCCTGACCTCTTTGGCTGCAGTAGTGGTTGAATCGCACACCTGAAACAAGCATGCAGCTAATTCAGTCTAACTTCAGTCAGAGCACCTGATCTGCATGCTTGTTTAGGGGCTGTGGCTAATAATATTAGAGGCACAGGATCAGCAGGAGAGTCAGGCAACTGGTAATATTTTAAAAGGTAAAAATCCATATCCTTCTCAGTTTAGGTTCACTTTAAGTGCTGCAGCAAGATGGGTGGTTGATAATTTTGAAATAGAGTAGACCTTCATTTTCTTGACAGACTGGTAGCAGATGAAGATGGAGACGTGCGATAACCACCACCAACTATTTTCATGATGATTCAGAGGTACTTTTTAAGAAAAGTAATTAATATGATTAAGGGCTGCAGCAAGATGGGTGGTTGATCATTTTGAAATAGAGTAGACCTTCATTTTCCTGACAGAGTGGTGGTGGCAGCTGAAGATGGAGATGTGAGATAACCACCAACAACTATTTTCATTATGATTGAGAAGCACTTTTTAAGAAAAGTCATCATAAACATATACCGTATTTGGGATCATCTGAGCCTCCAGCCTGAACTTGATCTAATCGGGATATCCTGACAACCTGACAACAGCAGAAGCGGTGCACTCACCAGTGTTGTGCTTTTGCCTGGGACAGAAGGAGCCTAGGCACAATGGTGCAAAGGGATGCACAGGGGGCAGAGGTAACACAAGGGAACAGAAGTTGGCACAAGGGGACAGAAGGAGGCACACATGTAGGCAGAAGGAAGCACACAGGGAGACAGAAGGAGGCAGAGTGGGCTGAAAGTGGCATTGGAGGACAGAAGGAGGCACAGGGAGACAGGAGGAGGCACAAAGGGTGACAGAAGGAGGCACAGAGGACACAGGGAGGGAGACGGGGACTAAAGGATGAACAGTAGGGATGCTCATTCGGATTCCACAGAAATGCAATTTCCGAAATTCCGATCGGAAATTGCATTTCCGCATCAGAATGCGGAAATCGGTAATGCAAGTGCGGTAGGCGGATTTCCGGCGGAAATCGCGGAAATTTCCGCCGGAAATTGCGGAAATTACACCCAACTTTAACCACTTGCCGACCGCACGCTTATACCGTGCGTCGGCAAAGTGGCAGCTGCAGGACCAGCGACGCAGTATTGCGTCACCAGCTGCAGCCTAATTAATCCTGTCAATTCACGGCGGGGGGCTCCGTGAATAGCCTGCGGGCCGCCGATGGCGGCTCGCAGGCTAAATGTAAACACAAGCGGAAATAATCCGCTTTGTTTACATTTGTACGGCGCTGCTGCGCAGCAGCGCCGTAAGGCAGATCGGCGATCCCCGGCCAATCAGCGGCCGGGGATTGCCGCCATGTGACAGGGGACGTCCTGTCACTGGCTGCACAGGACGGATAGCGTCCTGTGCAGCCCAGATCTCCCGGGGGTGGCAGGTAGGAGAGGGAGGGGGAGGATTTCGCCACGGAGGGGGCTTTGAGGTGCCCCCCCCCGCAAAATGCCAGCCAGTAGGAGCGATCAGACCCCCCCTGCACATCATCCCCCTAGTGGGGAAAAAAGGGGGGCGATCTGATCGCTCTGAGTGCCCTTTGATCTGTGCTGGGGGCTGCAGAGCCCACCCAGCACAGATCACCTAAAACAGCGCTGGTCCTTAAGGGGGGGTAAAGGGTGGGTCCTCAAGTGGTTAACATCGATTTTCTCAAAAACTATAAGGTCTTTTTGAAAACTTTTTTTGCATCTTGTTCACAAGATTCAGTTAACTCTGAAAATTTGGTGTTTCTAGGACTTACAGGGGCTTTGCTATTAACCGCTAAAGTCGGCGGATTTTTACTGTAATGTAAAAATCTGCCTATTTTCTATTTTCTGTAATCTGCATCTGCCTATTTTCTGCATTTTACATTTACATTAAAAATCCGCCGACTTTAGCGATTAATAGCAAAGCCCCTGTAAGTCCTAGAAACACCAAATTTTTAGGGTTTATTAACCAGAATCTTCCGAACAAGATGCAAAAAAAAGTTTTTAAAAAGACCTTATAGTTTTTCAGAAAAACGATGTTAAAGTCGGGCGGAATTTCCACGATTTCCGTCGGAAATTCCGCACTGGAATGTGGAAATTGGTAGCGGAAAGCGGAATCGGTAATTGGCAATGGCGGAATGCGGATTTACCGCAGAATCGGAAATTGGCATTTCCGACCATCCCTAATGAACAGGGGGAAAGAAGGAGGTACAAGGGACCAAGGGGGCACAGAAGGAGGCATGAGGCACAGAGAGAGACACAGGGGGACTGAAGGAGGCACATGGAGACAGAAGGAGGCACAGGGAGACAGAATAAGGCACATGGAGACAGATGGAGATTCAGGGGAACAGAAGGAGATAGAAGGAGGCACAAAGGGGGACATAGGGAGGGTTAGGAGGGAGAGGTGGTATAGAGGAACATAGTGGCAGGTGCCTGCAATGTACACTATACGGACCTTGTGATGTCTGCTCTCCAGGGACCTGAGAAGCTGCTGCTCCTCAGGATACAGCACACACGCAGCAGAAGTAGGTAATAGAACACCTGTGGGGTCAGGGACAGGGCTTCATTCAGGGTTGGTGCTTAATCCAGGGGCATGTAAGCCCCCAGGAACAATGGCACTTCAGGCAATGGCTTGGAATGCTTATGCCTAAAAACGCCCCATGTTGAAACCAACTGTTTTGATAAATGAGCACAAAGACAGAAAGAAAATTGGAGAAAAGTTTATGATACCCAGAATTTCACGTTTTGGAACACAGGCAAGTGTTTTAACTGTTCATTGTCCTTATATGGATATGTCCCCGATTAATAAAGATTGCTTCATTTCCACTATAGTAGGTGAGTGATATGTATATTTATTTTTACTTTATGGATTTTTTTCTCTTTTTGATATCATATAAGCATGTGACTAACACTCTTGCCTTGCAGCAGGGTCCAAAGTTCAATTTTGAAGCATGTATATGACCTCGGGGATTATTCCAAGCATCTGGTTTCCTTCAACACCCCAAAAACATAGTGGTAGGCAAAATGCGAGCTCCTTTGAGGGACAGTAAGTGATATGAATGGATAGGAAAGGGGAAAAGGCCAGTAAAATATGTCCAGGTTATGAAAATAGCCCCCCCCCCCAAAAAAAAAAAGAAATCTAATAATTGGTGAGAGTGTGGTATGCCTGAAAGCACTTGATAATGCACAGTGCTGGCTTTGAGGAGCATTTTGGGCAAAAGTACCTTGATTTCTTCCTCCTCTTGTGTTTGGCACACACTCTGCATCTTCTCTGGGATTTTGGTTTCACTTCATTTGGGAGGATTATGGCAGGAAAATGTTGTACTTTCAATCTAATTGTGTTTTCCAAATGAATTGGATCATGTTGATGTGAGGTTTGGGCTGGGTTAAAAATGAGAGACTTGAGGACTCCCTCCTGGAACTGAATATACAGTAGGTGTCCTGTTGGACTGATTTTTGTAGATAACAAATGTGTTATGCCTTGTCATCTGGAATAGGTAAAATGCTACCTTTTATACCATGCCCTCCTTTTTCTCTTCAGCTAATAAGGAGCCAGCATCTGATCTGCCAAGTCCACTGCTCCAATCCTCTTGTTGCAATCATCAATTGTGTTTGGCTTTTCAGTCTGCTTTCTTTTTTACAGGAACCATGGCCTCAGTGTGGATCGAGGTCAAGATCATTAAAGGGACTCCGAGTTCAAAATAAATAATAAAATAGTACTCACCTGTATGGCGCATGCGCGGTTTAATCGCGCATGCGCCGTACAGTCACGCCGACCGCCGTGATGACGCGAGGCGGCCGGCGTGTGACGTCAGCAAATGACATTTACAGAAGAGGAGCCCGACACTCGTCCCAGTGTCGCCCGGCTGCCGCCCGCCAGCCATTTCTGAAGAGGTGATGGGAGAAGAGCCAGGACGCCGGCGTGGGACGTCCCGACCTACACTGGGCTGCAGAAAGCCCCAGGTGAGTACTATTTTATTATTTATGTTGAGCTCTGAGTCCCTTTAAGCCCTGCTTATGATATTTCATTACAAGAAGCTCATTGCATGTGAGACCATATGACTCTCTTGCAATTTTTTATTTACCTCCTGTTGTGGAAGGCCTAAATGGTTTGATCTCACTGTTTCACAAGCGCCAGTCTGGGGTGAGTACAGGAATTTGAAGAAGAACTTCAGTAAGAAAATTGTACTGGTGGTAGCCTTGGTGGATAAGTGGGTTTATCAGCTCCATGACAATTTTCCCACTGGTACTAATGTCTTGTGGGCCACCCAGCTGATGTAAAAACTCTTTTTGCCTTCATAGACTTTTAAGGCATACATGTAACCCTAGCATACCTTTTAACTTTTTATCTCATACCTTGCCTACTTTCTTGGGATGTACTGCTTCAGCCCGAGTCTTCCATGTAATGGTACCAGGGACTCATCTTCAGCGATGTCATGCTCTGGGGTATAGACTTCCTTAAATGCTGCATTGAGGTGGGGAAATAGGGGCCTAGGGGCTTGATAAGCCTGTCATGGGCAGGGTCATTTGTTGGTACGCATAGGGAATTGTCATTTAAGTGTATGAATTTTGACATTAATTCATACCGCTGCTTGACAATTGTAGCTGGATAGAGGGAGGGGCATTATGAAGCTGTCTTTAGACCAGTACATCTTTAATTGTGTCTTTTGACTTATGCCCATGCTCAGTGTCAGGCCAAGAAAAGCTTTAATTTTGGGCATGGTGGTGGGCTCCCATTTTGTCACCATACAGTGTGTGGGGTCCTAAGTAAAAATGGTTCCGCATACAAGTCTGTCTGCTTGACTACGTGCTACACTAATTCCTCTGTAATGTACAGATGGAAGAAGTCAACCAGTCCCGGATTGTCAGCATACAGTGAAACACCTATAGCCAATGTGAAAGGTGGGATGTTGAGCTCAACAAACAAAATAATTAAAGGATGACCAGGTGCCATTTAGAACATGATCTGGTACCTCCTGTCTGCAAGGTACCAGTGGCCACATACCCTGTCGGAGCCTGGCTCCCACTCATATCTATGAAGTTTCAGACCAGGTGGGAGTGTGACAGGACCTTCAGAGGATCATGTACCCCAAAATCCATTGGCCATCAATGATTAAACAAAGTCGACACACATGGCGACTTTATAGTTACTTTTAAAAAGTAACATGCTATCTTCCTGTTATATTTGAATATTTATTTGGCTACGGCTAAGTTGTGTCAGTTGGGTGTTTTAGTACCCTGAGTTGATGTTTAACATCTTACTCAACCGAAAATAACCACGAAATAAAGGAAGCATGAACTAAGCCTAAACATTTACCTATTTTCTTTTTGAGTCAGTGATTTGCTTGGTCAAATTTGCTTTAATATTTTATTCTATTGTATTGCATTTTGCTATTGTATTTGCAGCCCATTATTTTCTCTACATCAGTCTTTTGATCCTTGGATTCTATTTGTGATATCGCTCTGTCCCAGCTTTGTAAGGAAATCTTTTAAACTGAGAGAATCCAAAATCTTTGAAGTAATTTCTTGCAGGCAGCATGTTTCCTGCACCTGTTCTTCTTACTTAGCGCCTGCTGCCCAAATAATTCTACTTTATGATTGTGTATTGGATAAGAGCGTGAATAACAGAGCGCAATGTGGATGCTGTCTTCCTTAGAGGATAGGCAGACATCCTCCCACCACAAGCTGGATATAATCATTTTTATGTCCTTTTAACGAGGGGATCTTCCGTTGGTTAGTTACTCAGCTAGAGTGGAAAATTGGATAATTTGGAAACATTTGACGATACTATCATTCATGGAGTATAGAACCCGACCAGTCTAGTCTTTGATAGAAAATGGCATTAAAGCCCCTCTCCTAACCATGTAGGTATGCATATACAACATGTTTCCACAAAACCTCTGGCTCCCCATCCCCAACCCTTACACACCTGCCAATCAGCAGTGACCCAGATGTACAAGTCACAGACGGGATAGGAGGCCCCTGCTGTGGGTGAGGCCCCAAGCGACCACTTGGTTCGCCTGGGCATAGCAGCATCCCTGATTGTGCATAATCTGTCTTCTATTCAATTCATGATATAAAGTTACATCAACCATAACATGCCATAGAAAGTGTAAAAGACACACAAAATATATTTACTTGTAGGCTTTTTTCTTATTTTTTTCCCTGCAGACATGATCTTGTGATATCTGAATTAGTACAGCCGAGAGAGAAAACATGAAAATGATGGGATGAGGCTTCCAAGTGACTGGCTAATTAGAATTTAATTACAAAGGACTGCCATTAAACAAAATGAAAGGCTTTTGCTAATTATATTTCCCACGGTTTTCCATACAAAACAACTAATCTGCTGACTGCAGGAGGAGTGTGAGGAGAGGAAACCAAGAAAGCAAAATCATTGCCGGTTTCTCTTTCTGCATTGTATAGTCAGTTACACATTTATTCATATAATGCTAATGAAGTGGAAAGTTAGGTTATGTAGAATTCAATAACCTTTTCATGTAGCAGAAGAACATAGGCCATGTAATGAAAAGAGGAGCATGCTGGAGACTGTCTTTTCTTACTAACACAACTACTGCAGTTTTACAGAACAAAATACAGCGTAGTGCTTAAACTGCTTGTACCCAGTGCATCAGTTGCCTTTTCTACATAGCTGTTAAAGAGGAACTCCAGTGAAAATAATGTAATGAATAATTATGTATAAATTATTTAGTCAGTGTTTGCCCATTGTAAAATCTTTCCTCTCCCTGATTTACATTCTGACATCTATCACATGGTGACATCTTTACTGCTGGCAGGTAATGCTGCTTTTTTGGCAATTGGAAACAGCTGTTATTTCCCATAATGCAACAAGGCTCCCACAGTGGGAGGGGTTTCACCACCGTATCAGCCATACAGAGCCCCCTGATGATCTGTTTGAGAAAAGGAAAAGATTTCCCATGAGAAAGGGGGTATCAGCTACTGATTGGGATGAAGTTCAATCCTTATTTACAGTTTCTCTTTAAAGAGAAAACTGTAACCAAGGATTCAACTTCATTCCAATCAGGAGCTGATTCCCCCTTTCCCTTTTCTCAAGTAGATCATCAGGGTGGTCTGTACTGCTGATTTTGGGGTGAAACCCCTCCAACAGTGTGATGTCATGACCATAGTCCTAACAGTTTCCTTTCTGTGAACCTTGTTGCATTATGGGAAATTACGTCTGTTTCCAATTGCCAAGCAACCAGTATCTCCCTCTGTACATAAGTTTATCCATAAAAAACATCCTTTAGCCTGTCACATTGTTAGTGGGTGTTGTTATAGATAATGGCAGTTGGTGCTGTCTGTTTTTTTTTTTCTTGTAACAGAAAGTATTTGCGATAATTGAGGTTGGAGTGAGCTCGGAGATGTCTCCCAGTGCATCACTGCTGAAATATGCAAATCAACCACTGTTGTCCTTAGAAGCTAAACACACCTCCAAATCCACTGGAATGCAATAAAGTGTCAGCTTGTTATTTGTACACTGAAACCCATCATTCATATTGATCCTCTTCAAAGACATCCACTCAAACAACAACTTTCAAGGTAACCTGCTGCTGATAGTTTTGTAAGTGTTCTAAGAGAACGAGTGACCATGGCAAACTATTTGCTTTTCTATGCTCACATATCTATGCATTTGTAACTCTATACTTGGCATGAGGTTAGTTATCATGAGAATCTATAGGCCTCCCCATGATATTTATGATGGCATTTTATTTTATTATTAATTTATATAGTGCCAACATCTTCCGAGTTGCTGTTATATAATACAAGCTATAGAATACAAGCTATAACAATACAATATAAACAATACAGTCAACAGTAAATTAACAAAGGTGAATTACAGCTTATGCATTGAACAAATCAATAACAGATTTTTACATAATGATGCAAGATATGCACTCACATTACACGGCATTAAGAGACAAAAGGGAAAGAGAGCCCTGGCCAATCGGCCTTACAGTCTAATTAAGGGATTGGACAATAGGAGAAGGGAAGCTGTGTATGAGATGGTAAAATGGTGGTCAACAATTATCATTTTACCATCTCATACACAGCTTCCCTTCACCTATTGTCCAATCCCTTAACCCTGGTGGCCATTCATTAGGCAACTTGGTGGCCGAGCATCTATCCCATTCGATCATTATAATCGAAACGGATGAAAATCGGTGCCGCCAAGTGAATGCCAGATCGACAATGGAACGAATTTCGGGTTGAAATTGGTCATATGAATTGGTCAGACATGCTGCAAGATGTATAGCTGCCGTGGTCAGTCTGGTGCATGGCGGTAACGAAGAGCGATATTAGGCTGAGCAAAGAAACCCCCGACACTGTCCCTTCTAATGCTCAATAGCCCCTTCCTCCCCCGGTGCAAAGTGCACTATACATTACCTGTCTGCATCTGCTGCTGATTTCGGGTGTCCTGTCCTCCATCCATACAGACGCCCAACGTGGTTGCCGTGACATCACACACGCACTTATGTTACTAGAGCAACCATGTGTGGTGCGTGTATGGACGGAGGACAGTACTCGGAGCCAACCGTGGACGTGGACAGGTAATGTAAAGTGAACTGGGCATCGGGGGGGCACATTCACCATTAGGGGGGGACAGCGAGGTGGCGGATGTGGCGTCACAAGGCCGATTCCAGAGCGATTTCAGCTTGAAATTGAAGGGGAATCAATCTGTGGTGTATGGGTAGGCCATAACATGCAAATATTACCATATTGGACTCCACCCTAAATGGATTTATATCCAATTCCTCTTTATTCCATAGATGCAAAGATACAACATACAAACCAGCACTGGTTTGTGTGGGGCTGGTTTGTATGTTATCGTAAGAGTACAGAGGCGCCAGCAGGATAAAAGGTAATAAAAGTTTTAAAATTTGCTGGGAGGCAGTGGTGGACTTACCTCCGGAAAGCAGACTCAAACTACCGTCTGAATTAAACAAATACATTTGGGTACCAATAATAAATTTATTTAATTCAGACAGTATTTTGAGTCTGCTTTTCTGAGGTAAGTCCACCACTGCCTCCCAGCAATTTTAAAACTTTTATCACCTTTTATCCTGCTGGGGCCTCTGTTCTCTTACGATAATACTGTGTCCACCCCTGGTGGAGGGATGACCTACCCCTACTTTTCTGATCTACAGAGAGGGACATCCTAATCCTGAGTGAGGACAGGTCTAATCTCCTCACCTGCATCTACAGTGGTTGCCTAAGAGGTAACCCATGTTTGTGAGTATATTCATCTCACACTTACATTTATCCACGGTTTCCAATACATACTGCACTATATTGGGCTCTCAGTGTTACTTATTTATCTGGTTTGTATGTTGTATCTCCGCATCTATAGAATAAAGAGGAATTGGATATAAACCCGTTTAGGGTGGAGTCCTATATGGGAATATTTGCATGCTATGGACCAATCTTTGGACTATTGTATAAAGTTTGATGGACCTCTTGCTGTATTAGGACTCCCCGTGTTCTACAATTACATATCCCTGAGGCTGGTGGACTTCTTACTTACACGTATATGGGCAGGCAACAGATCTCTCTCCGATCAGATTAGATCAGCGAGAGATCTGTCTCTTGGTCGATCCGCCCATACATCATCAGAGAAAAGGAAAGAGAACAGTGTGTATTCCTGACGGAAACCAAACCATAGCATCTTTATGTAGTTTATACTGCGTCAGAGATCTGCTGTAACTCACAAGATAAGATTAGAAAGCAACATCAGGCTGGGTGTCACATCTCTTAAATCGATATGGCAAAATCTTTTTTCTTTACTGTATTCTGGATCAAAAAAGAACATTACCCACAGTTAGTTAATCTTGTGTGTTGTTTTGCTTTTTCAATGCTTGCACTTTGTTTACAATAATTCTCTTTTATTAGTGTATGTGACTGTGACTCTGTATGAATTGCTCATTAGACTATAGAATGCCTTACTGTGAGTCATCGAGATGAACTGCTGCTTACAACTGCTGTTCTGTTTCAAGTTGCAAAATCAATAAAATACTTTGAAATGAAATGGAATAAAGATAGAAGTCTGCATTGTTCCTCTAACTACCTGTTTCCTTTAAGCACTTTGAAGCCTTGTCACAAGAGGAATTGTGTTATAACAAAGCAAACACAACTAAAATTGCATTGATCTAATAAGGTTGATTTTACTGCACATTTGAGGGCATCTGGCTCTGCCTCTGCACTGATAAGTATCAAAAAATATT
The DNA here is from genome assembly GCF_040937935.1 of Hyperolius riggenbachi. Classification (NCBI taxonomy): domain Eukaryota; kingdom Metazoa; phylum Chordata; class Amphibia; order Anura; family Hyperoliidae; genus Hyperolius; species Hyperolius riggenbachi. Next base: position 240,637,247 of record NC_090651.1, on the reverse strand, counting down.
GAGAATTACAGTGATCAGGCTAGGTCAGGCCTGAATTTACCTCACAGCAGCCTATAGGCACAGATTCCCTGGCACCCCAGACTTCATCCTCCATGTACCTGTAAACATCCGCCAAACTGCACTGCAAGTGTGCTGGCTGGCCCAGCTGTCACTTCTCCCTTATTCCCCCGCCGGTCATAGGTAGCTACAGGTGCCCCTTAGTATTATGTAGCCAGAAGTACGCTCAATATTAAGTAGCTAGAGGTGCCCCTGACTGAAGGGAAATCTCATTAGTAGAATGCCAAGACCAGGGTGAGTAACCTCTCATTTACTCTTATCAGGACTCTGCATAGGGAACGAGGGAGGGAGGCGGGAATGAGCCGCCCATCCTTCATCAGGCGCCTGTAGACACGTGCCTATAGTGCCTTATGGTAAATCCGGCCCTGGGCTGGGTTAAAGACTGGGATGGTTAGTACTAAAGTGTACCAGAGATCAAAAGAATCGATACTTACCCAGGGCTTCCTCCAGCCCCATAAGCAAGTGTGAGTCCCTCGCATCCTCCCACGTTCTGCCGTTCAGCTGCGATCAGCTGGCTCAGTCGGATCCAGTCTGGGTCGCAGAAGACCCAGACTGACGTGACTGAAGAAATTACTGGGGCTGTTCACGGCTGAACGGCAGACCGCAGGATGACGGTTTGGGACAAACACTTGCTTATGGGGCAAGAAAGCCCCGGGTAAGTACTGATTCTTTAGATTTTTTTATCTCTGGTTTACTTTAAGCTTTAGAGTACTGTTAGGATGAGTGAACGGCGATAGCATTGCCTTAGAATAACTTTTCATGAATTCCACTCAGTATCAGCAGATTCTGGAGACCAATGTAAAAATGTTAATCTCAATACAAAATTGCATTGGCAAAAAATTGAGATTATGTTTAAAGGAAAACTGAGAGTAAATTAATGTATACATACCCAGGGCATCCAGCCCCCTTTAGGCTGATTGGTCCCTCGCTGTCCTTGCTGCCTGGATCCTTGGCTAGGCGGCCCGTTCATTCTGGATATCCTGGTTTCAATGTCAGAAATACTTCCTATACATATATCCTACCTAATAAAACCTAACTGTCGCTCCAGCAGCTGTCCCTGTGTCCCAGGTTTTTCGTTACTGCGCACATCCGGACAGCCGGGACCAGCGACCTGGACGGGCGAGCGAGGTGGGCGGGTGCGAGCGAGGTGGGCAGGTGCTGTCGGGCAGGCGAGCGAGGTGGGCGGGTGCAGGTGCGCGCGCGTCGGCCACGGCGGTTGCGTGCGCGGAGTGCACACGCATGAGCACTGGCGGCGGCGGCCGGCAAAAGACCTAGAGCCCGTTTTTAAACGGGCTTGGACTAGTATATATATATTGCTGTATACTGGTATGCAGCCCCACTCTCCCACTGAGGCTTACTCTAGGTTGTTCATTATACAGAATAATTCCCACCTGAGCATTCTGGGAATCTTTTCTACTGGCTTTAGAACTCTCAGTAAACCATTCTGCAAGAGATTCCCTGCCAATACTTAAGATTTTGCCACCTGTGATAAACTTCAGAAAGTAAATTAGGGAGAGGAAAGATTTTACAATGGGCAAACACTGAATAATTTATGAACTAATAATTTATTAATGAATATTGTAAAAAAAAAAAAAAAAAGCAATTTTATTCATCATGTTATTCTGAATACAGACTACGGTCTTGAAAAAGCCCATATTGCTGGGCGAAACAATCGACGGTGCTGATAAGTATATTGGTTTTAATTGCTTTATTGCCTTTTGAAGATATATTGGTTAAAATGTACTGAGAAGTGTGCTATTAGAAGACAGCATGTTTCTCTTGGAGTTTTTCTCTACGTGAACATAATTATTTTAAAAACAAATTTAAAGGATACTTTAACCCATAAAATAAATCCAAAACAGGGGGAACAGGCATGTGTGATGGGCTTTCCTCATGCCCGCCGGCCGCCGCTCCCTCGTTTTCCTACGTTGCCCTCCGTTTTGGTGCACCGACCCTTCAAAGCTACTTCCTGGTCGGGAGGGTTGGTTAAGACTGCGCAGGCACAGCCCAGTGACACGCATCCCTGATTATACGCCCGTGTCTGGCTGCTCTCTGCGCATGCGTAGTTGTGCCCCCTGTTTTGCATTTCTTTTATGGGCTAAAGTTTTCTTTAAGACACATCAAAGTAACTACAAAATAAAAGAATAACATCACAAAATAAGAGATGCCCAAAGACTAAATATGCAGTGAGATGTGAAAGTTTGGGCAACCTTGTTAACCACTTAAGTCTATCTGGACGGATATATCCGTCCAGATAGACTGTGCAGCTCCCGCTGCCTGCCGTTACCCCCCGATCAGTGAATGGGAATATAATTTCCATTCACCGCTCTAAGTCCCTCGCAGAAAAACTGATGCTTTCTAATCAGAGAACACGGTATTTCTGCAAAAAAAGGAAACATTTACAGCCTCCTTATAGTTCCTGGTAGCGTGATCGTACTTTCCAGGACTTTAAACTACACCCACATACATTTTTTTACATTACTGTGAAGAAACGCGGAAAAGCTGCCGCATGGACGCAGGAGGAGGCGGCTGTTTCCGCGTCTGGCATAGCAGAACGCGGAGAAACCGCCACGTCTGACGCAGCGGTTTGTACGCATAGGCCTGCTTCTCTCAGCGGGGCGGGATGCGGAGGAAACGCCGCACGCTCAGACAGCGAGGCGGCGGATTCCGGATCCCATACAGCAACAACATTACAACACATGACTGGTGTGGCTGGGACTGATAGTCCACACTGGTTTAGGAGGACGCGTGCGCGCGCAGAGAGGCAGGGCCTTTATGGCAGTCAGAGGAGGGTCAGCTGACCAGGCCGGTCAGCTGACAATTGCAGCAACTTTCATTGGTCCAGCACTTAAGGGAGGTGCTGGAGAGCACTGGTGTATATATACTGGGTGCTGGTCATTCCTCTGGTGTCTGGCGTTGTGATCACTACGTGGTAGCACTCAGGCCTTGTCTGTATCTGTGTTCTAGCATAGTTTCCAAAGGTGTTGACGATCACGGACCTCACACCTTAGCGTTAGGAATATTGAACTGTATTATTTGTTATGACCTTCTGCCTGCCTGACTATCCTGCTGAACTCTGATTCTGTACCTTGCTATCTCTGATATCCTGTTGCCAAACTCTTCTCGTTCCTGGACTCTGTATTTGCCTCCTGATTCTGTACCCCGCTATTCTGATACTCTGTTGCCAAACCCTGCCTGTTTATTGGATTCCGTATCTGTCTCCTGAATCTGTACCGTATCTGTCTGTGTGTTAACGACCTGGATTGCCTGACCTTGAGAACTGGCCTTACTGTTAGAGGCAGTTCCCAGACCTGTTAGTGACACCTTCTCTCTGGTGTCACTCACGTTCTGTCCTTCCTATCCTCAGCCTAGCTCCTCCCCCGGGAGAGTCTAGGCATACGGAAGGAACCTACTTCTGTGCAGTACTCCTTACTGCTTCTGTACCTTCTCCTAAGGTGCAATACTCAAAGTATTACTGTTACACCAAAACACTCTTATCCCTCAGGTGTCCAGAGGTTAGTATATATATCTGATTATCGGTGATACTGCAGATCATCAATAATCGGGTATATTCTGCATTCTCGGTGATACTGCAGATCATCAATAATCGGGTATATTCTGCATTCTCGGTAATACTGCAGTTCACCGGTAATCAGCCCTCTCTGTGTTTCACCGATCGTTACAATTACATTACATTATTTTACATTTAAAATTAGCTGCATGTAAATGTAGATTTAATCATACTGTACTAGTTAATTATCATCAGCTAATCAAGGACATTCTACCTAGGAAGACACAAGCTTAGCCACTGAGTGCCTACACGGGACTAGGAAAATATTTATGCCTGGAACTGGGCTCTTTGAGGTTGTTTGCCTTTACCTTTCCCATTTCACAGGGATTGCTGGAGAATGGGATGGTATAATGGACTGATCACTGAGCAAGAAACAATATTTTTCTAGTACTTGCTAAGTGATTTAGCTGAGGCTCTCCAAGCATTGTTGAATAATTCATTCTACAGTGTGATGTTACAGAAAAGCTTCCAAAACAGTCCAGCCACTGGAATCACATCATTTGTCCTGTTTCTGGCAACGCTCCTGGATGATGTCAAGATGAAAGAACAGTTTGATTTTACAGAATTACTACTGAAGACATGAATGTTTCTGAAACATCTGTGATAGTGGCTTAAATGTCGTGTGTCACTTATGGATCCCACACGCTTTATTAAAAAGTAAAAAAATAAAAAATGGTTCTGCCAAGATGGACACAGCACCCAATCTGATAATCTGTGACAACAAGACATTAGAGAAAGCCTATCAAAGCAATTGCTGATGTTATGTTTCTAGTGAGTAGTGATAAGCATGAATTTCACATAATCGTAATTTAGCATTGTAATTCACAATTATAATGTGAAATCGTAATGTGAAATTTCGAGAAAAAATGTGATTAATTTCGCATGTTAATGTAATTTTGCAATTTTGTGTAATTTTCTTGTCATTTCATGCCAACTTTAGCGGTTCATAGCAAAGCCCACATACATGCTGTTGTCATCAACATTGCTTTGTATGTTAATGGTAATAGTGGGAACTCATCAATCAAATAATATTTCAAAAAGACCTTGTCGTTTTTGAGATGGTTATGAAAATGCAAAGGAAAAATGTTTTTTAAACTGACTTTTTTTGAGTTTAAAAACATTTTTCCTTTGCACTTTTTCAAAATCTATTATATCAAAAATGACAAGGTATTTTTTTAAAAATGTTTGCTATGTTTCCACACTTCCCCTTAACATACCTAGCAATTTTGGTGACAACAGCGTGTATGGGGGCTTTGCTATTAACCGTTAAATTTGGCAAAAGTTTACGTAAAATTTTGCATAATAAAAAACCTTTTCCCTGCTCTTTAATTTAATCTTTTTATAATCACGCTGAGGAGGTTTTGAGAAGGGTTAAATGCCTTATTACACACTGAGCAGGAACTAAATAGAAAGGAAGATGGTGAGACTCTGCAGAGCAGTAGCTGCAGTGCTGGCCACTTCAAGGATACCTGCCCTGAGGTAAAGCTTTCTTAAGTAAACACAGAGATATGTTCATACTGGACCCACATACCTCTTTGTATTGTCCATTCCTCTCCTTGCTCCCCCTGGTTCCAGTAATCACGCCCCAAAAATTAGACTTTTGGTTACTGCCAAATTTTTACACGGGAAGAAGTAGGCGTCTTGTGATATTTCTTCCTATCTCCCCCCCCCCCCCCCCATTCCCTTCTGGAAAGGTGATTGGAGGAAAGTATGACAGCAGGCCTGCCTTTTCCTGACTAAAGGAACTGTAGTCGAAAGTCACATTTTTGGGGGAGTTATTACTAGAACCAGGGGGAATGCGTAGAGGAATGGACAACACACAGTAGTATCCAGCATGTGTATACCTCTGTGCTTCTCTTATGTAGCTTTTCCTAGGGTCAGGTAGTGAGCAGAACTGGTCAGGTAGAAGACCAATGGGGCCAAGTGACCTGACCTAACTTGCTAAAGTGCTATCTACTTCCTTGGGGTACCCTGTGACACCAGTTTTATCCTTTCCAAATTCCATTTTGGCAATCTTGTTTTTATGATATAACATGGTTTTAAACCAGTAAAGCAGTTTACACTTAGAACACCTTTTCTCATGGTTTATATATGGAGCACAAGTGGCTTGAAGAGAACAAAGGTGAAAACATCTAGCATGGCTTTTGTGGAGGAGATTATGCAGTGAAACCATCAAGGGAATGATTCCAGGATCAATGAAGGAATGGGACCATGATCTTTGACAACTTACTCTCACTAACAACTTACTCTCACTTGAACACCCAGGTGCTTATAGATCCATCATTTGTGGGATTTTGATTGACAAAGAAGATTAATAAAGTTGATAAAGCCTGGACCAAAGCCAAACCTGTAAAAAATAGCACCCATATAAAGCCATTCTATTAAATCAGACCGTAGCCAAGTCTAAAGTATGTGCAACTCTTTCTTTAATGTTGACATGTTTACAGTTGGTATAGAAAAGAATCAACTTCACTACTTTGCGGTCTCAAAATAAAGACACACACAAACCAATTTTTTGTAGCTATAATTACTCAATACAACTTATAACACGTTAAAGATATGATAATGACAGTTCAATAGAAAAATACAAAAATCAGAATCACTGAGATATAGTCTGTTGAATTACATTTTGTTTTTCAGTTACAATATTTAGTCTGTTTGAATACTTCTATACCAACTTTGCAATTCCAGACAATATTGGGCAATATTTTCCCAATCTTTTTCACAGAAATGTTCAAGCTCAGTCATATTGGATGATAACCGTTGGATTGTGTTTTTCAAGCCATTGCGTGAATTTCAAGTAGGGTGTAAGTGTATACTATGACTAGGCCAATAGCCTTTACAGATTCAGAACTTATGTGTGTTTCATGTTACCACCATCATAATGGAGGATTAACCTTCTGACAACTTTCTGACAGAAGACAGCAGGTTCTCCTTAACCACTTAAGCCCTCGGTCGTTTTCACTTCATGCATCCGAGCAATGTCCACCTCCCATTCATTAGCCTATAACTTTATCACTACTTTATATATGATTTATATCTTGTTTTTTCCGCCACCAATTAGGCTTTCTTTGGGTGTTACATTTTGCTAAGAGTTACCTTACTGTAAATGCATTTTAACAGTAAGAATAAAAAAAAATGAAAAAATTCAATATTTCTCAGTTTTTGGCCATTATAGTTTTAAAATAATACATGCCCGGTTATTTCACCGTTTAAATTATGTCCCTATCACAATGTATGGCGACAATATTTTATTTGGAAATAAAAGAGCATTTTTTCCATCACTATTTACAAGCTCATGAAAAAAAAATGAAAAAAAAAATATTTCATCTTTACATAGATATTTAAAAAGTTTAGACCCTTAGGTAAATATTTATGTGTTGTTTTTTTTTAAATGTGTTTTTTTTTTAATTATTAAACATTTTATGTGGGTGTTTTTGGGAGGGTGAGATGTAAACAGTATTTGTTTTGGGTAAATATATGTGTTTTTATTTTATTTTTTTACATTTAGATGTAGTTTTACTTTTTGGCCACAAGATGGCAACCTTGAGTTTGTTTACATGACGTCACTCTAAGCGTAAAATGTACGCTTAGAGGGACATAGGAGGCAGAAAAAGCGAAGCTTCCGAGAGAAGCTGTCGCTTTTTCTGCGGGGGAGAGAAATCAGTGATCAGGCACCATGGCCCGATTCATTGATTCCTGGGCTAATGATCCGCGGCCGGGAGCACGCGTGCACGTGACGTAGTTCTACGTCAAGGAGGACAAAGTGGTTAAAATGCGATGAAACTCAAATTTCATGTATGGTCTGAAGCATTAAACACACCATAAAGCTAAAAGGAATAAAAAAATTAGAAATAGTGTTGAAGATACTGAGAGAGTTAATTCTCAAACCTCTACTGTATTCATAAACTAATTGATAAGATTACCACTGGCATACTGAAATGATCAGATTGTGTTCATGTAAACAATAGCGGAGCCGCCGCTGCACAGGGCAGCGTGGCGGCGGCCTCCGCATCCCAGCCGGCGGTTTCCGTTCAGCTCACGGAACCGCCGGCACAGAGCTGGGTGGGCGCCGCCACCACTAGCAACATGGCGGCGGGTCCCACTATGCAGCCAGCGGAGTTTGGGACGCGGGCGCGCGTGGACTCAGGGCCTGGCCTCTCGGATATTCTGAGGCAGAGGGTCACACGCGCGCGCGCAAGGAGACAGGACTCTTACCTCCTACGTAGGAGGGTCAGCTGACTCTCCTGTCAGCTGACATCAGGAGAGTCCCTGATTGGTTGGGCTCTGGGGCGGCGCTGAGTAGCTCTCTAGCTACAAATACAACTTGCCTGTCAGTAGCAAGTTGTCTGCTGTCGTGAATACACTTGTGTTAGCACTCAGACCTTAGCTCAGTGCCCTGGTGTTGATACTAAGGATTTCACACCTTAGTTAGGATTGTATTTGATATTGTATCTGTGTTTTGACTCCGGCTATCCTTGACTACTCTCTCTCTCTACGCTATTGTACCTCTGCCTATCTGATTCTTGTTGCCGACCTCTGCCTGATTACCGATTATTCTTCTGCCTTCCGTTCCTGTACTGCTGCCGTCATCTATGTTGCCGAACCCTTGCCTGTCTGACCTTCCTCCCTTCAGTGGAACGTCTCCCACTGGAGGGTTATCTTTGAGGCTTGCCTCTCCGAAACACCTGCCCCAAGCAGACGATTACTGCTAGGGGTCGAGATTCTTCACTCTGCCTGGTTAGAGGATCTCACTCACAGGGTTCCCATTCAGAGGTAACTACACCTCTGAGGAATTGCCGTGAGGTGGATATTTCCACACTTTTGTGATATTACTGTATTTATTGTGTTCCCCTTGCTGGGTGTCTAGAGGTTAGCAATTTATCCGTATTATCGGTGATTCTGCAGATCGCCAATAATCGGTTATATATCTGTATTCTTGGCGATACTGCAGATCGCCAATAATCAGATTCTCTCTGTGTGCTGACACCGATCGTTACAGTTCAGCTAATACTAAAGGTGCCCATACATATAGCAATTTTGCAGTACGGTCGACCATTTGATTTGATCATTTTATCAAATTGAGAAGTAATCGAGAGAGAATCGAGTGTGTTCCAGAATTCCCAATCGATGAAAAGTGGCTGATATCATGTGGAATCGAGCAGCTCACTCGATCAAGCAGGATGCAAGATATTGGTCGATCGCACAGTAATCGGCTACTGTTCACATATCATTCAATCGATTTTTGCATTCAGAGCATGGAGACACAACATTGGTCAGATCGATTAGTGAAGGTGAATCGCATAGGAATAGTTTGTAGTGTGTGGGTCACTGGTCGATCAACTTTCGATCAACTGTACTGAAGTCGATTCCTCAATAAAGTTGATCGCTTTGTTGATTGAATCAGAATCGCTAGGTGTATGGCTACCTTTAGCTGTGTAAACAATGCAGAAGATCTTCTGCTGTATTTGGGTCGGGGTCGGGGCAAACGTTTCTACTTTGTTTGACAATAACTATCTGATAATTTGTCCCACAACCAGCAATCTTATCCATTAGCTGCAGGGAAGTGTATGCCTTGGAATGACATTAAAACAGTTTTTTTTGTAAGTTTTTTATTCATTTTTTAATTAATCCTTCAGTATAGGTAGCCCCACAGCATAGGTAGCAAGGTTAGCTACCAGTATAGGTAGCCCCATGGTATGGGTGGCTAGATTAGCCCCAGTATAGGTAGCCCCCCGGTACAGGTAGCCAGATTAACCCTCCAGTATTGGTAGCTTGTGCGCCCCAGTATTGTATTGGTAGCCAGATTAGCCTCCCCTCCCTAATGGCTCATACACACGGGGCACAACTGTCGCCACAAACATGTGGCATGCGCATGTTGCGGTGACAGTTGCCCCGTGTGTATGAGGCTCGCACCCCAAACTGTCACCAGAGACAGCAGTTGCCGTGCGATTGAAAAGTTCAATCGCCGGCAACTTCTGTCTCTGCAACTGTCGCTAGTCCGCCACGCGTACTGCGTGAGTATGTGCGGACTAGCGACAGCTACCCACAGCCAAAAGGGAGCTTCCGGCGGAGGGAGGAAACTTTTTGCGACAGCTTCCGCCGCATCTCTGTCCCTCTGTGCAAGGTGTGTACAGCTGCTGCACAGAGGGACCTGCCGACGAACTGTCGCTGCTTTTTTTTTGTCTCTTGTCTCCAGCATTTGTGCCTCGTGTGTATGAGGCTTATGAAGAGTAGTGAGAAGAGTGCTGGAGGGAGGTGACAAGAAATAAGACAACAAAAGGCAACAGTGGACAATTACAATCAAGAAGTGCCTGACTCAACCAACCACTGTGTGCACGGCACAACGATTTCAATAAAGCCTATTTTTCTATTTTCACTATACCTATGAGCAACTGACCTATTTATTACTTTCAAAAGGCAACAGTGGAGACATACTTTGGTAAATGCAGACAAAGTCACATTTTATTTAAGTAAATGTTGTCTTCAAACTTAGGAAGAGATTATTGGTGAAGAGTGCCACAGGCTGGTTTCAGCCCATAAATATGAAATACTCATACGTAATACTTAGCAGAAAAATTAAGAACAGGAGATACATTAAATATTTTTCAAGACAACTTAACTAACAGAGATGGTTATTGGTTAATTAAAGCACACCCGAAGTGAGAGGAATATGGAGGCTGCCATATGTATTTCCTTTCGAACAATGCCTGCCTATCCTGCTGATCCTCAGCATGCTGCCCAGATATTTGACTATATTTGCCTCACGCTTGTTTTAAATGTGTGATTCAGACACGACTGATGCATGATAGATCAGTAGGATGCCAGGAAACCGTATAATTTTTGATCAAGTTTCTAGCTGCAGACATTTGAATGCAATTTGAAATGATATGCATAGTATTGGCCAACTCTGCTAACTCATACAAGAAATAAAGCTATGTTCAATAGCTATATTGACTTATTTCACTAACAGCCAGTAACCTTATACATTTCTCAGCACATCTTATTTTGGATTCCTAAGTTCCCTCATCCCACACAGATCTTACATGTGTTATTTTTGTACTAGTCTAATAACGTGCACTGAGTCATGGATTTAATTGGAGGAACCTCCTTTGAGACAGACAAGCTGACACAGCTATGCAAGCAAGTTACATCAAAAAGGCACCCACACCCAGGAAAGATAATTCAGCAACAGTGAAGTGAGGCGAAACACAAACATAAAAGCGTAGAAAAATGCAGCAAACTCTGAGTTTCCTCAAGGTAGACAAACAGAGGTGTGAAACCACACACAGAGACATAAATACAGTACATGATGGACCTCTTCAGCCTTGTTTATTGTACAGTTGCACTGCTTTTATATCACTGTATATATCAATAACTAAACTTAAACACACAAATGTAACAACGAAATAGCTAAAGAACATGAAGCATCAACTTTAAGCTAAAGTTATGAAACAAAAACAAATTCAACGCTCAAGATATTTCTGGAGAGCATTCGGTTTGCATGTCTTTTCAGTTTTCATATGATAATTTCTACCATGCTGCAGTGTGTGGACATTTAAGATTATGGACACAGGTGGTTCTCAGAGTGAGCAGGCATTGCCAAAATGATGCTACATTTAAAGTAGTTGTTTTCCAACCTTAGTCGTTAACGTGCTGCACAACTTTCACTTTCCATTGCATTGCGTTCCTGCTTTTAAAGGGAATGCAATGCAGCTCCCACTGTGAACCTACAGCTAGTGAATCTTACAGCTAGTCCCATAAGGAATAAGCTAGGCATTTTCAAGAGAGGGCACTATAGCTAAAGAAAAAACAAAAACAAAAAACAAGTAATTTTTCAAAATGTTTATGTAGAGACATGAGAAATGTACTGAAGTCCCAAAGCACTAAGATGTGATAAAGTGTGAAGTTTGAGGAGTTGCTATATGAACAAACTTAATCCTGTAACTTGTACCTGTCTTACTATATTTTGTTATATTTAGAACTAAGTTGCTGCTGCCAGCTAAGTGTGCATTTTTATTGTATTTGTTCATTAGTTAGTCAACTAGGCTTTGTGGAGTTTCCTGGGTTATTGTTCTTAACCTTTAAGGTACATATACACCTTTGATGGATGTCCCGGTCAAAAATCTGAATTCGCCCGTTACCACACTTCAGCACTCAAATAAATGCACAGGGTTTAGGAGGATTCCAGTTATTTGCAATTCTAGTTGTGCAAATAAGTGAACTCCCCCCCCCCCCCTTTCCCCCGACCCTGTCCACCTATTCAGGTTCTGTAGTGCGGTAACGGGCGCATTCGAGTTTCTGAAATTCAACAACCTGAATTCAGCCACCAACATGGCTGTCAGTTTCCTTATAAATAATCCTGCAAATGCATTCAATGTTTAGGAATAGCAGCTGAGGCAGAATTTAAGGCAGGAGCAGTTGCAAAAGGCATGAAAGTGGAAGGGAGTAGGGATAAACTGGCTCCTAATTTGGCTCCAGCATAAAGAAATCTGCAACAGGGCTTCCCAACTTGGAGGCTTCCACTTCTTCAATATGGTCTTGACTATCCTACCTAATCACAATACAAAGTATATGTAGTAAAGTGCATTAGGCAGCACTGGTCACCACAAGCCACCTGCTCCTCTTCCCAGACACAGAGTAAGCAGTTTGCAAAGAGTAATGAACAGGCTCTCATACCATTTCCCCCAAAACACTTTGATACAGCTGATAATGAGTAGTCTGCACAACTGTTTCTACATCCTGTGTTGGGGCTTTTGACAGAGGACTTTCGGCAATCCAAAAGAAAGTACAAAGAGATAAAATGAACTGATGCCTAACCTTCACTTTCCTCTCAGGAAAAGAAGAAGATGGACCAGTGCAGGGAGGATAAGCAGGTCAGGCCCATGTCTGCAACCAGCTCTCTGCTGGCCATGCTTACCTTCTTGTGTTACTCCTATTAGGATTTTTTTATAAACATGTTCAGTTAGGTCCCATTTTTAAGTAACACATATGTAACTGGTTTAAATCAGTCAGACCTCACTAACGGGAAAATATGACTGACGTCAGACAGCATGAAATACTATATCCTACAAAGGTTTTTTTCCAGGAAGTAGTTGGGGTGTAATTCATTTCCAAATTAACTTTGTAATAAAAGGATCAGTTGAAGATAATATTACATTTGTGATTTTTTTTCTGAGGGTGATGTAATTTTCCAGACTATAAAATGCAAATGGATAATAAAGCCCAGGGCTAGACTTCCGTTCTGTTTTTGATATTGTTTGGCAAAAAGCTATTGATTCAAAACCAGCCTTCAGTGCTCAGTACAACAAAGAAACGTCTGCATTGACAACATATCTAGGTATTACTGATGGTGTAATCTGATCTAACCATGGTCACAGCCAGACAGCGCTGAAATAAACCTGCTGCCATTGGTCTAGGCAGTAACTAAGCTATGGGCCCCGCTCCATACATTACCTGTGAGGCTGTGACTGATCACCTATACATTTAGTCTTAATCCGCAATTTACTCATTCATACACAAAAGAACTCTTATTCAACAAAGTAAACCAGCAGCACCAAGGAATATACTGCCCACCCTTCCCACTAAGGATTGTTCCCTTCTTCTTACAAAGATGATAATTACACCATTGAGGCTGGATGTAAAATGCCTCAGCACCCTTTAAATAAACCTATGATAACACTAAAAGGAATGTTTAGTTATATTATGTATTTTTTGTTCTGTACTAAAAAATGAAACTTAATAGTTTTAATGAAAGTATATATTTTTTGCTTTTATTATGTTTTTTTTTCATTGCTTACTTATTTACTAACCCTATCAATGTTTAGTGAATAATTTTATTTTGTGAATATTTTTATCAGTAATTATATAAACTGTTTTCTGAAAGTGGTATTGCCGTCCAAAAATGTTCTTCCTCTGAATTCTAAAACATTACACATGGTAATAATGAATACGAATCTTTATGAGACTGTTTGATGTATTTTGAATGCATATTTGCATCTCACTGAAGCTAACTGATATCATTGCCGGCTGCAGGAAAAACGATCAGATGTATTCCTAGAGAAGTAATCAGTCAGCAAATAGCATATATGAAGTTCTGTGCTCCCCCTTTACTCAAAAAGCAGTGGAAACATTAGACCTTGAAAGCAGGCCCTAAATTTGAGATGGTGGTGCTGTCAGCTCAGTGTACTTGCATCAATCTGGGTCATCATAGCAACAGGAGACCACATTGCTAGCTGGCATCTGGAACTGGGTGACTTTATGAATGAATGCCACCCATCATTTTTATTTCCACTAACAAAGGTGTAATTTCTGGGGGTGCAACTCTATGGACCCCAAAAAGACACAAAATGTAGAAGTCACCCTAACTGCAGCGTTATTTCCTGTATATAAATCTGCACAGTATTTGTATTATCTTTTCATAAATACCATTTTGTTTTCATAGAGGCTGAAGTAATTTTGATGTCACTGTTTATAAATGCACAAAGATTATCCCACTGCCTCAGGTAAGGAAGACTTGCATATTACATCTAAAATACAGGTTGTATTTTTTAATGCGTCAAGGACTGGAAAAGCCGTGAGCAGCATTAGTTGTTCAGGATGACTCTGAGTACAGTTTGTGGCATTTTCCTAGAGAGTGAATGATTGTCCTGAGCTTTGGGCACCTTCAGAGCAAGGAACTGCCAATAATTACATTTTTGAGAAAAGGAGCGTCTGTTTATGGCACCCAGGCTGGCTGTAGATATTGCAACATTTTATGAACTGTCATATTTCTCGAACTCTAGAGATTAACCTTAAAATACAATATACTTTTCTCTCCCTGGTCTGTAATAGAAGGATGATTATTTAAAATCAGATTGTTTCATTTCCAAAGTCTCCTGGGAGGGAAATAATACCTTTCTTGGACACCATATATATATATATCTAATTAAAAAGATCTAATACAAATTTGTACAATAGTGAGATCAGGAGCGGCACACCTTTCCGTATTGTGTGAGGGTGCTGAACCTTAGATGCAAAGCAACATCAAAAAATATAACAAAAGTCCAAAGGTAGGTTCGCACACCAGCTTTTCAAATAAGCCAAAGATTAATTTATTTCATCATAATGCGTCAACACTGTGCATGACAATTGTTTCGGGGCCACGCAGGGTCCCCTTCCTCAGATAAGTGCAGACAAACATCCTAGTGAAGTGCACATCACATTAAATACAAAAAGTGACAAAGCAGGTCAACCCATGCAAGCCAAGAACACGCCCCCTCAATAGGAAACATAAACAAAGGATGAGTAGAACAATCAATGCTAAATGTACATGTGAGACGCAAATCTATTGACAGTATCTATCACTTACACAATGCCCTCTTAAGGGTCTCATCTCAAACTTTGCTAAAAGCATGAGAATGTCCTAATGCTGCTAAAGTCTATAACTGTCACTCATCAATGATTTCAAACAGATTGGATGTCAGTTCCCGCCGTGGGAGTCGTTCTGTGCCGCCGAAAACCGTTATCACAGACAGGATAATCGGAACCAGAGGGCCGGCGTACACTTCCGGAAAGCGAGGCTCGCAATAGCCAATCACAGCGCTCACCCCATGTAAGCACTGCTGTGAGTGCCAGAGAACTGCCAAAGTGGAAGGGGCGTGGCCAAGGATCATACGCAAGATCCAAAGGCCAGTTCCCCACCGCGCTAGAAAGGCGTGTCGTCATGGAGACATTAGATGACGCGCTGGGAAGGCGCGTCGTCATGGGAACACCCATGCAGACGCATAGTAAAGCCAGCTCCGCTACGTGTATTACCGACAGCGCATTAAACAAAGCACGTCGCCATAGAAACCACTGTACATTATGCACATCTAACAACGTGCTCAACAGAGCACTTGCATAGTGTAGCAATGGCAGACAGCACGATCCCACTAAGAACAGACAGGCAAACTCAGGTGTAGAGAGATGCAATCTGCTCATGGAGAAAACACTTCATGCAGTGGCGGACATACGGCCGTGCAGGCCGTGCCGCCGCACGAGGGCCCCTGAAGTTCCGCTGCTTCAGGGGCCCATTAAGTATTGCAGGTTTTTTTTTTTTTTTTTTTTTTAACCTGGGGGGCCCCGACTCCTGTCCTCCCCCCTCACCTCGGGCCCCCCATCCCCCCTCACCTCGGGCCCCCCCCCCCCTCATGCGGCGGGAGAGCGGAAAATACAGGAAGTCTCCGGCCGGGGCTGAAGCAGACGCTAGAGGGCGGCAGCTGCCGCTTGGTCTCCAACTTGGAGACATATCGGAAACTAAGCAGCAGCTGCCTCTAGCGTCTGCTGCAGCCCTGGCCGGAGACTTCCTGTATTTTCTGCTCTCCCGCCGGCCGCCGCGCATACCGGGAGGGGGGCCCCGAGGTGAGTGAGTGAGGATAGGAGTCGGGCCCCCCACCCGGATAGCTACCCACCCGGCTACCTACCCCGCTACCTAACCACCCACCCGGCTACCTAACCACCCTGCCGGCTACCTACCCACCCACCCACCCGGCTACCTAACCACCCTGCCGGCTACCCACCCGGCTACCTACCCACCCACCCGGCTACCTACCCACCCGGCTACCTAGCTACCCACCCGGCTACCTAACCACCCACCCGGCTACCCACCCGGCTACCTAACCACCCTGCCGGCTACCTAACCACCCTGCCGGCTACCTACCCACCCACCCGGCTACCTACCCACTCGGCTACCTAGCTACCCACCCGGCTACCTAACCACCCTGCCGGCTACCTACCCGGCTACCTACCCACCCACCCGGCTACCTACCCACCTGGCTACCTAGCTACCCACCCGGCTACCTAACCACCCTGCCGGCTACCTACCCAGCTACCTACCCACCCACCCGGCTACCTACCCACCCGGCTACCTAGCTACCCACCCGGCTACCTACCCACCCACCCGGCTACCTACCCACCCTGCCGGCTACCTACCCACCCACCCGGCTACCTACCCACCCGGCTACCTAGCTACCCACCCGGCTACCTAACCACCCTGCCGGCTACCTACCCGGCTACCTACCCACCCACCCGGCTACCTACCCACCCGGCTACCTAGCTACCCACCCGGCTACCTACCCACCCACCCGGCTACCTACACACCCACCCGGCTACCTACACACCCACCCGGCTACCTACCCACCCACCCGGCTACCTAGCTACCCATCCGGCTTCCTAGCTACCCACCCGGCTACCTAACCACCCTGCCGGTTACCTACCTACCCGGCTACCTACCCACCCGGATACCTACACACCCACCCGGCTACCTACCCGGCTACCTACCCACCCACCCGGCTACCTACCCACCCGGCTACCTAACCACCCACCCGGCTACCTACCCGGCTACCTAACCACCCACCCGGCTACCTACCCGGCTACCTACACACCCACCCGGCTACCTACCCACCAGGCTACCTACCTACCTACTCACCCGGCTACCTACCAACCCACCAGGCTACCTACCTAAAGACCCACGAGGCTACCTACCCACCCAGCTACCTAACCACCCACCTACCCACCCACCAGGCTACCTACCCACCCGCCTACCCAGCCACCCACCAGGCTACCCACCCGGCTACCCAGCCACCCACCAGGCTACTTACCCACCCGGCTAAGGGCTACCTACCTACCCACCCGGCTGCCTACCTACCTACCCACCAGGCTACCTATCCACCCAACCACCCATGGGAGCTGCGCGCCGGATGGAGGCTGGGACAGGAGGTCTGCTGCTGCAGGTGAGTAAATGTTTTTTTTTATTATTTATTTTAGCAGGTGTATGTTCTGGGCAGGTCTGCCACATGATTGCGTGTATGTTCTGGGCAGGTCTGCCACATGATTGCATGTATGTTCTGGGCAAATTTGCTACATGATTGCATGTGTTTTCTGGGCAAATCTGCCGACATGATTGCACGTATTTTCTGGGCATATCTGCCGACATGATTGCAGGTATTTTCTGGGCATATCTGCCGACATGATTGCAGGTATTTTCTGGGCATATCTGCCGACATCATTGCAGGTATTTTCTGGGCATATCTGCCGACATCATTGCACGTATTTTCTGGGCATATCTGCCGACATCATTGCACGTATTTTCTGGGCATATCTGCCGACATCATTGCACGTATTTTCTGGGCATATCTGCTGACATCATTGCACGTATTTTCTGGGCATATCTGCCGACATCATTGCACGTATTTTCTGGGCATATCTGCCGACATCATTGCACGTATTTTCTGGGCATATCTGCCAACATCATTGCACGTATTTTCTGGGCATATCTGCCGACATCATTGCACGTATTTTCTGGGCATATCTGCCGACATCATTGCACGTATTTTCTGGGCATATCTGCCGACATCATTGCACGTATTTTCTGGGCATATCTGCCGACATCATTGCACGTATTTTCTGGGCATATCTGCCGACATCATTGCACGTATTTTCTGGGCATATCTGCCGACATCATTGCACGTATTTTCTGGGCATATCTGCCGACATCATTGCACGTATTTTCTGGGCATATCTGCCGACATCATTGCACGTATTTTTTGGGCATATCTGCCGACATGATTGCACGTATTTTCTGGGCATATCTGCCGACATGATTGCACATATTTTCTGGGCATATCTGCCGACATGATTGCACGTATTTTCTGGGCAAATCTGCCGACATGATTGAATGTATTTTCTGGGCAAATCTGCTCACATTATGTGTATTTTCTTGAGAAAACCTGCACAATTATGTGAATTTTCTGGGGAAAGGGTCACCAAAACTTGGGCCCACTGTCTTTGCGTTGCACTTTTCAAGGGAACCTGAGGTGAGAATAATATTAAGGCTGCCATATTTCTCTCCTTTTAAGCAATACCAGCAGTTGCCTGGTTGCCGTTCTGGTCCTCTGCCTCTTATTCTTTCAACCATAGACCCTGAACAAGCATGCAGCAGGTCTGGGGTTTCTGACAATATTGTCAGAACTGAGAAGATTAAGCTGCATGCTTGTTGCTGGTGTAATTCAGTTTATTACTGCAGCCAAATAGATCAGCAGGGCCGCCAGGCAACTAGTATTGTTTAAAAGGAAATAAATATGGCAGCCTCCATATCACTCTCACCCCGGAATCACTTTAAATTACAGTAAGCTCCGCCCTTATCCGGTCATTGCCACGCCCATTTTTTGTCGCGGCGCTATGCGCCGCAGGTTCTATCCACGCCCATTTTTTGCCACGGCGCGCGAAGCGCCGCAGGTTATAGCCGCACCCATTTTTCAGGGGGGCCCACAATTGATATTTTGCACAGGGGCCCACTGCTGCCTGTGTCCGCCACTGACTTCATGGCATCAACATCTGCCACAAGGGGTGATCAACAACAGCAGTTGCATATGTACAATCAAGTCCTACAATAATAAACATTAATCTCCTAATCATATGTAAATATACATATTAAACCTGGTACAACCATATCAATTTACTGATATTAACTACCTGAATTTGCCGATGTTATAAGTTATAAGTCCAAACTCACTGAGTAACGCACCGCAAACAGCTGTTTGTGTAGTGACGGCCGTGCTGGACTGGTGCGCACAATGGCCAGAGTGCAGGCGATGGCGGTTTTCAAGCCCATATCATCGGGCTGAGGTAGCTGAATGATAGAACAACAGTGAATAAGTGTCCAGCTGATCGAATTTGGTCTGTCCACAAAGAAGCAACGACCTTATTATCTATCTTCTTGGGCCAGGTGTGCCTCCCAACCCCAACACACTCATATTGCCGCCGGCAGTCATTGCTTCATTGTGATACGCAAACCCCTTCACCGTGGAACGGTAACGATCACGAAGGGGAATTGACACATGTACATGCCTTTTGTTTTGTTGTTGAAGCTGCAGTGCAGCCAGAAAAATGAGGCAGGCATGTACACGCACCAGAAAAATTATTATACCGTTAAAAATTCAGGAATCCGCCAGGAGTCCTCGTGGACCCTGTTGGTGGTGGTAGTCAAGCGGCCTGCAGGCAGAGATGCTGTGTGGGGACCGACTTAGTCTTGGGGCAGGCAATCACACGAAAATGCTGTGTGTGGGGACTGACTTAGTTTTCGGGCAGGCAGTAGCCCTCCGGGATCCATGCCTCATTCATTTTGATAAAGGTGAGGTACTGAACACTTTTGTGACTTAGGCGACTTCTCTTCTCAGTGACAATGCCTCCAGCTGTGCTGAAGGTCCTTTCTGACAGGACACTTGAGGCAGGGCAAGACAGAAGTTGGATGGCAAATTGTGACAGCTCTGGCCACAGGTCAAGTCTGCGCACCCAATAGTCCAAGGGTTCATCGCTGCTTACAGTGTCTACATCCACACTTAAGGCCAGGTAGTCAGCTACCTGCCGGTCGAGGCGTTGGTGTAGGGTGGATCCGGAAGCACTAAGGCGAGGCGTTGGACTAAAGAATGTCCGAATGTCCGACATCACCATGAGATCGCTAGAGTGTCCTGTCCTTTCCTGCATGGATATGGGAGAAGGATTACTGGCAGTGGTACCTTTATTCCATTGTGCTGTGACATCACCCTTAAATGCACTGTAAAGCATGGTTGCCAGCTTGTTCTGCATGTGCATTATCTTTTCTGCCTTCAGGTGAGTTGGTAACATGTCCGCCACTTTGTGCCTATACCGAGGGTCTAGTAGCGTGGGCACCCAGTAATTGTCATTCCCCTTGAGTTTTTTTCATATGGGGGTCCCTCAACAGGCTGGACAGCATGAAAGACGCCATCTGCACAAAGTTGGATCCAGACGTACTATCCATCTCCTCTTGCTCTACCTTAGTGATGTCAGGTAAGCTCTCTTCCTCCCCCCAGCCGCGAAAAATACCACAGGAGTGTTGAACAGCACAAGCCCCCTGCGAAGCCTGCTGCGGTTTGTTCTTCTGCTGCCTCCTCCTCCTCAAAAGAATAAAAAAAAACCTTCCTCATCATCTGACTCCTCTTCCCCTCACAACTCTTCCTCCTCCTTCGCCTCCCCCCCCCCTCTGTGCTGCCACAGGTGTTGAGGAAATATCTGGTTCTGATGAGAATTGATCCCACAACTCTTCCTCCTGTAACTGTTCCTGTTCACGCTCATCCACAGCTTGATCCACCACTCTACGCACGGCACGCTCCAGGAAGAATGCATACGGGATCAAGTCGCTGATGGCGTCTTCACTGCGACTCACCATGTTTGTCACCTCCTCAAATGGCTGCATGAGCCTGCAGGCATTTCACATGAGTTTCCAGTTCTTCAGCCAGAACATCCCCATTACCCCAGAGCATGTCCTTCTACTGTAGTTGTAGAGATACTGGGTGATGGCTTTCTCCTGTTGTTGCAGGCGGTCGAACATCAGGAGGGTCCAATTCCAGTGAGTCAGGCCATTGCAAATCAAGCGCCTCACCGGCAAGTTGTTTCTCCGCTGACTATCAGCCAAGCGTGCCATGGCCGTGTAAGACCGCCTGAAATGCCCACACAACTTCCTGGCCTGCTTTAGGACGTCCTGTAAGCCTGGGTACTTACACACAAATCTCTGGATTACGAGATTGAGCACATGTGCCACGCAGGGTACATGTGTCAACTTTCCCAAATTCAAAGCCGAAATGAGATTGCTGCCGTTGTCACACACCACGTTGCCGATCTCCGGTTGGTGCGGGGTCAGCCACTGATCCACCTGTTTGTTCAGAGCAGCCAGGAGAGCTGCTCCAGTGTGACTCTCTGCTTTGAGGCAAGACATGTCTAAGATGGCATGACACCATCGTACCTGGCATGCAGCAGCATAGGCCCAGGGGAGCTGGGGTTGTGTAGCTGGAGAGGAGATTGCAGCACCAGCAGAGTTGCGCTGCCACTCAGCCAAGGAGGAGGACGACGACAGCGAAGAGGATGTAGCAGATGGAGTAGGAGGAGAAGGAGAGGAGGTGGCAGCAGGCCTGTCTGCAAGCCGTGGAGGTGTCACAACTAGGTTCCGCTGCACAGCCACGTACTCCCTGCTTGCCATCGGTCACCAGGTTGACCCAATGGGCTGTGTGAGTAATGTACCTGCCCTGACCGTGCTTGGCAGACCAGGCATCCGTGGTTAAATGGACCCTTGACCCAACGCTGTGTGCCAGAGATTACACCACTTGCCTTTCTACTTCACAGTACAGTTTGGGTATCGCCTTTTTTGAGAAATAATTGCGGCCAGGTATCTTCCACTGCGGTGTCCCAATGGCCACACATTTTCGGAAAGCCTCAGAGTCCACCAGCTGGTATGGTAAAAGCTAGCGAGCTAACAGTTCCACCAAGCCAGTTGTCAGACGCCGGGCAAGGGGGTGACTGGCAGACATTGGCTTCTTCCGCTCAAAGATTTCCCTCACGGACACCTGGCTGCTGCTGTGGGCAGAGGAGCAGGAGCCGCTCAAGGTGAGAGGTGGAGTTAAGGAAGTTGGCTGTGATTGTGAAGGTGCAAGGGAGAAAGCGGCTGAAGATGATGCACCTGAAGGAGGAAGAGGAGAAGGAGGGTGGCTTTGCTTTTGTGTGCTGCTTTTGCTCAGATGGTCTTCCCATTGCAGTTTATGCCTTTTCTGCGTGTGCCTTTGTAAGGCAGTTGTCCCTACGTGGGTGTTGGCCTTTCCACGGCTCAATTTTTGGTGGCAGAGAGTACAGATGGCATTGCTCAGATCTTTGGCATACACACTAAAAAATTTCCACACCACTGAGCCACCCTGGGGTGGCCTCAGCAGCTGACGTTGAAGGGCATGTTGGCTGGCTGTCCATAGGTGGCGATACATGGCGTAGGACACTGCCACCAGCTGTTTCTGACGACGAGCTCCCCCTGCTTCTTTCAGGAACTCGTCTCCTCCTACTCCTCTCTGACTCCCCCTCTGAACTGTCCCCCTGTTCATCTCTCTATTGGGAACACACGTGGCATCCGTATCATCATAATCATCCTACCCAGCTTCGCTTGTATTAAACACCTCCAAAACTGCACCAACAGCAGGTACTTCATCATCCTCCTACTCACACCTTACGTCCATAGTGTCGCCTAACTCAGACATATGAGGTGGTGAAACTTGCTTAGCGCCTTCATCTTGTTGTAACAATAATGGCTGTGAATCAGTTATTTCCCCACCAAATAACTCCTGCGAAGTGTCAAATGTAGTGGATGCGGTACTTGGAATAGCACTGGTGGCTGATGAGGTGTTCTGTGTTAAATAGTCAACCACATCCTGACAATCTTGGGACGACGTCGAACAGACCTGCCGGGTGGCCTGCCTCTGGGTCTGCCTCTGCCTCTGCCTGTTGTTTTGTCCATATCGGGGGGGATGAAGTGAAAGGTATGCACTGATTTGACTAATACAATGTGCAGTCACACAGGTGCAGTTAACAGGTATGCACGGACTGGTATACTAAACAGTGTGCGGTCACACAGGTGCAGTGAACAGGTATGCAGGGATTGGTATTACAAATGTGCAGCTGTCACACACAGGTACCGTGAACAGGTGCAGTGACTGGTGGTATATTACACTGCTTGCGCTCACGTAGGTGCACTGAACAGGTTACAGGTATGCACTGCAGTGATTGGTATTACAAATGTGCAGCTTTCACACACATGTACCGTAAACAGGTGCAGTGACTGGTGGTATATTACACTGCTTGCGCTTACATAGGTGCACTAAACAGGTTACAGGTATGCACTGCAGTGATGGGTATTACAAATGTGCAGTTGTCACACACAGGTACCATGAACAGGTGCAGTGAGTGGTGGTATATTACACTGCTTGCGGTCACTTAAGTGCACTGAACAGGTTACATGTATGCACTGCAGTGATTGGTGTTAAAAATGTGCAGCTGTCACACACACACACACACACACACACACACACACACACACACACACACACACACACACACACACACACACACACACACACACACACACACACACACACACACGTACCGTGAACAGGTGCAATGTATATGTATAATGCAAGTGGGCTACACAAAAAAAAAGATCACAAGAACAAGATTAGCTCTCAAAAGAGCTGTTGAGGGGTGCTTTTTTAGCAATAAGAATCAGCAAGGAGCAAGCTAACAAGCCTACAAGAGCCTAACTAAGCTTCCCTTCTCTGATTACTGCAGGCACACGAGTGTTGAAACTAGTAACCAGTAATTCCTACTGTGTGTGCCCCTGCCAGGCCCAGCACATTCAGTGACTACCTGTGTGTATGACAGGTGCACATTGTAATACCCATCACTGCATACAACCACCTGTTGTTCACAGTGCACCCACCTATCTACGTGAGCGCACGCAGTGTCACTGTGCCTGTCCGGTACCTGTCTGTGTGTGACAGGTGCACATTATAATACTCATCACTGCATATACCTACCTGTTGTTCACTGTGCACCCACCTACCTATGTGAGCACACGCAGTGTCACTGTGTTAGGTCTTCAGTCCCTGTTGACCTTCCCACGAAGGAAGAGGTGTTACCCAGTAGTGGGATCTAAGTGACCATGGGTCTTCACCCACACCCCCTTGAGGGGATTGCAGGAACTACACCCCTTTGAGGGGGATGTAGAGCTTCGCTGCCTAGTGCCCACCAAGTAACTACTGGGATTACCTCAGCAAGTGGTCGGGAGAACAGTGACACTAATTGTGGAACAGACGTGGTCAGACGGTAGCCAAAGATCCAGGGCAGGCTGCGTTCTACGGAGGTCGGGGTCACAAGCCAGAGGTTGGGGCAGGCGGCAAACAGCAGTAGTCCAGAAACAGAGCCATGGGTCAGGGCAGGTGGAGATCAGCGGAAGCCGGGGTCACAGGCAAAGGTCACAATGGCAAATCAATCAGAAGAGTAACAGCAGGAACAACGGTTCACCGGACACGTGTCGCCAAGCTATCAGAACGAGCAGCACTGCAGTCAAGGGCAGTGTTGCTTTTATACTGGACATTGGCACCAAAATTAGCGATCTGCGCATGCGCAGAGTGTGCGCAATACTTTGCGCATGCGTGCGTAACTCTTTGCACACATGCAATCGCTTATGCACACGCACGTGCAGCAACACCCTAAACACGTGCGCATACCACGCAACACCAAACGCCAAGCAGAAAGGGAACAAAGAAGACCCAGTGAGCCCCCGCGCGTGTGCACTAAAGAACACGCACAAGAACGTTGCGGTTCGGCGCCATGGTGTGTGTGACATTGTCCCCGTCCTAAGGGCAACCTCCGGGTGCCCCCAGGACCTGGTCTTTCAGGGAATCTTTGGTGGTACCTTCTGACCAGTCTGGTAGCATGTACATTACCAGTGGGTTCACAGGAATTTTCCTCTATTCCAAACCCTTTGCATTTTTCAAATATTGGAGGGAATTTCTCACTCTCCTACTGTCTAAGATCTTTTCCACCTCAAACTCCTCTGAACCTTCTATGAAGATTGGTTGAGGAGGATCAGAGGAGCGACCAGGAGGAAATTTGTTAGGTACCACCTACTTCAGGCAGGAGACGTGAAAGACAGGGTGAACTCGAAGAGAAGCAGGGAGAGATAACTTGAATGCCACCGGGTTGATCTGTTGCAACACAGGGAAAGGTCCAATAAATCTAGGAGCAAGTTTCTTTGAAGGACAACAGAGTTTAAGGCTTGTAGTAGAAAGCCAAACAAGGTCTCCTGGGGACAAGACCGGGCCTTCTTTCCTGAGTCTGTCAGCAAATTTCTTCCCTCTTTCTTGAGTTTGTCTTAAGACATTGTGAACAGTGTCAAAGTTGTGTTTAATGGCAGAAATTCTCTCCTGCACACCAGGACAAGCCGTGGAGAAATCTAGACCAGGCAGAAAGGAGGGATGGAGGCCGTAGTTAATGAAGAAAGGAGATTGATGTGTGGACGAATGACTGGAATTGTTGTAAGCGAATTCGGCAGTAGCCAACAGAGAAATCCAGTCATCTTGGGAAGCGGCAGGGAAACATCTGATGTACTGTTCTAGGGTCTGGTTTTACCTCTCTGTTTGACCATTGGACTGAGGCTGGTATCCGGCGGAGGATAGTGAAAGCTTTATTCCAAGACCCCTACAGAGTTATTTCCAGAATCGTGAAGTGAACTGCGTTCCCTGATCAGACACAATATTGGACGGCAACCCATGGAGTCGAACATTCTCCCGGATGAACACTTGAGCAGTTTCTGCAGCGGACGGAACTTGCTTGAGGGGTAGAAAGTGAGTCATTTTGGAGAAACGGTCTACCACCACCAAGATAGTAGTGAAACCTTCAGAGGGAGATAGGTCCACCACAAAGTCCATAGCAATGTCACTCCATGGTTGGGTTGGAACGGGAAGAGGATTTAAAAGACCCCAGGGTCGGGAGCGAGTATTCTTGGATCGTGCGCAGGTTTCACATGAGGAGACATAAGAATTGCAGTCCTTGGCTAACTCAGGCCACCAAAAATTTCTTTGTATAAGTTCTTGAGTCCAGGTGACACCAAAGTGTCCTGCCAATCTGCTGTCATGGCAGGTTTGTAGTGCTAACAGGCGTGCCTCGGTTGGGACGAAGATTTTGTCTTGGAAATAATAAAGACCATCCCTTACGGGAAGATCTGGAGGCGTACTGAGACAGAAAGAAGCTTGTCTGATGAAGTCCAACAGGCTGGGCTGTAACAGTAAAAAATGTTGCGGAGACAGAATATTCTCAGGTACTGGATCAGGAACCGACTCTGGTTGGTACATTCGGGACAAAGCATTTGGTTTTGTGTTCTTAGAACCGGGGGCGATATGTTAAATGGAAATTGAACCTAGTGAAAAAGAGCGACCACCGAGCCTGACGTGGCCTCAATCTCTTGGCAGTTCAAAGATATTCCAAGTTCTTGTGGTCTGTAAGTATTAGTATTAGTTGTTCCGCCCCCTCCAAGGGTTAGCGCCAGCCATTCCTCGAGAGTGGCTTTAATAGCCAAGAGTTCACGGTCGGCTACATCATAATTCTTCTCTGTTGTGCTTAATTTTCTAGAAAAGAAGGCAACTGGAAGAAGAATGGCTTTTGGACCAAACCGCTGATAATGGTTGGCTCCAACTGCTACTTCAGAAGCGTCCTCCTCCAAGACAAAGGCTTTAGCAGGATCAGGATGTTTTAGGATAGGTGCAGAGGTAAAACAGGACTTGAGTTTCTCAAAGGCAGACTGAGCCTCAGGAGTCCAATGGAAAGATCTGCAGGTACTGGTCAATTGAGTAATAGGGGCTACAATTTGTGAAAAGTTCTTAATGAATATTCTGTAGAAGTTGGCGAAGCCAATAAAGTGTTGTACTGATTTGCGGTCCACAGGTACTAGCCAGTCCAGAATAGCTGAAACCTTTTGGGGATCCATCTCTACCCCCCCAAGGCCGTCTCCCACTCATCTCCTTTTCGAATCCTGATCAAATTGTAAGCTCCCCGCAGGTCCAATTTGGAGAGGATGCAGGCAGACCGAAGTCTCTGAAATAAATCAGGCATAAGAGGAAGTGGGTAGCGGTTCTTGACCGTGATCTTATTGAGCTCCCGGTAGTCTATACAAGGTCGCAGGGAACCATCCTTTTTCTCTACAAAGAAAATTCCAGCCCCTGCAAGAGAAGTGGATGGCTGGATGAATCCCTTCTTGAGATTTTCTTCGATGTACTCTTTAAGGATCAGAGTCTATGCAGGGGCGCCTCTAGCCATTTTGTCACTCCAGGCGAGAAAACCTGTGGCGCCCCCTCCCCCAATGCGTCAGCGTTTCACCAGAAAATAATCGTAATGCAGCAGCATTTCACCAGAAAATAATCGTAATGCGTCACCGTTTCACCACAGTCAGTGACATGACTATGTACTCTGTAAAGTGCTGCAGAATACAGTAGTCAGTGCTATAGAAATACATAATAATATGGTAGGCCACTAGACTATGGTAGGGATTAGATTGTGAGCGCCTCTGAGGACAGTCAGTGACAACTATGTGAAGACAGAGACATGATAACAGCACTATGAAATTAATGCACTATAATCTTCAAGAACCTGAGCTGAAGCTCAGAAAGAGATACTTAGCCAAAGAGAGGGAAGCCTCAGGATCGTATTGAGGTTTTGAGGCTTCCCTCAGCGTCGTCTGCTCTCCCACTACCCAGTGCAGACTCCCTCCACATCGGGGCTGCACTATTCTTCTGTGACGAGCACGGCTATGCGTGTGCAGCTCCAGCTTACTGCACATGCATGACGGCTGCGCTGATGCCAGAAGAGGAGAGCAGCTGCGCATGGCAAAGGGGGGGACCACAAAACGCAGAGGGAAGCCTCAATAGAATCCTGAGGCTTGCCTCTCTTTAGCTAAGTATCTTTCTGAACTCGAGCTTCAGCTCAGGTACACTAATACAGGACAATAAAGGCCAATACACACGTCTGATTTTCGCAAACGACCTGTCGTTTGGACTTCAAATTGGGTGTGTGTACAGTCTGTCTTTCAGCTGATAAGACTGGACTTGAGCGATCTGCTTGGTGGATCGCTCAGGTCCAGTCTTATCAGCTGAACGACAGACTGTACACACGCTTGATTTGACATCCGAACGACCGATCGTTTGGACGTCCAAACGACAGGTCGTTTGCGAAAATCAGACGTGTGTATGTGCCTTAAATAAGTTATTTCATGAATCAAAGGAAGGTGAGAAAAAGTGAAAGACACAGCAGACTGGGAGAGAAGGCAGGTAGACAGAGGGCAGTAGGAGATGGCAGAGAAAGATGCAGGAAAGTAGGAGAGTGTCCTAAGAGTGGTGAGGTAGAGGAAAAAGATTGGGGAAAAAAATAGGAGGGAGAGATGGCAGAAAATGGAGAGTCAGAGTGAATGTGGGAGAGAAAGCTGTCTCTCACCACAGGTGGTCCTGTTTGACAGGGTCAGATTGAAGCATTGGGAGGGGGGTACATAAGGAGGGTGGGAGGGGGGTACATAGGGAGGGAGGAGGGGTGGAACATATGGAGCCAGAGACTAGCAGGACAGTCACAGGGAGTTCAGACACAGCATCGTTTCAGCCAGCTATCACTACAGTGCATGTAAACAGTGAATGTACCTTATATGGTGCTTCCCTGCTCCTGTCACTATGGCTGCCATCATTGTCACCAGGATGCATGCAGAGAATATCTGACCAGATGCAGGACACAGCTGATCTCTCCCCACCTCCTGACATCATGCTTCCCATGCAGCTCTGTCCCTCAGGCAGCCCTGTGATGGCATCTGTGCATGGCTGATCTCTCCACCACCTCCTGACATGCTCCCCGTGCAGCTCTTTCCCTCAGGCAGCCCTGTGATGGCATCTGTGCAAGTCGTCACTGATGCCTGGAACTTTCAAATTCCCGGGGAATGAGAGGGGGGGCGGGCACACAATCAGACATAGAGCAGGCAGCTCTCTGGTGCTCTGTGTGCCACATCCTTCCCCCTGGGCGGAGCAATGGCACTCCCTCGTTCCTGGCTGTCCTCCTATGATGCAGAGGGGGCGGGCGGACTTCTCCCTTGCAGCCGGGCTGGCCATCTCCTTCTCCCTCCATTGCCGCTTGCCTTCTGAGCAGCCGGCCCAGCAGAAAATACCGCTGAGCTCCCGCGGCTTAAAGGGCCCATGCCAAGGGAGCATAAAAGGCAAACAATTGCGCCTTTGAACTGGATGGCGCTGTAGGCCAATTGCTGTAGTGCCTGTGCCCAAGGGCGCCCCTGAGTCTATGGTTCAGAAAAAGGATAAGTTCTTCCAAACGGAATGGGAGCTCCTGGTTGTAGATCGATAGGGCAGTCATATGGACAATCAGTGGCGTAGCTAAGGAGCTGTGGGCCCCGATGCAAGTTTTACAATGGGGCCCCCCAGGCACTCTATACATAACAATTGATACGGCGCACCAAAACCTGCCAATGGCAACTACAGTGTCAGAGGTGCAAGAAGGGGATGGAGAAGAGCTTGTTAATGTTTACCACTACTCAATGTATATATAGAAGTGATTATTATGAGCACAGGACCAATAGAGAGCTAATACTGTAGTTGAGGGAGGGCCCTTTGGGGCCCCTCTGGCCCAAGGGCCCCGATGCGGTCGCTACCGCTGCACCCCCTATTGCTACGCCCCTGTGGACAATGAGGATAAAGAGCGTTTGCCTTAGACTTATCAAATACATCCAGGAAATCATGAAAGGCCACAGGAATAATGTCCTTCTTTGGTGAGTCCAAACAGAACAGAGTTCCAGCTCAAGAAAAAAAAGAATGTAGGGAGTAGTCTGAATGAAAAGATACCTCGCGAGAAACCCAATTGACAGCAGGGTTATGAGTCCTCAACCAAGGCATCCCTAGGATCACAGGAAAGAGCGGGGAGGGTATCAAGTCAAAGCTTAAGTATTCTTGACGCTCCCCTTGAATAGTGACTAGAAGCGGCAGAGTCTATGTAGTAATAGGGCCGGAGGTAGTTGCAGATCCATCTGCCAGTTGGATAACGAGAGGTTGGCGTTTATGACGAGTAGGGAGCATGAGTTGTTGCGCCAACTGGAGGTCTAAACAACATGAGCAGGCTCCTGTGTCCACAATGGCCTTAATCGTGACGCTCCTTCCTTGCAGGCTCTGTAACGAGAGAGTGAGTGGCACGTGAGAAGAGCCCAACGGAGGAGAAGGAGTACCACTTGTACACACAACAAACTCAGGCTCACTGGAAGGTCTGACCAGACAGTTGATGCGGAAGTGACCCGGAGCCCCGCAGTACAGACACAGATTAGATGATCTCCTACGCTGTCTCTCTTCCTGCGAAATAGCCTAGCGAGCGACACCCTGCATGCGTGTGCATACCACGCAACGCCAAATGCTGAGCAGGAAGGGAACAAAGAAGACCCAGCAAGCCCCCACACATGTGCACTAAAGAACACGCACGAGAACGTTGCAGCGAGACGCCATGGTGAGTGTGACACACTGTTCCTGTCCGGTACCTGTCTGTGTGTGACAGGTGCACATTTGTGATACCAGTCATTGCATAATTGTTCACAGTACCTGTGTGACCGCACGCTGTGTAATATACCACTCCAAGCATACCTGTTAACTGCACCTGTGTGACAGCTGCACATTGTATTGTAATACCAGTCACTGCATACCTTTCACTGCATCTGTGACTGCACATTGTATTGTACCTGGCAGTCAGTGCATACCTTTCACTTAAATGGATGGCAGACTTACCCTCCATAACAGATTCTCGTTAAAGGTAGTAATGTCTATTATTGTCAAATAGAGCAGGGCCTCAAAAATCCTCCTGTTATTGTATTGTTATTTTTTTGTCACTACCTCAGGACTTGCATGCCATGCCTGCTGCCTTCCTTGGATGTGTGGTGGTAGCCGTTTCTCAGGCTCCAACTCCAGACCGGAATCGAATCCTGACTCCCCGGCTGAACGCTTTCTTTGAGAGAAAGAACCATCAACAGTATGAGCAGCGATAGACTACTGCGTGCGCAAGCTTGACCCGTGGCCAGAGCTGTCCCAATTTGCCATCCAAATTCTTATCAAAATGAATGAGGCATGGGTCCCGACTCCCGGAGGGCTACTGCCCGCCAGAAGACTAAGTCAGTCCCCACACACAGTATCTCTGCCTGCACACTGTGTGACTGCATGCCCCAAGACTAAGTCGCTCCCCACACAGCACCTCTGCCCGCAGGCCGCTTGACTGCCTTCTCCGCCACCACCAACAGGGTCCAGGACTCCAGGTGAATTCCTGAATTTTTAAGGCCGCTGCTAGCAGTGGCCGCTATAATAATTTTTCTGGGCGCACTGCACTGCACTACATGCCTTCCTAATTTTTCTGGCTGCACTGCGGCTGCAACAACAAAACAAAAGGCATGTACATGTGCCCATTCCCCTTCATGATCATTACCTTGCCGCAGTGATGAAGGGGCTTGCGTATCACAATGAAGCAATGACCGCCGGCTATATGAGTGTCTCGGGGGGGGGGGGGGGGGCACATCGAAGATAATAAGGTCGTTGCTTCACTGTGGACAGACCAAATTTGATCAGCTGGACAGTCACTGTTGTTCTATCATTGAGCTACCACAGCCCGGCGACCATATGGGCTTGAAAACCGCCATGGCCTGCACTCTCGCCATGGTGCGCACCAGTCCAGCACGGCCGTCACTACACAAACAGCTGTTTGCGGGGCGTTACACAGTGAGTTTGGTATGTCAGTGTGAAGCAGTACTCTAATTACACTCCCTGAATGATGTATACACGTGCAAGATGTTTTAAAGCACGTTAGGCCTGCAATTTAGCATTCAATGTGATTTCTGCCCTTAAAATGCTGCTTTGCATCCAATCCAGATTTTTCCCCGGGACTTTTGGCATGTATTCCACTCCGCCGTGCACCCCTCCAGGTGTTAGACCCCTTGAAACATCTTTTCCATCACTTTTGTGGTCAGCATAAATGTTTCTAGTTTTCAAAGTTCGCCTCCCCTTTGAAGTCTATTGCGGTTCGCAAAAGTTTGCACGAACCGAACTTTTGCGGAAGTTCGCAAACCCGGTTCGCAAACCGAAAATCGGAGGTTCGGGCCATCTCTAGTGGTAGCAGGCTGTTGATGCAGTTGCCTGTCAATGAGTTCTAATATTACTTATATTCTAACATGTTTATCGCTGAAATAAAACTTATTTCAAAAATCCTCTTTAATTAGAAACACATGAAATACTAAACTTATTTTTGGAACTATGCTTGCACTTTCACCTGGAGTTGTTTGGTAGTGGAAGGGTGATTCTATTTACTGCTGCAGTAAACAAGTTTCTAACATTGCAAGGGTGGAGTCACCAGATTTAGAGTCTGGCAATGGGGCCGTGGGACATACTGGGCCTGATTCACTTGCAAGAGAAATACATTTGGCTTGATCTTACAGTGTACCAGAGCCAAAGCTTCAAGTCAAAAATCACATACTTATCTAAGAAGAGGGAAGCCTCCAGCTGTGGCTGGATGGTGTAATGGTTAAGGGCTCTGCCTCTGACACACGAGACCAGGGTTCGAATCTCGGCTCTGCCTGTTCAGTAAGCCAGCACCTATTCAGTAGGAGACATTTGGCAAGTCTCCCTAACATTGCTACTGCCTATAGAGCGCGCCCTAGTGGCTGCAGCTTTGGCACTTTAAGTCTGCCAGGAGAAAAGCGTGATATAAATGTTATTTGTCTTTGTCTTGTCTCTGGATTCTGTGGAGGCTTTCCATGGAGTTGTCCAGTCCCCCGTTGTCACTCACCGACCCACCAAAGGTTTCAGACAAGGGCTTGTTGGAAATCCTATTAGGGCAACACCCAGATGTTAGCACAAATGTACTGCACCTGCACAAGTATGACTGTGCCTGTGCAGTAAGCCGGAGCCCCCATGCACATGTGACTCCATGTTACTGTGCAGGTGCACATATGCTTATGCGGTTTCAGCATGGCTGCACTCGTGCCAGAAGAGTAGCAGTGCCCTGATGTTCCAGAGGGTTCAACGCAATGGCGTAGAACCAGAGGACAGTGTGGGAATCCACTGGAGGACCCAGAGGCTTTCCTCTCCTTAGGTAAGTATGTGATTTTTCACCCAAGGTTCACCTTTAACAACAAGATCAAAATGTCTAACTATCGCAGCGCATTACACTTCATTTGACCTATGATTCATTCATTCCAGTACCATCTGTAGTAATATCAGTGCCATAAAAATCATTTTGCAGGTGTGTTTTGATGCTGCTTGTGATGCAATGACTATTGCTTCAGGTGAAGTATATTTAGCCACACACATCACTAATTTCTTTTGGCTTGACCAACCTGAAAATAATTATATTTTTAGGATTTTTTTATTTTGTAGCTTAACAATAAAATGCAGAAAAAAATGTGCTTATCGGGGGCTGGGGGATTTCCATATCCCTGCTGCAGAGTACCCACACTGGTCTGGTATTGCTCAGCAGGAGGAGCCCAATGCCCACAGCCTTCATAGCCAGTACCTGCCTGCATGGGGAAAAGGAACTAAAAGGGGATTGCAGTTTACAAAAAAAAAAAAAATAAGTATTGTTTTAAAAATAAAGATACATGTTAAGCTCAGTTAAGTAACAAAAATCTCCATTCAGAGATGAGCAAGGTGTTTTTTTCACATAGGCTTCATTTTAGATGGTATGCAAAGCCTCCCACATCTAAAAAAATTAATTACAATAAGAAAAAATAGACCAGATCAGACCAATAAAAAAGATGCTTACTACTCAGAAGCGATTTTGTTTTTGCCTAAGCAGGCATGGTAACTTTTGCATGGAATTATATGTACAACTGAATCATGTAAAACATATTTGCATGCATTAACTATTACTAGTTATTAGCACCATCAAGCTTTGCAATTGAATCAAGCTCTATGGGCTTGATTCACAAAAGCGTGATAAGTGCTCTCACAGCAGTTATCACGTGATAAGTGCTATGATATGCGATAGCAGTTATCACATGATAACTGCTGTGATAGTACTTATCACGTGATAACTGCTGTGAGAGCACTTATCACGTGATAACTGCTGTGAGAGCACTTATCACGTGATAACTGCTGTGAGAGCACTTATCACGTGATAACTGCTGTGAGAGCACTTATCACGTGATAACTGCTGTGAGAGCACTTATCACGTGATAACTGCTGTGAGAGCACTTATCACGTGATAACTGCTGTGAGAGCACTTATCACGTGATAAGTGCTGTGATAGCACTTATCACGTGATAAGTGCTGTGATAGCACTTATCACGTGATAACTGCTGTGATAGCACATCAATTATCACGCTTTAGTGAATCAAGCCCAATGTCATTTGAAGATACATGTGCTGCATGGCAAATGGAATGTGTATGGAAGTTCCAAAGGAGAAGAGAAGTTTGTGAGAAGTCTTAAATGCAGGTGTGGGACAAGGGAATGAGAACAGATGAGTTGTTCCTATACAGAGTAGAGCTTGTGGTTTGGGGGTATCCAGGGATAAGTACAGCAATGCATAAAGGGGTTCTAGTATACAGAGCATTGTAGGTTATAAGTATAATCTTGAACCTAAAGGAAGCCTGGGGGTACTAACCTTGGGAGGGGGAAGCCTCCAGATCCTAATGAGGCTTCCCCCATCCTCCTCCGTCCCGGGGATCCACCACTGGAAGCCCCCAAATGGTGGAGAGGTAAATATTTACCTACCGTAATCCAGGGCAGGCGTGGTAGTGGCTTTCTTCTCGGGCCCTGGCGGAAATAGCTGAGCCCGATTGGGTCAGCTCTACTGCACCAGTGGCCCCGGTTGGGTTTGGCTATTTCCGCCAGAGCCCATAGGAAAGACGCTACTGCGCCTGCACGGAAGCCCTGAAGGTAAATATTGCTGTGCACTGCTGTGCCTGCACAATACTTGTCGTGGGAATTTTCGGTGCGGGGGGGCAAGCGCTGGATGCCCAACGCTACAGAGGATGGGGGAAGCCTCATTAGGATCCTGAGGCTTCTCCCTCCCGAGCTAAGTATCCCACGGGGGCCTTTTTTTTTGTTACAGGTGTACTGTAGACAAATAAAATCCTTACCCTGGCCTAGATTTGCTAATCGCAAGGGCAACATGATAACATGATAATCGCAATACCCTTTTTCCGCCGTTGTGCTTTGATTTCTCCCCGATCGACAAAAGCACTGCATGCTGCATTGTTTATGCATTTGATAACTGTTTTTTAACCTGTCGCAATCCCGGTAGCCAATGCGCTTGGTGTAAATAGTGAAAATCGCAATCGCCTCACACTGTAAAAGGGCCATAAGAGCTGAATAGCTGTGCTTCATTCCCATGTTCTCATCGCAGAGTTCTTATAGCTCCAGGTGAAACATCAGCCAGTTTGCCGCACTCTGTAACTCTCATCCAGTCCCTTTTCCTTCACCAAATGTTCCACTATGTGTAAAAAGAAATGACTGGCAGGTTGTCATGGAATTCTGTAGCCTGAACTCTTTTTTGGAGTCTTTCCAACTTGTTCAAGTTCAGAAAACTGAAATAGCAGAAAAGTTTTCCATGTGAGGAAAGAAGAGATGTCAAAAGATCCCCAAAGGGCTTTGACTGGCTCGCTTAGGGACCACTGAAGTACTCAGCCCTTGGGTTAGAAGTTAAATGGAGCTGTGTACATTCAACTTTCTCTGCTCAGTCTCTACAAGCCTTCGTCTCCAGCTGTCAGTGTGAAATCACAATGTAAGGCTTGTAGATGACTTTTCTTTGCCTTACACATCCTGTTCATATTATGTGATAGAACTGCAACATAGTTATACCATCCCAATTCCCTGTTCCAAAAAGGCACAAGTGTTGAATTCCGATTGGTTGCTATGCTACCTCTAAAGACACACACACACACACACACACACACACACACACACACACACACACACACACACTCACTACACACACTACACACACACTCACTACACACACTACACCCACACGCACACTACACACACACACACACTGCACACACACTGCACACACACACACACACTCACTGCACACACTACATACACACTCATTACACACACTACACACACACACGCACACTACACGCACACAAGCACACACACACACTTATAAAAAGAGAAATGCATACAGTTTTAAATATATTTATTTCATTTGTTATGCTTTGAGTTAAAAATGTTTTTTTTTAAATAATTGAATTAGGAACATATACAATATTACACAAGAATGTTTCTGTCTGAGTGGGGTAGGTCTACCTGCTGGCTTCATTGCCATGTTTTGTAGAAAAATTGTTGTTTGTTGTACTGCTGTAGTAAACAAGTTGAATCAATCTACAGTAGAAGGTTGATTCAACGGGGTGCCGCTGTGGTTCCCAGGCAGTGAGAGAGCCGGGGCCCTGCGGCCCCCCGGTTGTATGGGGGCATTGGGAAGCCTCCCCGTGGCGCTCCTGGATAGTGCTAATGTAGCATGAACTAATTCCCGCAGGGCAACCGCTTTGCGGTATTGATTTTTGACCCTGCATAGTTTGGCATGCGAAAGCAAATGCATAATTGCATGAGCTATGCCTCATGATAAGCCAATTAGGCCAGATTTGCAAAGCCAGATTTGTTAGGGTTAAACTTGGTGTTTGAGCACACATACATTTTCTTGTTCCAAGCACTACAGTAGAATCAACCTACAGCTGCAAGTGGCAGTTCAAACTACACATGGCAGTCCATCAGTGATTACCATAAGCCGCCAGTCAATTAGATGCATATCATAGAGTCCTTCTCATTAAGCCAAATAGAACAGCGCTTTACCAAACAGAGTTACAATATTATGCTTACAATATTATGCTGAGTCAAAATTGTAATCAGCAGTAGCACCTAATGCTTCTAAATGCATGGCTCCCCATTTTGCAACATCATCATAATCCTCTACACTGCTGTGCAAAACTTCAGTACATATTGCACTAAGCTCATCCAAGTCAAAGATACAGAGTATGATGGTATGCCATTTAGGTGGGCGGTGTGGGATCTACCCAGTAGATCTGCCGTGCATGATCTATGCAATGGGCACCCCAGTGAAGGACTGGAGGGTAAAATTTGGATTGTAAGTAAAGTGTTGATCTACTTAAAAAAAAATCTAATGTGAGGTGGACATGAAGGATTCCATTGCTGACATTCTTTGAAAAATGCAATTTGATTTGCCCAATCTCCCGCTCACCCCCAACCCCCCAAATTATTTGTATAGATACTTTCAGGTTCACACCATGTCCTTCAGTCGCATTTTCCCATTTTGCATGCTCACATTCTAGAATCCTCAGTAGATTCTCTTCTACAGCATGGTTTGAACAAAGGTGTAAAAAAGGCCTTGATGGCGCAAACAACCACTAGAAATACCGGTATGGAGAGATTGAATGCATGTTATCTAGCTTCCAGATTTGGAACCTCAGGGCCCTTTCACATTGGGGTGGTGCGGTATTTTTAACACATCCCACCACAAGGCAATGAGACTTTCATACTGCCACGGTACAATGTGATGTGACAGAAGTGACGTTTTCACCGCATCCCCAATGCTAGGACAAAACTACATTACTGCATGTATCTGCATCGCCCTGCGCCAGACCAGAAGTCATGTTACTCTATGGCTACGTGGGGATTTTAAAAATGTTGGCGTCCGCAGGCGCGGAAGCATATTTTAACAATACGTTTCCGTGCACTTTCGCATACCCGAAGCAGGAAGTGACGGCAAGCACACATCACTTCCTGCTTGGCTGGTGGCCAGACAGGGAACACCGCATACTAACGTGGTGTTCCCTGAAGGCCTGTTTCTGGCGGTGTGGTGCATCGCTGCCGCCAGTTTGCAGTGTAAAACCAGCCTCAGAAAAGGGGTTCACACATACCCTAAACTGCCTGCCCCTTGTGTCAGGGTAAG
This sequence comes from Hyperolius riggenbachi, assembly GCF_040937935.1. Classification (NCBI taxonomy): domain Eukaryota; kingdom Metazoa; phylum Chordata; class Amphibia; order Anura; family Hyperoliidae; genus Hyperolius; species Hyperolius riggenbachi. The sequence continues at coordinate 240,599,295 of NC_090651.1, read as the reverse complement.
ACTGTCACAAATGTACATTTTCCTTTAGGCATACATGACCCCAAAACAGCTAGGCTAGCCACATTTTCTAGTGCCTGAGACCCCTAAGGCCTAAAGTGCTCTGCTATCCTAAGTGCTCTGCCACTAATCCTTCATTTCTTCATTTGATTTACAGTTGAAAATTACCCTGACTTATTTTGGAACTTCCTACATAATGAGATGGGCTGTTCAGTTACAATGAATCCCAAGCTTTGTTTGCTTGGCGTAATGGTTGATTCCCCATCCCTACCATTTTAAACACTGATATTAGAAATGCTTTTCAGAGTTTGGAAAGTAATTACACATACAGTAAGTGGTTATCCACTACCCCACCCAACTTCTCAGACTGGACTTGGACAGTGGACCACACCTTAACCTATAAAAAGGCTATCTTCATCATAGATAATGCAACTCAAAATATGACAACGTCTGGGAGAGGAAAATGAGTAATGCTCAAACTGCTGCAGATTAGCTAAGGTGGCAACCTTTGGAGTTGAAAGTTTTGTAACCATTCATTAACTTCCTACCATCTAAGCATTTTGAACAAGAGAAACAATTTCTAATACAAACCCATTCTCTTATGCAGGGTGCACACTTTCCCCAACGATATCACAGGTGTCTTTGAATGTATATGGCGCTCTGCAATTGCATTTACATTTGCCTTTTCTATGTAATGATCTGAGGTAGATTTCCAGAGTCAGCGCACGCCGTGTGCGCTGAGCAGAGGAGAATCTCCACAATCACGGAAGCAGAGTACCCAGTAGATAGATGTATATATGTGGAGAGGAATTCCAACCAGCAGGTGGTGCTGTGGAGTACAGAGAAACAAAGTCTCTGCACATCCACAGATGTCTGATTGGAATTGTACGACTTGAGACAGAACAGAGCAAACAGAAACAAGACAGCAAGACAGAAGAGAACTGGAACAGAAAGAGACTATGTGAATGTCTACCAATCTAGTCGCCGCCCAGCGACGGTAGACACTTCACATCAGAACAGGCCAGAGTGAGAACACCAATCGCAGGAGAGGCGATTGTAACAGAGACACAAGACTGAGTAAAGACAGAACATCAGTGTAGTAAGAAAGGCACAGCAAACCATACAATCAGAACGCCAAGGAAAATAGCAAACGCACTAGCTAAACGCGGTCACCGCATGAGAAGCGCAACAGCGACAAAACACGTCAATGGCGCGGTCTCCGCACGATAAGCGCAACAGAGACAAAAATGCACCAACCCTGACTAACTAATGAACACAGAAAACACAAACAAACAAATAACAGAAACGCTTGCTAATCGGTTGCCTTACCTCAGGCAACAGCAAGCGCTTGCTCCAGACCGACAGACAAAAAGACAACAGGAACAGATCAGATAGGAACCACTACTCTTCCGCAAGAGCGAGTGCGATCCATACACAGGAACAGGACTGAAAGGATCCACTGCTCTTCCGCAAGAGCGAGTGCGATCCGCAAGACAGACAGAAGGAGTAACCAGTAGCAACCGCAGCTAAGGTTATACTCCAAGGTTCAGACAAGAAAGACCCACCACCTCTAACGCTAGGGCGAATGCGATCTAAGACAGACAGAAGGAGTAACCAGTAGCAACCGCAGCTAAGGTTATACTCCAAGGTTCAGACAAGAAAGACCCACCGCCTCTAACGCTAGGGCGAATGCGATCTAAGACAGACAGAAGGAGTAACCAGTAGCAACCGCAGCTAAGGTTATACTCCAAGGTTCAGACAAGAAAGACCCACCGCCTCTAACGCTAGGGCGAATGCGATCTAAGACAGACAGAAGGAGTAACCAGTAGCAACCGCAGCTAAGGTTATACCCCAAGGTTCAGACAAGAAAGGCCCACCGCCTCTAACGCTAGGGCGAATGCGATCTAAGACAGACAGAATGATTTACTAATAGCCACCGCTGGCAATAGTGCAATTGCACAGACAAGACAGAATAGGCAGTACAAATTAAACACAAACCTGACTGCACTTAATAGGAGTGCAAGGAGCACTCCTCAAGACTTAACTACACTAGAATGTAGTAACAAGATGCTGAGGCTCTAAGGTAAACTAACAAACAGTAGCCTGATGACGAGCAAGGAATTCTGGGAGGAAGTGACATTTATACTCAAAACCCTCCAAGGAAGCCAGCGAGCAATTTGCATGACAAGTGGATGCAAATCCATCCACAGCAGCGAGCTGACAGAAAAGGCCTGTTTCCCCCGGACTTGCATTATGTAAGCTGCATAAGAAGCTATCCAAATGTCCAGGGAAACAAGGCCAGCAGAGCAGATCATGACAGTACCTCCCCCTTTAAAGATTGCTTCCAGACGTCTTTCAACATCACAGAGTCTCCTTGTCACAAAACGACAATAACAACAAAAAAAAATTTCAGCACGGCTGGGGCAGACCAACCGAGCATGCCTCCCGAACTGACCAAACCATGACGGAAACAGTCAGCCCCAGAACCCCAAAAACCATGCTCAGCAGTACACCAAGTTCCAAAGTGATACCCATGAGCACCTTGCCTATCAGAACAATGCCCACCGAGAGCCTTGGCATGACACACCCAGTCCCCCATGTCAAGTCCAAAGAACCTGAGACATTCAACCCTGTGCCCACTACAACGGTCTTCTCCAGCATAATACTCATTATTGGACCAGTCCAAAGTACCAAGGCAAGAACTCTTAGGAATCTCCCAGAATGACTCACAATTCCAAAGAGACCCCAAGAGATTAGAAGATCCCATAGAACCACATGGCGATCCAACAGGACCCCCCACATGACTCAGGGAAATTCCCAAGCCAAAGTCACAAGGACAGTTGTCACAAACAGAGATTTTAGGAATTAGAACCGTATTGAGGCATGTGGCGCCACTGACGCCTTCTGGACAAGACACCACCAGGGGGACATCAGAGCACACAAGCACAGAGGGCACCTCCGGACACTCTGGGTCACGGAAAACATCTGGGCACACTGGAACAGGAGCAGCCACTGGGCAGGCTGAGGAACTGTAGACCTCAGAAACCGACACAGCCAGACCAGATTCAGAGCATGACAAAAACCCATCACGACCAGTGGTCACCGGTACCGGACTTTCAAAAGGAAATTCGGATTCAGAGTTAGAAGTCTCTGAAGCTACACATGACTGAAGCTCCAAATGAGCCGCAAAAGTAGTCAGCATAATAGCGCTGTCCACTGAAGTGGTCATTACTTCAGTGGGACTTAGGGGGCAAGAAGCAGATCCCAAAAGCGCTGCTACCTTAGGCAGGAACTTAGGGATCCCCAGAACCTCACATAAAATTATAGGAGCACCCATTTCTAAATCTCCTGGTGAACTCAATGGGCTTGATTCACAAAGCGGTGCTAACTGTTAGCACGCCTGTGAAAACCCCCTTAGCACGTCTAAACAAGCTTTTCGAGCATAAAACTTTACGCACGCAAAACTTTATGCGCGCAAAGTTAGCGCGCGATCTGATTGAGAAATCTGGTGCTAACCTACTTAGCACCCTGGTTAGCGTGTCTAAAGACTTTAGACGTGCTAAGTAGGTTAGCACCGCTTTGTGAATCAAGCCCAATGATTCTGAACTATCCATGTCACAGGGTCGAACATCAAAAACAATCAGAGGACAGGGTTGAGACTTTAGAAATGGTTCTACAACACACTGAATTTTCTTCACATAAACAGACTGCACAAGAACATCTGCGGGAACAGACCCTGACTCTCTGACTTCAGTTTCATTAAACACAGAATCCTGCATAGCAGTCAAACTTTACTGCAATTCCAGAATGGCAGAAAAACAGGTGAGTATAACTGCAACACCAAAAAGAGCTTCTGAGCTCTGTGCTGGGGATTTAATGCCAGGCACTATTGAGTCATACAGAGTACAGGGAGTAAAGTCAGTTCTTTCTATAGGGCAAGAAATGGACTCACAATTGTCAGTTTGGCTGGATAACAATGTCTCATCCATGGTACAGGGCAAACTCACAGTTATATCTTCTGGACAGAACAAAGCTTTCTCAGTATCAGATTCGCACCACCAAAGCTCTGTATCTCCCTTAAACTCAACCAACTGTGTTGAATCAGGGGAGTCAGAAAGCAAAATTTGCGGATTCCTCATCGCCTTTGGTTGTGGAACTGAAGTTTCTAAAGAACAACTTTCATCTGACAATGCGTCTTCACAGGTGTCAGAGTGAGGCGTAGATTTCCCAACAGAATAAATTGAGACAGACACACGAGAAGATTTATTTGGCACATCAACATTATTCTTAAAGTTGCATAGTTTTGGAACTTTCCCCATGGCAAGTTCATAAATGGAAGATCTTAGAGAACTGGGGGGAAAAGATCTGTTTTTATTTGACAAGAGAACACACAGATCCTTTGCAAAAATATATGCAGTAGCAGCATCAGATCGCACCGATTCAACCTCCACACACGCAATTGCTCTGGGAAACAGGTTTTCAGAATTCACACAATCTGTTGCTTTGAGGAATGAAACACACTCAAAACTCACTTGCTTCATTTCAGGAAGATTGGAACAATCGTCTGCTGACAATGTACCTTTACATGAATTAACTGATTTATGTGTATGTAATTCAGACAAGATCCTTTGCCACACACAAATCATCGGATTCACCAAGTACTCCTCACACTCACCAGATTCAACCAAGATGCCCATTGAGTCAATACAGGCTTCCAAACGCACTTTATCTTTTCCAATATAGAAGTCACAAAACGACTTCCAATCAGAGTCAAAATCTTCAATCAGTGCCCCGATTTCCCAAGGAGCAAATGGAGGCTCCTATAACAAACCTATATCTATATAGCACTGATACGGATTAGGATCAGGAACATAAAGCGAGTCTTTTACACCTTTAATATACGCAATGACATTGCCCATATCACCTTCAGATGTGTCAGCAAAATCGGGGTAAAAAACTCCACCAGATTCAACTGGAGCACAGTTTTTACTTGTATCAGTTATATGTTGCTGCTGGCTGAAAGGAAAAGATCCTTTGGAACTTTCCCTTGCAAACGTTACAGGAAGCGTCTCTTTCCATTGAGTACGCCTCCTAGATTCTTTCCTTTTCATCCCCACAGCATTGGATTGCTGCTGATCAGATGAAAAAGAGACTTTGAACTGAATAGATCCACAGGGAATTACTGAATCAACAGACTGGGCTACAACCAGCAACTTATTAGCATATGGTAATGACTGAGAGGTGCTGCATAAACCAATCTGATCAGTGTCTAGCACTGCAGGAAAAAACTCATTGAAATAACATGGCATAGGAATTTCAAGCTTACGAGAAAACAAATAAGCAAGAAATCTGCGAGGGTTATGTCTCAGATTCCTGTGTCTGGCATACTCAGCAGCCCACACAAACAGATCTCCTTGGAGAAGATTGTCAGCAATCTGAGTACTCCAAGTGGAAATTTTGGTGGCCTGGAATTCAGGATTCGCCAAGAATCCTGAACACTCTGATATAAAGTCATCTCTGGTTTCAGAGTTTAGTGTCTTAAATCTTTTAAAGACACTAGTCCCATATGAAACAAAATCGTACAATTCAGAAATTCCCTCCACACTGGGAATTTCGGTTTGGCTCGTCATACTGTAATGATCTGAGGTAGATTTCCAGAGTCAGCGCATGCCGTGTGCGCTGAGCAGAGGAGAATCTCCACAATCACCGAAGCAGAGTACCCAGTAGATAGATGTATATATGTGGAGAGGAATTCCAACCAGCAGGTGGTGCTGTGGAGTACAGAGAAATAAAGTTTCTGTACATCCACAGATGTCTGATTGGAATTGTACGACTTGAGACAGAACAGAGCAAACAGAAACAAGACAGCAAGACAGAAGAGAACTGGAACAGAAAGAGACTATGTGAATGTCTACCAATCTAGTCGCCGCCCAGCGACGGTAGACACTTCACATCAGAACAGGCCAGAGTGAGAACACCAATCGCAGGAGAGGCGATTGTAACAGAGACACAAGACTGAGTAAAGACAGAACATCGGTGTAGTAAGAAAGGCACAGCAAACCATACAATCAGAACGCCAAGGAAAATAGCAAACGCACTAGCTAAACGCGGTCGCTGCACGTGAAGCGCAACAGCGACAAAACACGTTAATGGCGCGGTCTCCGCACGATAAGCGCAGCAGAGACAAAAATGCGCCAACCCTGACTAACTAATGAACACAGAAAACACAAACAAACAAATAACAGAAACGCTTGCTAATCGGTTGCCTTACCTCAGGCAACAGCAAGCGCTTGCTCCAGACCGACAGACGAACAGACAACAGGAACAGATCAGATAGGATCCACTACTCTTCCGCAAGAGCGAGTGCAATCCGTACACAGGAACAGGACTGAAAGGATCCACTGCTCTTCCGCAAGAGCGAATGCGATCTAAGACAGACAGAAGGAGTAACCAGTAGCAACCGCAGCTATGGTTATACTCCAAGGTTCAGACAAGAAAGACCCACCGCCTCTAACGCTAGGGAGAATGCGATCTAAGACAGACAGAACGATTTACTAATAGCCACTGCTGTCAATAGTACAATCGCACAGATAAGACAGAATAGGCAGTACAAATTAAACACAAACCTGACTGCACTAAATAGGAGTGCAAGGAGCACTCCTCAAGAATTAACTACACTAGAATGTAGTAACAAGATGCTGAGGCTCTAAGGTAAACTAACAAACAGTAACCTGATGACGAGCAAGGAATTCTGGGAGGAAGTGACATTTATACTCAAAACCCTCCAAGGAAGCCAGCAAGCAATTTGCATGACAAGTGGATGCAAATCCATCCACAGCAGCGAGCTGACAGAAAAGGCCGGTTTCCCCCGGACTTGCATTATGTAAGCTGCATAAGAAACTATCCAAATGTCCAGGGAAACAAGGCCAGCAGAGCAGATCGTGACATTCTACACATGAATTTTTGTTCTAATTTGTAATTTTTCATTTTGAAGTGAAATACAATAAATCTACAAACACATGCAATACGCGGGAAAAAAAAAGAAAAACAGCAAAACGCCTATTATTCTGACAAGTGTTGCTCCCTGCCTTAAGGTCTGTATACAGGCCAGATGGAACTCGGCGTCCGATAACAACCGCCTCTGCTGAGATTCCAGCTTGTGTATGGCAGCTCCCGATGCCACCAGACCATTTGGCCAGCGATTCACTTGGCAGAATACTTCAGCAGAGCAGCGGAATATAACATTATTCTCCACCACTTACCCCAACCCGCCACGATGCTCCGCCCCTCCCCACTATAGAGCAGAACACATCACTCGCTAGCAAAATTTGCATCGTGACTGCACAGCCCCGGCCCTTCAGTGTCATCCAAGGGATTGGCTACCAGTGGTGCTCAGCAGAGCTCGAATATTCGAGTAGCTCGAATATTCGAGCTCTTTTTCAGCTATTCAAGCTCGGTATTCGAGCTCCGAATAGCTGCAGCTATTCGAATGGGCTATTCGAGTAAACGCGAATAGCCCATTCACTATTCGAGCTATTCGAGCAAACGGCGCTATTCGAGCTCGAATACCGAGCTCGAATAGCGTCATAGCCCATATTGATGTCCTTAGAGCCAATCAGAGGGCTCCCAGGCCCTCTGACGGCAGCCAATCACAGAGGGGGACCCTTGCCAGCCCCTACCCTATAAATAGCGGCCGCCATGTTCCGTTTCTCCATCCTTGCCTGAGACTTGCATAGAGAGAGAGTTGCTCCTTTGTGCTTTGGCTTAGCAAGAGCTCTATTGTGGTCATTTACCTAGCGTTTTTGCTCACATACACCTCCTATACACACCTATATTGTTGTTAGTTAGATAGACATTGTATTTTAGTTAGTAGCTTTTGTGTTACATAGAGACAGGCCAGCTGCTGCTGCAGGCTTACAGCTTTAGGCCTCAGGGCCTGCCTGTGTGGGCAGCTGTCCTCCTGTCCTCTGTTAGTTTATTTCTCATTAGTATTAGACAGTATTAGACAGTATTAGATAGTATTAGACAGTATTTCTGCTGTCCTTTACTACTTAGTGATTGTATTTTGTATTGTAGTTATATACTGTAACTGTACTAGGACACTCACTGACTGTCACTGTTCATAGGCTAGCTCCTGCGTGTGCTTGCACTCACTGTCTGTGTACACACACTCTATTTCCTTCTGAATAGTTATATACTGTAACTGTACTAGGACACTCACTGACTGTCACTGTTCATAGGCTAGCTCCTGCGTGTGCTTGCACTCACTGTCTGTGTACACACACTCTATTTCCTTCTGAATAGTTATATACTGTAACTGTACTAGGACACTCACTGTCACTGTTTATAGGCTACTAGCTCCTGCGTGTGTGTGTGCACTCACTGTCTGTGTACTGTACACACACTCTATTTCCTTCTGATTACTGATTGATTATTGTAAATTCTACTTCCTGACGGTTACTACTTACTTACTGTAGTAGGGACACTCACTCACTGTTCGTGTGTGTGCGTGCGTGCACTCACTGTCTGTAGTGTACACACACTCTATTTCCTTGTGATTACTACTGATTATTGTAACTTCTAGTTGTACTTCCTGACTGTTACTACTTACTTACTGTACTAGGGACACTCACTCACTCTCTGTTCATAGGCCAGCTCCTGCGCGTGTTTGCGCGTGCGTGCACTCACTGTCTGTAGTGTACACACACTCTATTTCCTTGTGATTACTACTGATTATTGTAACTGCTAGTTGAACTTCCTGACTGTTACTACTTACTTACTGTACTAGGGAGTCGGGACACTCACTCAGTCACCTCACCCACCAACCCACTCCATTAAAGTACCCCACTTTTCACCCGCCCTTTTCAAAAACTTTTGTGTTTACGCCCAAAACATCGAAGATGTCTGGAAGTGGCAGCCAGCGCGGTTTGGGCAAGGGGAAGGGCAGCAAGGGAATCAGGAGGAGAGGGAGCAGCATTTTGGCAAGCCGCGGGCGCGGCCGCGCCACCATGCACAGTTCCGCAGCAGCAGCGTCAGTGGCTAACATTCCTCCCATAGCCACTGGCCGTGGACGCCTTGGGCGCCGCCCAGCAGGAGCATCTGCAACTCACGCTGCAGAGACACAGCAGCAGCAGCAGCGTGTAGCACCTGCTCCGATTTTCCTCCAGCCGGGTCGGAAACGTCCCATTGAGGAAAAGGATGCAGACACTGTGGTGCAACTGATGACGGAGGATGAGCAGCCCGCCATCAGCTCTGCATCCGAGGCCTCCACCCTCACCACCACCACCCCTGTTCGCAGCAGCCGCCCAGCAGGGCCTGGGGAGGAGGCCAGTTCACCGTCAGTCACCGACCTGTCACTCAGCACTCTTTTGAGCCCAGGCATGATGCGTCAATTGTCTGCTGTTGTTGGCGATTTGGAGGAGGAGATGCTGATGGGCACTTTGGGGGATGAGGGATTGGACAGCAAGACTGTGGCGACAGTCAAGCAGCCCATCCATGCATCAGGAGAGGAGTTTGGGGGGTCATCATCCCAGCAGGACATGTTTCAGGAGGGGGAGGCTGATGATGACACGGTGACAGACAGAGACTGGGTGCCACCACCTCCAGGGGATGTCGTCCTCAGCAGCTCTGAGGAGGAGGAGGAGGATGCGCTTGTGGGCCTTGCAAGGAGGCGCATCATTGCAAGCATTGGCAGCAGTAGGCAGGTCCCACAGCCTGCTGGTGTCTCAGGCTCCGCAGCAGCAGCAGCAGCATCTGCCAGTACCACCACCAGCCGCACCCAAGCCACCCCCCCCCCAACCACCACAGGGAGACAGGCAGCAGCGGTTCCATGCCGTAGGGGGTCATTTTTGTCACCAATCTGGCGTTTTTTCACCATGCCCACAGTGTACAGCAAGTACGCCACTTGCAACCACTGTCAGCGGAAGTTGAGCAGAGGTGCAGACCCCTTAAAGTTCAGCACCAGCTCGCTCATCAACCACCTTGCTGCGAAACATTTCCACCAGCATGAGGAGTTCCAGAGGCTGAAGGCATCTGGTGCTGGCAGTGGCACCACACCCATCACTGCACAGCCTTCAGCAGCAGCAGCAGCAGCAGCAACAGCAGCCACCCGCCCTCCTGCTCCTCCAGCAGCACCAGCAAGAGTGCGGAAACACACTGCTCCTCCCCCCTCTGCAACTCCTGCCGCCGACACTGAGGCCTGTTCTGGCAGCCAGTCCTCAGTGGCCTCCTCTGCTGTGTCTGCTGATTCCCGTGCCAGCAAAAGGCCACGCCAGAGCCTTTTGAGCGAGTCCTTCCAGGGGGTGGTTAGGGCTCTGCCTCCCAGCAGCCGTCGCGTGCGGCAGCTGAACGGCTTGCTGGCACGGGCCATGTGCTCCCAACTCCTGCCGTACACGCTTGTGCAGGAGGGGAGCGACATGCGTGCGCTGCTTGCTTGCGCAGCCTCAGACTGGCAGCTCCCCAGCAGACACTTCTTCGCCCGCAAGGCCATTCCTGCACTGCACCGCTTTGTGATGGCCAATGTGGAGCGAGGGCTGGAGCACGCGGTTGGTGAAAGGGTCCACGTCACCATGGACTCCTGGAGCAGCCGCTTCGGGACAGGCCGCTACCTGTCTTTCACTGTCCACTGGGTCAGCTTGGTGGAAGGGGGTGAGGATGGGAGAGCAGCAGCGGGCAAAGCAGCAGCAACACAGTGGGTGGTGCCCCCCCGCAGGGTCAGGGGAACTGCAGCAAGTTCCTCTGATCCTCTGCCATCCTCCGGCACACCTGGCCAAACCCCCCGCCTCAGCAGCAGCGTGAAGGCCCGCCACTGCCAAGCGCTGCTGCACTTGGTCAGCCTTGGGAAGACCAAGCTGACGGCAACCCATGTGTTGGCCAAACTCCAGGAGCAGGAGAGGATTTGGCTGACCCCCAGAGGCCTCAGAGTCGGAGAGGTGGTGGCCGACAATGGGGCCAATCTAAATGCAGCAATAGACAGGGGAAACCTGACCCACATCCCCTGTCTTGCCCACGTGCTGAACCTGGTGGTGCAAAAGTTCTTGCGCACCTACCAGGGGATGGGCGAACTGCTGGAAACGGCAAGGAACGTTGTGCGTCACTTCCGGCGCTCGGCTGCAGCCTGTGCGAGCCTGGAAGACGTGCAAAAGGAGCTGGAGCTGCCACGCCATAGGCTGATCCTTGACGTTCCGACTCGCTGGAACTCCACCCTGGCGATGTTGGAGCGTCTGGTTGAACAGAAGCACGCTGTCAACCAGTACCTTGCCCTGGCCACTGTTTCCGCCGCTCGGAGAAGGGACAAGACCAGCAACATCCCGTCCATCGTCCCCGATGATGACTGGAGGCACATGCAGCAGGTGTGCTTAGTGCTGGCTCCCTTTCTGCAGGCCACTAACATGGTGAGCAGGGACCATGCTATGGTCTGCGAGTGGGTGCCCCTGGTTTGTCTGCTGAACAGGGCCCTCGACGCTTTGCTGGAACAGGGAGCGGCAGCCTTGGACCAGCAGGAGCGGCAAGCAGCTGCACAGTCCACCTCTGAGGGGGAGGAGGAGGAGGACTTGGTGGAGGTCCTTGACCTTGCTGCTGATGAGGGGGATCAGCACAGCGCAGCTGAGTTGGTGCGGGGGTGGAGAGAGGATGAAGCGGCAGAGGAGGAGGATGAGGAGGACCGCACTGCCGTCGATGTGCCAGCACACGTGGCCCGCCTCTTCCCAATGGCAGCGCACATGCTGGCGTGCCTGCGCAAGGACCCCAGGGTGATCCAGATGAAGCAGAGGGAGGACATCTGGATCAGCATGATGTTGGACCCACGCCTCAAGGGGAAGTTGAGCCAGTTCCTGCCGCCTGCAGGAGGAGACCCAGCGCAACAAATAAGGAGCTTGCAGCAGGCCCTTGTTGAGCGCTTGGAGGAAGCCTTCCCCCAGCCTTCCACCCCCACTGTCCAGCAGCCAGCACAGAGGCAGCAGCAGGTGCCTGCATCCAGCAGCAAGCGCCCCACAGACCTGCTGTCTCTCAGCCACGAGCTCTACAGGACTGTAGAGGCTCCGGCAGCAGTGACTAGAGAGGAGGTGCATGATGCAGCAGCATCCTCCTCCGGTCACAGCCAGCGCCTGACCCGCATGGTGGCTGACTACATGGGGTCCTACAGCGGGCTTGACAGCGATGCCCCTGTTGATCCCATGGAGTATTGGGTCAAGCGCCTGGAGATCTGGAGCGAGCTGGCGCAGTACGCCCTGGAAGTGCTGTCCTGCCCCCCTTCCAGCGTGCTGTCCGAGCGCTGCTTCAGTGCAGCTGGTGGCGTGGTCACCGAGAAACGCTCACGTCTGTCTCACAAGTCTGTGGACAGACTGACGTTTCTCAAGATGAACCAGGCGTGGGTGGAAGGCGAGTTCCTGGCCCCTGTTGTCGGCGAGAGGGGGACATGAACTGGCTAAGAACCATCGTTAATGTGCCTTACCACCCTTTACCACCTCCTGGCTCCTGCTCACTAAGCCAGCCTGGTTCAGTTTGACTATTACGTCACCTGCAGCCACACATTTTACACCTACAGTGGGATGCTGTGTACTGCCCTTCTGCTGTCTGTCTGTGTTTCCCACTGCCAGGGTACACAGAATTACATTCTGCTGCCACTCTGCCACCAGCTATTACGTCAAACAATAGCTATATATCTGTGTAATTGGTTGTACAAACAAAACCAAAAAACCATTAAAAAAAAAAAAAGGTTTAATTTTTCTGAGGTGCCCGGGTTGAAAACTGTGTTGTCCCAGTTGTGTATTGGACACGATGTGGGCTGCACGACCGCTGTCTGGGACCTCCTGCCTGCTGTGTTTATTTACAGCCCTGTTATCACCGCTAGGTACCAGGGCTATTATGTCACGCTGCCTGCCTGCTGCCACACTCACACTACTCCTCCATTCCTCCTGCTGCTGCTGTCTGTCTGTGTTTCCCACTGCCAGGGTACACAAAATTACCTTCTGCTGCCACACTGCCACCAGCTATTACGTCAAACAATAGCTGCTCACATTACTCCTCCATTCCTCCTGCTGCTGCTGCTGTCGGTCTGTGTTTCCCACTGCCAGGGTACACAGAATTACATTCTGCTGCCACTCTGCCACCAGCTATTACGTCAAACAATAGCTATATATCTGTGTAATTGGTTGTACAAACAAAACCAAAAAACCATTAAAAAAAAAAGGTTTAATTTTTCTGAGGTGCCCGGGTTGAAAACTGTGTTGTCCCAGTTGTGTATTGGACACGATGTGGGCTGCACGACCGCTGTCTGGGACCTCCTGTTGTGTTTATTTACAGCCCTGGTATCACCGCTAGGTACCAGGGCTATTATGTCACGCTGCCTGCCTGCTGCCACACTCACACTACTCCTCCATTCCTCCTGCTGCTGCTGTCTGTCTGTGTTTCCCACTGCCAGGGTACACAGAATTACCTTCTGCTGCCACACTGCCACCAGCTATTACGTCAAACAATAGCTGCTCACATTACTCCTCCATTCCTCCTGCTGCTGCTGCTGTCGGTCTGTGTTTCCCACTGCCAGGGTACACAGAATTACATTCTGCTGCCACTCTGCCACCAGCTATTACGTCAAACAATAGCTATATATCTGTGTAATTGGTTGTACAAACAAAACCAAAAAACCATTAAAAAAAAAAAAAAAAGGTTTAATTTTTCTGAGGTGCCCGGGTTGAAAACTGTGTTGTCCCAGTTGTGTATTGGACATGATGTGGGCTGCACGACCGCTGTCTGGGACCTCCTGCCTGCTGTGTTTATTTACAGCCCTGGTATCACCGCTAGGTACCAGGGCTATTATGTCACGCTGCCTGCCTCATTGACTGCCTGCTGCCACACACTCATCCTCCTCCTCCTGCTGCTGAATTTACCTCCTGCTGTCTGTGTGTTTCCACTGCCAGGGAGCACATACAATGGCGCTTCCAACATGCGTGCGCCACCAGCTATTTGTTACGCTCAAAAATAGCTGCATTTCTTTAAAAAAAAAATTGAAAAGAGAAATAAGTGAAGAAGAAGACGATATAGAAGAAGATGAAGAAGATGAAGAAGAAGAAGATGATGAAGAAGAAGAAGATGAAGAAGAAGAAGAAGAAGAAGGAGAAGAAGAAGAAGGAGAAGAAGATGAAGAAGAACAAAATGAAGAAGAAGATGAAGAAGATGAAGAAGAAGAAGATAAAGAAGATAAAGAGGAAGAAGAAGAAGAAGAAGAAGAAGAAGAAGAAGAAGAAGAAGGAGAAGAAGAAGAAGATGAAGAAGATGAAGAAGAAGAAGAAGATGATGATGATGAAGAAGAAGACAATATAGAAGAAGAAGAAGATATAGAAGAAGATATAGAAGAAGAAGATATAGAAGAAGAAGATATAGAAGAAGAAGAAGATAGAAGATAAAGAAGAAGAAGAAGAAGAAGAAGAAGTATATACAGTACTGAACAAAATTCTGGACACAACTTCTCTTTTCACCTTTTTTTTTTTAAAGGAACATCCCCACATAATCACTTGCTGTTGTTACTTGGAAAAAAAGATGTTTCTTGCATCATTCACCCTCAAAACAAGTGTTGGAAGCTATTTAAGGCCAATTCGAATAGTCAGCTCGAATAATGAGCTCGAATACCGACTCGAATAGTGAGCTCGAAGTCCGAGGTCGAATCGAATAGTAAAAATTATTCGACTCGAATATTCGACTGACCTCGAATGATTTACTATTCGAATTCGACCAAACTCGAATTTTAAAAAGGGGTATTTGAGCACCACTATTGGCTACCAACACTGACCTCCCTAGCATTGTGGATGAGCCTCTACCTAAAAAAAGGTAGCTATTATCCGTAAGGACGAGTCAGGCTCATCCAGTAGTTAGAATTGATGATGATGATGATGTTATCCATTCAGTCGTGTCCGACTCTTGGCGATTCTATGGGCTAGCTCTCTCCATGCTGTCCGATCTTGTACCATTTCTGCCAGTTGCCTTAAGCTCAATCCTGTGTCAGCTTTGATGGTGTCAAGCCAACGCGTTCCCTGGTGGCCTTGTCGCCTTTTGCCACTGATCAGTCCTAGCATTAGGTCTTTCTCTAAGGAATTTGATCGCATCACGTGGCCGAAATATGTGAGTCTGAGTCTGGTGATCTTCCAGTGACATGTCTGGTCTTAAGCTGGCCATACACCGGCCCGATTTGCCGCCGATTCGACAGCAGATTCGATCACTGGGATCGAATTTGCTGCCAATCGTTTGCGCTAAAAAGGCACCTGCAGATCCGATTTCCTCCCGAAATTCACAATCTGTTTGCAGTAAAGGAAGCCATACGATCCCTCTCTGATCAGATTCGATCAGATAGGGATCTGTCAGCTGGTCGATCTAATGGCAAATCGACCAGTGTACGGCTACCTTTATACGTACCAATACTTCTTTGTTCGTCATTCTTGCTGTCTATGGAATGCAAAGCAACCGTCGCCAGCACCACAACTCGAAGGAGTCGATTTTTCTTCTATCTGCTTTTCTTAGGGTCCAACTTTCGCAGCCATACATGGTTATGGGGAAAACAATGGCATGAACCAGTCTACATTTGGTCGTAATGCTAATGTCTTTGCTTTTCCATACTTGGTTCATGCTTACCATCGCGTTTCTGCCGAGGGTTATCAGATGTTTTATTTCATGACTACAATCACCTTTTTGATCGATCTGAGAGCCGAGGAAGGTGAATTCCTGCACACACTCAAACTTTTCATTGTCAACTGCTATCTTTATATTGCCGTCATCTACTGTTGTCATGATCTTGGTCTTTTTGATATTCAGGTGGAGGCTGAACTTTGCACTTTCGTCTTTGAGTCAAATAATCAGATGCTGCAGACTATCCGCCATTTCTGAGAGAAGAGTTGTGTCATCAGCATATCGAAGGTTACTGATGTTCCGTCCACCAATTTTCACGCCAATTTATTTTTCTTTAAGATCCAATTTTCTCATGATCACTTCGGCGTAGAGATTAAACAGGAAGGGGGATAGGATACAACCTTACAAATTTTTAACCAGTCCGTGTCTCCATAGGGTGTTTTCACTGTGGCTTCTTGGCCGTCATATAGTGATCTTATCAGCTTAACCAGATGAGTTGGCATGCCCAGTTCACCTAAGGCTTTCCACAGCTTATCGTGTTTGACACAATCAAAGGATTTTTTTATAGTCGATAAAGCACATATAGACATTCTTCTAATATTCGTGGGATTTCTCCAAGATCCATCGAAGATTCGCAATATGATCGCGAGTGCCACAACCTCTTCTAAAACCTGCCTGATCATCAGGTAACTATCTGTCAATGACTGGATTGAGGCGTTGATATATGATCTTAAGAAGCACTTTGCTCATGTGAGGAATGAGGGCAAGTGTGCGGTAATTTTGAGCAATCTTTAGAATCTCCCTTCTTTGGCAACGAAATAAAAACTGACCGTTTCCATTCTTTTGGCCATGTGTTGGTTTCCTTGATCTGTCGCTCAAGGCAAGAAGTCCTGTGTTGACTCCCCCCCTCCCTGAAATAAAAAAAAACCCTCACACTAGAGAATATATACCATGTGCCGTATAGGGTGGATGCATAATACAGAGAGTCCTTGAGGAACAAAACATCCACCGATCCTGTAGCATTTCATTGCCTACCCCCTTCCTGCACTAGCCCAGTTTTAGTGTGTAAATGCAGAGTATAGTGCATCAGAAGCCGTGCTCTCACCTCTCCGAGTCCAGTGCTGTGCTTCCACCTGTCCGCTCATCTCTCGCCCTAGTGTCCAGCATCTCATACCCCATGTAGCATTATTACATTCTACATGAGGAGAGCCAAGACTAGAGGGAGCAGGAAACAGACAGGATGGTTGCACAGGCACAGCACTGGACTCCAGAGGGGAGGTTAGAGCACAGTTTCTGCTGCGCTAAACTCTGCCTTTACACACTTGACTGGGGGAGGAGGGCGGGAACAGATATTGGGACAAGGGAACAAAGGGGGCACAAATGGGGACAGAAGGAGGCACAGCGGGACAGAGGGAGGCACAAAGGGATGCACACAGAGCTGGATCATCCATAAGGCAACTTAGGCAGGTTCCTAAGGCCTAGAGAAAGTCTAGGGTTTATGCTAACCCCGACCAAATCTTGCAAAAAAGCTAGGTGGACATCAAGTGTGGGCCCAAAGCCGTTGCTTGTCTAGGGCACCATTTCAATTTAATCAATTTCTGGATGCACCAGGGGGCAGAGGTGGCACAGGAGGACTGAAGGTGGCACAAGGAGACAGAAGGAAGCAAAAAGGTAGACAGAAGGAGGCATATATATATATATATATATATATATATATATATATATATATATATATATATATATATATATATATATATATATATACATTGTACAGCGCTGCGTAATATGTCGGCGCTATATAAATACTAAAAATAATAATAATAATAATAATAATAGGGAGACGGAGGGACACATGGGGGAAGAGGTGGCACAAGGAGGCAGCAGGGACAAGTGGACAGAAAGACGTACAAACACCCGTGGGGGCATTGCTTCATCCAGGAGGCATGGCTTAGTTTGGGAGTTGGGCTTAATCAGGGGCAACTTAGGCAGGTTCCTAAGGCCTAGAGAAAGTCTAGGGTTTATGCTAACCCCGACCAAATCTTGCAAAAAAGCTAGGTGGACATCAAGTGTGGGCCCAAAGCCGTTGCTTGTCTAGGGCACCATTTCAATTTAATCAATTTCTGGATGCACCAGGGGGCAGAGGTGGCACAGGAGGACTGAAGGTGGCACAAGGAGACAGAAGGAAGCAAAAAGGTAGACAGAAGGAGGCATATATATATATATATATATATATATATATATATATATATATATATATATATACATTGTACAGCGCTGCGTAATATGTCGGCGCTATATAAATACTAAAAATAATAATAATAATAATAATAATAATAGGGAGACGGAGGGACACATGGGGGAAGAGGTGGCACAAGGAGGCAGGAGGGACAAGTGGACAGAAAGACGTACAAACACCCGTGGGGGCATTGCTTCATCCAGGAGGCATGGCTTAGTTTGGGAGTTGGGCTTAATCAGGGGCACGGTGCCCTCCAGGACTAATGGCACTCCAGGCAGTGGCCTGTAATGCCTATGCCTAAAAACACCCCTGACAATTACTCACCTGCAACATCGCCGGCATGCGGGATCCCGCGCGGCATCTCACAGCTTTCTATCTGTTTCTCCTTATTTGCAACCTCTGCATTCCATTTGCAGCAATCCTGCTTCCATGTCCAACCACCCCTCAGCCAAGGGCCTTTGAGGCCTTTCTAGAGCTCTTGCCCTGGTCGCCAGTCTCCCCCCCCCCCCCTGTCTGTCCAGGGGGGAAGGGGGGCAATCTCCCCCCAGGCCGCCTTTCATTCAGTGATTTAGGGCTGGTCCAGTGTCTGGTATATTCAGGTTTGTTGTTGTAAGGCAATGTGAAACTCTAGGCTAGCTGATAAAAGTGCAATTAGAGGGCAGGCAAGCTGGTAAATATACACAGCATGATGCAGAGCTTGCCTAGAGGGTCCGTGGGCAAACATCTGTCTTGTCTTTCCCCATTGTTATAATGACTGCATGTGTGGATAAGGCGTTAAACAAGTTGAAAAGTTTTTGACAGTCCCTAGACTCCAGGAGGGCTGCTTTCTGACTTGTGTGAGAGACAGGAGTCATATTACAGGCAAGTAGCCTCTGTGCTTCATCTCAGGCTAGTCTCAGTCTCTCTCCACTCCTCCTCTCTCTGGGCTAGTGCACGCCAAAATCGCAATAGCAATCGCTAGCAATTTGCGAGTGTGATTTTGTGAAGCGATTTTTCAGAGCGATTTTTGAATGAATCGCTCCAAAAAATGCTACATGCAGTGTGTTTGCGATTTTTAAAAAATCACAACGCTGCTGTGAGAACACCGTCATAGGGTAACATTAGCCAAGCGCTTTTCAAATCACTGTCGATTTGAAAAACGCTCAGAAGCACTCTTGGTGTACACCATCCCTCCCTCATTCACCTTTGTTTGACTCTTCCCCTAGTGCTGGCTGGCTGTGTCTTCTTTTTATACAGTAAGGCTAAATAAAAAAAAAAAAAGCTAAATAAAAGTGCAACCCTGGTGAGGCAAATTATTTTTATTATTATTTAGTATTTATATAGTGCCGCCATCTTCCACAGTGCTGTACAGAACATGTCTTGTCACTTAACTATCTTCTTCCTTCTCTTTCAGCTTTTCTCTCCTCACTGTTTCTCCCCTTCTCTGCATAAGGTCTCAGACACACTATAAGGGCCCTTTTCCACTAGCAGTCGCTAGCGTTCACGCTGAACGCTAGCGATTGCTGAATCGCAAACCTAAAAAATTACCGGCGATTTCCCGACGTTTGCGGCCGCGATTTTGCTATGCTATGCACTGCATAGCAAAATCGCGGCAAATATCGCTCCGCCACGCGTTCGCGTTCCTGTAAAAAACGAATCGCGGTAGTGGAAATGACCTACCGTGATTCCTATGTTTAAAAGCAAACCGTAGCGATTGTAAAATCGCTAGCGGTTTGCGACTTTCCGATTCAGCCAGCGCAAACGCGCTAGTGGAAAAGGGCCCTAAGCGCTTTTCTGAGCGATTTTACCGCGATCATGATTTTACCATGATTTTAATGTAAGTCAATAGGAGCACTTTTTAAAAAGCTCTCAGAAAGTTCTGACAGCTAAAAAGTGCTCATAAAAGCGCTTATAGTGTGTCTGAGCCCTTAGTATTTGTATGCTGTGCCCCGCGCAGCATATTATTGCTGCTATGGGTCTCCTAGTTTGGGTAACCGGTGCTGAGCGCAATGCACCAAAACCACCTGCTTTGTCTTCTCTCTCCTCTCTCCAATCTTGTTATTAGAAACCATAATCTAAAGCTGGCCATACATGCATCAATTGTTACGGATAGATTCTTTCACTATGATCGAATCATAATGGATTTTCACCTATCAGTACTGAGTATGGATGTGGCCTATAGGGTTTCATACTATAGTGAAGTGGGTCGTGGGCAGGCAGTGATTCACTGCCACTGACCACCAATAAAAAGCAGGTAAGGAAAGCATGGATGTTGGGGGGAGTGAAAACAGTGATGGAAGGAGGGATATCGAAACTTTGGAAATTAGCATTAACGACGCAGGGATCATGGTGCCAGCAGGAAGGTCAGTAAGGATGTGTCTGGTAAAGAGGGAGGGGATATCCAAGGTGGAAGAGGGGCATATATGAGGGATTAGTAAAGATGGTGGCAAAGGGGAGGACATAAGTGGGGGGAGGGGGAGGAATGAGCTTTGGGGAATTAAGGAATTAAAGTGGCCATACATCTGTTGACTTGATATTACTGAATCAGATAAAAAATTTGGGGTGGATATTGGTTGAGTGTATCAATCTGAGATGTTGGGAAATCTCAGGCCAATGTGGTTGTCAGGTGCGATAATCACGGCATGCAATAACCACGAATGATAGACACGACGTAAACCCCAGCCGTTGTCCCTCAAAATGTGTGTGCACCCGTTGCCTGTATTTCCGCATTGGTGCTCCATTCGAAGGTGACCCTGGACGCTACATATAGCATCCTGGAGCGGTTAACCGCCATGGCTAATGTCCCCCTGCGGGGAAGAAAAATGCCAACCGCAACTGAAAGCCACAGAAAGCTATTGAAAGCCCAAACGCAACACCACCAAAAGCCGGGCAGACACGTTGTGAACTAGCCCTTCCAAGCGCAGCTTTTATTGCATAAGAACAATACTTTACTATCTGCTCCACCGGTTCAGAGATTCTCATTCTCTCAGACTGACACCTGCCTGCTCACATCCAGTCAGCCTGAAACAATACTCATTATGTCACATGGGCATAAAGTGTAAAGAGAGGTTCATCTGCCAGACAAAGCCACACTTCCCTGCTGACTGACAGCCAATCAAAGCTTCAGACTGTGAGAGAGCAATGGAGGGAGGAAACAGGTAGGTGGAGATTGCTAAGGAAGACATGAGAAGCTGCTGATTTGTGCAGAAGGTGCTTTCCTATGGACCCGTTCACACTGTGAATGTCTGACATACAAATTTACAGCATGTACTAATGTTATGCTAATATTTATTTATTTATGCAGTTATTATTATGTACATTGAGCACAAAAAGCAGAGCACAGCAATACATTAACCTGTTGTCGACCGCGTCACGCCAATGGCCGTGGCGGCACCCCCAGGACCACCTAATGACGACCGACTGTTTTGCAGAAGAGCGCTGATACTTGACACAGCTGTCCCTTCCAGTGGCTCAGGGGTGATCAGCTGTCATAGGCTGAAGCCGATCACAGGGATTGGCTGGCGGGGGGAGGGAGGGAAGGGGGAATACAAAAATATAAACAAAAATAGGGAAATTTAATAAAAAA
Source organism: Hyperolius riggenbachi (assembly GCF_040937935.1). Taxonomy (NCBI): domain Eukaryota; kingdom Metazoa; phylum Chordata; class Amphibia; order Anura; family Hyperoliidae; genus Hyperolius; species Hyperolius riggenbachi. Next base: position 240,577,882 of record NC_090651.1, on the reverse strand, counting down.
TAATCATATAAATATTTACAATAAATAAACAAACAATCTTGGGGGCGATCAGACCCCACCAACAGAAAGCTCTGTTGGTGTAGAGAAAATAAAAGGGGGGGGGAAGGGGAATCACTTGTGTGCTGACATGTGCTGCCCTGCAGCCAGGCCATAAAGCTGCAGTGGCCTATTTCTTAAAAAATGGCCTGGTCTTTAGGGGGGTTTAACACTGCCTCAAGTGGTTAAAATTATACTGCACATTATAATCCTCATATTGAGAAGCGCTACACAGGTCAGAATCCCTCTTTTTCCCTGCGAGTCCAAGGTTTCCGTCACTTTGCATTTGTATACGTGATCGCTATAGCCCACACAGGAGTTTCCACGTTTGTTCACATTTTTTCACATGCAGCAGAATACATTGTAACTACAAATGCATTTGTTGTGCGTAAAAAAAGCCGAATGCTGTCCAATTTCAAATGATGAGGAAAAATGTGAAAGTGTAATGCAAACAGATGCGCGATTCCCAACTGTGCCATTTTCTATAACGGCCAGTTCGCCAGGGCTCTTTTACACCAAATATTGCGAAATGCAATCACAAAACGCAACTGCAAATGCAAATGCATTTTGCATTTGGCGTTTTGCATTTTTCACAATGTTGACCTCAAACGCAGGAAAAATGCAGCACAAGTATAATTGCCTTTTTAGAAAATCAGAATGATTCCAACTTTATTGTATCTGCATTTGGAAAACTGCAAGCCTTTTCAAAAACAAAACGGAATGCAGTCGGTGTGAAAGGGCCCTCAGGCCTCGTTCACGTTGCGTTCTGCTCGCATAAGCATTCGCGTCTGGGTTTTTTTGTCACAATTTTTTTTTTATTCCTGGCGCTTGGGTAGGCGTTCCGTTTTTGTGAAAAACTCTTTTCTAAGCGCTTTTACCGAGCATTTTTTTTTTTATTCACTCCCTGATGCAAGTCAGGAAGTGACCTCTTTGACACGGATAATAATAAATACAATGTATTTATTCTTTAAAACACGAACACAATCGCCTCACAAAGCGATTTTGTTAGTGTTTAGCTCTCTTCCTATACCTTCCATTATAGCAAAATCGCCCCAAAAATGATCCAGGCACCGCTTTGCTGAACGCACAGCGCACGAACCGTGCTGATATGAACCTTCTCATAGACATTCATTGCACAAGTGTTTTGGGGGCGATTTTAAAAACGCTTGAGAAAAAGGCAGAAAACGCCTCTAATGTGAACGAGCCCTTAGCGTGCATTTTGAGGTGTGTGGTAAAGCGCGCATGAATCTGCAAGTGTGTTCCCTACCTATAAGAAACAGCGAAAAAGCTGCATTTTTATCGTACAAAACTTTTTTTTATGCATAATACATATCAAATACGTATAATAGCTGAGCCTGGGGTTTGGCATTATAAAAAGTCTTCCTAAAATATTAACAAATGATAGGAACTGAAGGTATCATGTAGATTGTTACAGCATTTTAAATTCCTGCAGCTTTCTACCGTGTACACAAAGTTAGAGAGTGGCATTAGGACCCTGCAGGATTCCCGTCTCTTCCCTGTATCTGAGTCTACAGAGGGTGTGTAAAGAGAATTAAAACTTTTCTTCTTTTCCTTACTTCGTGCAACACGTGGGGGCAGAAGAAGCCGCAGCTTGGGATGACTTCACAGCATATTATTGCAGTGGTAGAGCTGCTGTAACCTGTCCCCCCACACCAACAGCACAAGTCCTCTCTTCAGATGGTTCACTCTGCACTGACTCTGGAGGATCCCTTTCATCTCAGCTGGGTGTTGCTTTCACCCTTCTCCTGGCAGTGCCAAGCTAACTTCAGGACAGAATAGTGATCAGGGATGAGCTGCAGGGAAGTGTCTGTGTTTGGTACTCCCTGATGAGGAATATGCCCCATTTGAAGAAGTTTTGGCTGTAGAGAGAAGTTCCCTAGCCTGCACTCTGCTATGTTTGTGATCTTGGGATTGTACCTGCACACCTTTCTCTGCACTGCCTTAGGACACACAATTCCAGATACAGGTAAGTGACCTCATCACCACCTTACCTGACAGCTGACTTCCTTGTTCAGTCTGTGAATGGAGTGACAAGGAAACAGTTCTGGACAACACTTCTGTGCTATAGAACTAAACATTTGTTTCTTGCTGTAAAGAAAAAACACACACACCAGGGAGTAATGTGATCCTTCTGTATGATGGTGTAATGGGGGAAATGCAGGACATGGGATGCAGGTGCCTGATGTCAAGACTGTATTGTAAACAAGACATTCTTCTTCCATTAACGCTTGTCTGATGGGGTTTCACTGTTTTTTTGTTACGGTAAATGTTTTGTCTACTTGTAACTGATAATTCAGTTGTGGGTGGATATTAATAAGCTAACTTACCTTATGCAGTATATATATTGTTTCAATATGTTTTTAAATGGTACCTGCAGGGACAAAAAGTTGAGTTAAGTAATCTCGGCGCCTGCACGGTAGCGCATAGCGCCGGATTTGGGCGCCACCATAGTTAGTAATGTAAATTGTGGCTGTGGAAATTTCTGCTAAAATCACTTTAAAGGAAATATAAAGAGAAAAAAACCCAGTTTAACTTACCTGGGACTTTTAGCAACCCACTGGAGTCATCCTGTGCCCTCGCCGTCCTTTTGAGACCCTCTGGCCAGCAGCAGAGACCCCCGCAAAGCTGGACGACTGCGTACCTCCTCACCGTATTCCTGTGCATGGCAGCCTTTCGCACATACGCAGTATGGGAAAATCGCTACTGCACATGCACAGAATGCTTCCGGTAATGGGAGCACTATCAGGGTGTGCGTGACTCAGGGCTGCACATGCGCAGTAGCCTCCGACTGGTCGCGATTGGCCAGCATTGAGGGGGTTGCCACTGCTCGCTGGAGGTTCTCGGAAGGACGGCTCTGGCACAGGATGACTCCAGGGGGCTGCAAGAAGCCCCAGGCAAGTAAAAATGATTTTTTTCACTTAAATAATCCTGTAATTCAGATGTCATAATAGCTGGATCCCTAATTACGTCCATACAGGGACAAATTAGGTTATCAGTAGGGGCTATATTTGTTATATTCCTCTACATTGCCTAGCACAGGGAGTTCCGTCTTTCGGCTTCTCCTGCACCCAACTAACCACTGCTGGGAACATACCTACATAAAAAAGTACCCCAAATGGGTACTCATCTCGGGAGTGCAAAAGCTTCCCCTGTCCTCCTCCAACTGCTCTGCATCTCCTGAAAGACAGTTGAGAATGACTTGTTGATGGCTCGCGCATGCACAGCAGCATGGACTTGCTTGGGCTTTAGTGGAAAATTCTGCGTCTTAGCAGTAGCATGGACCCGATCATGCTTGGCTTTTTTCACCGAAGCCTGAGCAGTGGAAGCCTCTGGAGGATCCAGAGGCTTCCCCCTACTAAGGTAAGTATGTAAATTGTGCGATTACAAACCTCATAGGTTTGATTCAAAGAAAACCTGTAACCAAAAAATCTCCCCTGGGGGTACTCCACTCGGGTGGGGGAAGCCTCCAGATCCTATCGAGGCTTCCCTCGTTCTCCTGTGTCCCACGGCGGTCGCGTTGTGCCCCTCTGAACAGCGGCGATGTAAATATTTACCTTCCCGGCTCGAGCGCAGGCGCAGTATCGGCTCTCTGCCTTGGAGATAGGCGGAAATAACCAATCGCTGTTGGCCCGCTGGACCCAACAGAGATCAGCTATTTCCGCCTATCTAGAGGTGAAGAGCCGTAACAGTGCTCCTGCTGGAGCCAGGGAAGGTAAATAATTCAGCTCTTATCAGCGCTTGTCAAGCTTGTCAAGGGAGGATTGCCGGACACTTTGAGGAGCCAGCGCTGGACTGCCTGCAGCTAGAGGGATGGGGGAAGCCTCATTGAGACCCTGAGGCTTCCCCCTCCTGAGGTGAGTACCCCCCAGGGGAACTTTTTTTTGTTACAGAGTCCCTTTAATGTACATATTGCCTTTCATCTTAGTGTTCACAATACAGTTCGTGTTCCCATGCATTGCGATGTAATGTGTCAGAGAACATTTTAGCAGATGATACATGTGATTTCCCATCGGCTTATATGCTATTGCAACCGCTGACATCCACATTGTAGCGCAAATCACTGTGCATGCCATATGTTTGAAAAATTGTGCACGAAATTGCTTTCATGCTCACTATGCTTAGTGTGAACGGGCCCTGAGTTCCCAGAGAAAAGCTTTCTGTGCAGGAAATCAGGGAGGAAGAAAGTATGCTCACTTTGCAAGACCCTATGGGTCATGGAAATCATTAAAAAATCCATGCAGTGTTTGTTTACGGTAGTACAGGCTTTTTTTGTTTGTGTGTGGTAGGTAGTATTTAAGGTTGTTAAACTAGGTTGTTATTTAAGGTTGTTTTACCTGAAAAACGCTGTGATTATGGAAAATAGCCACCTGTGGACTAAACTGTTGGTAGTACAGGAAGTAGTGTACAGCTTGATTGGGGGGCAGGAAAATGCTGTCCTGGAAATGTGGACGGACGCATCAGATTGGAAATTTGGGCACCCCATAGACCACAATACAAATTGTGAGTATTGTGGTGCCCAGTGGATAGTATGGTGCTACTGCTGATCCTATGTGTGCTAGATGTGTTACTGATCCTGAATGTGTGTTACCAGAGTAGCAGTCACGATAATTGTGTACCATGGATTATGCTAATTCCATAACACACCGTACAGGTGGTTAGTGGATCAACCCCCATGTCTAATATCTCAGGAATTATCACAGATTTAATTTCTATTCCATTTGAGTTGACCTCTAAGTATGCCCTGTTTGGAACAATAGGCCAGGACTATTTATCTGAATGCCAAAAACGTTTGAATAGATTTCAGTGTCATTATGTCGAACGGGAAATTCTGCTCAAGTGGGACAAGCCAGACCCCCAAAGTATTTCTCCCTCATCTTAATCTATAAACACAGTTCTGCCCTGTTCAGATTGAACTTTAATTATTGTAATTGCCAGCAAAAGTTCCACAAAATGTGGGACTCTTGGTTGAATGTATGGGGCTTCTGGGTAATTTGATAGTAGGTGTGTATGGGGGCTACATCTGTGCCTGTCCCAGGCACTACTATAATATTCACATGGGCACCTCCACAATGGTTATTAATTGATCTGGATGGCTCCTATATACCAGTATATAATGGAATAATTGGTCTGGGTGGCCTGGGGTTCCAGTTGCTCTTCCTCCCACCCTTGTTTTCTCTTGTTTGTCTTTTCTTGGCCCTGAGGCAGGGAACTTGTGATTACTGATTATATTATTAATTATAAGCTTCCAAAAGGTGAGGTGACCCTTGGCTGCCTTTTTCATGTCTTTATAAAAAAAGGCCCTTACAATAGGCAACACCAAGACTAATCCTTACATCATTAACCCTAATAATATTCTGTAGTCCAACCCCATATTACCATATACTTATCTTAATTCTTACCTTAACTCGCATATGGTTATTGAAAAGTTGCTGTTATTAACCAAATGATTGAAGTATCAGTGCCACAATCCAAAATGCAGAATGTGACAGGTGCAAAGCTTGGCAGCAAAATCTAAAGGTTTTCATAGACAAGAAATAGGAGCCAAATTTTTCTGCTGCACAAGTTTTTCTCCAGATGTCTGCCACAAGGATTAATGGGTGAACTGGATTATTCTATGGCAGTGGTTCCCAACCTGGGGGCAGTCGCCCCCAGGTGGGCGATTTGGGTTCTAAGAGGGGCGGTAAATTTGTGGGGGGCGACAGGGGGGCGATCAGTATGAAAAGGCAGAAAAAATAAAGTGTCGCAGTGTCACTCGTTTTTAAGAAAATTATGGGCAAAAAAATATGATCTGTATAAAATATGCAAGTGTGCATGATAGAGTTGCGTAATTCCTCAGGGCTCGTTGGTCACGAGCCGGTGTAATGTCAGATATTGCAGCCCGGAAGCAGCCTTCCTCACTGAGTATCGCGCATGCTCAATGGGAAGTTAGACATTATTTACCTGAAATATCTCCGTTTCCGCACCACGTACACTCCCGAAATTTTCAGGGGAGTGAGGGGACCCCTAGATCTAGCTCTGTGTCGAATTGCAGCCCCCGAGCCCCGCTAGTTCCCGAGATAGGTTTGCTGCAATCAGTCTTGGGAACCAGCGGGGCTCGGGGGCTGCAATTCGGCACAGAGCTAGATCTGGGGGTCCCCTCCCTCCCCTGAAAGTTTCGGGAGTGTACGTGGTGCGGAAGCGGAGATATTTAGGACGTTTTACGTGGCTGCACAATTTAATGGGACGCAGGCTCCTACTGTGCATGCGGGGCTGCACAACGTGCGGGGCTGCAATAGCTGACATTACACCGGTAAGGGAATTGGTGCAAAGTAGTTGAGTCACCGGCTATTTTTAGCTGGCAAGGTCACAGCGCTACCCCCTCCACTGGCACCACCACCTGGCGTAAGGGTATACCGTACTAAGAGAAGGGGGGCGACAGGGGTGAGTCGTCTTCCCCTAAGGGGCGATACCTCATAAAAAGTTGGGAACCACTGTTCTATGGGAACATCTGTGAGGTGTTATGTCTCTGTAACCACAAACCAATGAATAAGGATTAATTGTTCACAGTATACAAGCATTTGGGACTTTCTTTAAGGGAGGGGATCTGGTATCTGGATGGTATTGCAGAGGTCTCCTCCTAGCTTTGTTCAGTTCCAAATGGCCCAACAAGTATCTCTTTCAGTTATGTCTATTGTATGCAAATAGTGACATCTGCTCATTTGAAGCTGTGGATTTTGGTACCCACCCATTCATTTGGTTGCCCAGTATTGGAACATTAGAAGTCACCATACTGATATGTGATTATTGTCGGTCACGGGCTCAGGAAATCAGGGCATGTTAGTTTGGGAGGGGTTTGATGTCAGTGTTTCTTAGAGTCAGGTTTGGGTTATGCTGTGGTTCCATGTCAGGGTTAGCTGAAAGTATATCAAGTTGGAGTACGGTTAGTAATAGAGTGGGTGAGTGGTCAAAACCAGGAGAAGTAACAGATGTTTGCAATGTAAAAGGTTAGTTCATTGTTAGTAGGAAGTGGAGTTTTTACTAACATGAGGATGCGTCACAGTTTAACTCATCCCTGCCGCATTCTCCCTATCTTCCATTCTCCAAACATGAACAGTTGTGGTAATAACCACAGCTCATGTCTTGGTAAACCTTAACATATCCAATCAATGTGTACTTCCTGACCTCATAGTTATAGGTCCCAAACACCGCCAAAGAGCACCGCCTAAGTAAACTAGTTATCAATCACTAGTGACATCACTCAGGGATACCAAAGTAAAAAACAACTTTATTGAAAAAGGTGATCAAGCATGCAAATAGCCTATTAAAAACACTCCAATACAGATTTCACACCATACATGCTATCTCCAGATACACTCACTCTGGTACCGGTGCCATAAGCCAGTACGAGCTTTCACAAACAGCTGCAGGCCCACGCGCTCCGCCCGCCCCTTGCGAGCTTCGTCAGGCCTTGCAAGCTTTTTCAGAGTGTGCACTCGTTATCACCTTTTTGAATAAAGTAGTTTTTTACTTTGGTACCCTTGAGTGATGTCACTAGTGATTGATTACTAGAAACCTTAACAGATGCCATAAATAGACTAGCAGCTTTTATAGGTGAGCTGTAAGTTAATCCTTTTAACCTTCCTATGTAATGCAATCACAAACTTCCCTTTTCAGAGACCCACAGACACCAGATTCTATATTTTGTCTGTTTTTTAAATATAAATTCATTATTGATTCTGATTGGCTGCATGGAGTTTCCATGCTTAGCAGATCACGTTTGCCTTTTGCACTAACAAGTTATATGAAATCAGACATTTTGCCAAAACGTACATGTGTGCTTGTTTGTTTCTGCTGACAGATAAAGTCTGGCTGCTACTGACATCTAGCAGACAGCTCCTGCCTGTTTCCATGTGTGAATGCGGTGTAAGAAAAGACTGAATTCAGCTGCTAAATGCTATGAAAAAAATCATTGCTGCAGTGTGGGGAATGCTGACAGTTCCTCAGTCTGGTAATGATGAATGAAACAAGGAACTATGACTGCAGTACTGTATATGCCAGACTTTACAAGCTTTCCAGAAGTGATCTCTGAGTTTACTTCATGGATTCCCCTCATACTGTTGTCATCATGCCCCTGCCAGTCAGACATGTGCAGACTTACAGAGATCTTGTCAGGCTTTGCATCATCTGTAATCAGCTGACAGGGCTGTTTAAAGGGGAACTCCTAAGAAAACGTATATACTGTATATACCTTTGATTCTAGTATGTTAGGGATTGAACTTGGCCACAGTAATGTGGATGAATAAACATGATATTCATATAAGCTCTTTGTGCATTCAATTTCAAAAACACCAGCATTGGTATGGAGTTGCTAACCCTTTTGTAGCAACTTGAACAGCCTCCACCATTTTGTGAAGATTGGATGTTGAATTCTTGCACTTGGCTGGGTGAATTGCTCCATTTAGTAGCAGTAGATGAGTACCTGAGTGAAGTAAGGCACTGATCCTGGCTGATGGGGCTTACCTCACAGGTTGAACACCATTTCAAACCAGAGGTGTTTGATTGGTTCCAGATTCTGTGCAGGTTCTTCCATACCAGACTTGTACCAATGGTGTACCATTTTTTTTTTTGTGGAGCCCACTTTGAGCCCAGAGCTGTTGTCATAATGAAGACAAAATGTGTCCATCCCAAACTGTTTTCTCAAAGTTGGAAGAACATAGTTTTCTTTAGACCATACATGACAAACTCTGGCCATCAAATTTTACCCACAAGAGGTTTCCCCACGTCGCATTATGTTTGGCCCACTCCAGACCACCAGGGAAGCTATACTGAAGGTTAAGCTCTAAATCACTTGGAAAAACATATGAGGGAAGGGAGAAAGCACTAGACATCAGGAAACTGCATAGGGGAGGGAGAAGGGTCACTAGACACCAGGGAACCATATAGGAAAGTGAGAGGGCTGTATAGGGGCGGGAGGACCGCTAAACCTCAGGCAACTGTACTGTATAACGGAGGGAGATGCGCTAGAGGGAACTGTATAGGGAAGGGAGGAGAGCTACTAGACAGCAGGGAACTGTATAGGGGAAGTAGGAAGGCCACTAGGTACCAGGGAACTGTAAAAGGGAGTGAGGTGGTCACAAGACATTGAGGCTGGTCCACAACTTGGGCCCAGTGTTCAGTTTCAGCCCACCTGCAATGAAATTAAGGTATCTAGCCCAAACTATAAAGAGTAGCTCAAGATAATTTTTCTTTCATCACCAAACTTTACAGTTAACATCATTTCAATGGCGGGTGTCATTCCCCTGGCATCTGAGAAACCCAGAAGTTGAACCCCTATCCCTTTCCTCCACCACAACCACATAGCAGCAATGTATACTTGCAGTACTGCAAAGAGAGTGTTATTTATTCCTGAAAAGGTCATACCAGAGCTCCATCCTAATCAGTCAGTATATTTGACAAGATATTATAGAATTAGATAGACAATTGCAGTGCTCCTCTGTAGTACAAATATTGTAATTAGGATGTTAGGAGAAATAGTAAGCAAACACTCACAGTCTTACCAAGATAAGAGAAATGTATAGATACATAGACTCCTTGCACACTATGCAAAGAAAAATTATTTACTTTATTAAGATAAAATCAATCAAATGAATAAAATTCACAGTAAAAAATGCTTAAAGATGCCTCTACCACACATTAGAAAACACACCCTTAGCTGTCTAGCAAAATATCCTGCGAGCATTCTCACACCTCATTCACACCACTGTACACACTGCGAGATCTTGCACAGATAATTGGACAGATCACAGGGATCGCTCCTGCAATGTTCCTGGACATAGAGCCTGCTTCTGGGTCCTAAATCAAGATAAAATGTATACAAACACCGGATTCCATATGTAGATAGCATAAGACATCGAAATCCACTTGTATTTAACAGTCTTATGCTGGGAATACACGGTGCGTTTCCGCGGCTCGATTCTGCCGCCCGATCGATTCCAAGCTCGACCCCGCGGGCAATTCTCTTATCTTCTGCTCGTTTTCCTTATCTTTTTCCATTGTCCCCCATGTGGTATCGAGTGCGGAATCGATCGGGCGGGTGATCGGACATGTCGGAAATTATCAATCGAGCCATCTAAATGGCTCAATTGAGCGGTACAAACCGTGTATTCCCAGCATTAAATCAGCTTCATATCTTGCTCCGCTGGATTAGCGTGTCTTTCAGTCCAATTCGCCGTGTTCCATCGATCAAACAATGACCTAGTGGGGCAGCGGCATCTGTACGTGGGCAGGGGAGACGGAGAGATTCGATTCAGGCCTAATCGACTGGTGTGGAGCCCCGGCCGACGGCTTCCGCAGTCAGGAGTATAACAGTAGATTCAGTCTGTTGCTGTATTTGTGGTCCACAAAAAGACCCGGAAGTTGCGCTGTGTGACATCACGGGGCCATCAATTACGCCTATGCATTTCAAGAGGCTATTTGACAGGATTTATCTTATAAGGGCCAGTTTAAATGTGAGAGTGCATGCATGGCACGGCTAGAATCCTCCATATCCCATGTGTCCTTTAAGCATAAGTATTCAGTGGCTAATAGAGGGAGGGAGGACACAAGAAACAAAATGAGAATTGAATAAGTTGGAAAATAACGTCTATTCCCCTGGGCCACTTATTGGCCACTGTAGCTGCCATGCCTATAGTTATACTCCATGGAGTGAATTCTCTCTATAATCCAATGGACAGCCCACCAAAAGCATTTATTCAGAAGCCCAGAACACAAAGGACACTAACTTTTATTTGTCGCTATAAATAAAAGCATAAAATTCTATCAGTTTAGGCAAAACCACTTTCTATTGGCACTTTTATTTTATGACTTTGTATTGTTTGTCTCTCTAGTGCCTTGCCTAGAAATAAAATGCAATTGTAGAACAAAATGTAACTTAGGAATAAAATGACTGCACTCTCCAGTACAGAACACAACACAGCAATAATTATTACCCAGCATTCCAGCCTTGTGTATTCAGAAGCCTGGGAATTATGACATAAAGCAGAATGCGCTCCAGGCTCCATAAAATCAAAACACAACAAAGCAACGATGAATCCAGCCCTAACTAATAACACGCCGCTTTGCCGGGGCAAACTCATTTTGTGGATTGTGTTTTCCAGTTACTCGCTAATTGCTTTCAGCAGTTTCAGTCCACCCACAAGAAGTAATTGCAGTTGGCAGCCATGTGAATGGAGCACACTCCATTCCATCTATGGAGAAGGACTGGTTGCATGTTTCTCCTATGGCTCCATCCGCCATGGAGGACTCTGGCAGATACGGAGTGAGCAGATTCCTTGGCTAGCATCTTTACGGCTTTCCCAGTTGGATAAACTACAAGTGGAGGATTAGCGAAGCTTTGTCTTTTGTTTGCTATTAATTATAACTAGGCTATCAGGACAAGCTAAATTTAACAAAAGCATCTGAGACTTGGCAGTAGATGGAGGCTGTCAAGGAATTATGACAAAAGACAATGGTGGGATCTATTCAGTATATGATGTAGTATTTTAAAAAGTATATTACAAGTCAAGTGCATTTATTATACAGATGTATTAAAGGTTCCCTTTAAAGCACCTCCACCTTTCTCAATCATGCAAATCATGTTTTGCTGTGTAGATTTCAGCAACATTTATGATGTGAGTAATGCAAGGATATCAGACAGCGCATAGCAGGGGCCTAATTATGAGGTGCCAGGCTCCCCAGCAGAGATCTGCTAGTGCTCCCCCCATGTAATACACGTCTCCCCCCTCTCCCAGTCACAGTATTTAGGTGCATCCCCTTCATGCACCCGATCCTCGATTAGGCAGAGCAGCAGTCGCGGAGCATTAAACATTACCTGTGTCTAGAAGCAGGAAAGATTTTCTCCATTCCTCTTCACTGTAGCCATGCCGTGTAGCCTATCAGCTTGAGGCTTACACCTCTGCATTACCAGGACCTAAAGACGATGGCCGTATGGCACAGTTACAGCGAAGAGGAGTGAAGATGCAGTGCTGCTACCACTGCTCTGCATCTTATGTAAAGGAGAGAACCCCCTTAGTCCCTGCTTTCCCCCACCAACCCCCTTCCCGCAATGGCAGATGTTGTGAGGGCTATTGTTACATCTCTGGTGCATAGACAGCGCTGTCTGACGTTCCCACTTATATGCTGGGCAGCTGTGCATTTCAAAGAACACAGCATATTTTGGCCTGCAGTGCAGTTCTCTCTCATGCCAGTGGGTGGCAAAGGATTTTGAGGGAATTCCACATGCAAATGCCACAAAGATGTAGACAAACACCTTCTATAATCTCTAGAATAGTGGTTTCTCATGGAACTGACCTGGGATGCTGTAAACTCTGACATGTCCTCTGTACAAGAGGGTCTCAACTTTCCTGACACGAAGCTCAGCCCTTTTCATTTGGTAGGAAATTAATTAAAAAAGAATATACAATTTTTTCATTTTAAATATTTGTAGGGTAAAGAGTAAATTTGTTACTGGACAACAGGTCACAGGTGTTGATACTAATATCGACATGCAGCAGGCTGCTTACACTCCTATATTATTATTATTATTATTATTATTATTATTATTATTATTATTATTATTATTATTATTATTATTATATATTATATGGATAATGTTACCTACTGTGTATTTTACTAAGGCACCCCAATGTTCCCTGGTGCCTTTATTGCAGTGCACAGTGATAGCTTCTCTCAAAATCCAATTATCACTGCTTAGATTGACCAAACAAGTGAAATGTTGATCCTGTAGCAAAAGTAAAAAGATACCGGGCACCAGCTAGGTTGCAAATGCTAATTTATTTCATCCCATCCATAGACAGACACCAAAGATCAGGCAGTAGGTCTAGGATGAAATAAATTAGCATTTGCTACCTAGCTGGTGCCCGATACCTTTTTACTTTTGCTACACAATTGACGTCTTAAAACCGGAGGCACAGCGAGTTCATTCTAAGGACCCCCCAGAAGGTTGCCAGTGTAGCATTTAGTGCCGATCTTTTCTCTGTTTCTACAGTAATCAGTTAAAATGTTGATCCATTGTTATGGATACCTGCACACCCCTGGTCACTGGGATATGCCATATATACTTGCATATTAGCCGACCTGCATATAAGCCGACCCCTAACTTTTACATGAAAAACCAGGAAAAAATGATTGACCCCCATATAAGCCGGAGGTAGGAAATGCTGGATTGGTGCAGGCCGCGTGATCCCCCAGTGTGTCCCAGTATAGCTAGTATAGTGCCAAGTATGGGTAGGTAGTGCCTCAGTATAGCTAGTAAAGTGCTCAGTATAGCTAGTATAGTGCCCAGTATAGTGCCCAGTATAGTTAGTAAAGTGCACATTATAGCTAGTATAGTGCCCAGTATAGCTAGTATAGTGCCTAGTATGGGTAGGTAGTGCCCCAGTATAGCTAGTATAGTGCCCAGTATAGCTAGTATAGTGCCCAGTATAGCTAGTATAGTGCCCAGTATAGCCAGTATAGTGCCCCAGTATAGCTAATAAAATGCCCAGTATAGCTAGTATAGTGCCCAGTATAGCTAGTAAAGTGCCCAGTATTGGTAGGTAGTGCCCCAGTATAGCTAGTAAAGTGCCCAGTATTGGTAGGTAGTGCCCCAGTATAGCTAGTATAGTGCCCCAGTATAGCTAGTAAAGTGCCCAGTATAGCTAGTAAAGTGCCCAGTATTGGTAGGTAGTGCACCAGTATAGCTAGTATAGTGCCCAGTATAGCTAGTAAAGTGCCCAGTATAGCTAGTATAGTGCCCAGTATAACTAGTATAGTGCCCAGTATAGCTAGTAAAGTGCCTCAGTATAGCTAGTATAGTGCCCAGTATAGGTAGGTAGTGTCCAGTATAGCACCCCCCTCCCCGCTCCCCCCGCGGCCGCCGCTGCTATTACCTGCTCAGCCAGCGGCCGCTTCCTCTAATCCAGGTTCCCCTCTCCATGCAGAAGTGTTTCACAGCAGCGCGCCCGGCGCTGCTGCAGGGACGAGGCAGGAGTCAGGAAAGTGTGCAGCTTCCTGTAGCGGCGATGTGTATCGCCGTTACCAGGGGAACCGCTCCTTCCTGCCTCCTGCCTCGTCACAGCAAACACTTACGCATGGAGAGGGGAACCCGGATTAGAGGAAGCGGCCGCTGGCTGAGCAGGTAATAGCAGCGGCGGCCGCGGGGAGAGCAGGGGGGGGGTGTTTGGGGGGACCGCGGACCACCGACTACCACGGACCAAGACTCGCATAAAAGCCGACCCCCCCAACTTTTGGCCCCCTTTCTGGGGGTCAAAAATTCGGCTTGTATGCGAGTATATACGGTAAGTGTATTGTATTAAAGGATCACTATCGTGAAAAATTGTAAGCCTGGAACATGTACACATAAAAAGTACATTTCTCCAAGAGTAAACCGAGTTATAAATTACTTTTCTCTTATGGTGCAGTAACTTACAGTAGTTAGTAAAAAAAGGTTTAGGACTAGTCCATCTCCTCATGGGGATTCTCAGTATTTCCTATACTCTTTACAAAAAGCACTACCTAGATAGGCTCTATACCAAGATGTTGGGTGGACTCCCTAATCTTTTGCACACTATTTTGGCAGATGAACTGAGCAACTGCCATTCAGTAAGCGCTTTTGAGAATAAAGAAAGCTCTGAGAATCCCCCATGAAGAGATGGACTAGTCCAAAACTAGTCAGATTTTTGGTACCTACTGTAAGTGGTAGTAACATAGTAGAAAAGCACATTTTACTCTGGAACAAATGAACATTTTATATGTATGCTTAAACATGTATTTTAAATATCACAATTTTTTTTTGCGATAGTGGTCTTTTAAGTAATCTTGCATATATTTATTTATTTATTTAAGTATTTATATAGCGTTGTCATATTACGCAGCGCTGTACAGATTATATTGTCTTGTCACTAACTGTCCCTCAGAGGAGCTCACAATGTAATCCCTACTATAGTCATATGTCTATGTATGTATCGTGTAGTGCCTAGGTTCTCAACGTGTGGTACGCGTACCCCAGGGGGTACTTCTGATGGTTCCAGGGGGTACTCAGGCGTCATATACTTAACCAAGAAAAACAAATTTGGAGTTTTAGAAAATGATAAATCTTATTTAAACACCACCAAATTAGTATTTTAGCTAATTTAAAGCAATAGTAAATGCTTGGACATTTTTTAAAACTTTATCACATACTACAATTAAATATATATTTGTCAAGGGGTACTTATGATAATGTTTATTTTGCTAGGGGGTACTTGGTGAGTATAGGGCTTTAAAAGGGGTACATACCAATAACATGTTGAGAAACACTGGTGTAGTGCATGTATCATAGTCTAGGGCCAATTTAGGGGGGAGCCAATTAACTTATCTGTATGTTTTTGGGATGTGGGAGGAAACCTGATTTCCTGGAGGAAACCCATGCAGATATGGTGAGAACATACAAACTCCTTGCAGATGTTGACCTGGCTGGGATAAATTCAGGTAGGTCTACATGCAAGGCTAGGCTACATTGTCTCTGTGATTCAGCTGGCATCACTCACTGTAACAATAATATGCTTCGCCAAATGCCTTACCAATTACAGGACCTGTATGGTTGTATACAAATATCATATCTTTGTCTCCATGGAAATCATGGCTTACTCATTGTCTGGCTGTATCCAGGTATTGGCAAAGCAGTCTTATCTCTCTCTTACTCATTTCCATATGAGCCATGCTTTCTGCCAAACTCCATACCTTGCAATATGATTCAGCCTATATGAAAAGGCTCCATCCATGAAAGGAAAGCAGTAGAGAGATGTACGTGGAAGCTGCAGCGTTTTATTCTTTTTAGAAACTGTCAGTTTCCTGGCTGCCATGCTGATGTTTTGGCTTCAGCAGTGTCTGAGTCACACATCCACAACAAGCATGCAGCCAGAATCCCTGGTCTGTGCACTTGTTTGGGGTCAATGAACCAGAAAGTGTTAGAGACCGAGGAGCAGCACACCAGTCTAGCACACAGCATTTTTACGGGGATAAAGATGGCATCCTCCTTGTTCCTCCCACTACAAGTTTCTTTTAAAGAAAACCATTCACAGTCCTGTGCTGCACAAAATTGAACATATCATTCATGAAAAAGGGTATTCTATGTACAATGGATACACCAAACAGTCTTTTATCTACAAAGGGCCAGTATATAATAAAGTCCCCTACATTAAATAATGAGAATAGATTACATGCTTGAGACTAGCAATTACAAAGACCTGTCACTTGCCTAAAGAGCGTACAATCTAAATCCTATCATGTAGTGTTTTTACAAGTACAAGTGGTCCCCTACTTACAAACAGATTCAGTTTTAGAATATTGTTTGTAAGTTGAGTCATGTGTTATACAGTATATAGTGCAATATGGATAAATGATTACTTTCGGACAACTCTGGATTTGGAAATGCAGTATAGTATAAACAATGTTTTTACATTGTATTCAATGTGATTTTAATTTGTTTTAAAGTGCCTACAATAATAAAAGAGGAACTTTAAAGAGACTCCGTAACAAAAATTGCATCCTGTTTTTTATCATCCTACAAGTTCCAAAAGCTATTCTAATGTGTTCTGGCTAACTGCAGCACTTTCTACTATGACAGTCTCTGTAATAAATCAATGTATCTTTCCCCTGTCAGCAGGGGCGTAGCAATAGGGGGTGCAGAGGTAGCGACCGCATCGGGGCCCTTGGGCCAAAGGGGCCCCGAAGGGCCTTTCCTCAATTACAGTATTATCTCTCTTTTGGTCCTGTGATCATAATAATTACTTCTATAGATACTTTGAATAATGGTAATCATAAACCACCTTCTCCCCATCCCCTTCTTGCACCTCTGACACTGTAGTTGCCATTGGCAGGTTTTGGTGCGCCGTATCAATTGTTATGTATAGAGTGCTTGGGGAGCCCCAATGTAAAACTTGCATCGGGGCCTGCAGCTCCTTAGCTACGCCACTGCCTGTCAGACTTGTCGGCCTGTGTCTGGAAGGCTGCCAAGTTCTTCAGTGTTGTGGTTCTGCTATGAACTCACCTTTCCTGGCCCCACTATGCACACTGCCTGTGTGTTATTTAGATAAGAGAGAAGAGAGAAGCTGCTCTAATCAGCTGGATAAATCTTCCTCTGAGCTGGCTGGGCTTTCACATAGTGAGGAATTACAAACAAGGGCAAAGCAGTTTGCAGGAAGAAAAGAGCAGCCTGAAACTTCAGTGCATGGGGGAAAGAAACACACAAATGATCTCTTGAGATTCAAAAGGAATGCTGTATACAGCCTGCTTATGTATGGATGTATTTTCTATGTGTGGACATACTGTACATCAACCTACTTCCTGTTTTGGTGGCCATTTTGTTTGTTTACAAACAAACTTTTTAAAACTGTTTTTAACCACTTTTAATGCGGCGAGGAGCGGCGAAATTGTGACAGAGGGTAATAGGAGATGTCCCCTAAAGCACTGGTATGTTTACTTTTGAGCGATTTTAACAATACAGATTCTCTTTAACCAAGGATTGTTCTTCATTCCAATCAGTAGCTGATACCCTCTTTACCATGACAAATCTTTACCTTTTCTCAAATAGATCATCAAGGGGGTATGTATGGCTGATATTATGGTGAAACCCCTCCCACAGTGTGATGTCATGACCATGGTCCTGACGGTTTGGAGAGTCGGGACTGTGTAGAGTGACCATATTTTTGTGGGTCCAACCTGGGACGGGGAGGGGACGTGGGGGGGGGGGGCACCGCGTCGAAAAGTGGGGAGGACTGAGCGCGCAGCGGCGAAGACTGGGGGGGGGGGTTTGCGCCGCGCCTAAAAAATGGGCGTGGCCATGACATTGTATGGGCGGAGCTAACGTAATGATGTAACAGCGAGGCATAAGAAAGCAGTGTTTACGCCATGATGTGGACAAACGAGACTTTGCATCATGGGTGTGCAGAAAATGTGTGATGCTAATAGTATACCGTAACCACAAAGCAGCAAACATAGCCATCTATGACCATTAAATAATAAATGTAGTAACAGTTACCCCGGACACCAGAAAATAAACGCAATAGGCAACATGTCAGCACAAAATAACCGCAATGCGGGCAACATGTCAGTACAAAATAAACGCAATGCGGGCAACATGTCGGTACAAAATAAACGCAATGCGGGCAAACATTTCACCAGAAAAGAAACGCACTGCGGGCAAACATTTCGCTAGAAAAGAAACGCACTGCGGGCAAACATTTCGCTAGAAAAGAAACAATGCGGGCAAACATTTCACCAGAAAAGAAACGCACTGCGGGCAAACATTTCGCTAGAAAAGAAACAATGCGGGCAAACATTTCACCAGAAAAGAAACGCAATGCGGGCAAACATTTCGCTAGAAAAGAAACGCACTGCGGGCAAACATTTCGCTAGAAAAGAAACAATGCGGGCAAACATTTCACCAGAAAAGAAACGCAATGCGGGCAAACATTTCGCTAGAAAAGAAACAATGCGGGCAAACATTTCACCAGAAAAGAAACGCACTGCGGGCAAACATTTCGCTAGAAAAGAAACAATGCGGGCAAACATTTCACCAGAAAAGAAACGCACTGCGGGCAAACATTTCGCTAGAAAAGAAACAATGCGGGCAAACATTTCACCAGAAAAGAAACGCAATGCGGGCAAACATTTCGCTAGAAAAGAAACGCACTGCAGGCAAACATTTCGCTAGAAAAGAAACAATGCGGGCAAACATTTCACCAGAAAAGAAACGCAATGCGGGCAAACATTTCGCTAGAAAAGAAACAATGCGGGCAAACATTTCACCAGAAAAGAAACGCAATGCGGGCAAACATTTCGCTAGAAAAGAAACAATGCAGGCAAACATTTCCCCAGAAAAGAAACGCAATGCGGGCAAACATTTCACCAGAAAAGAAACAATGCGGGCAAACATTTCGCTAGAAAAGAAACAATGCGGGCAAACATTTCACCAGAAAAGAAACGCAATGCGGGCAAACATTTCGCTAGAAAAGAAACAATGCGGGCAAACATTTCGCTAGAAAAGAAACAATGCGGGCAAACATTTCGCTAGAAAAGAAACGCAATGCGGGCAAACATTTCGCTAGAAAAGAAACAATGCGGGCAAACATTTCACCAGAAAAGAAACAATGCGGGCAAACATTTCGCTAGAAAAGAAACAATGCGGGCAAACATTTCGCTAGAAAAGAAACGCAATGCGGGCAAACATTTCGCTAGAAAAGAAACAATGCGGGCAAACATTTCACCTGGAAAAGAAACCTAATGCGGGCAAACATTTCACCTGGAAAAGAAAGCATTTACTCACCTGGCAGAAGTGTCCGGCCTCTGGCGCGCTGCTCCGTCCCGGGACCGTCTTGTTCCTCCTGCTCTTCTCTCCCGCGCTGACAGGGCTACGGCAAGATGGCGCCCGAAGCCCTGTACTGGAGACACAAATAAGTCTCCAGTACAGGGCTTCGGCAGCCATCTTGCCGTAGCCCTGCTCGCCTGCCAGTGTCGGAAACAGACACCGGAAGAGGAGGCTGGAGCGGGGCTGCAGGCAATGAACTGGCACGGCGTCTATAGACGCCGCTGCCAGTTCATTGAGGAGAGAGTGGCCAGAGTCCCGAGGCCGGGACGTCCCGCTGCTGAAAGCGGGACGTTTCCCGGGACCTCATTAAGCCTGGGACAGCGGACCCCGAATCCGGGACGTGTCCCGGGCAATCCAGGACGTCTGGTCACTCTAGGACTGTGACTCTCTTTGCATTGTGGGAAATAACAGATTTTTCCAACTGCCAAGCAAGCAATATCTCCCTATATAAAAACAAGGAACACCAAGAGCCCCAATAGTGTAATATGTACTGGTAAATGGTTACTAGATAGAGTAAATATTAATACTCACAAACCAGGGTGGAACCATCTGAAAATGGCGCCTGAGAATAATAGCGCACGGTGTTGTCGCTAATCTGTTTGTCGCTTATCGCTATTTAACGTTAAAGCTTTATCGTTATTTAGCGTTAACACACAGAACCCTCTCTGTACCTATCCCTAACCCCTAAACTCCCCCAAATGGTGCCTAACCCTGACCACCCCCCTGATGGTGCCTAACCCTAACCACCCCCTTGTGGTGCCTAACCCTAAGAACCCCCTGGTGGTGCCTAACCCTAAGACCCCCTGGTGGTGCCTCACCCTAACCATCCCACTGGTGGTGCCTAACCCTAACCACCCCCTGGTGGTGCCTAACTCTAACCACTCCCCTGGAGGTGCCTAACCCTAACCTTGACAGTGTTTCATTAAATCCATTCACCGTTTTGCAGTTAAATAACTTCTGCAGTTTGGCTTATGTAGGTTACAGTAGCTATTGATAAATAACGTTACTGTGCGCAATAACGTCTGCTGTTTGGCATATGAATGGCGCTATTGATAAATAACGTTACTGTGTGCCGTTTTTCTTCTTTTTTCCCTGTGCGCCATTATTATGCAGTACTAACAACAAATAGCGATAAGCGTATCTTTTTAATGCGGCGCCATTTTTATACATAGGCGCTGTGCGCCATTATTTACTGATCTGAACCAGGGTTACCATTAGGCAACCACTGTAAAGGCAGGTGGGGAGATTTTCCTGACCCCACTCAGGAATAAGAAGTCGTTCTCTGTAGATGAGAAAAAGGGGGTTCAACCCTCCACCCAGGGTGGACTCAATATTATGCAGGAGAACAGAGGCGCCAAAAGGATAAAAGGAAGCTAAATGAGCTTAAAAACCAAATTCTTGGTAAATAGAGGAGGTAGTGGTGGACTTACCTCCTCCAAGTAGACACACAATGACTGTAGTAAAGACAGTCAATATATTTTATTTATGAACTCCAAATATGCAACGCGTTTCGCTGGTTTGATCCCGTTTAATCAGGCAATAACAACGGAGCGATAGCATACGTGGTCAGTAGATGAGCCAGGCACCTCTGTCAGTATCTCCCTATATGCATAGCATACTCAGTAACGAACATTCCTTTCAGATCACCTGGCAGAACTGATTATGTGCACCAGTGATACATCTCCAAATGTAAATCAGGGAGAGGAAAGATGACTGTAATCTATAAATGAATATTGTAAAATTACCAATTTTATTTATTATGTTATTTTCACTACAGTTACTCTTTAATCCTGTAACATGTAACAACAAAAATATGTAATAACAAAACAGTACTGTATGCTTTGTACATGGAGATGACTTTGTAAGTATGAAATGTAACTTGAGTCGTTCAAAATTAGGGGACTGTCTGTACTGTGTTTCCAAATGCAGTGCAGAGCAGCATGTTCTGTACTTCTATTTTGTTATTGGAAAGTGTGTGGTACACTTTCTGGTGCTGACTAATGGGGATCAGTGAAGCCTGCAGACTGCATTGAAGTGAGGCCGCGTCGCCACTAGGGTACCACGTCAGTTTCCAGGTCAGCACCCATCCATGCTGATGCGAAATTGCACCCCAGTATGGTACCAGATAACTAACACCCAAACCAAGTGATTAGACATCAGCTATGGTCTGTATAGGCAGACAGTTGGTTATTAATAGCTGATCGCTTATTTGAGATTTGGCAAAAAAAAAAATGACCTTTAAATCTGAAGGATAATTCCGCTTACTGGCAGCCATCCAAAAGTGCAATATAATATTTTGTGCACTGACCAAAGTCACGCAGCTAGTTTGTTCCATTATTTTACTTGTTGCCATGGTGATGGAAAATCTTAGGTAAGAAATACAATCTGTAAGACGTATAAAGATTAGGCTGTTTCTTCTAAAAATATACAGTGGACGGTGGAATCCGTGCCCCGAAGCTCCAGCAGTAAACATGCCAAGAAGGTCTGTATCGCCTTCAGCACTTCCCTATTACAAGCTGCGTGTTGAATGATATCATCTGATCAAGCTATGCAGCTTGACGTATATAGGACAGAGGAACCTCCTGTGTAAATGCTGTACGTATTCTGTTCAGCGGTATGCCTGGGGGCAGCATGTAGCCCTCCGGTGGTACCTGACTGCCTTCATCACTAATGTCAATACAAAGTACCATTAACATTAAGCGTTACTCTCTCACTTCAAATATTCATGTGATGTTGGATATGGTAATGAAACCAGAGGCTGAAATAGCATGCTTCGTCATGTGCCACTTAATATGATATAAATCAATAATAATAACAATGTGCCTGGGCAGGGGCGGAACTAGAGGGGAGGGGAGCGGTTGCAGGGGGGACATATCTGTGGGGGCTCCGATTACTAACCTTCCCTTCTTCTGATACAGGGGACTATACTTGAAATGAGGTGTGTTTGTGGCTTCACTTGTTATGGGTGATGGTCACACTTGTTATATGACCCTTTAGAGATGGCCACATGGCTGTAAAGGGCTCAAACGGAGGCAAGGAAAGGAAAGGGGTTTGAACATTTGGGGGTCCCATCAAAGTTTTGCTGGGGGGTCCTATAAATTCCTCGTACGCCACTGTCTGGGTATAGATTTTGGCACATTTTGCATATTACAGTATGACGTTGTCAGGTTTTTATTGCAACATGCTACTGCAGACACAGACATGTGTCCCCTACATACAGGAACTGTCAGAAAGAAATCAATTTATGATATGCTCCTGATAAGTCCCACCCAATCCTGCTAAGCCCCGCCTTCTTGTCTGTGTTGAAAGGATCAGCATTATCTCACACAACAAGGAATGCATGAAATGTCTGTGCTGAAGGTAATAACAGTTCATATGCTCCCCGTGCTGTGTGATGATTCGAAGGTCTCTATTTCCTGTTAAAGGAAGCAAACAGTCACAGTGATATGGAGGCTGCCATTTTTATTTTCTTTTGAAAATGCTGCCTTACTGATTATCATGCTAATCATCTGTGTAATCCTTTCTGGTTCATACAATATAAGAGGTAGAAGATCAGCACAACAAACAAGGACATGTTTAGGAGGGTGTGAAGATCACAGCCTCCATATCGCCCTCACTATAGATTTTCTTTAAAGAGGAGCTGTCAGCAATACTATCTCAGAAAACAAAATAGCACTGTAACGATTGCGGGTTTTTAATTCCATGGTCAGCGCACAAGATGCGCGCTGACACAGCGGTAATCTTCCACAAGCGTATAATTAGATAGTACCCAGGTTAGGTGCAATGCACCGGTAGAGGGCAATTCCCACCAGCAGATGGAGCTGTGGAGAGCAGACGAGCACAGCCTCTGCACGGCCGCAGATGCTCGATGGGAATTGTACAGATAAAGGCAAAGTAGGGCACGATAGCCCTCCAAAAGAGAGAGCACAGAGACAGACTAAATGTGTGTTCCCCAATCTAGTCGCCACCCAGCGACGGCGAACACACATTCGCAGAAACAAAGCGGGAACGCAATCGCAAGAGAGAGGCGATTGCCAGAAGTGACACGGGGCTGAACAGAACAGAGCACGAGAGTAGCAAAGGCACAGCAAACAACTAATCAGAAGGTAAAGAAAATAACAAACGCTAGCTAAACGCGAACACCGCACTCATTCGCAACAGCAAACGCGTTTCTGCACGATCACCGCGCGTTAGGCGCCCAGTGATAAGCGTACCACCCTAACTAACCAATGACAGACAAACACGAAATAGAGAACGCGAACGCTTGCTAAACGGTTACCTCACCGAGCCCACAGCAAGCGTTCGTATCAGACAAGACAGAGAGGAGGAGCGGCCAGCAGCAACCGCAGTTCTGGCCTACACTCCCAGACAGAGTTCAGAAGGTTCGCTGCTACCGCTAGAGCGAGTGCGATCCAGACAGACAAACAGATGGGGCTACCAGTAGCAACCGCTGCTCTGGTTAGCACCCCTGAGGCAGAATACAGAAGGAGGCACTGCCACTACCACTAGGGCGAGTGCAATCCAGACAGATGAACAGAAGGGGATACCAGTAGCAACCGCTGCTCTGGTTATCACCCCCAGACAGACAGAACGATTTCCTGTCGACCGCCGCTGGCGACAGGACAATCGCTGCAGAGAGACAACACAGACAAAACAGATAAAGCAACCTGACTGCACTAGAAGAATTACTCTAAGATAAACTTTGACAAACAGGGAGAACATGGTATTTATACTGCCAGCCTTCAAAGGAGGCAGCTAGGCAATCTGCATAACAAGTATATGCAAATTCCTCAGCAGCAGAGCAAGTCTGAAACTTGCAAAGTGAAGACCAGTGCTGCTCAACAGGATACCGGATATCCGAATAGACTCGGATATCCGACCTTTTTAGGCCTATCCGATCGGATCCGGATTCCGGATAGCTGGTCCAGTATCCGGATAGCTATCTGCGGATAGTTGGCTGGGCTATGCGGATATCCGCGGATAGTACGGATATCCGCGGATATCTGGACCAGTGAAACACTGCATGAGGTCCAGACGTCATGGGAGCCAATCAGAGGGCTCCCAGCAGAAGCACCAGAAACCAATCACAGAGGGGAACCCTGGCCAGCCCCACCTGACCTCATTAAGCCAATCAGAGGCCTCCCAGCCTAAACCCTGGCTCCCAATCACAGAAAGGAACACTGGCCAGCCCCCCTTGTATAATAAGGAGGGCTGCCATGATGAGACAGATCGTCCTGGCTTGCTGAATGCTTCCTGAGAGACATGCTCCTGCTCCATTGCTGGTGCCCTACAAAGGGCTGTACATAGTTATAAACCTAAGCTGTTCAGTGATTAACCCCTTCACTATCACTACAGTATAGTTAAATCATTCATTTGCTTGATTGATGTCATAAATGTGACATTTAGAGTGTGTGCTGCAGTGCTGCTGCAGCTGCTATGTGATTGTGTGTGTGTGTTGTACACACACCAGGCCAGGTGCTGCCTGCCTGCCATGAGCAAACACGTGCAAAGTGCCACGTGCAAACACATGCACAGTGCAAACACGTGCAAAGTGCAAACACGTGCAAACTGCAAAAATGTGCAAACACGTGCAAAAATGTGCAAACACGTGCAAACACGTGCAAAGTGCCACTTTGCACATGGCACTTTGAACGTGTTTGCACGTGTTTGCACTTTCCACATTTTTGCACTTTGCACGTGTTTGCACTTTGCACATTTTTGCACGTGTTTGCACGTGTTTGCACATTTTTGCAAGTGTTTGCGCATTTTTGCATGTGTTTGCGCATTTTTGCATGTGTTTGCACATTTTTGCATGTGTTTGCACATGTTTGCACATTTTTGCATGTGTTTGCACGTGTTTGCACTTTGCACATTTTTGCATGTTTGCGCGTGTTTGCACATTTTTGCATGTGTTTGCACATTTTTGCATGTGTTTGCACATTTTTGCATGTGTTTGCACTTTGCACATTTTTGCATGTGTTTGCACATTTTTGCATGTTTGCGCGTGTTTGCACATTTTTGCATGTGTTTGCACATTTTTGCATGTGTTTTGCATGTGTTTGCACATTTTTGCATGTGTTTGCACTTTGCACATTTTTGCATGTGTTTGCACATTTTTGCATGTTTGCGCGTGTTGCACATTTTTGCATGTGTTTGCACATTTTTGCATGTGTTTGCACATTTTTGCACGTGTTTGCATGTGTTTGCACGTGTTTGCACTTTGCACATTTTTGCACGTGTTTGCACATTTTTGCATGTGTTTGCGCGTGTTTGCACAATTTTGCATGTGTTTGCGCGTGTTTGCACTTTGCACATTTTTGCACGTGTTTGCACATGTTGGCACTTGGCACTTTGCACATGGCACATGGCACTTTGCCCTTGGCCCTTTGCATTAGGCACTTGGCCCTTTGCACTTGACACTTGGCCCTTTAAACTTGGCACTTTGCATTAGGCACTTGGCCCTTTGCACTTGACACTTGGCCCTTTGAACTTGGCCCTTTGCATTTGGCACTTTGCACTTGGCCCTTTGCACTTGACACTTGGCCCTTTGCACTTGGCCCTTTGCACTTGACACTTGGCCCTTTGAACTTGGCCCTTTGCATTTGACACTTTGCACTTGGCCCTTTGCACTTGACACTTGGCCCTTTGCACTTGGCCCTTTGCACTTGACACTTGGCCCTTTGCACTTGGCCCTTTGCACTTGACACTTGGCCCTTTGAACTTGGCCCTTTGCATTTGGCACTTTGCACTTGGCCCTTTGCACTTGACACTTGGCCCTTTGCACTTGGCCCTTTGCACTTGACACTTGGCCCTTTGCACTTGGCCCTTTGCATTTGGCACTTTGCACTTGGCCCTTTGACAGCCTTTTTTTGTGGGGGGGGGGGATTTTAAATCCCCACATCATCAATTAGTGTTCCCCTTTGAAAAAGAATGATGCTACATGCCTAATTGACCCTTAAAAACCTTTTTAAAGCAATTTAAAGGCCACTTCCGGTTTTCAATCCGGATATCCGAATCCGGTCGGATACTAGGGTCGGATATCCGAATCGGATTCGGATAGGAAAATTTTGAATTCGGATATCCGACCCGGATCGGATAGCGGGGTATCCGGATCCGAATCGGATTCGGATTTTGAAAAGGGGTATCCGAGCAGCACTGGTGAAGACAGGTCTCTTTTCCAGAGACCTGCAGCCCTCAGACTTAAGGAATAATCAAACAGCTGTCTGTCTGTGCAGACAGCTGAGCGGATCATTACAAGTACATATATAAGTAGATTAATACTTGCTCTACTTACATAACATATGTATTGCACTGTCCACGTTTTGATTTTAGTGATTTTTCTGTAGTAAAAAAAAAAAAAAGAAAATCCTTCTTAGGATTCTCCATCTTAACTGTGTCTATTTTGAAGCCAATCCTGATGTCATTTCCACCCTTACACTCCTCTGCCTGATTGTGTATGCATTGCCTGCCCTCGTCCCAGTCTTCAGGCACTCCCACCCAGCTCTGCAATAGAAAGTGCATTGTCTAAGCAGGAGAAATATTGGCCAATCAGAGATAAACAGAGGTGTGGGAGGGGAAAACAGGAGGGAAAGAGGCTTCAGCTAATCAGGCTGCAGTAGTTAAGTCTGAGGGGAAAGTAAAGCAGCAAAAAAAGACAACCCAGCATGCCCTGCAACTTACTTTTTGTGGCACATGTACCAAATAAGAACCACAGAAACTGGGGAATGTTGTTTTATGGATAAGAAAACTAAGAGTGATTTTTAACTTTTGGATTGCCTGGTTAGCATCCTTATTACTTATTTACCAGATAAAAAAAAATTGATTTTTGATCTTATGCCCGACAGTTACACTTTAAAGTACTTGGCTTGAAGCCCCTCAGCAGCTGCTATCTGAAGCCGAGACCTTCAGAGTTGCAGGCTGTTTTCTCCTCATTGAGCTCTGTTTGCCATTGCAGTTTTCTTTAGGTCATATGATCAAGTTTTTCTGTTTCAGTATTTTTATTGGAAGTTATATTGTAGTATATACCACTTTATGTAAGAACATAAAGTGTTAATTATTAATTCCAAAGCCAGAAAATTACATATCTAATATTTGCTCAATGCATTATGATTACACACTCTAACAAATTCGTATTATAAAGGAATGTTATAACCTTACAGAACATATTTGTGAACATCCAAGATAAAAGAATTCTATGCAACAGAGTCAATGGCCTCAATTCACTAAGCTTATCTCCTGTCTTTAATAACTCTTCTAGAGTTGTTACCA
This sequence comes from Hyperolius riggenbachi, assembly GCF_040937935.1. Taxonomy (NCBI): domain Eukaryota; kingdom Metazoa; phylum Chordata; class Amphibia; order Anura; family Hyperoliidae; genus Hyperolius; species Hyperolius riggenbachi. The sequence goes on along the minus strand of NC_090651.1, from coordinate 240,550,191 downwards.
TGGTGATAAGGCATGTAGTATTCAGGAAACATTTTACCTCAGGCAAACCTAAAGTTAACTCTTCTGTCTTTAAGTTAACTCTTCAATCCTTAAAATAACTCCAGAGTTAAAGACAGGCTGTTTATTAACTGCATGTGAAAATAACTACAGAGGAGGTAAATTAACTACAGAGGAGGTAACTTAAGGAATGAAGAGATAAGATAACTCTCTCTTATGTGGAGGTAAGTTTTCTCTTGCCTTATTATCTCCAGCATGATCTTAGTGAATTGAGGCCAATGTCTTCTATATTATTATAATATAGCTCCAAAGAATAGCGCATGTGAGCATGTAGGCACTAGGAGTTTAGATGACAATAGAAACAGTTGCAGAAGGGCGAGAGGGCATTACAGTTAGAATTACGACCTTAAAAGGAATCCGATGTGAGAGACATATAAAGGCTGCCATACTTCTTTCCATTTAAACAATACCAGCTCAGTAAAGCGGGATTGTCAGCCATAAAATCAATGTCCATGTACCCACTGCCCTGTGTTTATTATGTAGTCTACATGCAGTCTGCTTTGCAAGCATTCCAGTATAATCATAAATGTTTCTGTTGTAATGACTCTTATCTCAGTCAGCCTGGCTCTATTCTGGTACGGTATATTGCCGGGGATAGGGAAGCTTGTTATCTCCCCTCCCACATTCCTGCTCCTCACTGATTGGCTGAGGGCAGTACAGTGTGACAATAAGCTGAGAAGAGAAATACACCTCACCCCCCTGCAGAAGCTGCTGAAATACAATCTATGCTGAGCTCCTATGTGTGTACAAAGCAAACTAGATATGACAGTGCATTTTCTAAGTGAAAAAAAAAATAGTAAGGAAATTACATCAGGATTGGCTTCAGTCAGAAGCAGTAAAGGTGGAACATGCCTGGGACAGTTTTCTCTTTATTTACTATATAAAATTCACCAAAATCAAAACATGGACAGTACAATGCATATGTTATGTAAGTAGAACAAGTATTTAACTACTTTGATATGTGTTTTTTTCCTGGGATAGTATGGCTGCCCCTGCTGCTTATAAGTTGTTTTTTTCTGAGTGTCTATGATCAAAAAAAAATTAAAACATGATTGGCACAAAATATGTAACATTGGAACATTTTGTTTCCTTAGCTGTTGGCTATCATTTATACCTTTGCCTAAAACTGTGCTTTAACTAATCATCTAACTTTTGTGTCTCCTTTTGCTTTAATACAGTTTTCCACTTGCAGCTTGACAGGGTATGATGTTCTATATTGTGATACTGGCAGTGCAGGGGTTACCCCACCAGTCATTGTGCCATCTCCATCACAACGGTGCATTGTATTCTGGGCCTGCCAGCTCCAGCACTGACTGAAGGGTACTTTTCATTTGTAATGGAAAATGTTGCTGGCATTTTCTGCTATGCAGTGCGGGCCAGATGCTTTCACATAGAGGTTCATTAGAATTCGGGATTACGGCGCTCCGCTTTCTTACAGCGAGTGGCGGCTGAATGTTCCCCTGACAGCCTTTGCCTGCCATTCATCTGCTCATTGTTCATGTAGTTTATAGAAATCTGCTCTACTCATAAAGCAGAATATTGTTCTAAAATGCGGCTGGGGAGTGATCACTAAATAGAAACCATTGTTGGGTTTCTTCAATACAGCTGTGTAAAGAATGGTGACAGGCAAAGCACAGCAACCCAGTAGTGACCACTCAGATTGGGGAGAGATGTATTCTGATTGGCAGCTGAGCCTAGTCATTTGGAGCACAGCAATCCAACTGATGCTTTAACCACTTCAGTGTTACCGAGTATCCAGATAGCTCATGGTGACTCCAAACCACTAGGATACTACAGTATATGGGACCAAAAAGCCATCTTACTAAAAAAGCCAATGATGAATATATGAATTGCCTATGAACAGAAGGTATTTGTAAGTATTCAGCTTTAAAGCAAACCGGAAGTAAGAAATTCACTTTGGGTTTTGATGCGTACTAAAGAAGAAGGAGGGCTCTGGATAGAGTTTTCCCATTTCTCTGTCCAACCTGTCTTTCTTCTGCTGTAAACAATAAATCTGTTTGCTTGAACAGCTCTTTGGAACTACTCATGTCCCGGAGTAGCTCCATGGATAGGTGCTTTGCTACTTTGCTCATCCTCTGAAATACTCGGGAACATGAGTAAATCTGAAGAGCTGTTCGACCTAGCAGGAACAGGTTTACCGGTAAGCTGTAGAGGAATGATGAGCCAGATGGAGGAGCGAGAAGGCTGTATACCAGGGGTGCTCAAACTTTTTAGCTTAAGGACCAGTGGCGTAGCTAAGGAGCTGTGGGCCCCGATGCAAGTTTTACAATGGGGCCCCCCAAGCACTCTATACACAACAATTGATATGGTGCACCAAAACCTGCCAATGGCAACTACAGTGTCAGAGGTGCAAGAAGGGGATGGGGAACAGTTTGTTAATGATTGCCACAATTCAAAGTATCTATAGAAGTGATTATTATGAGCACAGGACCAATAGAGAGCTAGTACTGTAGTTGAGGGAGGGCACTTCAGGGCCCCTCTGGCCCAAGGGTCCGATGCGGTTGCTACTGCTGCACCCCCTATTGCTACGTCCCTGCCAAGGACCACATAACCATTCTTGAGATTGCAAGGAGGGGGGACAAACTAGTGAAATTAAAGAGAATTTGTAAGGAAGAAAAGGGCCCCTATGGGCTACTTACCTCAGGAGGGGAAAGCCTTTGGATCCTAATGAAGCTTCCCCCGTCCTCCTCCGTCCCAGCGCTGTCAGCTGCTGAAAATACGCCAAAAAGGTTGTGGGCAGTGCTGGGCTCTGGGATCATAACAATTCTGTGTGAGCCTCGTGTAGGTGCAGTAGCGGCTTTCCTTTGGGCTTAGGCGTACATAGCCGAGCCTGATCGGCTTTGCTCTACTGTGCAGGTGCGCAGTGTCAGGGGCTGCCAGCGCAGGGACGGAGGTATAAGTACCCCCCAGGGACTCTTTTTTTTCTTACAGATTCTCTTTAAACATAATGTTTGCTATGGATGAAATTAACCACTGACTGTGGAGGAAAGACAGCTGTGGACTTGTGTGGCGAGGACCCAGGGAACGCCACTTGCCCATTCATATCACTGAGCGTCACACCGGCCCCACATGGGGCATCATGGTTTGGGGTGGATGGTTCAGATGCACACAGGTGCAACCGCTGGTGGTGGCACATGTACATATTTATATGCTCACCTATATACACAAACACGTATACACATTCCTTTAACAAATGGTACTATTGTTTTGGGCAGAGCAGTTTCAGCACTAGAAATACTTGTCTGCTAGCTGGTATGCAAGTACACCTTCAATGCCAAAATGAACAAGGCACTGATGCCTAAACCACATGTGATATGTTGGCACACTGTTATCCCATCTGAAAAACGAATTAGTCACACCCTTGCTTGGCATGTGGCAAAGCAACTCCTTAACTCTGAACTTCAACTTAATGCTGTTTAGCCTGACCATAAACCCTAACTGTACTTACACACATATAACATTGATTAATTTCCCTGACCCTTAAAGCACCTAGTATATTGTGATAATTAAAACTGCTCACGGACACAAATATTATTGCATTTAAACAAAAGTATGAAGTAATATAAAGGATGATAGCACCAAAATATAAAAAATAAAAACCCCTTGTACTGAAATGTTTGCTGATTTGGTTACTGAATTGCTGAGCCTTGAGCCTCCTGGTAGAGAACAGCAATCTAAACTAAGAGCAGTATAGTTCTTATCACTGGCATAACCACTAAGGAGCAACAGCTGCCAGGTGCCCAATGCCTGAGGAGACCCTTGACTCCAATATAGGGTCCCCCCAGCTATCTTCTCCTAGTAGTGACTGTTGCTCTTGCCCATTGCATAGTAGCACAGAGATTGGCAATGCAGCAGTGTATTATGTCCCCCACGTTGGGTCAGAACCATTTTACTCTTCCCTAAAACTGCTGGTCTTGCTCATCTCCATACTGGCCTTCTCACATGCTGCTTTAAGCCATGCATCATTCAAGAAGATTGGACAGTAGTGGTGTTTGAGATTGGTGTCTGCAGAGAAGAGGTGGATGATATGTACCCAACACTGGAGAAGGTAATACACTTCTCCACTGCTCACCACTGCTCTGTCCTGCAATATAGGGGGTGGCAATAGAGCATTGTGGTGGCTATACTGTCATAGAGAGGTGGAAGGTTGCCACAGAGTCCAGACATGTATGGGAAAGGGGGGGGGGCATTGTGGCTTGGAAGCTGCACAGTTACTGGGGGAAGGATTGATATGGAGGTACATTGTGGGGCATGCTTACTTGGAGGGGGCACAGTCGTAGAGGATAAGGTGGTAATATGGAGGCGGCAACAGACAATGGCTGGCTGAATACCAGTTGGCTGTAATGGATTCTTTTCAGCCTGTTGCTATTTCCTTACTCTGCAGAATTAGAGCCCCTCACCCATTTCTCTTGGCAGTATAGTAAATGCTGATTGGCTGGACCAAGTGTTCATGTCTGACATCACTGGGAAGACTATATACAGGAGTTGGATTGTGGTTTTCACTATTTTCTGAAATTACTAAACAAATCAGTAAAGCAAACTTGAACTTAACTTCATTCACTTACAGTAAATTCATCTCTTCCTCGATGGACATACCTAAATAACATTGTTTTAATAGGGAAGAGTGGCATCTCACCTTGGTGGCCAGAGCTGCACAATGTGCTGTCTCGCTCTTAAAGTTGCTGCCGTATTGCTTCCTGCAAATTCTGAAAATGGCATTTTCTTAACTAATGGTTTTAACATTTTTTTATATCTCCTGTCTCTTCCCCCAATAAACCTAACACTTTGGTTCCAATTGTTGTTGCGACTGCTCCTTCCAAAACCCCTTACTGAATACCAAGAACTCTGCTTTGCGAAAATGAAGCTGAGGCCCATGGCCATAACAACCATGTTTCCAGTCAGATTTAGTGGGGAGGAGGAAGTGGGCGAGTGGTACAAATGACATGAATGACACAGATGAAGTTCTAAAGGCTGTGTTGCAGTGATGACGCACTGGCATGCTTTCTTGAGCCAACAGAGAACTTCAAGGAAGTCCCAGTACGAAGTCAACCTTTGTAACTTAAACTTAGACGACTTCCTTGCATTCTAGGGAGCGTCATATGAAATGTGTATTGGAAGAGGTTTACAGATGCTGGAGAGCACATAGATTAAACATTGTTCAGTGATAGATGGGGTCAGAGGGCTGTATGTAGACATCAGTAGGGGTGGTGTGAAGTGAATTTTCTATCATTTCAGTTGTTGTTATTTCACATGCCTGGATGTGCCAGGAATATAGAAATAACAGTACATTGAAAACATTTAAAAAAAAGTTAAAATACAAAATCACACCCTTACAAAATGTATAGAAAATACAGTATAATATGACAACATTTAATTGTCTGAATGCTTATAAAACAACTCCTTTCTCACCAAAAACTGGTGGAAGTGTCTCCAAGTATTGAATTTTCTCTTCTCGATTTATCCTATGAGGTTCTCTTTTTTTCAGTCCACCAATTGCATTCCAGTCCTCCTTGTGGTGTCCACTCCTCTGGGACCAGCGATGCACAGCAATTCAGTAGTGATCGCGATTAGCGTGTATAGAACCACTAATCGCGATCGCTCCCAAAACGCTACTTCATCCAGTTATTTTTTTGCATTTAACGCAGAAAAATCACTCCCACAAAACGATTTTTTTGCGATTCTAGGTGTGAACGGGGCCTCAAAGGGCCCTTAGGGTTCAGGTAGTTAGCATGAGCAAAGTCCCCCATACATATGGCAATTGCTCTCGCTGCAGAATTATTAGGCAAATTAGTATTTTGACCACATCATCCTCTTTATGCATGTTGTCTTACTCCAAGCTGTATATGCTCAAAAGCCTACTACCAATTAAGCATATTAGGTGATGTGCATCTCTGTAATGAGAAGGGGTGTGGTCTAATGACATCAACACCCTATATCAGGTGTGCATAATTATTAGGCAACTTCCTTTCCTTTGGCAAAATGGGTCAAAAGAAGGACTTGACAGGCTCAGAAAAGTCAAAAATAGTAAGATATCTTGCAGAGGGATGCAGCATTCTTAAAATTGCAAAGCTTCTGAAGCGTGACCTTTGCTTGTTATTTACTCTATGTAAGTGGATCAGGCCCTATTTGTATACAGATTGAGTTTCACTTTGAACCATGCAGACTGTGCGGTAGAAGAGGCAGAGGGAATAGTGATTCGGTCGGGTGACAAGGGGGGAAATGTGGTCCTATGGACCAAGGAAGCCTATTTTGAGGAGGCAAATCGACAATTGATGGATGAGAATACTTTTGTATGGTTGCGCTCAAATCGTTTTGAAAGGATCGTCGCGAGTGTTAACAGTTTGGTCGATGAGGCAGGTGAAGAGGTGGTTTTAAATCGTGATGAGAGGGAGTATTTGAGGGTATGTACTTTTTGCACCCCTATACTTTACCTGATCCCAAAGATCCACAAAAATGTAAATCACGCACCAGGCAGACCTATCGTTAGTGCCATTGAGAGTCCAACAGAAAGATTGGGTAAATGGGTCGATGCCAAGTTGCGTGATATCGTGGCCTCGTTACCGTTGTTTGTTCTTGATACTAGTGACGTATTGCGAAACCTTGACAATGTTATCATTGAGCCAGGTGAAATCTTAGTGGGGATCGACGTGGAGAGTCTCCACACGTCGATCCCCCATGAGGTGGGTATTGGGGCGTTGGTCAGTCAGTTTGTCAGTACGGCGATGAGATTTATTCTGGAGCACAATTGTTTCGCGTTCGGAGGTTTTTACTATAGGCAGGTGCGGGGCACGTCCATGGGAGCTGCCTGCGCACCTGCCTATGCCTGCCTACATTTAGGTATGTGGGAGCGCAGCGATGTGTACCCCATGGATATGTTTGAAAAGCATGTCCAGGTCTGGCTCAGATACATGGATAATGTGCTGGTGGTGTGGAGGGGTAGTGAAAAGGCCTTGGGGGAATTCATAACAATCCTGAATTGCAATCAATGCAATATACTTTTAATTTATGTTTCAAGCAATGAGGGTATTTCTTTCCTGGATTTGTGGGTGTGGATGGAGGGAGGAAGCCTGTTGACCATGACCTTCCGCAAGCCCACTGCCGGGAATACCCTCCTCCACACCATCAGTCATCACCCCTATAGTCTAAAAAATGGGATCCCAACGGGCCAGTTTATGCGAATTCGTCGCAACTGCTCGCGTGAGACCGATTTTGAATCTGAGGTGCACGAGATGTACGGCCGATTCCGACAGCGTGGTTATAGGCACGAGACATTGTGCTCCAGTTACCAAAAGGCTGTTGATGTCCTACGCCGTGATCTTTCGGGGGCTAGACCTAAGAAGCCTAAAAGGGGAGATATGCTGCGATTCATTAGCCCATTTAATTCCCAATGGTCAAAAATTAGGGAAGTACTCACCCGACATTGGTCAGTCTTAATGACGGACCCTAAAATTACAACTATAGTTGTAGTTAGAGTTGGAGTTAGAGACCCATGATGGTTGCACGCAGGGCCCCAAGCCTCCGGGATATGCTAGTGCACTCCCAGGTTCCGCCAAGTAATAGCTCTATGTGGTTAGGACGAAAGCCACCGTGCGGTATGTTTAGGTGTGGAAGGTGTTCTGTATGTGAGTTGGCTGTGGTGTCAAAATGTTTCACCAATTCTGCAGGGGACAAAGAATGGCAGATCAGAAGTTTAATAAACTGTAACTCTGAGTGGACAGTGTATAAACTTATCTGCCCGTGTCCAAAGACATATATGGGGATGACAGCCAGAGCCCTTAAAAAGCGCATTGGTGAACATTTGAGTGACATTCGTGCTGGGATTCAGAAAAATGGGGAATACAGGAGTGGAGTGGCAGAACACTTTGGGGAGGCACATGGGGGTACCCCTGCTGGATTGAAGTTCAGAGGAATTTATAGACTTCCAGACTGGGGGAAGGGTGGTGACAGGGAGAAGGCACTCCTGCAGAGGGAAACGAAATGAATCTATACTTTAAATTCCCTGGAACCCTTGGGCCTAAATAGCGATTTGGACTTTGCTCCATTTTTGTAAATCACGTGGCATTCCGCTTTAAATATGTGAAGCCTTCCTTTGGTGGCTGATGCCTAAAAAATAAATAAATGTGTGCCTACTTTCCTGGTGCTTTCAGGATTCAGACAGCCTTCACTTAAGGTCCTCACCTAAATACAACCTGCTTGAAGCGAGGTGATTGTTGTGTATTGAATGATGAAACATCCTCTGTGTATGGACTATATTAAGTCTGATGGTGCGTTGCCCTGTTTACAGGGGTTAAACAGTGAGGGACGGAGCTCAAAGGTCCATGAGCATTGTGGTTGGATGAGCCAATGGGGCAGGCTGATAGAGAATAGGTCTTGGGGAGATCGTACAGTAAACTCTGCCCCACTTCCGGGTTGTCCAAGTGACATCAACACCCCCGCAAGCACACCCAGCTGAAGCTCACGGAGGGCGGGCGCAACGCGTCGGTGGGCAGGGCTACACCCCGTGAGGTCCTGTGAAGCGCTCTGTAACTGCGGTCAGGTGACCCTCCATCGCAGTGGATAGCGTGCACGCCAACGGCTTCTGGATACAACACAAGTTGGGAGAAGCAACGTTTATACTGAGGCATCTAACCAGGCGGGTGAGTTTTGGGCAGCAGATGTGCCTGTGTCTACAGGCGAAGATTACAACTGCAGTGAATATCCACTCAACGCCCTTTGGGTTGGTGAGATTAACCACTGTATTCTGATGGTCAGTAAGCTCCTATACTGCAGCCGCATCATAGCTTATGTGCTACCTTCCCCCTGTCACCACAAAGACGCCGGAGTTTTGTGTGGTTGCCGGTACCGGTTCAGGGTGATTGTGTGTGTCATATTTGTGTGAGGTATGGAGTGGAGCGCTCCACTGGTGTCTTTTAAATGGTTTTATATTTTGACTCACTTTCTTACAAGCAAAACAGACAAATGATAAGCGCTCAAGGATGCACCTGAATTGTAAGCCATCAGCGGCAATGCAGAGCCCCCTAGGGCTGAATACATGCCTCTAATGCAAAACAGATGCAAAATTATGTGCTAACTCTAATCTAAAAATTTGAGAGTGAATTTAAAACAGTGAAGGCAGCTAGCCACTAGTATACTTACATTTAAGTTTGCACAGTGGGAGACATGGCAGCGCTTTCAAACAACCTCATACCTGAATGATTTAACTGCAATGGTGAGCAGAGCTCCAGAAACTGGACTAAATTACACACCCAGCATACACTGCAGGCAAAGAGAGGGAGGGGGAATTAGTGATTAAGCTGCATCGGTGGGCAGAGCTCCAGAAGCTGGACTATATTACACACCCTGCATCACTATAGACCAAGGGGGGGTGTTAGCTTCAGTGATAATTAGTGCACAAATTATGACCTAATAGACTTCCCCACGGCGGTGACGTACCCCCTTGGGGAAGACCTACCTCTAACCTAGCAATAAAAACATAATTCCTCGTGCTGCTATTCATAAATGGTATACACCAGGGGTCTCAAACTCGCGGCCCGCGGGCCATTTGCGGCCCGCGATACAATATTTTGTGGCCCCAGGGCCCCAGAGCTTGTAGGGCCCCCCAGTGGCTACAAGAGGAAAAAAAAATTTTTCAAATCGGCCTTATAGTTTTTGAGAAAATCGATTTTAAAGTTGCAAAGGAAAAAAATACACATTTAAAAACCCGCCGACTTTAATGGTTAATAGCAAATCCACCTTAAATGCTAGAAACCCTAAATTTGCAGGATATGTTAAGGAGATCATTAGGAATAAGAGGAAAAAACAATTTTTCAAAAAGACCTTATAGTTTTTGAGAAAATCGATTTTAAAGTTTCGAAGGAAAATAGTATACTTTTAAATGCGGTAAATGTCACTTTTAGTAGCAAGCCTAACGGTAGTGTAATTTTACATGTATCAAAAGAAAGAGCAATACATTTCCTGACAGAGTTTCCAGGGGGTCCATACGCAGCCGCAGCGCTTTGGCCAGGGATCGCTATACAGCCGCAATATGGCTGTATGAAGATTCCTGGCATTTTTTCCTATTTTCCCAATTTTTTTTTATATGTTTAGAGTGTGGGAATTTTTTTTTTTTAAAATTATGTGGGGTCCCCCCTCCTGAAGCTTTTTAACTCCTTGTCCCCCATGCAGGCTGGGGTAGCCAGAATGTGGAGCTCCGACCGATTGGGGCTTCACACCCTGACTATACCAGCTGCAAAAAAGGTCCCTTAATGCCGATTTTTGTTCCAGGGTATCTGTTGGGGGGGGGGGAGGGCAGGTTTATTTTGCTCTGGGGCCCCATTGTTGCTTAAACCGGCCCTGCCTGCCGGCAAAAGCAAAAGAGACACGGAAGCGAACTATATTTGCCCATTTTACCTTATAGTTCGCTTCAGTGCTCCCAAGTAATCCGCCGCATCCCCGCCGCTAAACAAGGGCTGCAGACCCCCAAATCCCCCGCGCAAACATCCACGACTGCGCTGAGGGGCAGAGCTTCCAGCTGTAGCTCTGCCCCTCCTGACGTCAATCGCCGAATGGATCGCCGCCTCTCCCCCACCCCTCTCTGTGAAGGAAGAGTGAGAGGGGCGGGCAGAGGCGGCGATCCGCCGTGATTGACGTCAGGAGGGGCAGAGCTGAAGCTGAAAGCTCTGCCCCTTCCAGGAAATGCTGGCGGATTGCCCCCGGGGCGATTTGGGGGCTCTGCAGCCCTCGTTTTGCGGCGGGGACACGTGAACTCCCTTATGCGGCCCAGCCTCATCCTGACTTTGCCTCCTGCGGCCCCCGGGTAAATTGAGTTTGAGACCCCTGGTATACACATTTCATAAGACAAGCAAAACAGACAAATGATAAGCGCTCAAGGATGCACCTGAATTGTAAGCCATCAGCGGCAATGCAGAGCCCCCTAGGGCTGAATACATGCCTCTAATGCAAAACAGATGCAAAATTATGTGCTAACTCTAATCTAAAAATTTGAGAGTGAATTTAAAACAGTGAAGGCAGCTAGCCACTAGTATACTTACATTTAAGTTTGCACAGTGGGAGACATGGCAGCGCTTTCAAACAACCTCATACCTGAATGATTTAACTGCAATGGTGAGCAGAGCTCCACAAACTGGACTAAATTACACACCCAGCATACACTGCAGGCAAAGAGAGGGAGGGGGAATTAGTGATTAAGCTGCATCGGTGGGCAGAGCTCCAGAAGCTGCCGTGGGGAAGTCTATTAGGTCATAATTTGTGCACTAATTATCACTGAAGCTAACACCCCCCCCTTGGTCTATAGTGATGCAGGGTGTGCAGGGTGTGTAATATAGTCCAGCTTCTGAAGCTCTGCCCACCGATGCAGCTTAATCACTAATTCCCCCTCCCTCTCTTTGCCTGCAGTGTATGCTGGGTGTGTAATTTAGTCCAGTTTCTGGAGCTCTGCTCACCATTGCAGTTAAATCATTCAGGTATGAGGTTGTTTGAAAGCGCTGCCATGTCTCCCACTGTGCAAACTCACTTTCTTACAAGATCCCTAATAAAGATTGCTTTTTCATTTTTGCATATCCTTTAAGTGATGACGAATTTTTTCGGTTTTATGTACTTGACAATAACCTGAGGTTAATATTAGATGCATCTCCATCAAAGTGTCACATCCTAAAAATAAAAAACAAGTGTCAGCGCCAAGGCAGAAGGCGACCGCAGCCGAGAAGGACAATGTCCAAAAGTCCACACAAGCAATGAATATATAAAGTCAGCGCAGGTCTATAGTAATACAGCTTTCATCATTTTTTGGTATACAGGATCTTCGAACAAAAGGGTAAAGAAGCAAGGCTTACCAGATTCCAACAACCCACATTATAAGGTTGTAAACGAGTTTGATAGGTGGTCCGCAGAACTTTCAAATGGTGTCGTTTCACCAGCGATGTTGCACACTACAGATTCCTCCGGAATATAGTAGATATCCTGAGATCGCAGAGACTCACCAAAGGGGAGTCCAGTAGGATAGTGACATGAAAAAGATATACGGCACATCTAAGTGTAAACCGTCTTTATTACATAACAAGTAAAACAATTAAAAACAAAGATAAAGGAAAACTCACATACGGGGCCCGTGCACTGGGAACCCCGAAAAAGTAGCTCGCATAAAATGGTCAATAGAAGACCTCAAATAAAATGGTGCCGCCTGTCGCCTTCCCGACCGGTTTCGCAATCTTGCGTCATCAGGGGAGAAAGGCGACCAGGCGGCCAGCACCAACTTTATAACATTTTTGAATTAAAAAGTGGGAGTGGTTAGGCTCCACCTTATTCAGACTACACTAGTCAAAGGCAGAAAGCATCAAACATGAAATAAAACATTGTGACAAATTGCATTGTGTCAGAGAGACAGTAGCAAAAGATCTCTCAGATAGTGTGAATAAAAAGAGGTGAATGCAATATTACCTGCATATTCAATTCGTAGTAGGCTAGTTAAGGCTAAATTAAAAGCTAGATTGATTACTCTGCCCTAGGGCATATCTTTCCTATGTAGAAGCTTCTTTCTAGATGAAAAGCAGGCACTTCCTGTACCAGAAGTAGTCACAGTGACTACTTCTGGTACAGGAAGTGCCTGCTTTTCATCTAGAAAGAAGCTTCTACATAGGAAAGATATGCCCTAGGGCAGAGTAATCAATCTAGCTTTTAATTTAGCCTTAACTAGCCTACTACGAATTGAATATGCAGGTAATATTGCATTCACCTCTTTTTATTCACACTATCTGAGAGATCTTTTGCTACTGTCTCTCTGACACAATGCAATTTGTCACAATGTTTTATTTCATGTTTGATGCTTTCTGCCTTTGACTAGTGTAGTCTGAATAAGGTGGAGCCTAACCACTCCCACTTTTTAATTCAAAAATGTTATAAAGTTGGTGCTGGCCGCCTGGTCGCCTTTCTCCCCTGATGACGCACGATTGCGAAACCGGTCGGGAAGGCGACAGGCGGCACCATTTTATTTGAGGTCTTCTATTGACCATTTTATGCGCGCTACTTTTTCGGGGTTCCCAGTGCACGGGCCCCGTATGTGAGTTTTCCTTTATCTTTGTTTTTAATTGTTTTACTTGTTATGTAATAAAGACGGTTTACACTTAGATGTGCCGTATATCTTTTTCATGTCACTATCCTACTGGACTCCCCTTTGGTGAGTCTCTGCGATCTCAGGATATCTACTATATTCCGGAGGAATCTGTAGTGTGCAACATCGCTGGTGAAACGACACCATTTGAAAGTTCTGCGGACCACCTATCAAACTCGTTTACAACCTTATAATGTGGGTTGTTGGAATCTGGTAAGCCTTGCTTCTTTACCCTTTTGTTCGAAGATCCTGTATACCAAAAAATGATGAAAGCTGTATTACTATAAAAGTGTCACATCCTATGATGACTAATACACACGGGTTGGGTAATAAATATTGACCTGATATGAGGCTGCTGCAAATGAGGAAGAAACAGTGCAGGAATAGTGAAAACCAACCATGGAATACATGCAATTTATCTTGCAGCTATTCTATATATTTTGAGGTCCAAAGCAAACTTGCCCAAATCCTAGATTGAGTACATGATAAAAAATACATAGCTGGAGATAAATTTCAGTGGAAACTGTATGTCAAAATCATCACTGGTTCAGGGAGCTTCCATTTTTGTTAAGGAAGGTACTTATTACATTAATGGACCAATAGAAAGACTTTCGAAGAGGAACAAATGAGGCTAACCTGCACATTTAGAATACTTCAAATGCTGTCTATATCACTAAAATCGGGTATTGGTATGTGAAGGCTGTTGGACGTGATGATCTCAGCAGGGTATTTTGCGGTGAGAGATTAAATTCTAGGAACCTGGTAGTGGATCCCCTGATTTCTAAAACACATCCTTAACTTCCATACCTAGTTTTATAGTATCCTTGTCCTCACTCTGTTTATATGTTAATATTCTCCTCTCCATTGTCTAAAGATTGCCAAATAATTCCAATACCTTTGCAGATGGCTGGCCAGTAAGCACTTATATACTCAGCCTGTCAACTGCAGATCAACACCTGTTTTTCCATACACTGCTGGCTGGTTGCCGCTAAAGTCAGGACACAGCCAATAAGGACAAGGAGTCCTTGTGTAAGACTCCATAGTGCTCCAGGGTGGCCTGCTACTGAGTGTTCCCTAAGTGACTGCAGTTCTTTGAGTCTGTCAGGAGAAAAGTGCTCTACAAATGTTAGCATTTCAGATTTCAAGATCATAGGTCAACCTACTGCTTTAGCTCTAACTGAACATAGGACACATCAAACAGTGAGCACCCTTAATTCCAATATAATAGGGACCACGTATGCCAAGTTTGCTACCGTAAAGATAAGGGTAATGAGCAAGGAGGCATCTTCATTGCAGGGCCAATCCAATTCAATCTGTCCACTCTTTTTCATCTTTTTTTGAGCGCTGTTGGGAGAATAGCTTGAGGGATCCCTTTACAAATATACAGTACAGTCCAACTATAAATTAGATAATTGGTAACATCTGTTTGAAATATGTATGTGGCATTGAATCTTTAAGCTAAACTCAGAATCTCATCTCCGTTCTAAAAGATTAGCCATAGCAGGATAACTTTTGTGTACAAAAATTACAATTTATGGAAATCCTAAAACAAAACCCGAACGTTTCGAACTTGGTTTCACTTTGTAGAGTGCACTGAAAGGGTTAAGCCTCAGTGTCTACTGTATGGTGGAGAGAACCCCTGGCAGCAGTGTTATCTGGAATAAAGAATTTTCATTGTGTGCTGTGCGAGAGTTCCATTCCAATTTAAGGTGGCTATACACTGGATGATTTTTCCAGTCATATCTGCTAGAAATCGCTGCCCCAGCATGGCCTGATCGATTATCAGATCAATTTTTTTGGGTCAAAATTAATTGAATTGATCAATTGTACCAGACAGAATATATTGCTTGGCTTGTGCAGATCGACGGCCCTTAGCATTGCATTAACATGATGAGAAGATACCTTAACATTTTTGACCCATGTAAAAAAACACATTAAGTTAATTGCCATCATCACTCAAATCTGAGGAGGAGATCATCCCGCATCTGGAACTACATCACTGAGAACACTCACACGCTTTGGAAAGCTGGATAGAGGTCACATGATCCTTATTTCTGGGTTAAAATGTACATGAACTTTATTCATTTTCTTACACATTGTTTCCCTTGTGCGGGGGACAGAGGTATGCAGGTGTTCAAATAGGAGGATGCTTCAGCATGCCTTGACCCTGACAAATACAGGATTAGAACCAAGCAAAAGATATTTTTCTATGTAGTCCCCTGGAATTCTAAAGCGTGTATCCAATTTGTGTTTCAACTGGTCTATTCCTGTACAGAAACATGTCACTGTGCCTCTACATCATCTATCACAGTGAAATCAATGTCAAATCTCTTTCCCTGTAGATGCGGATGTTGTTTCAATCTATAGAATAGGTAGGAGTCCCTGGGAGCCAAGTCTGGAGAGTAGGATGGGTGGTCATTCAGTGTGAATGATGCCTAAAGAATAGCAGCAACTTGAGATCTGTGTGGCATAGCACTACCTTTCTGTAATGTTCCATGCAATGTATTTTTTTTATAGCCTGAAAACTGATGGAGTATGGTTGTCTTAATCCTCCTACACAAGCTGGATGAGGGGGCCTGATGTGTTGCTGAGAGATCCAGTGTGCCAAGTCCATTATTCCTTTATTCAGCCTGCCCACTTGAAGACACTTGTCATGTACTGCAGCTTTGTCCCTCATCCCGCTCCATAGAAACATGTCTATATAGACCTTGAATTGGCATGTTTAAGGGATCAAGTCCCAATCTGGTAACAGTATGTGGAGTGTGTTATGCGTTGCCCAGAGATCTCTGTGTGGGATGATCGGATCATCTTAGCCGAGTGCAGGCCAAGCCCATTTTTGTGTTCCTGTGTTGTTTGCACTGCTAATTACATCTGATTGTCTATGACTGATCTGCTTGCTCACACCAGGGTAGTGGCTAGTCTGCAATGGGCCTGTTATTATATAAGTCTGGACCTGCTTTTTGGACAATAGCACGCTGCACATTAGTGAACACTGTCCGTGTGTTTTCTCTCCACTGTTGGGCGCTCCTCCCTGTCTCTTCTCTCCTGGCTACCCTGTGTCCTATGACAAATGCTAGAGGTTCCAAACACTAGGGGCACCGTGGCACATACCTTAATCTGTCCTCAAGAGGCCTCTAGTGTTTTTGATGTGACACAGTCAGACACCTCAAAGAGAGAAGAGACAGGGAGGAGCATCCGTCAGGTAAGTGTAAGCTTCGCTGCATACACTGCATGTTGCTCTACGTGAAATTGAGTGCCACTAGCCTCCCACCTGCTGGCAATCGAGCAAAATCTTCTATCCAACACGAATGGATTGATTTCGGACTAAATCCTGTGCTGCATCAATTTCTAACAGATTCGATGAAATAATTGAATTGGCCGCCTATTGATGAGAAAAATAGACCAGTGTATGGTCACCTTTAGTGTGAAAACAGGGAGCCTAAGTCTAAGTTCACACTTCTATGTGTAGAAATCGCACACGGTTTCTCAGAGACTACGGGATTCGTATTCAAAAATACAATTGCGATCAGCTACAGCGGCACAATGTTAAATATATATATATATATATATATATATATATATATATATATATATATATATATATAATATATTTAGAGAGAGAATGTATGTGGGGTCCACAAAACTGCAGAAATTAGTCGCACATGCAATGCGAAGGAAAAATGCACGTAGTGTGTACTGCTGTGAACCACCCACTGATTTACAATGGATGTGCATCGATTTGCCTTAGTTCACGCTCTTGTTGCGGAGAAAAACATGGGTGATCTTGGCCAACTGTGAACCTCGCCCAACAGTGGTGAGAAAACTGTGGCGACAGTGTGACCAGGCCAGTGGTTTCTATGGAGGAAAGAGATGATTGATGAACCAACATTATATCGTTCGGATATAATTTTAAGTGTGCCAGATCAGCTGTGCCTCCAGATTTTCCCTGTGAATATTAAATCTAAGACAATAATCATCTTTAGTCACAGAAGCAAACGAGATACAGTATATCCATTATCATCCTTCAAAACATTATATTTATTGCCAATGTACTGGTGTGCTTTAAAAGATAAGCAGCCTTAGCTGGTGTAAAGACCAGTACGGCAGTGACCCAGAAAGACTGATATTTCCTCACTGCCATGCAGAATCCCCTGTCAGGTGTACTGTAACTTATCCACTGTGGAGCAACGGCCTGATTTACAGCCGTTACAGAACTCTGGTCAGCAATCAATCTTCAGCTTACAGCATTCCGTCTTCCCTGTATTGTCAGCAGCTGCTCTATCAGGATGAATAACCCGCCAGCTAGAACCATTCTGATTTGTTTTATCGGAGAGTCTCAGACACTCAGAACGAAGCCCGAGCTGCACCATATCTCAGCAGTGAAACATACAGGGCATATATGTGGAAGCCTTTGTTTAATCTGCTTTTTGGCTCTTTCTTTTGGGCAAAGATAAGAACGTTAGGAAAATTATTTGCAAAATGATTATCGCTGTTCTGTTTGGGAGCCGTTTTATGCTGGAAATACACGGCTCGATTCTGAGCCTTTTAGATGGCTCGATAGATAATTTCTGACATGTGCAATCTCCGCCCGATCGTTTCGCCGCTCGATTCTGCATTGAGGACAATGGAAAAAGAAAAGAAAAAGGAGCAGAAGATAAGAGAATCGCCTGCGGAATCGAGCGGGGAATCGATCCAAGTGGCAACAGGAAGACCAAGTGGCAAAATCGAGCCGTGTATGCCCAGCATTAGACTTACTGCATTGCGTTGTGCTACTCTCTTTTACCACAGCCATTACAGTCAGTGTAACATGACACACTGCCTGAGATACAACGCACTGTGAATGAAGTTTTTCACATAACCCAGAAGCTGCAGTGCATTACCGGTAGGACTTCTGAGGTAATCCCGGATGAGCACCGGAAGTGCTTTTTTTCCCTTTAGGTCGCACCATGGCTATAACGCATGGTGCAACTTTTCAGCTTTGGTGTGGTGTAATTGTTATAAATCACACCACACCAAGTGTAAAAGGACCCTAAAGGTGATCTGTTGATTTAAAAGATAAAGAAGCTGTTAACGTTGATGAGGTAAATCAACCTAAAATGTACCAATCAATTTCCAGAATTTTTAAAATCTATTTTCAAGCTCCATGTATTTGATATATAAAATTTGCATAATCCTGCATCAGCTCAGAGTTATTTGCATCTCATTAACCACCACTACCTTTTAGCCTACTTTCATACTGGAGAGCATTGCGATCCCTGGAAAAACAGGATTGCAACGCAATGGGGTGGAAAAGTTGAATTGCATGTTATGCGACAGTGAGGCATATTTTATAAATCCAATCAATAAATAAAATAATACAGTACATACAAAGAATGCTTCACTGCTACTGTTGTTAACACACACATTATGTTGCACTGCACTGCATCCATAGCTGATGGCAACAGATCCGTTGCACCGCACTGCTAACCTGCCGATGTGAATGAGTTCTTTGACATTAACTCAACTCGCCATGTTTGTATGAGGAGGAATGCTGCCTATGACCCCAAGAACACCATCCCCACCATCAAACATGCAGGTGAACACATTATGCTTTGAGGTGTTTTTCTGCTAAGGGTATAGGACACCTTCACTGGGGACCTTAACATTTTGGGTGATCACCTCCTTTCTTCTTCCATGGCATTAAAAATGGGTCATGGATGGGTATTCCAGCATGACAATGTCCCAAAACACACAGCCAAGGCAACAAAGGAGTGACTGAAGATGAAGCACATGAAGGTGTTGGAGTGGCCTAGCCAGTCTCCAGATCTTTATCCAATAAATCTGTGGAGGGAGCTGAAGGTTCAAGTTGGCAAACATCTGGCTCAAAACCTTACTGAGTTTGAGAGGATCTGCAAAGAGGGGCGACCAAAAATCCCTCCTGAGATGTGCGCAAACCTGTTGGCCAACTACAAGAACGTCTGACCTCTGTGATTGCCAACATAGGCGTTGCCACCAAATACTAAGTCATCTTTTTATAGAGAATCAAATACTTATTTCACTCATTACAATTTCACATCAAGCTTTGACTTTATGGCTCTGGGTTTTTGAGGCTTCTTTGTTGTTATTCTGTCTCAGCAGGGGATCAGATATTTCTTTCCCTCACTGTAGGAGGCTTAAAGAGACTCCGTAACAAAAATTGCATCCTGTTTTTTATCATCCTACAAGTTCCAAAAGCTATTCTAATGTGTTCTGGCTTACTGCAGCACGTTCTACTATCACCATCTCTGTAATAAATCAAATTATCTCTCTCTTGTCAGACTTGTCAGCCTGTGTCTGGAAGGCTGCCAAGTTCTTCAGTGTTGTGGTTCTGTGATGCATCTCCCCCCTCCTGGCCCCTCTATGCACACTGCCTGTGTATAATGATCTCTTGAGATACAAAAGGAAGGATGTATACAGCCTGCTTATGTATGGATGTATTTTCTATGTGTGGACATACTGTACATCAACCTACTTCCTGTTTTGGTGGCCATTTTGTTTGTTTATAAACAAACTTTTTAAAACTGTTTTTAACCACTTTTAATGCGGCGAGGAGCGGCGAAATTGTGACAGAGGGTAATAGGAGATGTCCCCTAACGCACTGGTATGTTTACTTTTGTGCGATTTTAACAATACAGATTCTCTTTAAAAGATACTCAAGTCAAACTTCAATCATGTTCTTTTACTTACCTGGGGCTTCTTCCAACCCCCGTAGGCTTGTAGGTCCTTTTGCTGTCCTCCTAGTCCTCTTTTTCAACCTTGTAAGCCTGCAGGGGCTGACAAAAGCCCCAGGTAAGTAAGAATGCCTCGGGTATCCTTTAAAGCGGATCCGAGATGAAACCCTAACTATAACAAGTAACTTGTCTATTTATCTTATCTAAAGCTTAAATAGTTTACACAGCATATCTAGCTGTAAAAGTTTAAAAAGTGTATGATTATTTATTCCTGTGATACAAGGAGAGCAGCCATGTTCTTTTTGTCATATTGTCACATGCTAAGAGCTGGAGATGGTATTAGCTTTCTTGTGTGTAAATTCAGTCCCCTCTCCTTCTCCCTCCTCCCCTCTGCCTTTGAAATCAATGGCTAGTAACACCTCCCCCTCCTCCTGCCCAGACTGAGCTCCTGTAAGCCCTTGCTATTGTCTGAAAGTGCCTTGGCACTCTGAGGGCTGTAGGCGAGGCTTGTTTAGTTTATAGGGAATTAAAGTATTAAAACAAAAAAAAAAGTATTTGGCTAGAGGAATGCCCTAAAAACTATAGGAAAGGGACACAATTATGCAATGAGTAAAAATTCATCTCGGATCCACTTTAAGAGTTCCTTTGTTGTGGGTGTGGCTTATTTGGCTCCAGTGTTGTAGATCTGGAAAGCTTGGTATATTACTTTCCCACCTCAGTAAGACTCCTGCAGTGAGAGAGTTAGGTTGTAAAGAAAACTATTTGTGAATGGGAACAAATCCCAAATGGCGTAATGTCTAATTTACTGTAAAATATTCATCTTTAGCCTGCTGGTGCTGTGACATCACAACCCTGCATGTGCAAAGCTTTCATTTCAGGAAAAACCTTGTCAAGATTTAGGCCACTGTACTTCCATCTTTCCAATAACTCCATTCTAGGAAATTCTCTATTGTGTAGCTGCATTAAAATGTCATTGTGCAGCATATAAATTGTATGAGCTGCTGATTGCTAGCACATGTATACAGTTTTTCTGTACAGAAATAGACATGACATAGTGGACGTTTTCTATGTTGCGAAGTTGATTCCACCCAAATAAAATCTTGTTTGCTAGAAAGTGAAAACAGCTATATTTAGCCCTGAAAAGAATGAATTAGCAAATTACTTTTTGTAAAATAAAAAAAAAACTTAATTTGACAATTATCGCAATAGCTTTGTAAGCTGACCACCTGGGTGTAAGTGATCCTGCCTGATATATCCATACCCAGTCCTGCAAAATAACTGTCTTGCTTGAGTAATTGTAACGATCTGCTAGTGTGTGAGCACTAGCAGACAGACTATATCAGACGTTCCCTCAACGGGAATTGTCTACAGACAGTGTCAGTAGAAGGCAGCACTAACACTGAGTACAGATAATAAGAATGGTCAGGCAATCAGGGTCGGTAACAGATCTGACAGATACGGTACAAAATCGGCAGGCAAATACAAAGTAGTAAACAGGCAGAGGTCGGCAACAATCAGATGTGCCAAGGTACAGAATCGGCAGGCAAGAGCTAAGTGAGTGTTCAGGCAGAGGTCGGCAACAGATCAGATTGGCAAAGGTACGGAATCAATAGGCAAGGAGTAGTCAGAGAAACAAGCAGATGTCAAACACAGTATATCAATCAGTAATTATAATAATAGGCTAGCTAGTGTGGAATCCCCGGGGTCCTGCCGGTTCAAGTCACACAAGGAACTGACTAAGGTCTGAAGCCTTCACTGCGAAGTGTTAGCTAGAGCAGACAGTGAGCAAGTGTCAGAACATAGCTTAAATAGCCCGGGTAAGCAGGAAAACACGCCCCCAAGCCGCTTGGCCAATCAGGAACCAGAGGTGGAGTCCTGCCTGTCAGCTGACAGCTGGTCAGCTGACCCGCTCCCTTAGAGCATAAGAGGAGCGGCATGCCAGCGCATGCGTCCGCCCTCATTTTCAGTCAGAGCATCATGCGACCGGATCCCCGCAGGCACGCTGCTGACATCATTCCTGTCACTGCGGCCGGCCGCACCAGAAGCCCCAGATGCGCTACCAGCGGAGGAAACAGCAACTGAGCTGGTAAGCGCAGGATTACTGACATTACCCCCCCCCCTGAGGCGTGGACTCTGAACACGCCAGAACTGGTCTATCTGGGTGAGAATTATGAAGTTCAGAAACCAACTCATCTGCATGAAGTCTATGAGCAAGCAAAGCAATTCTCAAATAACTTAATATTCCACCCATGCAGCCTCAAGCGATAGCCTGTTCAATGGCAATCTCTACCCTCAACAGGAAAAAACAAGGCTAATTTCAGGGGACACAAGGAGTCTGACTTACTTAAATATCTCCAGGCATCTCCATAGCTGCATGATGATTGGCTGTTCATGCTTGTACACTGAAGAGAAACGAGGGGGACCTTCCCTTCCCCAGAAGAAGGTAATGTATAACTGTCCACTGCCACTCTGCATTGAGTACAGGAGAGCCCCTCCCCCCTAGCTGCATCCATGTAATAAAGGCGCATGGAAAACAGGGCACAGGGGATTGCTGCCAGTAGAATATCAGTAAAATTACCAATATTCTATTACTTAATTCCGATAGTAAAACTTAACCCTACTCTCACACAGAGCCCTCCCTCTACCGATTCCTAACCCTTAGCCCTCCCTCTATGGATACTTAAGCCTCCCTCTACCCATGCCTAACCTTTAACCCTACCTCTACTGATACATAATGCTTAGCCCTACCTCTACCGATACTTAACACTTCCTCTACTGATACCTAACTCTTAACCTCCCTGGTGTCGCCTAACCCTTAACCCCTCCCATAGGCATAGTGGTCGTTTAACCACTCTGCCACTACCTCACTCAGAATTGAAGCCACAGAGTGGCTCCCCCAGGACCACCGAACGCAGGATTGCGTCATCTCGCGATGCATGAGATTTGCAGGGAACAATCACTCGCTCAAGCACCTGTCCCTGCAGGGGGAGAGAAGCGGCCGCAGGGGTATGCATGCCAGCTCCGCAATCGCGGCGGGCAGGTTTCTGATCAGAGCTATGAGGGAGCAATACATCGTAGACAGATGTACAAGTGACAGCCTTGTCACGTCACTGTCCCACTGATGGCTGTACAAACTAATCCCTGCCACAGTCCTATGCCTTGCAGGCATAGGACTGTGCACCAATCACCATCTAGGAACAATATGGGGGGGGGGGAGGGGTAAAATAAATAGGGTTTTTTTTAAAGGTCATTTTTATTGAATTAAAAAAAAAACTAAACGTCGCATGAGCTATCAGAGACCTCCAAAAGAATGTCCTGTTATGGACCAGAAAAGGAGGTAAGACTCATTTGTGTGCTAATTATTTGTATGGTTGTGCAGCAAGCTGTCAAAGCTGCACAGCACTAAATTGTGAAAAATGGCCTGGTCAATAGGGGGGTGTAAGCCTGTGGTCCTGAAGTGGTTAAAGGGACTCCGAGCAGTCCAGAAACTATGGGAAGATGCATATCATTTTAAAGCTCTCTTTCTCCTCTTTCCAATGATATATAAACCGCCGCCCTACGCCCTTTAGTTTTCGCTATTTTCGCGATTGAAATTGCGGTCACGGCAATTTCAATCGCGAAAATAGAGAAAACGAAAAGGCGTAGGGCGATGATTTAGGTGTCGCCAGAAAGAGGAGAAAGAGAGCTTTAAAATGATATCCATCTTTCCATAGTTACATTGTATTACACAGGGCGACTTTTTCTCAAAGTCAGCAGCTCCATTCAGCAGAAAAAGTCGCCCTGTGTAATACAATGTAACTATGGAAAGATGGATATCATTTTAAAGCTCTCTTTCTCCTCTTTCTGGCGACACCTAAATCATCGCCCTACGCCTTTTGGTTTTCTCTATTTTCGTGATTGAAAAATCGCGGCCACGGCAATTTCAATCGCGAAAATAGCGAAAACTAAAAGGTGTAGGGCGGTGGTTTATGTATCATTGGAAACAGAATAGAGCTTTAAAATGATATGCATCTTTCCATAGTTTCTGCACTGCTCGGAGTCCCTTTAAGCAATATGCGATGGAGTGATACTCACTTGTGACAATCCGTCACTGCACTTTGTTCTGCTTGCTAAGTGAAGCCTGTGTGTCTTCATTGTAGAATTTTAATCTTCATGTTTACACCTATGTGTGCATAGACATATATCAGGACAAAGGTCCTTTTTTTATTTGAGTCTAGACTATTTCAGTTTATAGATCTTCTCCATCATTTTAATCCTCCCTTCTAGTGGTTAACCCTTCACTTCTGATGTGGTGTTTGGTAAATATTAGCCACCACCGATCATGTGATCAGATTGGTGATATTGTCTCCATCCTCCTGACAGTACTAGATGGGGTTCTTTTGTCTGCAATGTACAGAGAAACACTTCCAACAGAGCTGAGCTGAGATTTACTGATGACAACTGCCAAGTTCTATTGTAGCATTTCGAACACTTTTTTTTTAAGTCTTTAGTTTTCTTTGGAGAATTTAGGTCATCGACCAGTAAATAAGGGCAGCTTGGAAAGATTCACAAAAACATTGTTTATCTAGGTCATTAAGGAATCCCTTGAGGGTGCCTTGTTGCTGTTAGTGAGGCAGCAGACACAAGTATTCAGTTATAAGACAAAGTCTGTGAGACTGAGGATTATTATTAGGGCAGCCAAATCTGAATCCTGTCCCCATGTAGCTGGGCAATGTGGTGCTTGGTTGAAAATCCATCTATTTGTGGAGTTGGTCGCAAACACTACTAACCATTGGAAGCAGTCAATAATTTAATGGTGTGTTGAAAATATTAACTTGGTGGGGACCAAATAACACCTGAAATAGCATTGTCCTAACCTTCCAACCTACCATATCAATATTCTTATCTCTGGCATTTTCCCTAATTCTAACTTCCTGCTCTGCTCTACTTAACTCGTTATCAATCTCACCTTTCGCCTCAGTATTGTTCACCTTTGCTACCGAGTATTGTTTAACCCTAAGGGAAGTACTGCTCATTGTACCTTCCCTTACACTGCCAATAGATACTAACACATTAATTATGGTGCTTGTAGACAAAAATGGCAACTTTCTGATGTTGGTTAGAGATGGCCCAGCCTTGGAGAACTCATGGAGAAACACATGATCTGTTTGATCAGCTGATAGATTTGTAAGCCTCTGATTGTGATGACTATCTGGTTTAACACATGATCATGACCAGCAAATCAGAGCCTTACAAATCTAGCAGCTGATCAAACTGATCATGTGCTTCTCCATGAGCTCTCCAAGGCTGGGCCCTCACTAGTGTTGGTGTCAATCTCTACTCTTTCATGAGTATTGTATGTTTAGCAGATTATAACCTTTACAGCAGGGATAACATTTATAACAGGGTACCACAACCATAGAATTCTTCAACAGGACAATTAGGGAAGGTACTGGTTAATTTGCCCACCTAATAGGCTAGCTCTAGGCAGCATTGATGCTGTTAGGAAAATCGGGGTAGGTTAAGAAATCTTTGTTCAGGCTATTAGGTTATTAAGGCTGGGATAAGTGACAGGCTTGTAGAGGGCTAAATTAGGAAACAGTTAAGTCTGAAGCACGTTTCAAAGATGATGGATTGCCTTAGGCTTAAACTAAATGTTGGGACAGTATTAAATAACTAGTATGGAATGGGTAAAGGTTAGGCACTGTGTTCAAAAATGGTTAAAAAGTTGGGTACGCTAGATAGGAAAATGTATGGTGGTGATGGTGGGGGAAGGAGGGGGGTGAGGCTAGTAAGGTGATGGAGAGTAACCGTGGTAGATATAGGAAAGCACCTCATAAATCTCAATACCAAGGTAGTTGCGTTGCCTTTTGCCCCTCATGAAAGTACTGACATAGGAACTTCTAGGCTGGGTATATCCTCCTGTAGTATGTACAGGTATTTAGCAGGCAAGGCAATCAGTGTCACTGATGTGGAGGATGAATGCCCAGGATGAACCTCTGTCCCAATACTGTTTACAGTAAGACAACATGCCTTCCACACCCCCTTCCCAAAACACGTACAGACTACAGAACTGCTGGCAGGAACAAGGCTGTGGCACCCCTCTGTAATAGACGGAGGAAGCTGATTGTTCCTCTTCTTCTGTATAGATGCCAACAGCACATCCAAGGGACAGATGTGAAAATGTGGTATGATCCTTAGCACACATAAACATGTTCCTGCTCAGCTCTCAACACCAATATTTTTCTGGGATTTCCTTTCCTTGCTTCTCTAACATGTATAGAAAAAAAATTGATGGACTGCAGTCGTGTTAAAGGTGCCTATTAACGGTACAATTTTTTTCACCAAATGCGATCTTTTGATTCGATTTTTTACAATCGAATTGTATACAGAATTCACCATTTATGAAGGCAATCGATAAGGAACGTTTATTTAGTCAATTGCTAGATAGGACAAAATCAATCTGAAAGTTCGATTTTATGATCGAATTTGAAGAAAGAATTGTTCAGTAAATGTGAACAATCGATAATTGCCTTCCAATATATTACGATCATTCAAATCACATCAAAAGATCGCATTTAGTGAAAAATTGTACCGTTAATGGGCACCTAAAGAGTGAGCAATTTTACAATAAAGGAAAACGACGTGACAGTCAACATGTTAGATGCAGGGTAGGCAGATCAGTGACATATTAAAGGAAAACACAGCCGCCTCACACAGTACAAAAAGACATATGACTCAATTCACTAAGCTTTATTAAACACTTTATCAAACGTTTGATAATTTACCTCATGGGTAAAATTTTATTTTGATCTCACTAAGGTGTTATAGATTTATTGAACATTTTATCGATAAAACATTTACTAAGTCTATAACACCTTAGCGAATTCAAAATTAGATTTTACCCATGAGGTAAATGATCAAACGTTCGATAAAGTGTTTGATAAAGCTTAGTGAATTGAGGCCATAGTGACTTGTTAAACGTTAAAGGAAGATGCAGTATGATAGTAGGCAAAGATGGATGACAATCTAAAGAGGAAAGAGTCACTGCAACCTTGTGTGCATCAAAAAAGGGCGCCTGGAAATAAGGGCGCGGGATATAGCCGAAATTATAAATTGTAATGTAAAACAATATATTTTGTTTATAGCTTATAAACGAAAAAGTAGTGCTAAATAGGTTGAATAAATGGAAATGAAACTGCAAAATACCGTCTATAAAAACAAACGAGTTCAGAAATTAAACAAAAAACGATATTTACATTTATATTAAGCATAGTAATACAATGGTAGATTTTACAGGTATTTTACTGCTATTATACCTAACTGTAGGCTCACACAGATCTCTCCCTATACCTAACCCCTAGACCCCCCCTGGTGGTGCCTAATCCTAAAACCCCCCTGGTGGTGCCTAACCCTAACCACCCCCCTGGTGGTACCTAACCCTAAGATCCCCCTGGTGGTGCCTAACCCTAACTACCCCCGGTGGTGCCTAACCCTAACCACCCCCCTGGTGGTGCCCCCCCTGGTGGTGCCTAACCCTAACCACCCCCTGGTGGTGCCCCCCCCCCCTGGTGGTGCCTAACCCTAACCACCCCCCTGGTGGTGCCTAACCCTAACCACCCCCCTGGTGGTGCCTAATCCTAAGACCTCCCTGGTGGTGCCTAACCATCCCCCTGGTGGTGCCTAACTCTAACCATCCCCCTGGTGGTGCCTAACCCTAACCATCCCCACTGCACAAACACCCTTACACACATATAAACAATAATGTATTTAATCCTTAAAATACTTCACTATAAATAACATGAATAGAATAATGTATATATTTGTAATAGAATAACTAGCCGTAAAATCACATACACGTTAATAATAATATAAATAGAAAAAGGTGTATATATAATTTGTATATATAATTTTTTAATTTTTAATCTAGCACCTCTCTCCTTCAGGAACTCTGTAATGTCAGCCCAAATGCACGCTCACACACACACGCACGCATGAACACACATACGTGCTGGGGCTAGAGATGGCTCAAACCTCCGATTTTCGGTTCGTTAACCGCGAACGCGAACTTCCGCAAAAGTTTGGTTCCCGTGAATAGACTTCAATGGGGAGGTGAACTTTAAAAACGACAAACATTTATGCTGGCCACAAAAGTGATGGAAAAGGTGAGTTTTTGCATGGCAAAGTGGAATACACGCCAAAAGTCCCGGGGAAAAATCCGGATTTGACGCACAGCAGCATTTTAAGGGCAGAAATCACATTGCATGCTAAATTGGAGGCCTAAAGTGCTTTAAAACATCTTGCATGTGTATACATCAATGAGGTAGTGTAATTAGTGTACTGCTTCACACTGACAGACGATAGCGGTTTTCAAGCCCATATAGTCTCTGAGCTGAGGTAGCTCAATGACAGAACAACAGTGACCGTCCAGCTGATCAAAGTTGGTCTGTCCACAATGAAGCAACAACCTTATTATCTTGGATGTGCAAATCCCCTCCCACCCCCCACCCCCCGAGACACTCATATAGCCGGCGGTCATTGCTTCATTGTGATACACAAGCCCCTTCACTGCGGTAAGGTAACGATCACGCAGGGGAATTGACACATGTACATGCCATTTGTTTTGTTTTGTTGTTGCAGCTGCAGTGCAGCCAGAAAAATTAGGCAGGCATGTACACGCACCAGAAACATTATTATAGCGGCCGCTGCTAGCAACGGCCGCTATAATAATGTTTCTGGTGCGTGTACATGCTTGCCTAATTTTAAAAATTCAGGATTCCGCCTGGAGTCCTGCACCATGTTGGTGGTGGCGGAGAAGGCAGTCAAGTGGCCTGCAGGCAGAGATGCTATGTGGGGACTGACTTAGTCTTGGGGCAGGCAGGAAGAGATGCTGTGTGTGGGGACTGACTTAGTCTTCGGGCAGGCCTGACCGTGCTTTGCAGACCACGTGGTCAGATGGACCCTTGACCCAATGCTGTGTGCTAGAGATGACACCACTTACCTTTCAACATCACGGTACAGTTTGGGTATCACCTTTTTTGAGAAATAATTGCGGCCTGGTATCTTCCACTGCGGTGTATAGCTTTGATTTTGTGTGCTGCTTTTCATCAGGTGGTCTTCCCAATGCAGTTTATGCCTTTTCTGCATGTGCCTTCGTAAGGCAGTTGTCCCTACGTGGGTGTTGGCCTTTCCACGGCTCAATTTTTGGTGGCAGAGAGTACAGATGGCATTGCTCGGATCTTTGGCATACACACTAAAAAATGTCCACACCACTGAGCCACCCTGGGATGTAGGCACTATGGTGGCCTCAGCAGCTGATATTGAAGGGCATGTTGGCTGGCTGTCCATAGGTGGCGATACATGGCGCCGGACACTGCCACTAGCTGTTTCTGACGACAAGCTCCCCCTGCTTTCTTCAGGAACTCGTCTCCTCCTCTCTGACTCCCCCTCTGAACTGTCCCCCTGTTCATCTCCTCTATTGCTTTGTCATCATGTGCCTTCGTAAGGAAGTTGTCCCTGCGCGGGTCTTGGTCTTTCCATGGCTCAATCTTTGGTGGCAGAGAGTACAGATGGCATTGCTCTCATCTGAGGCAGACACACAAAAAAATGTCCACACCGCTGAGCCCTGGGGTGATGGCACTTTGGTGGTGGTGGCCGACAGAGTGTTAAGTGGGGTGCCAGAATCAGAGCAGGAGGAGGAAGAGATATCACGCTTCCGTGCGGAAGCTGAGGTGTTCTGTGTTAAATAGTCAACTACGTCCTGACAATCTTGGGGGTTGATGGCACGCGCTTTCTGAACACTGTACTTTGGTCCAGGGCTGCATGAAATCATGACAGCACGACCTCGAACAGACCTGCCGGGTGGCCTGCCTCTGCCTCTTTTGCCCATATTGGGGGGGATGAAGTGAAAGGTATGCACTGACTTGACTAATACAATGTGCAGTCACACAGGTGCAGTGACTGATATCAATACAAAGTGCAGCTGTCACACACACAGGTACCGTGAACAGGTGCAGTGAATGGTGGTATATAACCATGCGTACGCTCACGTAGGTAGGTGCACTGAACAGGTAGGTATGCAGTGATTGGTATTACAAATGTGCAGCTGTCACACACACAGGTAGTCACTGAATGTGCTGGGCCTGGCAGTGGCACAGTAGGAATTACTAAGGGGCCAAGGGCCAGCTGCGACTGACTGACAGGGCTGTATATGCAACACAAGTGTCTGTGGGACACACACACAAAAAAAACAAAAAAATAGATCACAAGAACAACATTAGCTTTTTAAAAGAGCTGTTAAGGATGAGGGGTGCTTTTTAACAATAAGTATCAGCAAGGAGCAAGCTAACAAGAGCCTAACTAAGCTTTCCCTATGTCTACAGCAGGTTCTCTCCCTTCTCTAATTACTGCTGCCACACGAGTGAGTGAAAAGGCTGACGCTGCCTGCCTTTTATATGGGAGGGGGGGGGGGCTCCAGGAGGGAGTGTAGCCTGATTGGCTACCCTGTGTCTGCTGACTGTGATGCAGAGGGTCAAAGTTGACCCTAATGATGTAGTATAGGGGACGGGTCGAACTTGCATATAGTTCACGGTTCACTGGAAATGCGAATCATCGAAGTTCGCGTTAATCGGTTCGCGGTCGAACCGTTCGGGCCATCTCTAGCTGGGGCCAGCATAATGTGGGTATGTTAGTAAAAAAAAGCAGCATCACTCCTGCTTTATATCATTTGGAGATTTTTAAATGGCCTTCTTGTATCTCCGAGCACACTGTGTGACAAAGCTGGTCCCTCAAGGAGGTATATATAGGGTGTATAATATTGTTAGCCATCATAAACAAGTATCATATAATTTTTTTTTATTTATGTGGCTAGTGCAGCTAGCCTACAATCACATCAGCTACAGAAATTCTGTTAGTCACATTTATTGAATTTTTTGCTGAAGATGTTTTTTTCTTGCGTTCCCTTAACATTACATTAAGCAGTGTCATAATCCTGATTTATGAGTCCTAGCATGATAACTGCATACGTTCGATTATTTGCACTCCATCTCTGGGCTTTTTGTCTGCCTCACCATGGACAGTCATTAGTCTAATCTATTGACTCAAATAGCGGGTGAATTGGAGCAGATAGAGGCCTATTGGATGTGTTGCAGAATTTGCTATTGAGTGTGGTTAGAACGCAATGAAAGATGTTCCAATATTGTACAATCAGAGAGGAGAGCCTTTGATAGATGCCCGCGTCTCCTCTGCTGAGCAATGGCCGGAATGATAAGAGAGAATATTTCTTCTAGGAAGCAGTAAGTGGGCTGTTTGCAGAATAAATCTCACACCACCGCTGGGTCTATTATATCGGTGATTTTCCCTTCTAGGAAATTGGAAAATTGTGCGGAACTGATTTCTAAGAAAGGATGACGGAGCAATAGATGCAAACCGTATATAATGAGTATGATTACGGCCTGAGCAGGGACAAGGTCCTCCAGCACCCAAGGCTGAGACACCAAAATGCGCCCCCCTATCCCTCCCACCCTAGCTGTCACACACTGATTGCGATTAGACTAAGAGGGCCACAGGGCCCACAACCTCCCCAACACCTTAATCTCTAGTTATCTGGCTTGCAGTCACTGCTATGTATCCCCTTTTCTTATTTCTTTCTGCTTCATACACAATTAGGAATGACAGCTGAATGAATTGTGCGCCCCCTCCTACACTGCGCCCTGAGGCTGGAGCCTCTCCAGCCTATGCCTCGGCGCGGCCCTGATTACGGCAGTCCAGGGCGTATCATG
The DNA here is from genome assembly GCF_040937935.1 of Hyperolius riggenbachi. Classification (NCBI taxonomy): domain Eukaryota; kingdom Metazoa; phylum Chordata; class Amphibia; order Anura; family Hyperoliidae; genus Hyperolius; species Hyperolius riggenbachi. The sequence goes on along the minus strand of NC_090651.1, from coordinate 240,518,560 downwards.
GCTGAATGAGAATGGTTAAACTCAAGAAATAATCTTCTTCAGGTCAGTTCTATACAATAGTGTGAGGAAGCGCTGGGCACTTCTACAAAATGTGGTGAACTTGGACTGCTTTCAGAAATGCCACCCTGAGTAGTTCTGATTAATCAAGAAACCTCCTAGAAAGTGAAATGAAAGCTGGATTTAGCGTGACTATCTTTTGCCTTTAAAGAACAAGCGACACCCATGCTAACCTAGAAATAAAAAAACACATATATATGTAGATAAATACTACTTCTACTTACATAACAGATGTATTTTGCTATCCACGTAATTATTCCTGTGAATTTTATAAAGGAAAAGCAGAAAATCCTATTCTAGGCAGTGGCCTTCTTGCCAATCTAATGCTGACATCATATCCTCCCTGACTCTTGTTTTCCCCCCTCCCTTCTCTTGCTCATTGTGTATTCATTAGCTGCCCTCCTCCCAGAGTCTTCAGACACTCCCACTGAGGTGTATACTAACAACTGTCTTTTTCTTATTTACACACATTTTGAGTCACCTCAGCCTTGCTTGTAAACACAAGTCATCATAGGGTGTTTCTGACAAGCAGCTAGGCAGGGGAATGTAAGAGGAGGAATATATTATAGATAAAAAGAACTCCCAGCATTCAACTCTTTGGCACTGTTTGGCACTAGGGCCAGTGCTCCTAAAGTATGTGATAACTACAAACCATAACAGCAGAAAAAGTTTTGCAAGTTTTGAATGCAGGATTAGCATCTTTATTACTTAATACACTCAGACCAGTTGCTGTTGAAATTTGATTTTTATGGTGACAATACCGCCTTAAAGCAAACCTAAAGCGGAAAAAACCTGATGATATAATGAGTTGTATGTGTAGTACGGATAACGAATAGAACATTAGTAGCAAAGAAAAGAGTCTCATATTTCTATTTTTTTAGGTATATAGCTTTTTTTTATAACATTGCATCATTCAGTCATATTTGCAGTTTTAAAAACCACACTCTGCCTTTTAAGCTATAAAACAAAGCAGAAATAATGACCCTTTGAACTTTTTTTGCAGTAAAACCTTATCTCGAGCTGTCTCTCACTGTTTCTTGGCTGTTTAAGTGCTTCAGAAAACAGTTCTGTATTCGACCCAGCGGGTCAAAGAGCTCAGAGACGATCTTTTGCCTGGATAACAACTCAGGTGTTTTAACTCTTCCTGTACTAGAAAACAATAGGAGACTCTTTTCTTTGCTACTAATGTTCTATTTCTTAGCTGTACTGCACATAAAATTCATTATCTCATAAGTTTTTTTTGCATCAGGCTTGCTTTAAAGAACTCCTTGTAAATGAAAGATCTACTATCGCAACACATACATATAAGATGTACATTGGTCCTAGAGTAAAAGGCACTATAACTTACTTTTTTCCTACCGCAACGCTTACAGTAGGTAGTATTAATCTAATAGTTCTAAAAGGTTTTGGACTCTCTTTCCAACTCTTCCTTTGAGTTTTCACAGAAATCCCTTTATTTTGATAAGCACTCCCTGGATGGCAGTGGTACAGTCCAAGTGATAAGCACTCCCTGGATGGCAGTGGCAGTGGTACAGCCCAATTGCTATAACAGTGTGCATGTGAATAGACAGGTTGGCTCCTTTTTTTGTATAGGTCCCTTCTAGTGAGTGCTTTTGAAAAGAGTAAGGCTGGGACCCACTGGAGGTGGTTTGCCATGGATTGCAAAGTGCCAGCGATGATGCAATTCTAAAGGCCCTTTTACATGTAATGCATTGCTATATATTGCATTGAATTGCAGTTTAAAAGACAAACTGAGATTGTATAGTAAAATCTTCAGGAAATAAAGTGGAAAAAGTCTGAGCTGTCTTATGGAATTATCATGCCCATTGGAAATGTAAGTCCAAGAAGTTGAGAGAACGTTCTTTGTTAAGAGCAGTGGCATAACAATCGGGGATGCAAGGCATACAGCCGCAGGGGTCCATGGGAGGAGAAGAAGCCCCTAGGGGCCCATAGGGGAGAAGTTTATTTTCCCTGTGCTGAGAGACTGACAACTAAGGGCACAGAGAGAAAAAGCTTTCTGCTCTCTGCACAATTGTTCTAATAACTGCATCTGCTCAGCCACTGGTAAGGAATCATACAAAGTTTTGTAGACAAAGATTTGTAGACAGTCCCTATTCAGTGAGCTGCAGGGGGGCCGTGGAAAGAGACTGACAACTAAGGGTGCAGAGAGAAAATGCTTTCTACTGTCTGCACAGTTGTTCTTTTGATGGCATCTGCTCAGCCACTGATAAGGAATCATACAAAGTTTTGTAGACAGTCCCTATTTAGTGTGCAGCAGGGTGTTATGTATAGCAGCGCTCTGCCCCCAGCTTCTCTACCCCTCCCCAAGTAAGGTGTACTGTATGATGCTGCCAGAGAAGTCTGCGGAGGCAGTTCTGCTCCATCGAGGAGGACAGAGTGAGTAATAACAGTGGCGTACCTAGGGCATTTGACACCTGGTGCTGGGTATTAAAAGACACCCCCGCCATAAAAAAAGCGACTGTGGCATGCCAGGTGTAGGCTCCCCCCCCCCCCCCCAAAGTTGGCCTCAGTATAGGTAGCTAATAAAAAATGGGTGCGGCCATGACCGGATGAGGGCGGAGCTAACTGTAATTTAAAGTGAACCCGGGATGAGAGTGATATGGAGGCTGCCATATTTATTTCCTTTTAAACAATAGGCAGCCCTGCTGATCTATTTGGCTGCAGTAGTGAACTGAATTACACCAGAAACAAGCATGCAGCTAATCTTGTCAGTTCTGACAATATTGTCAGAAACCCCTGACCTGCTGCATGCTTGTTCAGGGTCTATGGTTGAAAGAACTAAAGGCAGAGGACCAGCATGGCAGCCAGGAAACTGGTATTGCTTAAAAAGAGATAAATATGGCAGCCTCAATATTATTCTCACCTCGGGTTCCCTTTAAAAGTGCAACGCAAAGACAGTGGGCCCAAGTTTTGGTGAGCCTTTCCCCAGAAAATTCACATAATTGTGCAGGTTTTCTCAAGAAAATACACGGAATGTGAGCAGATTTGCCCAGAAATTACGTTCAATCATGTCGTCAGATTTGCCCAGAAAATACATGCAATCATGTCGGCAGATTTGCCCCAAAAATACATGCAATCATGTGGAAGATTTGACCAGAAAATACATGCAATCATGTGGCAGACCTGGCCAGAAAACACTTCAATCATGTCAGCAGATTTGCCCAGAAAATACATTCAATCATGTTGGCAGATTTGCCTAGAAAACAAATGCAATCATGTCGGCAGACTTGACCAGAAAATACATGCAATCATGTGGAAGATTTGACCAGAAAATACATGCAATCATGTCAGCAGATTTGACCAGAAAATACATGCAATCATGTAGCAGACCTGGACAGAAAATACAGGCAATCATGTGGAAGATTTGACCAGAAAATACATGCAATCATGTGGCAGACCTGGCCAGAACAGTCGATACACCTGCTAATATAAATAAGAAAAAACATTTACTCACCTGAAGCAGCAGCAGACCTCCTGTCCCGGCCTCCGTCCGGCGTGCAGCTCCCACAATCCTCTGCAGCCAGCCAGCCAGCAACGGATACTCCCGCGCTGAGAGCAGGGCTGCGGTAAAATGGCGCCCGAAGCCCTGCACTGCAGACTCAAAGTCTCCAGAGCAGGGCTTCAGACGCCATTTTACTGTAGCCCTGCTCTGCCGCTGTCGGAGCTGCGTGCTGCTGCTGTCAGTGAACTGACGTCAGATCACGCTGCGGGGTGCTTGGACAATTTTAGGGGGTGCTTCAGCACCTAAAGCACCCCCCTGGCGCCGCCACTGCCCCAGTATAGCTAGTATAGTTGCCCCCAATATAGCTACTATAGTTGCCCTCAGTGTAGGTAATATAGTTGCCCCCCGTGTAGCTAGTATAGTTGCCCCCAGTGTAGCTAGTATAGTTGCCCCCAGTGTAGCTAGTATAGTTGCCCTAGTAGAGTTGCCCCCAGTATAGCTAGTAGAGTTGCCCCCAGTATAGCTAGTAGAGTTGCCCCCAGTATAGCTAGTAGAGTTGCCCCCAGTATAGCTAGTAGAGTTGCCACCAGTATAGCTAATATAGTTGCCCCAGTGTAGGCAATATAGTTGCCCCACCGCCTCTGCCGCGCACGTTACTTCCGCTCCGGCAGCCCTCCCAGCATGCAACAAGGGACTGGAAGCAGCTGGAATTTAAACGGAAGTCCCGACATCACATGACGTGCAGAGGCGGGGCTGTGTCTCTGTCCGAGACGAGTTAGGCAGCGCAGATGCAGCAAGCCTATTGCAGGAGGGAGGAGGTGTGCCTAGACAGAAAGAGGCTGCAATTGAGCGCAGTCCGTGCATGATAATAGACGGCAGGGTCGGACTGGGACCCTTGGGGCCCACCAGAGAAATTTCAGTCTAGGGCCTACCCAGCCCATGACTCGGAGGTGGAGCACACATACCCAACCTTAAGCATCAGAACACTGTAAAATGCTGCAGAAGCTGCCATAGCTATAGAAATACATAAAAGGGTGGGACATTAGACTGCGCCTATTGTAGGGATTAGATTGTGAGGACAGTCAGTGACATGACTATGTACTCTGTAAAGTGCTGCAGAAGATGTCAGTGCTATATAAATACATAATAATAATATGGTAGGACATTAGACTATGACTATGGTAGGATTAGACTGTGAGCTCCCCTGAGTACAGTCAGTGACATGACTATGTACTCTGTAATGTGCTGCAGAAGATGTCAGTGCTATATAAATACATAATAATAATATGGTAGGACATTAGACTATGCCTATGGTAGGATTAGAGTGTGAGCTCCTCTGAGGACAGTCAGTGACATGACTATGTACTCTGTAAAGTGCTGCAGAAGATGCCAGTGCTATATAAATACATAATAATAATATGGTAGGACATTAGACTATGACTATGGTAGGATTAGATTGTGAGCTCCTCTGAGGACAGTCAGTGACATGACTATGTACTCTGTAATGTGCTGCAGAAGATGTCAGTGCTACATAAGTACATAATAATTAATACATTCAGAGAGAGAAGTTTGGCACAAGATAAGGGCTGGTAGACATAAACATATATTTATTTTATTGTATTTATAAAGCGCCAACATATTATGCAGCGCTGAGCGTATAGAGTGAGAGAAAGAGAAATGGTGAGCAAAAAGTCCAAGAGTAGATAGAACGTTTTAGAGGGTGGACACAGGGAGCTAGAGGAAGAGGTTGAGAATAGCAAGAAAGGAGGACAGCAGGGGTTGGGTCCCCGGGTCTAATCTCAGCTAGGGCACTATCTGCATGGAGTTTGTATGTTCTACCCGTGTCTGCATGGGTTTTCTTACAGGCACTCTGGTTTCCTCCCATATCCCAAAAACATACGGATGAGTTAATTGGATTCCCCCCTGAAAAAAAAATGGTCCTAGGCTACGATACATACACTACATGATACATACATAGACATTAGATTGTGAGCACCTCTGAGGGACAGGTAAGTGACAAAACAATATATGCTGTACAGCGCTGCAGAAGATGTTGGCGCTACATAAATACTAAATAATAATAAGAGAAGGTTAGCGAGGGACAAAATGTGGAGGGAACACAAGAGAGTGTGAAAAGAGAGCAAGAGGTAAAGTAGAAAAAGTCAGAGAGTGGACTGAGAGCAAAGAAGGCTAGAGAGCAGGGCCGGATTACCAACCAGGCAACAAAAGCAGTTGCTTGGGGCCCCATTCAGAGTCAAAGGGGCCCCATCAGCACATAAACCAGCCCTCGCCATCCTGTCAGCGGTGGCTGGATGGTATAATGGTTAAAGGGACTCTGGGCAGTGCAGTAACTATGGAAAGATGCATATCATTTTAAAGCTCTCTTTCTCCTCTTTCCAATGATATATAAACGGCCACCCTATGCCTTTTAGTTTTCGCTATTTTCGCGATCGAAATCGCGGCCCAGGACGACTTTTCTCCAAAGTCGGCAGCTCGATTCAGCACAATGCAATGAAATATAAGGAACTCAGGGGGATATAATTACAAACATCATGCTGGTAGGTGTGAGGATGTAATTAATTAGTTGTGGGTATGCTTAAAGGCATACCCACAGGCACTGCTCAGAGTCCCTTTAAGGGCTCTGCTTCTGACACAGGAGGCCAGGGTTCGAATCTTGGCTCTGCCTGTTCAGTAAGCCAGCACCTATTCAGTAGGAGACCTTAGGCAAGTCTCTATAACACTGCTACTGCCTCTAGGGCAAGTCCTAGTGGCTGCAGTTCTGGCGCTTTGAGTCCGCCAGGAGAAAAGCAAGATATAATTGTTATTTGTCTTGTCAAATGATGCCGTGCGCTGCTGATTGTCTTCAGAGCCAGGCTCTCCTCCTAGGTCCCCCTCCTGCTACTGTGCGCTCTGCCGCTGCCCACTCTGCCCTCCCTTTCCACAGAGAACCACAGCTGCAGCAAGAATGATAGCAGCAGATGGCAAACGCTCACTCACCTATCCATGATCCAAGCGATAGAGATCCCTGAAATCTATCTGTCTCTTCTACAGTGCAGCCACTCGCTCTGAACTTCCTGATTCTCAGATCAGACAGGAAGTAGGAAGTAGTAATAGTAGTAGTAACAGAGTGGCAGCACTCTAGAGGAGACAGATGGGCTCCAGATGACGGGACCTCTATTGCTTGGATCGCAATAGGTGAATGTTAGTCATCTGGTGCTGTCCCCCGCTGCGGCTGCCTTCTCTGCTGGACTATCGTATTCACTGGGATTGAGGCTGCATGGTGGCTGTGTAGTTTGGGAGGAAATCGGTTGTTCGGTGGTGGGGGTGGTTATGTAATTCTGTCTGGGGAACGACTTCCGGGTTGGCGGTGTCCAGAGCTTTCTGCTATTGCCAGGCTAGAGATGCAGGGGGAAAGTGCTGCTGCTGTGATATCTGGCGCCCTCTTCACAGGGGTGCCCCAGCCCCTAAGTGCAAATGTCCCAGCCATTCATCTCTCACTCTGCATTTTGCCGCTGCTATTCCCTGCATTGTGCACCCACAGAGGAAAGCGGGCTGTTGCCCATAGCAACCAGTAGCTCGGCTGCCCCGGTGTGTGCGTCATGTTGCTGTGCAGCTGGATCGTCTGATTCTATTACGACATGATGGGGGGCCCAAATCAGTTACTTTGCTTAGGGCCCCATTTAGCCTTAATCCGGCTCTGCTAGAGAGTGTTATGCTTTTATATACTATAGGGCCAATATAATACTATACCAGGCACAATGCTGCAGAGTATATAGTATATGACAAGCCTGCCAGTGCTTCCCCCCAAATCAACTCTCTGTGTCAAAACTCTATGTGGAAGAGCCCGCTGCTGGGAAGCCTGTCATGGACATCACTGCAAATTCCACACATTCCATCAGAGCAGACGCTGTAATAAAACAATTAAGAGCATACAGAACTCTTAAGGCCCATACTCACGGGGGACGGCCGTCGCCGCAACCGCGTGGCACGCGCGTGTTGCGGCGACAGTTCCCCCGTGTGTATGATGCGCGCGCCCCGAACCGTCGCCCGTCGGAGCTGTTGCCAGGCGATTGAACTGTTCAATCGCCGGCTACAGTCGTCGCCGCAACCTCGCCGGAACTGTCGCTAGCCCCGCATGTGTATGCGGGCTAGCGACAGCTACCCACACACACCACACGGAGCTTCCGGCGGGGGGAAGGAAACTCGGCGACAGCTTCCGCCGCATCGCTAATCCCTCTGCTGCCGTGTGGATGCAGAGGGATTTGGCGACGAGCTGTCGCCGAACTGCCGCCGAACTGTCGCGCACACGCTCCCGTGTGCGGCGACAGCTACAATTGTACCCCCGTGGGTACTTAGCTTTATTTACCTGACTTGGCAACCAAGTCTGCAAGTATGCTCTCTCTCTCCCTGTCTGTCACATAACGGGCTGTCACTGCACGCTGCCTTCTTCCTCCAGTGACTGCTTCTCACCCCACGCAGCACAGAGGTCTGCTCCACAGTATGAACACTGGGCAGCATGTGCAGTCAGTGATGAGCAGGCACAGAAATCATTAAGGGCACACAGAGGATCAGCAGGCATAGCAGGTCCAGACAGCGATTCACCTGGCTACACTGTTCTACACACTTCTCTTCAACGCAGGGTGTTGCTCCTCCCTCCAGTGTGATAGGCTGGAAACAGCAGCACAGCATTGGCTAGAGGGAAGCAAGCGCTGTTTCTATTGGCTAAATTCTCCTGCTCTTTGTCTAGGGCAGGACAATCAGTTCCCCGGGAACAGGCTGACGGTTTTTGACACCCCCCCTCAGCTGACTCGCCTGATGTCACCCGGTGCGGTACGCCCCCCTGCGCCCTATTAAAGGGACGCCACTGAGTAATAAGAAGCTGCGGCTGGGAACACACTCGTCTGTCAGTTTTCTGTGTGCATTTTCATGTATGCATGTTCTGCAGACTATGGGCCTTATTCACAAAGCGGTGCTAACTGTTAGCACGCCTGTGAAAACCCCCTTAGCACGTCTAAACAAGCTTTTCGCGCATAAAACTTTACGCGCGCAAAACTTTATGCGCGTAAAACTTTATGCGCGTACTGCACAGAGCGCAGGGCGCTCCGCGCAAAGTGCCCATTAAAGTCTATGGGACTTAGCGCGCATAAAACTTTGCGCGCATAAAACTTTGCGCGCGCAAAGTTAGCGCGTGATCTGATTGAGAAATCTGGTGCTAACCTACTTAGCACCCTGGTTAGCGCGTCTAAAGACTTTAGATGTGCTAAGTAGGTGAGCACCGCTTTGTGAATCAAGCCCTATGTGTGTTTGTAGGTGTTAAAACAAGCATGTTTTATCACAGAAGCTAATGTAATTGATAGAGAAAATGCTCCCAGCGCTTCACTGCTGTCTGTTTTTATCTGCATAAGGAAAACACATTCAAGTGTGCACTAGCCAATTGAATAACATTGAATGTTCTCAGCTCACCTATGCAGAAAGCGAGGGGGGCCCATCCAAAGTTTTGCAGGGGGCCCAGTGATTTCTAGTTATGCCCCTGGTTAAGAGTCCAAATAAAAGAGTAGGGCCTGGGGTCCAGTCGGGCCAGCAGATGGATCCACGATGGATGGATCAAGGGTGAGCTAAAGACAAGCAAGGAAGGACCAGGATGGTCTTTGTTTGGAATCGCTCCAAAATTGCTGCAGCCCGATCTCCAAGTGCAAGCGCTGCAGTGGGACCACCCCCATAGGGCTCCACTGACGTATCGCTATGCTGATCGCCACATACTGCTAAACCACTGCTAATGGGTCACAGCCGGCCTTAAAGATTCTCTGAGCATCCCCATGGGAAGTTGAACTAGGACAAAACAACTGTCAGATTAATACCTATTGTAAATACTGCTACAAAGGGAAAAAAAAGTGCATTTTACTGTGACCTCTGAGATCTGGCGGGGGGTGGGAGGCTTTGGGGGCCTGCACTCCCTTTCCCTCCCCACCCACATACAGCGTAGTACAGGGAGTGGTGTGATATTTACCTGCTTCAGAGCCAGAGGTCTCTTCCATACATCACAGCCGCACACTCTCTGCTGCTTTCGCCAGCTTCCAATATGGAGGAGACTGGCAGCACTGGAAGCAGTTATATATTACTCCACACCATACGCGGGAGCTGATTGGGTATGGAGGGGAGGAATTTGGATTCCAGGGGGCCCTTTTGCAGGGGGACCCCATGAGTTGTGTGTTACGCCGATTTTGGTACATCTAATATAAACATTTTTGCTACGTAAAATTGACCTGCCAGTTTGTGGCTGTGGTAAATTTCATGGATACCATATGTGATTCAATGCACCTGGACTGGATTTCTTCAAATGTTGGTAAAAGGCTTCACTGCTTGCCTCGGACATATCTAGTGGTTTTCATGAAAAGTAAAGGTTGCCATACACTAATAGATTTGCAGCAGATTCGACCATCAGATAGATTTCTGTCAGATGCCTGTCAGGTCAAATATGACAGGAATCTATCTAATGTGTGCCACACACTAGGAAAAGATTTCAGAATTAAATTATTGGAAATCTATTGAAAATCGATCTAAATGCATTACTGCACCATTGGATCTAATGCAACTCTATAGGCCATCCTGTCAGATAGATCAAATTGATCGAAATCGGCCGCAAATTGATCGGTTGGCCGATCGATCGGCCTTCAATTTTCGATCTATTGATTCGGTCAAATCAATCGATGGCTGAAATCGACCAGTGTTTGGGCACCTTAAAGTGAACCAGAGATGAAACACCCTCATGTATTTTACCGTATATATCAGTGGGAACATTAGAGAAAACACCTCCCCTGCTCTCTGTTTCATTCTTCACTGCTCAGCCTGCTTCTTATCAGCCCTGATAAAATCCCCGACTGAGCATTCAGTCTGGCTTTGCTCAAGAATCATTATAGGTGAGTCATTATAGCAGAGCCAGAAGGGGGCAGGCTTGGGCCTGAAAAGACATCAGAGAAGACAGACTCATCTGTAATGATTCCTGAGCAAAGCCAGACTGAATGCTCAGTCTGAGATTTTATCAGGGCTGGTAAGAACCAAGCTGAACAGTGAAGGATGAAGCAGAGTGCAGGGTAGTTGTTTTCTCTAATTTTCCCACTAATATATATGGTAAATGCATGAGGGACATGAGGGTGCTTCGTCTTTGGTTCACTTTAAGCATTTGTGTTTTCCGTCTCATGTACATATACACACAGGGAAATCCTTACTTTTTATATAAATCTGGAATGTATTATATCCCATACCCCTCACACCTCAGGTCTCCTTTAATAAGCATGCTCAGTCCCAGGTTTCTTGCACAAATAATGTCACTAGGCTGTATGCCGGCTATCAGGCAGGCAGAGAATAATGAACAAATACACAAATGCCTGTTATTCTGACCTTTTCAAACAGACAAGTGTATAATTTGAAATAAACAATGTGATATTTACAAAATGGAAACACATACGGCGTATGAAGAATGATAAATGTTTGTGTATTTTCCTCAGAAAGAAACATTGTTTCCTTCTTGGATTGATATCACTGCTGAAATTCTCCAATTTCAGTGTTGCCAGTCCAGAATCCGGGGGCTTGTGCTACTCCAGAGGGGCCGTAAAGAGCAAGATCGCCCTCGAGAGGGATAAAGGCACATTATGGAACATTGGCAGGCAGTGGTGGACTCTACTCAGTTCATATCACCTTGGTCTTCTCCTAAGGCATCTCAACTGGACCTTATCTGTTGAATGGCAATGACAGATTCCGCTCACTAAACCGAAACAGCAGGTTTGGTGGTTTCCTGCTGTCATCCAGATCATGAGCCAGTATCTTCTATAATTTGCAGTTCATTTCGATTTATCCTCAGCTGACCTTTGTCTGTATTACGACTTATAACTTAACATACCCTAACTTTTTAACACTCTAACCTTAACGCCACTAACTCACCAAAACTGATTATGAATTCCAGTATCAGAGAGCAGAACCCAGAACAAGGCTGAAGGGTAGTGGCTGGATGCAGTTGCTGAACTGAGGTGGTCCAATGGCTGGAAGGAGGAAATGTAACTATACCATTCTCCTTCCAGCACAGTCCAGATGTGGACTCTTCTTTACTGGGTACATAGTGGTGGTAGGATCAATAGGTGGCATTCTTCACTGGCAGCATGAACCAGCATCCTCCGCTGTACACTCTATAAACTGGCAAGAATATAAACCAGATTTTATATAAAAATTACATTTCGAGGGAAGAAAACAGACTATATTTATATTTGAATGTACATGGTAAATACATATCAGAAATGCTATTAATGCTATTCTGGTAAAATTACACCCTTGGCTAAAACTGTATCTCATTTTCAGTATTGAAACTATCTGAAAGTCTTATCTTAGAAGAATATCATATTCTCAGGAAGGTTTTCACTAGATAAGGAATACAGGTCTTGGCTGGCGTTAGAAAGCTGTCAAATCTTGTTTAAGTTTTTGGTTGTCATAAAAGACAGGCCTAAATAAGTTTACCTTTGCTGTTGTTTTTCAGCCAACATACAGTAACTATTATTAATAATGTCACCGGAAACAGAGGAAGATGCCTGTACACAGCCTAAAGCTGGCCATAAATCAGGCGACTTGGCGGCTGAACAACCATTCAATTTGGTTTTTATGAAAATCGGTGCCGCCAAGAGCACATCCGATCAGTGGTGCAACCAATTTCGGGCCGAAATTGGCTGCATGTATCAATTGGACCTGCTTCAAGATGTTCGCCGACATGCTTAATCGGGTGCACAGCGGTAACAGTGTGCAATACCAGGACAATGATGAAACCCCTGGTGCTGTCCTCCCTAGGGTAATATGTGCCCCCTGCAGCATACTTTACCTATTGTGTCTGCCGCTGGCTCCGTGCTCCGTCCACATACAAATGCCCCACATGGTTTCCGGCGTATACGTGGGTGCATGTGTTATGTCACACAAGCACTCACATATACTCTGGCAACCACTTGGGGCACATGTATGTGGACGGAGAACGGAGCCACTGGGGAACACCGACAAGTAAAGTATGCTGCAGGGGGCACCGGGGGGCACGTTACACTAGGGGGGACAGCACCAGGGGGGGTGAGGCAGTTTTACTAAGCCAATTTCTGAAAGATTTCATGCTGAAATTTAGCAGGAATCGGCCTGCAATTTATCATGCTACCAATTGGAAGATATACAAGGAAAAAAATGTAAAACCAGAGTCACTGAGCTGGTTAAATCATTACCTTACCCCTTTCCTAAAAAACAAACTGAATCAGGTATAACTACCGGTAATCACATTCTCCAAAAACTTAAATCTAACTCTATTTAAACTGCTGCGCTCCTCACAAGTACCACTAATTCTCCTCTGTGAAGTCCAATAAGTAAGGTGCTCTTTAGCAATGGATCATTACGATTGCAACAAGCTAATTGCAGCAGATGATTTGGACTGTCATGAGGTAACTTAACTCACCTAAGCTGCCGCCTTTCTCCTGATGCGCTCCATGCCGCGTTCCATTTTTTTACATTTCCACCTTCAAAACCAGAACTTCCACTCTGAAGGAGGAAGTATCAGAAGATGGAAAGTGGCATGGAGCACATTGGGAGGGGGGCATTGAAAGTTGTACTGTTAGTTGGCACCATAACGGAATGTCAATAAACTTTACAGAAATAAAGTGGCTCCATGCACATGACAGGTGCACTTAAATATGCTACAGCATGTTCAGTTTCCTGTAGCTGTACAATAAATGGGAACAGCAGAAACAGGCTGGCCATATTTGACAAGACTTGGAATGTCAGCCGCGCCTGTCTGGTTTTACAAGGTAACCCAAGCTACAGCTATGTAATCTTAGGCGAGGTGATTAGCAGACAATGAATCAGTCAGGAGTAATGGCACATCTGCATATCTGTTAGGCTGGCATTTCCACAGCTCTCCTCAGGCCGTGTTATTTTCCCTTCTGTGTCAGGATGTGTTTGATATTGCCAGAGATCCTGGGTGTGTCAGACTTATATTCACCCGCCTGGCAACGCCTTCACCTGTTGCTCCACTACAGTAAATGTATATGATTGTGTGTATACGTTATACTATGCTTTCTGTTCAGATAGTATATGTACATGTTATTATCCTACATAATAAAACCCCTTTGTCTCTGCGTCCGTGTGTGTCCTTGTGTGTGTTTCCCTGCGTTTGCGCTACTACGCATGTGCCGCAGGGACACCCTTTGGACGGAACAGGACAGCCAGGGGGCGGACGGGTGCGTGCGCGCACTGGCCGCAGTCACTAGTTCTTTATAAAGTGTCAGCATATTATACAACACCTTACAGTGAAGTGCAGCTTCAATGATGGAAAACATTCTGAAAATGTGGTTAAAATCTCTTCCTCATCAATCATGCAGTGTTGCAGACAGTTACTGCATTGTTGAATTTGCTTCTGGAAATGACCCTGCAGCAGCTTCCATTGTTTATACACAACCAGATCTTGCCAGTTCTGCCCCTCCCTCCTCTGACAGCTAGCACCAGTGGACTTCTAGTCACAGAAATGACACTTAAGGTAGCCATACATCTAGCGATGATGGGCAGATTCGACCAAGAGACATCTCTAATTAAAGAGAGATCTGTTGGTTGCCCATACCCCGCAGGCCCATTCCCTATTAATATAATGCTGAAATTGATCCGGAATCGGCCTTGTGTGCTGCCTCACCATCCCCCCTAATGGTTGTCACCAACCCCCTCCGCCCCCTGTGCTTTATACATTACCAGTCCGTGGCCGCAGCTTTGTCCTCCGCTTGCTCCAGCCCCACGTGGTTGCCTAGTAACATGGGCGTGTTTGTGACATGTGACGTCATACATGCGCCCCGTTACTGCAGAAATCACATAGGGCGCATGTATGGAGCAAGGAGTGCGCCTGAAGCAAGCACAGGACAAGCGGCGGCCACGGACAGTTAACCTTCCTGGCGGTAACCCCGAACGTAGTTCGGGGTAAGCCGCGCGGGAGGTTTTCTCAGGCCCTGCTGGGCCGATCTGCATAATTTTTTTTTTGCTGAACGCAGCTAGCACTTTGCTAGCTGCGTCAGCACACCGATCGCTGCCGCCCTGCGCCGATTCGCCGCTATCCGCGCCGCCGCAGAGCCCCCCCCCCCTAGACCCCTGCGCTGCCTGGCCTATCAGCGCCAGGCAGCGCTAAGGGGTGGATCAGGTCTCCCTTAGACGTCACGACGTCCATGACATCGGTGACGTCATCCCGCCCCATCGCCATGGCGACGGGGGAAGCCCTCCAGGAAATCCCGTTTTTTGAACGGGATTTCCTGATCGCCTATCGCCGGAGGCGATCAGAGGGGCTGGGGGATGCCGCTGAGCAGCGGCTATCATGTAGCTAGCCCTAGGCTCGCTACATGATTTAAAAAAAAACAAAACGCCAGCGCTGCCCCCTGGCGGTTTTTAATAGACCGCCAGGAGGGTTAATGTATATAGCGCGGGGGAGGGGTCAAATTACACATGGGGGACAGCGTCAGGGGTGTCGACACTCATCCCAATATAGCATGACGCTGCCGCTGCGCACACGATCGAGCAAGTCAGCTCTAAATTTTGCAGCATGTCCAATCGACTAATGTGACCAATTTTGGCCTGAAATTGGTCGCATTGTTGATCAGGCATGCACTTGGCAGCACTGATTTTCATCCAATTCCGATTATAGTAATCAAATTGGATGGTCGATTGGCCGCCAAGTCGTCTGATGTATAACCATCTTTAGGCTTTCTGTAGGGGAAAGCTGAAATCCAGTTATGCATGATATAAATAATTTATGAGCAAAATAAATATATTCATTTTTATGATAATTCTGGTACTTTCCATTGTCACTACTCTCTTCTTTTAGTAATAAGATTTGAAAATAAGAAAGATAGAAATACAGAATGAACATAACATTTAGCCCAGCACAATATACAGTGCCTACAGTTAGGGAAAGAAGTATTCGAGCTCGAGGTCAGATATTTTTGATAGTTGGCCACCAGGAGGCTGTCATGCAGCAGGGAACTCCTGATTTATAATTTTCTCCAAACTATTAAAGGGAACCTGAACTGAGCTGAAATCTGCAGTCTTTACCTGGGGCTTCTTCCAGCTGCCGGTAGTCCATGAGGTTCCTAGGCGTCCTCTGAGTCCTCTCCATTCTCCCACTGGCAGCTCCAATAGATGTGCGACCCGAACGCGAGTTGTAGCAACTGCGTAAGCGCTGCCTCGATCGCACTGAGAGCATTCTGCACATGCGTGGTTCACAAAAACTATCAGCAACGGTTCTCTACAATACTCTATAGGCTCATCCTTCCTAACCCTGATTGATAACATTGCTTTGGGCTCTGGATGTTTGTAAGCATTTAAACATGCACGTTATTCCACAGTAGCTAATGACTGTCAGTGGGAAAATGCACACAATGTACAATATAATGTTCCTAAAAGTAAGTTTTATCAACAAGTGCTAAGGTACAATCTTCTGAATACACATTATAGCCTACCATGTATGGAAAGTGACAATGACCCTTTCAGATGTTTGAAATTTTACTGACTAGTGCGGTAAATCACTGTATAGAAAAAATAAAAGGGGGACCTGAACTCAGATCTTCCTCTCTGCTTTAAAAGATGCACAACAACATAATAACCTTTAAAGAAAAACAGGCTTATACAAATCCTGCAATAAATCTGCAGTGTATCTACTTCCTGCTTTCATGGAAGCAGACATATTGTTAATATCCTGTCTTTACCAATTAACTCTCTGTCGTGGCAGACAGCTGACAGCGAGGGATCAAATGACAACTTGTGTTTAGTCACAAATGAGGGGAATTAGACAGGCTAAACTCACTAAATATATACAGGCTGCATTATTCTCTGTTTTCCCTCTGTCCTGTGCTAGAGGTCGGGGCCACTTAAAACCGTAGTAAGCCATGATAGTGGCACCCTTGTTAATAAACAGATCCCGTGCACAAGCTGTTGTTCATTTCACCAAATCCAAGAAATAGTCTTCATATGTTAGAACACTCGCTTATTGCAAATACATTACCATTCCCCTTCAACTGCATCTTTCTGCTAGAGTGGTTTGTGAATAATTGCACCATCTAGTAAGCTATTAGGTGTCCTGGTATGGAAAGAATTGGTTGTATACACAATATTTTGCATTTAATTGCATTTGCTCTAAATTCCTTCCCATACTCATTGTCATTATTGTAAAAAAAACTTATGTTAATTATCCCTGAGGTGTGAAATACAAAAGAAAGGAAAGTTTTCTGCATAGTTTGCTGGCTTAAAGGGAACCTGTAATTATAGAAGTATAGGTACTTGTTTTTGCTGACTTGCTTTTAAAGAGGACTTGATTCACTACTGACAGAATCACTTACCTGAAATAAGTATGCTTGTAAGGCACAGTGACTGGTGACATGCTTGCTCTCTAAATCTCCAAGATGAGACACAAGGGAAGACATAGCTGCCCCAAAGCTTTTAAATACAAATAAGCACTGGTAGCACTCAGATTTCTACCCTGACTGGTTTATTTGAAACCCCTTAGCCCAACTTCAAGCACACATTCAGGGGACGTAGCTAGAAACCATAGGGCCCCGTAGCAAAATTTTGGTTGAGGCCCCAAACAAAAAAAATTTATAAGGTACCTTTTTTTGCCCTTCTCCTTCCCCCCCCCCCCCCCCCCCCCACACACACACACACACCAGTTTAAGGGCTGGTTCAGATGGACATTTGGAGGTGTCGTGTTTGTGGGCTTTCAGCAGCGTTCGTGTTGCGTTTGGATGCGGTCGCATTTTTTCTTCCCCTAGGGGGACATTAGCCTTCACGATTAACCGCTCCTGGAAGCTACATGTAGCTTCCAGTGGCTCCTTGAACGCCAGGGAAAATCGGGACCCAAACGCCGCGTTTGTGTAAACGCGCATGAAAGCTTGGTACAAATGCTTTCATTCACTTGAATGGGAGCGTTTAACACCAAGCCCCGAACGCTGGCTGCAAACGCTCTGCAAGCGTCCGTCTGAACCAGCCCTTAGGTAGCCTGAGATGCCCACCCAGGATTAGGCAACCCTCCAGCATTGGTAGCCAGACGTACCCCTAGTATTAGGTAGTCCCCCATTATAACTAGCCAGAAGGGCTCCCCACTAAAGGTAGCCAGATGTACACCCATTATTAGGTAGCCCCCCAGTATGGGAAGTCAGAGAAGTCTCCAGAAATAGATAGCCCCCCAGTATAGGTAGCCAGTAGTGGTCACAGTATTAGGTAGACCCTAGTATGGGTAGTCAGATGGGCTTCCAGTACTAGATAGCCCACCCAGTATAGCTAGCCAGAGGGTCTCCCAATATTAGGCAGCCCCAAATATAGATAACGTTTCTCCTTTGCTCTGCATTACTCTGCACCTCAGGGGGCCCACTGAGGACCCCATTATCACCGCTGGCCATTGTCTCTGGGCCCCCCTTGGCTATGGGCTGCATAGCAGCTGCTATAGCTGCTATGGTGATCCCGGCACCACAGCACACATTTTCATTACTGTGGGGGATATATAGGTGTAGAGCAGGACCATGGGGTGGCTGTATTACTTGGGGGGGGGGGGGGAGCAGGGTACATGGCAATGCAGGGGAAGCATGGCTTTATTTGGAGGACATGGTGGCGACTTTTACTATGGGTGGGGAAAAGTCATGTTGGCTACACTGATATGGTGAACGGAATCACTGTCTGTAAGGTTCACCGGGGAGAAGGAGGGGGCTCTATCTGGCTATTATAACTTTCTGTGCCTTGCTAACTTTTAGCACTATATTGGACCACAGAGTCATCACAATCCTTCACAGTGTCAGCAGTGTATAATTTCAAACAGAATACTGTGGCATTATTCTTTTCATTTTTCTCAAGTCTTTGGCAATGGCCTAGATTTCCTATGCCTATAAACGGCCCTGTGCAGCTAGAGATTTGTTGCTGCTATAAATTTCCCTGCATGTCTCAGATCACTGGGTTGCAGGTTAGATGCAGTTAGAGCTTAGCGGAGTCTTTAAAAAAATTAATGTGTATGAATTGGTGCTAATGTTGCATTCTGTTTCCTTTAAGTGTGTAATTTGTGTAATTTAATATTGCCTACACAAAGGGGTTTTCTGTAGGAAAGGACTATGAACGGATCTAAACTACTCTGTCTTCTCTTACAAGTTACCGAGTAAAAATCCCCCCCCCCCCCCACCACCACCACCATGGTCCTGTCTAATGGGTGTTTAGTTATATAGATCATATATTCTAGGGGTCAAAGCAGAGTTATTTTGGATTTATGTCATATTATTATGGGATTCTTACAGGATGAGCTCAGGCACCTGTCTTGAGATTCCCTTTCTAATGTAGTCTGTCAAGAGCCGCCCACGTGGCCACATTTTACACACGTGTGCGGACACAGTTTCTGTAGACAGGCGCTCTTTCTTTTATGCTACATCAGAAAATATTTAGAACTTGGAAGTTAAGCAATCAACAGATTCCTTTTTTCATTTGCTGCAGATTATTTAATAAAAACTGGGATTAGCTTACTAACATGATTTACTGCTTCCTGAGCATATTACATTTAGTACATTAGCAGAGTTTTTGAACAAATAATGTTAATCATTTAAGCTTTAAATGGAACCTTCTGGTTATACAATTAAAGTTGAATTTCTAAGCCTAAAGCACTTTATTATGTTCTAATTCAGGATTTTTTATGTTTTGCTGATTGACAGATTGTCCTGACCTAACCAATTGTCAAACTGCAACTCCAGTATCCAATTAAAGACTAAAGCCTGGTACACACTTTCAATTATGATTGGCCAATGGCTGACTAATTTTACCTCCTTCATGTAGTATGAGGGCCTACAGATTTTGAATACTACAAACAGACTGTGTAGGTGGTCTCAACATCACCAATCTCATAATATACAGAAGTGTAAAAATGTGCTAATCATTAGCCCATCAAAATTGGAATCGTGTACCAAACATTGGGCCTGATTCACAAAGCTTTTTTGTTAAATTATCTCACCTTATTTATTAACTCGCAATTTATCTTTCCTTAAATGGCTTAACTCATGATGTACCTCTCTTTATCTAACGTAACTCATGGTATAGTTCTCTTTATTTGACATAACTCATGATTTACCTCTCTTTTTCTAACTTAACTCATGGTTTAGCTCTCCTTATTTGACATAACTCATGGTTTAGCTCTCCTTATTTGACATAACTCATGGTTTAGCTCTCCCTATCTATTTAACTCAAGAATTATCTCTCTTCATTTGTTTATATCATGCATTAGCACTCCTTACAGTTAAGGTGAAAAATAAGTAGCCTTTGTGAATCATCTCCTTAACACCTTATATCCCCCTCTTTTCTCCTATCTTAAGATTCTCTGCCTAGATTTGATCTAATATCTTAAAGCTCGTACACACGTCCAACAAACCTGCCCGCTTGTTGTTTGATTTTGGTCTGTTGGTCGACAATCAGGCCTGTGTACATGTGGCAAGTGACTAGACAAGCAACTGATAACAGGTGACTTGACTTATCCATCCGGCGGTTCAACTCACACTACTGTTGGGTTGATTTTGTGCAGTTGGCCATGTGTGTAAAAATCGTTTGAGCGATTTGCGCTTTTTTTTAATGCGGCCATATTGTGCAGTCCATAATTTCCCTTGTGAGCGCACTATGCAAATTAGTTGTTTAGTTGGTTGGTGCGTGGAAAATGCAAGTCGTGTAAACAGTTTGTCGTGGGGTCGGTCATATTCTGGAGTTGGTCTTGCACTTTGCTGGACATGTGTACGAACCCTTATGGGGCTCAGTGACATAGTGGTAACTGATCAATATCCGGTAGCTTATCATTTATTTACTACGTCCAGTTTTAGTCCAAGATTTCTGATGGCCAAATTATGTAGACATATAAGGCATACACTTTAAGACATATTTAATAGATTAGACATTAAATTGTATATAAACCTCAAATCTAATACAATTTTATGTAAAAAAAAAAAAAAAAAAGGAAGCACATTTGATTGATGTTCAATTGTTTTCTTAGTCAAACGTTGATCAGCAAAGGCTGTTCTGTGGAAGATCGAGCAGGCTGGAGCACAGGGGGAAAGGGGAAAGGTGGAGGGGGGAAGGGGGGACACAGGGAGGGGCAGCACAACATTGAGACTCCATAGCTTTGTACTGCAAGTAAGCAATACAAAGCTTGCAGAGGAAAATGTCATCAGATCTTTGCTGCAATCTTGCTCAGGTAGACATCAGTCATTTACCACATCTGTGTAGTGCATGTGGCTTTACACTGATGTACTATTAATTACAAAAGTAAGTGTTACTGTAATTAGGAAGCTATCTGCAGATTTATGTTGACAATAAATGATTTGATGAAATAGCTCTTTACAAATCAGACTTTTTTTTTCTCTTTTCTACAGACCAAGCCAACTTTATTCCAGATTCAGAAGGTGACCTGCTCTTCTTACTGGACAGCTCAGGGAGTGTCACTTACGATGAGTTTGCCAACGTCAAGGAGTTTATTGGGGACCTCATACGTCCATTCAAATTTGGCCCACAGGATGTCCAAGCCAGCGTTGTGCAGATCAGTACTAATCCCTCTCTGGAGTTCCCCCTTAGCCAATATACTTCCAGCCAGGACATTCAGAAGGCCATCCAGAAGATGCAGCAACGCATGGGAGACACCAATACAGGGAAAGCTCTTCGTTATGTGAAAGAGCAGCTTTACTCTGAGAAGTTTGGCTCTAGGGCTGATGTCCCCAAAGTCCTGGTGTGGGTGACGGATGGTTTGTCCACAGATGACATCTCCGGGCCAATGCAGCTTCTCAAGAACATGGGAGTTTATGTATTTATTATTTCTACAACAGGACGAGGGAATTTCCAGGAACTCTCCGCAGCAGCAAGTCAGCCTGATGAGAAATACCTAAAGTTTGTAGATAAGGATGACCTTGGTATCATCACAAAGGAGCTCCGGGACTCTATAATTGGTAGGTGGATAGTTCTAATAATAATAATAATAATACAATACAATAACATTTAGTTCTTCTAAATGAATGCATTTCAGAGTCAGGCTTACAAAACAAAAGCTGAAGAAGCTGAAACTAATGGCACATTTTCGACGTGCTGTATCTGCCTTCACAGATTTATCAGAGTAGGAGTGAAGGAAAGTTGTATTTTGGTCATCAGGCCAAAGACATGCAGCATACAATACAATAATATAATACAATATACAATAACATTTCTATAGCGCTTTTCTCCCATAGGACTCAAAGCGCTTACAGACAGGTAGAGGCAATAAATGTCAGCTCCAATAAACAAGGACCATGTTGTCCAACTGTCAGATGACTCATTAAATCTACTTTCTTATATTTATAGTACTCAATTCCAGAAAATAAAAGATTTGCTTAAAGCGGATCCGAGATGAAAAACTAACTATAACAAGTAACTTGTCTATATATCTCATATATATCTATATACCTTAATATTAAAGTCTAACAAAAATGTTTTTAACTTACCTGGGGCTTCTTGAGCCCCCTAGAGTCGACCTGTGCCCACTACGTCCTCCTGATCCCCTTGGGCCCCAGCAGCGACCCCCGCATAGCTGGCCCATCACCACCAGTCGCCCGCTAGTGCGCGGCCCTGAGCCAACTGTACCCTGATTGCGCTCCTGCAGTCGGGAGCGCTCTGCACATGCGCAGTAGCAGTTTCCACATACTGCCCATGTGCAGAACCCTCCCGGCTATGGGAGCGGGATCAGGGTGTGTGCTGTTGAGGACGCACATGTGCAGTAGTGGATGACTGGTGGAAATAGGCCAGCTAGGTGGCGGTCACCACTGCGGCCGGAAGGGATCAGAAGGATGTCGTGGGCACAGATCGACTCCAGGGGGCTGCAAGAAGCCCCAGGTAAGTTAAAATAATTTTTTTTTTACTTAAATATTCCTTTAATGTAAAAATATGCATTAGAGCTGTGTACCCCTGGAAACATTTCCCTTGCTTTCTGCCCTGACAAGAGGTGGGCAAATCTCCTCAACGGGGTGAATTTTCATAGCGACTTTGTCTGTAGATAAAACGTCTGCTTATCGCATTGACAAAGGGGCAGCATATTATAGAATGTGCAAACTCCCCAACCCTTTACCCTCAGATATGTTCTCATCTTCCTCATAGTGAAGGACTTCCCCCAGGTGTGCTGTGGTCTCAGCGTCACATAGAGTCATAGACAGCTCTTCATGCAAGAAGCAACCTAGATAGACTAGAATGCTAGAAAGTTTACCTCTTTTATATCTGCAGACTTCTAGTTATGCCTTTGACAAATGATTCAAACGGACATGATAATTCTGGGAAGTCCTGTACAACAAACCACACGCCGTTGTCATAGAAATCTTAATTTCAACGATGTACAGTACCATAATGTTATATACCAGGTACCGCCTGCCTGAATGGAAAGATCATTTAAATAATAAATTCCAAAATGGCGTTGTAGCATTGGTAAAGGTCAAATCATTTTTTATGCATCAGTGGGGTTACCCCTTAACCTTCATCTCAGATTCCATCTATCTGCTGGGGTCTATGCAGCCATATGGCAGTTAGCAAACAGTACAGTACAGTACATCTTTTCCATTTGCAGAAGATGCACTGTAGAGTCATATAGTAGAATATAGTAACGTATTCAGCATACCCACTGAAACATCCTATATCTCTATTTTGCTGTATATTGAATGTAGCCCCGCCCTACCAGTAATGCTTAGCATAGGCCATTTAGCTATGTGAAATCCCCCCCCCCCCCCACCCACCCAGAGCCTTCTAGAAGACTGGGTACAGTATATTTTGTACTGGCTTCAGAACTCTCAGTGAACAAATAGTCTGCAGAGATCACCTGACAGGACTAAAGATGTTGCCACTTGTAATATATTTCAGAATGTAAATAAGAGTGTAAGGATGCCTCCTGTAGTAGCATGTCCTGTCGGTTGCAGTGGAGCTGCAACCAATCAGTTTTGATTTCCCTGCTTGCATTTGGCTCCTTAGTTTTGTGTGCATTCACAATAAGTCTCATTGCCATCTGCAATCACTCTGCAGTTCAGAGTAGTTCAGGATGTTGTCATGAATCTACCTATGGCTTGCTGCAGTTGAACTGCAGCCAGACAGCTCTGGATTTCCTACATGCATGTTGTTGTATAATCTGGCATGCATTTGTAATGAGAGTCCTTTCCATTCACAGCCAGCTTGCAGCCTTCAATCAGCCTAACACAGGATTGCGTGATTACAATTCAGCTGTTTGGGAATTTGCATGTCTGCTCTCATTGGCTGATGTCCATAGAAAAGCCTGTTTCTTCTTTCACACCTTGCCTGTCATAGTGTTCAGCTTTGCCATAGTTGATTGCTGGGTTCCTTGTGTAAAGTTTGAATATTGTATTGCATTACCTTGCCTTGCCTGCTTGGACGTTCACTGCACCCGCGGGGATACAGTGAAGTCTTTTCCTATCCTGACAGTTTGGAGACTGCCTTTACCATGTTGGTGACTGGTAGGATTCTTGCTTGTCCTGTTCCTGTGGACGTGACTATAGCAGCGGTTGCTATTAGTTGCGCTCCTACTTGTTTTTCTTATCCGTGTCAGTGTGGATGTTTGCTATCGCTGGGGCAGCAATTAGATTGGCAAGCATTCGGTCTGTCTGTCTGTTGTCTGTCCTTGTTACTCAGTGTGGTGGACATCAGATGCTCAGTGCTGCGGTCGCACTAAGCAACCATTGCATCTTGTTAATTGTGATGGGTATGGGAAGCTGGCAAACTTTCCATCTGTCTGTCTGTTGCCTGTCTTTGTTACTCACTGTTGTGGACATCAGATGCTCAGTGCTGCGGTCGCACTGAGCAACCATTGTGTTTTGTTTATTGTGGTGGTTCTCGGAAGCTCAGAGCTGCGGTCACTCTGAGCAATCTTGCGCCCTTGTTCATAGCTCCTGGTGTGATCTGTGTAACTTACTCCACAAAGCATTCCGCTCTACTACCTAATACCACCCGGCTGCATAGTTTTGTTTGCTCTGGTGGTACTCTGGCTTTCTCGGCCTCAGCCACTATACCTTGCATGATAAGACCTGGGGGTAACCAAAGTCAGGAGACATATTCAGTGTCCTGTTCAAGCGGGGACTTATCTGTAGGTGAAGACGTGGGCTGAGCTCAGAGCAGGAGATCTGCCAGGCATTACAAAGAGAGAGGAAGGATTTTACAATGGGCAAACACTAATTAAATAATTTACTAATTAATATTGAAATATTGTAAAAAAAAAAAAAAAAAAAAAGCAATTTAATTAATGATGTTATTTTCACTGCAGTTCTTTGAGGATTCACAAGCATTGCTGCTGAATTTTTTATAGTAGATAGATGGGAAAATCTTGTCGAATACACACGTCAATAAAGGGAGTAGTGTCCAGACTGTAACAGCCTATAACAACCAATAGGAATTCATTTCTTTCCAGTCTGACATTACCACTTTGAAATCTAATTGGTTGTTATCGTTTCTTGCACTTTGCGCATCGTCCATGCACATTGCAGGGCTGTGTAGAATATTTCTGTTTAGTGAATGCTTTTATATTTTCTGCAGTGTTTATTTTCATAACTGTCCTCCTTCCCACCAAGCTATTTATACTTTCTGCTGACTGTATCAGCTGCTGTGACGTAGTAAAATATTTATCTTTAGAGCGGAGTACGGCAGTGACCCGCCTTTGGTTACTGGATACGGCTGGGAGTTTTGTAGTACTGACTGCTGTTTGCATATCCATGACATAACAAGTACGAGCTATTTACAGGCTCTATTTGCAGGCTGACAGGGGAACCCAGCCAGACTGCCATGAAATACAATACAATCAGTCATATCTACACCTGTGATATGCTAGTCATGGTCACTTGTAAAGCCTTATGTCTAACTTCAGCAACAATCTCAACTCTCCTTCGCATGCTTTCAGTATGATAGGCCTAAATGCAGAAATGTAACTAGCTCATGTGATTTTCTCACTACATCCGATTGCTTCACTCATATCAGGATTCTCTAATGCCTAGTACACACCATACAATTTTCTGTAAGATTCTCTGTAAGATTTACCTGCCAGATCGATAATTTTCAACATGTTGGAAATTATCTAACCATTTATCTGCCTAGCAATTAACCTCCTTGGCGGTTAATTTTTTCTGCAAAAATTGCAGAATTCCAATTTTTTTTTATTTTTTTTTCAATGTTTCATGTAAAGCTACCAGAGTGGTAGCTACATGAAACACCACTAGAGGGCGCATGTGGCCCTCTAGTCCGATCGTCGCCGGCATCTATAGCAAACAGGGGAACGCGTATATAACGCGTTCCCCTGTTTGGCTTCTCCTGTCGCCATGGCGACGATCGGGATGACGTCATGGACGTCAGCCGACGTCCTGACATCAGGGACACACGATCCAGCCCATAGCGCTGCCCGGAACTCATTGATCCGGGCAGCGCAGGGCTCTGGCGGGGGGGGGGGCCTCTTCAGCCGCTGCGTGCGGCCGATCGCCGCAGAGCGGCGGCAATCAAGCTGTGCGCGCGGCTAGCAAAGTGCTGGCTGCGCGCACAGCAATTTACAAAATGAAAATCGCCCCACCAAGGGCTGAGATCTCCCCCTGCGCGGCATAGCCCGAGCTCAGCTCGGGCTTACCGCCAGGGAGGTTAAGCATTGCTCTACTCAGCAGAAGATAACCAGAAGACAATGCACCAGAGATAATGACCAGTCTCTACCAGTACGTTACAGAAAATAATCTAATTACAGAAAATCTAACAGAATTTTTTTTTTACAGAACATTGTATGGTGTGTACTAGGCATTATATTTGCCTAGTCTGCATTTCATCTGGACTCCTGTTTCTCCCGGGAGCCTTGCATTCTGTACTGCCACCATGAGGTTCCTGATGACATGACATGTATCAGGAGCCTTATGCTGGGTACACACTATGAGATTTTATGGTCCATTTACTGTCAGATCGATTATTTCCAACAAGTTCAATTTGCTTTCCGATCGATTTCCGAACATTTTCCGATCGATTTCCGTTAACTTTAATAGGAAATGGATCGGAAACTGCTCGGAAATGGATCAGAAAGCAAATCGAACATGTTGGAAATAATCTATCTGACAGTAAATTGGCTAGAAAATCTCATAGTGTGTACCCAGCATCAGGATGGCAGCATACAGGGCGTGGATGCCTGGAGGAGGAGGAGACCCGATACAGCATGGACTTGGTAAATATAACATCGCGGAGGATGGGGGGAGAAGCAAGCCCTTAAAGCCCCCAAGCACCAGAACACACCTTCTTTCTCCCCGAATAGATGTTACCATGAAGCACTATCTGTCCCAAAAGAAGACATTGTGATATGTGCTCCTAATCTTTTTCATAGGTTTATGCACTGTATGCTTGCTTGCATGTTATAAAGCCAGAGGTAGGACATATACTAATTCAGGGGAACCTCTGTATGACGTATGTGACTATACAGAGTGATTCCATTTTTTGTTGCAAACTATGACTTATGCTTTTAACTGATAGGGATAATAGTGGTTCCTGGATGGCTGATCTGTACGAGAGTTTGCAAAGGGTTAATTGATTTTGCTATTTCTTCCTTGCACCTGGGTACACGCCTCCCTTCTTGGAAGGTGTAAATACAGTGCTATGTCATTTACCAGTTGAGTTTGGTGATAAAGAGGCCCTCTCCTCTCCCCCCACCAGACACACCATACACACAGTGGTCTACTGACAAAAGAAAGGTTGTTATGGAAACACTAAGCAGGGCAAGGACCAAGGGTTATTCTTGCTTGATTTTACCTGGATTCCAACATAAGATGTGGAGTGAATGTCAGCTGTTACTATAGATGCCTGCATATGATGTCATTATTATTTTCCAGCAGGAATAAATTAAAATTATCCATTCAAAATATAATAACATATTAAAATGTTCCAGCAGATTGTACTCCCAGCCAACCCATTCCTGACATGCACTAAAGTGGCTTCTTGAGAACTTTTTTATTTGTGAAAGGACATAACGGCCTCTGCTCCCTCTAGTGGCCAGAAAAAGCAGCACAAGTATCTAGCAATACAGCTTTCTCTATATGCCTTGATATTATTATTATTATTATTATTATTATTATTATTATTATTATCATTATTATCTTAAAAGATGTGACTTATCATTCCCATGGTGGGTCAACAGTATTTAACGAATAAAGAATAAAAAAGATAGAATGTATGGGGGTTGAAGACAAAGGTGGTTTTGAAAAAGCATGTCGTAGTGTGCAAAATCTGCATGGACCCCTCACCTCACCTGTAACTGCCACCAAGGTGAAATCTGTATGCCATCATGTGCTTACAAAATACATATGTTTTATGCATTCCCTCCAGTAAGTGGAATGGAGGAGGAGGGAATTCTTCATGGAGTGATTTCAGGGAACAAAGAGAGTAAAAGACAACGCACACCTCGGTGGTTGCCTTAGGTAGATTTGTCTTGGGTCAAGTGTGCTTTAATATGTAAATATGCTTACGTGCACAACTTGATTTTTTTTCTAAGCTCAATTCAGTGCCACCATAAATTAAATTTTCAGACACAGATTAAAGCACACATGAACTGGGAAAAAAAAGTTTTCTACTTACCTCAGTTGTGGGAAGCCTTTGGATGGTTCAGAGGCTTCACGGATCTTCCTGCAGCCCTCCAATCCAGTGCAGGGACCCTGCCTCTAATACTTTTAGCCATAGACTCTGAACAAGCATGCAGCACAGCAGGTGTTTCTGACGTTATTGTCAGATCTGACAAGATTAGCCGCATGCTTGTTTCTGGTATTATTCAGACGCTACTGTAATAGGATTAGCAGGGCTGGTATTGTTTAAAAGGAAATAAATATGGCAGCCTCCATATCCCTTCCATCACAGTTGTCCTTTAAGATACATAGAAAAAGTCTTTTACAGCTTGAGCCTTAAAGAGACACTGAAGCGGAAAAAAAAATTATGATATAATGAGTTGGTTGTGTAATACGGATAATTACTAGAATTTTAGTAGCAAAGAAAATATTGTAATATTTTTATTTTCAGTTATATAGTGTTTTTATAATATTGCATCATTCTCTAATATTTGCAGTTTAGACACTACTCAGCATTCTAAATGGATTCAGAAATTCACTAGCCTGCTTTGTACAATCTTCCCTGCAGAGGAAAAAAGATACATTTTAAAGCTTATTATCTCAAGTGTCTATCAGAGTTAACTGCGACTTTGAAAGTCATGGGATTCAATGGCTAATTTGCATAGATAACAACTGGAGTTTCTTAAATCTTCCTTTACTGAAAACAATATTAGACTTGAGTCTCTGCTGCTAATGTTTTTTTTCTTAGCTGTACTACATACAAATCATTATATCATATTTTTTTTTCTCGCTTCAGTGTCTCTTAAAAGCAACTCCTTATGTCTCCACCCTTCAACTAGGCTTTAGGTGTCCTGGCTCATTATCAGCCCAAATTGTTTAATCATAATAATAGGCCTAAATAAAAAGAAGTACATTAATAGTTAGACTATGCACAGAGCAGCATCATAAACAAAAGATTTAAATTTGCAAGACTATTCACAAGGAAAAAAAACCTTGGCTAATTTACTACTCAGTTTAATCATGTAAAAGTCTTATCTTTGCTGCTGTGTCTTTTGGCTGATATGAAGCTAGGTATGAATTCAGAAGTAAATCAATGCTGACATCTAGCGGACATTTTTTGGTAATGCAACTTCATAATTTTTCACTTGTTTTCTCATTTATAAGTATTTGAAGTATTACACAGAAAGAAACAGTAAATTAAAAAACATTCTGAATATTGTACAAAATTGTGGCACTTTTTTGTTAACTTTATAGAGCTCATCCAAGCAAAACGACTTCATGCAGTGGATGTAACAACTAATGGTTTTCGGTTGGTCTGGCCAAGATTGCTGTCCAGAGACACCGGGCATTATATGGTGGAATATGTCCCAATTGGTGGTCCAAGGGAGAAGGTGCAAGAGTTATTACCTGGAGATCAAACGAGTTTAGTGGTTAATGGACTAACCCCAAACACCACCTATCAGGTCACACTACTCCCCGAAACCAATCTGGAATACATCAAGCCTCAGCTCATCCAAGTCTCCACTCTCCAAGGCAAGTGAAAAAAATATCATAGATGTTTCCGGAAAAAGCCAAATGTGGACTTAACATGTATCCATAACTGGTTCTGCTGTTTTTGTTTATCTGTTTGTAAAGTCTCTTTCTACTGTAGTCATGTTTTTTGAAACTCTCTAAAGGGCCCTTTTCCACTAGCAATCGCAATCACAATCGCTAAACGCCAGCAATTGCGATTTTTCATTAACTTAGTTAAGCGGTTGCGATTTTACATAGTCAATGCACAAAATCGCTCCAGAAATTGATTGCGCTTTGTAAAAAAATTGAATCGTGGTAGTGGAAAATACCTACCGCGATTCCTTTGTTAAAGTAGCAACCCTAGCGATTTAAAAGTCGCTAGCGTTTTGCGATTTTGCTGAATCGCAGTGGAGTGGAAAAAGGCCCTTGCTGGCATGCTGTTGATAACAGTAGCTCTGTAGTGAAGGAGCAGTAATCTTAAAATCTGACAGAACCGACAGGTTCTCCTCAAGGGGGATTCTCAGGGTTTTCTTTGTTTTTAACATCATTTCCTGAACAGCAGTTGCAAAGTCTAACTGACAAAATAGTGTGCAAGTGAGTAGGAAACTGCTGTTTAAGAAATGCTGTTGAAAACAAAGAAAACCATGAGAATCCCCCATGAGGAGATGGACTTGCCCAAAACCTGTCGGTCCTGTCAGATTTCAACTGCCTACTTTTTTTGCGATAGTGGTCCTTCAAATTACTGTCCACAGGAGCACACTGGTGACAGTGTTCCTGATTAAAACATTGTCAGTTTGAGCCGGGGTTATGCAATAACCCACGCTCCCCCATGAAATTAAATTAAGTTAACATGGGACCCCTCCTGGGATCCAAACCCCCCTGCCCTCCCCCTGGTGGCTGTTAAAACACACACTCACACACTTCTAGTTGTGGAACGTGCTTCAGCATGTATAGCTTACCTGTTCTCGCTGCGGGCATCCTCTAGTGTCCCGTGCGGCTTCTGAACTTGCCATTAGAGCACCCGGCTCACTGTGATGTGACCGCAGTGAGCCTAGAGCTCTTTAATTATTAAGACAGCTGCACCACTGAATAGACACAGATCCTTCTGTATGTCTTTTATCCTACACCAGCTAATCCTTAGCGGAACATAAAAGAAACTTTCATGGCGAGTATCACCTTCACAACACACCTTAGTGCCAAAAACACACACTGTGTAAGGTGTTTAGGCAATCAAATGTCTTGCAAAGTGTAAACCAGTAATTTAATATGGCAACAAGGCCCCAAAATATACTTACGTACGACATGTTCGATGTGTAAAAGCATGTAAACAATCTCATGGGTGTGGTTACCATTCTAAGTATCCAACAAGTGGTCCATGCAGCCAAGGTGAGGTAGCAAGCATGGCATGAAGCTCTGCCTAAGCTCAATAAATCAGGAAATCTAAAAAGGACCTAAAGAGGTCACCCAGATCTGGAGGGAGCTATGCACCAATTTGATTTTTGCCCTGTGTGTTGGCTGGGCAGTACTGTAATCACTTTCACATTATCTAATTGTAGAAGTAAAAGAAGAAAGGAAATTAGAAGCTGGTAACATCACCACTACAGGAATTCGTCTGACATGGTCGAGGTTGTCTGGAGACACAGGGAGTTATGTGCTGGAGTATTCACCTGTATCAAATCCAAGAAGCAGGTCACAGATGGCCTTCTATGGAGGCGAGACCAGTGCAGTGCTCACTAACTTACCATCAAACACAACCTACCAAATCACTCTCATCTCTGATACCACAGACCAGTCTGTACAGCCTGAGACTATCCAAGTGTCCACCCTTCCAGGTGAGCCATGAGTTATTTTCCTGTGTAGAAATGTAACTTGTAGACCCACTACCGGTAGATATCTACTTCATACACAGTGCACTTTATAATAAAGGTGGCATGTGCCACATGCCCCATAGTGGCCGGACCGTACAATGCCTTCCAATCGGTTTCAGCACACAGACCATCCAATCTCGAGGACGCAATCGATGAGCTGAAACCGCTGGAATTTTGGCAGCAGACAGACCAGAGGGAGGCGTGTGATCTATTAAACACAAAATACTAGGCTGCCACCATCTCTTTTTGATGGGAAGAGAAGACCTAATCTGCCTGATACTAATACCTGCAAATAGAACCGTTAAAACACACCCTGTTCGGACTAATAACAACAATTCTCAGTAGCGATCTTCAGAAGCTAGAATTCTTTCTGTGTGTGGCTGAATAGTAGGGGTAGCTGAACAAATAAATAACTTTTAGAAGTCTTTTATTATGAATGCATTATAAATAATTAATATATACAGAAAAACATTAAAATCAACAATTATGGAGACAATAGTAGCACAGTATAAAAATAAAAAGGGAAGAAAATATGTATACTTAAGGTCAGGTGAAAATATGTCCTTTCTGGGAAAACACATGAAGTTTCTTTGTTTCCGGAGCAAAGTTCAAACACATATGGCCGCTGCTCGGTCCTCAGAGCAACAGCATGCCTTCGTGAAGATGGAATTTGGAGGACTCCTCCTCTCTGCCTGAAGCTTGGTTTTATTGAAGCTAGTTTTGAGGTGGGATCTCAGGTTCAGACCAGGGGCTGGACAGGGTGCGTTTAACCTTCTGGGTGAGTTAATTACACAAACATTTACTTCACTGGTCAACAAACATACTTCATGAAAAGAGTTCTGCTAGCAGCTGTGAAAGCCAGAGACCCCAGGCTCACAGTCTGCTGTACCTACATACAGTAAGATTTTGATCTGGCACGTCAATGACAATTGGTGCAGCAAACCGATTGCGGTGGCGTTTTCTTTTCTCGCGGCTCTTCCGTGACAGCATGTACTATAGATATAGTACTAACAAGACAAAAGAACTGTAACAAATCATTTTAGTCAGGCTGGTTTCACACCATAATTTGGCGTTAGCGATGCGGTGCATCGCAGCCACCGCACCGCATCATACCGCCAAAAACAGGCTTTCAGGGAACACTACGTTAGTGCACAATCTGAAAAACAATGTTCCATGCGCTCCTCGCCCCACCAACAGGGGAAATGAGTTCTAGGTTGTTAACGGGAGAAAACAAGGATCAATTAAACCAATAAAAACACCCTTGGATCGCTACCTACCATTAATGTGCGTGCTACACAGTTAAACTATCTCTATACAAAGTAAAGCGCTCAACAAGGTAAATAGAACATTCCCCACTTTCCTAATGTAACAATATGCTTTAGATTGCAGGGGTAAAGACCCCACTCTGCACAATAAGATTATCCCAGGAGTCCACAGTATAATGAACAGTTCCACACTGCACAATATTCAGTCCAAACAACTCCTATTGGTTCTTGAAAGTAAAATAGTCTCTTAATCTTCACACTTCATACAAAGGTACTGTTATACGCTCACCAGAAATGTTGGCCGACCAATTAGATCAGCAAACACGTATTTGGTCTTGCCAGCTATCGCCCTTTAGCTCCACCGGGACTCCGTTCATACAAAGGAAAGAGACACAGCAATAGTGTAATACTGCATACAAATCCAATACCGCAATAAGACCAGTGCATCTGATCTCACACTGTAACACCCAGCGTGCCTCCAGGCTCCACCAGATAAGAACTTTAGCCTCTCACCAGATCTCTGGGCTGACCCAGCACAGACCAGCAAATCAGCTTGTTTGTATCTCAATGTTGTCACTCCGTATGTGATAGACCTATGACTCAAACAGGATGTAGCATAGCGTAATTCCGTTTTATGAAAATAGATATAAAAAGTAGTGCACTCACATAATTTGTAGATAAAATGCGCATGTAATAATCATAATCCACGAGCTCGGCCAGCATCTCACCGGCTCCCCAGGCTCCGCCCAACTAGTTTCGTCAATTGACTCATCAAGGGCACGTTAGTGCACAGTGTTCCTTAACTGGCATTCGGCCAAGCAGGAAGCGACGTGCGCTTGCAGTCACTTCCTGCTTTGGGTATGTGGAAGTGCACGGAAGTGTATTGTAAAAATACGCTTCCGTGCATGCGTGTCATGATGTTACATAGTTACATAGTTATTTTGGTTGAAAAAAGACATACGTCCATCGAGTTCAACCAGTATAAAGTACAACACCAGCCTGCTCCCTCACATATCCCTGTTGATCCAGAGGAAGGCGAAAAAACCCTTACAAGGCATGGTCCAATTAGCCCCTAAAGGGAAAAATTCCTTCCCGACTCCAGACGGCAATCAGATAAAATCCCTGGATCAACATCATTAGGCATTACCTAGTAATTGTAGCCATGGATGTCTTTCAACGCAAGGAAAGCATCTAAGCCCCCTTTAAATGCAGGTATAGAGTTTGCCATAACGACTTCCTGTGGCAATGCATTCCACATCTTAATCACTCTTACTGTAAAGAACCCTTTCCTAAATAAATGGCTAAAACGTTTTTCCTCCATGCGCAGATCATGTCCTCTAGTCCTTTGAGAAGGCCTAGGGACAAAAAGCTCATCCGCCAAGGTATTATATTGCCCTCTGATGTATTTATACATGTTAATTAGATCCCCTCTAAGGCGTCTTTTCTCTAGACTAAATAAACCCAGTTTATCTAACCTTTCTTGATAAGTGAGACCTTCCATCCCACACATCAATTTTGTTGCTCGTCTCTGCACCTGCTCTAAAACTGCAATATCTTTTTTGTAATGTGGTGCCCAGAACTGAATTCCATATTCCAGATGTGGCCTTACTAGAGAGTTAAACAGGGGCAATATTATGCTAGCATCTCGAGTTTTTATTTCCCTTTTAATGCATCCCAAAATTTTGTTAGCTTTAGCTGCAGCTGCTTGGCATTGAGTACGATTATTTAACTTGTTGTCAATGAGTACTCCTAAGTCCTTCTCCAAGTTTGATGTCCCCAACTGTATCCCATTTATTTTGTATGGTGCTAGACCATTAGTACGTCCAAAATGCATGACCTTACATTTGTCAACATTGAATTTCATCTGCCATGTATCCAGATCCTATCCAGATCCTGTTGCAATATGACACTATCTTCCTGAGAGTTAATGATTCTGCACAATTTTGTATCATCTGCAAAAATAGCAACATTGCTCACTACTGCATCTACTAGGTCATTAATAAATAAATTGAAGAGCACTGGACCCAGAACAGACCCCTGTGGGACCCCACTGCTAACAGTCTCCCATTTTGAGTATGATCCATTGACCACAACTCTTTGTTTTCTGTCCATTAGCCAGTTCCCTATCCATGAACACAGACTCTTCCCCAGTCCTTGCTTCCTCAACTTTTGCACCAGACTTTTGTGGGGAACAGTGTCGAAGGCCTTTGCAAAGTCCAAGTATATCACATCTACAGCATTCCCAATATCCATATTAGCATTCACTACCTCATAAAAGCTGAGCATGTTAGTCAAACAGGACCTGTCTTTAGTAAACCCATGTTGATGCTGAGAAATAAGATTATTTTCTACTATGAAGTCATGTATAGTATCTCTTAGTAACCCCTCAAATAGTTTGCATACAACTGATGTTAAACTTACAGGTCTATAATTTCCCGGATCAGATTTTTTGCCCTTCTTAAATAATGGGAAAACGTGGGCTGTACGCCAATCCACTGGGACTCTGCCAGTTGCAAGAGAGTCACAAAAGATAAGATAAGGGGCGGAGCTTGCCATGGCGGTGTAAGGACGCGTGTGAACAGAGCTCCTCACTCAAAGCACCGTAATCAGCCTTAAAAACAGCTTTTCTTTTTCCACTTCTATCACAAAAGTATGCCCGGAGACCCCAAGAAGAAACATACCACCTCTAAACCGCAGAAGAAGGGGAACTCGACCCAGCAAACTGTCACAAAGTTCCTGTGCACCAGATCAGCGACGGAACAGCTTAAGATGGCGGAGGCCGCGACACCACGAGGCGCCAAGTCTAAGGAAGATAGCAGTGAAGCGACTACCCGCTCCCTCAACGAAATATGGGACTTTCTCCATAGCCTTCCGAATAAGAATGACCTGGCAGAGCTAGCAGATAAAATCACCACTACCACGAGAGCAGACCTACAGGAGCTAAGTGCGGTAGTCACAGAAAACTCCGACCGCATCTCCAGAGTAGAGGCTACCATTGAAAATATGCAAACCGAGCTGGCGAAGCTAAAAGCGGACCATCAGAAACAACTAACACTGAACACTACCCTCAGAAATGGCATGGAGGACCTACAGAATCGCAGCCGTAGGAACAACATACGGATTAGAGGTTTACCCGAATCCGTATCTACCAAACAACTGCTACCTACGATTACAACTATCTTTAATGGCCTACTGAGAAATCCAGATGACACGGATATTGAAGTCGACAGGATCCACAGAGCACTACGCCCCATGCCGGCAGATAACGAACCGCCACGCGACGTGATATGCAGGATCCATTATTTTGCTCTTAAAGAAAACATCATGCAAGCGGTCAGACAGAGGGTCGAAATATCGCATGAAGGAGCGCAGCTCACCTTTTTTCAGGATTTGGCACCCAGCACGCTAGCACAACGTAGAGCCCTCCAACCACTGCTAAAATCGCTTCAAGAACAAGGCGCAAGCTACAGGTGGGGATTCCCATTTCAAGTACAGATCACAAGAAATGATAAGTCATACACCCTGCGCACACCAGCAGACTTGCCGGAACTATTCAAATCCCTGGACCTGTTAGTGGTTGAAGTGCCGGAATGGAACCCGGAGCAGATCTTCACAGGCCTACCACAACGACTCCGTCGTCAGAAACAACGGAACAACCCAGTTGGCTGAATGTAGATGACGACTCGCTCCCTGAGCTTCTACACCAGATAAGTGGGGATCATCTTTATGTGT
The DNA here is from genome assembly GCF_040937935.1 of Hyperolius riggenbachi. NCBI lineage: Eukaryota > Metazoa > Chordata > Amphibia > Anura > Hyperoliidae > Hyperolius > Hyperolius riggenbachi. Next base: position 240,482,037 of record NC_090651.1, on the reverse strand, counting down.
CTTGGGGTACACGCGGGCGTGAGCTGTACTTTCCCTTTTTCCCAACTTACTTACGGAGATTTGTGACGCACCATCTGTATAAACACGGAAAATAGCGGGTAGAAAATAGGACATAACTATTCTTTCAGGACCATAAGCTAGTCGGTTTTGGAAGGGGGAACGTAGAATAGGTGGGGAGGGGGTTAGTTGGAAACGGTTCACTATCATTAATGAAGAGACATAAACGCTACCAAGAGGAGGTGCTTTATTCATATGGAGCACACAAAGGAGAAGCTTCCGCATAGAGGACTCATGTCGCTGCACTACATTAGGATATATTTTCCTAATACATGAGTCAAGAGCACATGGTACCCTGAACAGACCTCGGACGGCATATACTGGTCACACACTCAAACTCCCATAGGTTGCAGAAGATATATTGTGTTGGTGAACTAACCCCGCTAGGGGACGCCTTTACTTTTGCACTTCCCTGCTGAAATACCTCAGTTAAATAGAGGGTCGTAGAAATATGTTCTGCTATTTTTTTTAAATTGCATATCCGTATAAGAATACAATGTGAATGTGCCTAAACATGTGATGTGAGGGTTGTAGTTTACATGATAAGCTTGAAATGATATGTATATCTAGATTCTACTACTGCAATTAGCCCGATGCTTAAAGATATATATAACATCTACACTAGTTTAAGCTGATAAGATAACTTGATAATGACCCCCCTTAAAAGAACAGGAAGCTATATAAGAACACATATGGATACATGAGGGGCACAGATTATTACAACATAACGCAAGGGGTTAATAGCATCAAAGTTGTAGGATAGGTCAAATGTAGCTCAATAGCGTAAAAACAGAAGAAGACATACATATATGTGCCTAATCCATTAGTAAACACTGAAAGCTTCCATTACACTAATCAGTAGACTTGATATCAACTCCCCAGCACACCAATATATATCTTTTCTCCCCTCGATAAAGCTCACTCTAGACAACGCAGACTATGACAGGACACCCTATAGATACAGCCCCACGCTCATACCCCAAAAGATAAAACAGGCTCACTTAGAGATCGCGGGGGGCACCACCTCCTACTCTGGCCAAGTATACCAAGACATATAGTATAGCAATTAGATATAAGATTAAAAGTCGCACAGAACACAGAAGTGGACAAATTTACACTTAAGCTGATTTTCACAAAATATGTTCCTATTTCAGGAACATGTAAATTACATTCAGATAATTGTGAGTGAGGAGCTGTTCTCATGACAGAGACGGTCATGACTTCTTCTCTCCCAAATAGGGCAGCCGTTAAGGCTATTAATCACAAAGTGATGAAAACTTGTTTTATGTTATCATGGAAGTTTATTGTTTTTAGTTTGGTTATAGTTTTTGGGTCTACTAGAGTTCACACATCAAAAATTAGACGATACATACCAACATGACACAATTAAAAATAGTGTCGATTAACGCCAAAGGGCTAAACATACCAGAAAAACGTACAGCATTGCTACACGACATGTGGATCCAGAAAGCCAACATTATACTGGTTCAAGAGACGCACTTTAAAGGAGATCTTACCCCACGGATTACAAACAAGCACTACCAGACAGTACACACTAGCAACTCCCCACTTTCTAAATCTAAGGGTGTAGCAATTATATTAGATAAACGCTTGCCAATTACTAATGTGGAGACTTTGACAGATGACCAGGGTAGATACATATTGCTAAAAGGGACAATCAATGAACATAAACATACAATCTGCTCGGTTTATGCCCCCAACTTAAATCAAGTGCCCTTTATATTAAAATTCCTAGAAGCCCTGGACTCCTTCAGAGAAGGGAGTGTGATCATAGGCGGTGATCTCAACATTGCACTAAACCCAAGTTTAGATACTTCCCATGGGAAATCCTCCATCTCATTCCATAAAATTAATAGAATCAGGAGGGCATTACAGGACAGACAACTTGTGGACACGTGGAGAATGTTGAATATCCAGTCGAGGGACTACACCTTTTACTCCTCACTTCATACAATATACACGAGAATTGATTATATTCTAGTATCTCACAATTTAATGTCTGACACATTAAAGGCAGATATTGGTGTGATATCATATTCTGATCATGCCCCGGTATCTATTGAGCTATGTGGTGGACATGGCAGGGGGAAACCATTTGACTGGAGATTCAACACCTCTATGCTTGCAGATAGGGAAACGGCTGATTCAATCGAGAAAGAACTACAAACTTATTTTCAGCTCAATGCCACCGATGAAGTGCCTTGCTCAACGGTCTGGGAAGCACATAAGTGTGTTATAAGGGGGTACCTGATCCAACTGGGCTCAAAGCTTAAAAAACAGCGTGAAAAAGAACTACTTGACCTGACCAATGTGATACAGACCCTTGAGCAAAGACATAAAAGATCGCTAAGGCCACAAGACCTAACGCAACTGACAGAGGCTAGAGAAGCAGTTAAAAGAATCATGAGAGCAAAAACACTGAGAACAGCACATAGATGCCAGAATGCGTTCTATTTGAACGGAAATAAACCGGGGAAACTCCTGGCCCGAGCACTCAGAATTCAACAACAAAGAAACTATGTCCCACAGATCATAGATGCTAAATCGAAAAAACACATTCGCAATGAGTCCATTGCACACACATTTAGGGAATTCTACTATAATCTTTATAATCTGCTGGGGGAGTCTGGAGGGGGTAGAGAGAGACATATCAAAAATAAGATGAAACAATACCTAATAGAATCTAAAATGCCCTCATTGACACAAGATATGGCAAAAATAATGGAGGAAGAAATTACTGAGGACGAAATAGCACAAGTTATATCCTCTATCAAATCAGGAAAGGCACCGGGACCGGATGGTCTGCCTATAGAATATTATAAACACTTCAGATCTACCCTAATTACACATCTGTGTAAAGCTTTTAACTCCATAGCGGACCCGGACAGTGCTGAAACGATCCCCCCACAGGACTTACAATCACATATCTCAGTTATCCACAAATCAGGTAAGGACCCAACATCGTGCCCAAGTTATAGGCCAATTTCTCTATTGAACTTGGACCTAAAGATTTTTTCAAAAATACTGGCCAACAGACTTGCTGAACATATGGGTTACTTAGTGCAATGGGACCAGGTGGGATTCATACCGGGAAGAGAGGGAAGAGACAACACGCTTAAAACACTAAATGTGATACAGTCTGCCCGGTCGAGGGCAATTCCGCTCATGCTACTTTCCACTGATGCGGAGAAGGCCTTCGACCGGGTAGACTGGATGTGGATGTCAGAGGTAATGAAACATATAGGCCTGGGAAATAGAATGCTAAGCTGCATAAACGCATTATACTCTAAACCCTCTGCACGCATTAAAGTTAATGGCACCTTATCAAATTCCTTCCCAATTACTAATGGGACACGACAAGGGTGCCCGTTCTCCCCATTAATGTTTGCCCTTTCCTTGGAACCCCTCTTATGCCATATTAGGGATAACGTAGACATCCAGGGACTCCCGATTGGAGAGCGAGACACCAAGATAGCGGCTTATGCCGATGATTTACTATTTTATATAGCTAATCCAGTCATCTCTCTCCCTAATCTGATCTCTGAGTTCCGCAAATTTGGCGAACTTTCCCTATTTAAAGTTAATATGGACAAATGCGAGGCCCTTAATGTCACACTTTCACCAGATTTAGAGAAATCACTAAAGTTAAATTTCCCGTTTAAATGGGGCGATCGTTTCATCACATATCTGGGGGTCAAAATTACCCCAAATGTTAAAGATATTTTTTCCGCCAATTACCCCCAAATGTTAGACGCCCTATCATTAGACCTTAGAAAGTGGGACAAGCCACAGTTTTCCTGGCTTGGACGTATATCAATCATAAAAATGGATGTCATGCCGCGACTCCTCTACCTGTTCCAGACTCTCCCGATACAGATCTCCAACGCATTTTTACAGAAAACCCAGATGGTGTTTAACCACTATATCTGGAAAGGAAAACCGCCTAGGATTAAACGTCAGATTTTATTCCGGTCTAAACAAACAGGAGGATTAGCAGTTCCAGAGGTGAGAAAATATTACTATGCTGCAGTCCTAACGAGACTTATAGATTGGCACAGACATGGAAATAGTAAGCAATGGGTAGGGATCGAACAAATACTTACAAAACATCCGTTGACACATCTGCCCTGGTCATCTATACAGAGTAAGAGAGAATGGACAATCTCTGATTTGGTACATAACACGTTAAGGGTGATGTCTAAAATACGCCACATGCCTGATATGTCCCCATGGCCTACCCCTTTGACACCTCTGTGGGATAACCCAGAATTTGCCCCGGGATGTACAAATGGTTATTTAAGACAATGGAAGCTGAACGGACCAACTACAACAAAAGACCTCTGTAATAACAGAGAGTGGATACCACTGGAGGAATTAAAACGCAGGCATAACAACACTGGTCTAGACTGGTGGGGACTCACCCAGATCAGACACTTTCTACAATCTATGGGCATACAGCCTACACTTGTCAGAGAAAGCACTGAATTTGAGAAACTATGTCAGACTACCGAGCCTCTACGTAAGACTCTATCTATAATTTATGCCTTATTATTAGACCAAGACATGGATAATGTCCCATATTTTACAATTTGGGAAAACGAACTAGGTGTTTCTTTTAGCAGAAAACAAAAAACATCCATGTGTATATACGCACACAAAACATCTATAGCTTCCCGTATTCAAGAAATCAACTACAAAGTACTAACAAGATGGTATTATACACCACTTAAATTAGCAAAAATATATCCAAATAGAAACCCACACTGCTGGAGATGTGAGCAAGATCAAGGCTCCATGACACACATATTCTGGACGTGCCCACTAATAACGCCCTTCTGGCACAAAATAGAAAAGATCCTTAAAGAAATGACCAATAGGGAAACTCCTTTCTCCCCCCAATTCTACTTACTATACTGCAATGACTGGAGCATGAAGTCTTTCAAGGGCTCGGTGGTCAGACATATCTTAAACACTGCAAAGGTGATATTGGTTAGAGCCTGGGGTACTAAGAAAATACCTACATTAGCAGAGGTAGTAAAAGAAATGGATCTCACATATGACTTAGAAAGCACAGTCTTTGCTATGCAAGGCAGATCAGAAAAATTCTCTGATATATGGAGGATTTGGTCAGTATACAGATATTCAGATGAGTTCAAACAAGCACTAGAAAATGAATAGAGTACTAATTGGCCCAGATGGCTATATGTCGACCAACAAATGTACCATCTTACTAATGTTGACAATATAGTCTATTGCAAACTCTGAGACCCATAGTTCGGAATTTGTTTATGGTTACTTTTCATTGTTTCAAAAAACAAAAAACTTCGTTGACACCCCGTATGTATAACAATTGATGCAAGAACATGTCTTACCGTATACTTGTTTATATGATTTGATGTAACAACTCTTTCTTGATGCACTGTTCATGTATTTATATATCTGTCAACAATAATAAAGATTTTGAAAAACAAAAGATAAGATAAAGGGGTTTATCTATAACTGAACTTAATTCCCTTAGGACCCGAGGATGCATGCCATCCGGGCCAGGTGCCTTGTCTATTTTTAATTTATTTAGTCTTGCCTTCACTTCTTCCTGCGTTAAGTATTTAATATTACAGTTAGAAGATTGAGACTCTTCCGCCTCTGTAGTTTGCAACAGTGCTGTTTCTTTTGTGAAGACAGAAGCAAAGAAAGCATTTAATAACTCTGCCTTACCTTGGTCATCCACCATTGAGTTCCCATCCTCATCCTTTAGGAGTACTATACAGTCAACCTTTCTTTTTTTAGAGTTAATGTACTTGTAAAACTTTTTTGGGTTAGATTTGATATCCTTAGCGATTTGTTTTTCAGCTTCAATCTTTGCCTGCCTAATTTCTGCAACACCAACGCCATCGCCAAAGACTAACATGACTTCTGGGCCGACACAGATCGCCGCAGGAGCCACGCGGTAACGTAGGTATGCACCAGCGTTAAATCGGACACCTACGGCGCAGCGTACCATAACGTGGGAAGTATGAACTTCTCCATAGACTATCATTAGGCTGCAGTAGCAGTGAGGAAATTTGCTGCAATGCACTGCACCAGTCTGAAAGGGTCCTCAAGGCATACTGTATAATGAACAGTTTATTTGTGTTATTGTGTTATTGTTTTCACACAAGAACATCAAAGGATTACTTACAAGTAGTGTTGGGCGAACAGTGTTCGCCACTGTTCGGGTTCTGCAGAACATCACCCTGTTCGGGTGATGTTCGAGTTCGGCCGAACACCTGACGGTGCTCGGCCAAACCGTTCGGCCATATGGCCGAACTAAGAGCGCATGGCCGAACGTTCCCCGAACGTTCGGCTAGCGCTGTGATTGGCCGAACGGGTCACGTGGTTCGGACCCGAACGCGCTCTGATTGGCCGAACTGTCACGTGGTTCGGGTAAATAAATACCCGAACCACGTCATATCTCCGCCATTTGTCTGTGGGTTTAGCTTTGGGTAGGCAGGCAGGGTAGTTCGCGCTCCAGCCACGCTAGCCAGGGTCCCCCCCAGTCATTGTGTGTCGCTGCTGGGAATAGTAGTACACCGCTCGCTCAGCATTCTGTTTACTGCCACTCTGTGTACCTCGCTCAGCCACACTATATAGCATTCTGTTTACTGCCACTCTGTGTCTGCTGGGAATAGTAGTACACCGCTTGCACAGCCACACTATATAGCATTCTGTTTACTGCCACTCTGTGTACCTCGCTCAGCCACACTATATAGCATTCTGTTTACTGCCACTCTGTGTCTGCTGGGAATAGTGGTACACCGCTCGCTCAGCCACACTATATAGCATTCTGTTCACTGTTCTGTGTCTGCTTGGAATAGTGGTACACCGCTCGTTCAGCCACACTATATAGCATTCTGTGTACTGTTCTGTGTCTGCTGGGAACAGTAGTACACCGCTCGTTCAGCCACACTATATAGCATTCTGTGTACTGTTCTGTGTCTGCTGGGAACAGTAGTACACCGCTCGCTCAGCCACACTATATAGCATTCTGTTCACTGTTCTGTGTCTGCTGGGAATAGTGGTACACCGCTCGCTCAGCCACACTATATAGCATTCTGTTCACTGTTCTGTGTCTGCTGGGAATAGTGGTACACCGCTCGCTCAGCCACACTATATAGCATTCTGTTTACTGTTCTGTGTCTGCTGGGAATAGTGGTACACCGCTCGCTCATCCACACTATATAGCATTCTGTTCACTGTTCTGTGTCTGCTGGGAATAGTGGTACACCGCTCGCTCAGCCACACTATATAGCATTCTGTTCACTGTTCTGTGTCTGCTGGGAATAGTGGTACACCGCTCGCTCAGCCACACTATATAGCATTCTGTTCACTGTTCTGTGTCTGCTGGGAATAGTGGTACACCGCTCGCTCAGCCACACTATATAGCATTCTGTTCACTGTTCTGTGTCTGCTGGGAATAGTGGTACACCGCTCGCTCAGCCACACTATATAGCATTCTGTTCACTGTTCTGTGTCTGCTGGGAATAGTGGTACACCGCTCGCTCAGCCACACTATATAGCATTCTGTTTACTGTTCTGTGTCTGCTGGGAATAGTGGTACACCGCTCGCTCATCCACACTATATAGCATTCTGTTCACTGTTCTGTGTCTGCTGGGAATAGTGGTACACCGCTCGCTCAGCCACACTATATAGCATTCTGTTCACTGTTCTGTGTCTGCTGGGAATAGTGGTACACCGCTCGCTCAGCCACACTATATAGCATTCTGTTCACTGTTCTGTGTCTGCTGGGAACAGTGGTACACCGCTCGTTCAGCCACACTATATAGCATTCTGTGTACTGTTCTGTGTCTGCTGGGAACAGTAGTACACCGCTCGTTCAGCCACACTATATAGCATTCTGTGTACTGTTCTGTGTCTGCTGGGAACAGTAGTACACCGCTCGTTCAGCCACACTATATAGCATTCTGTTCACTGTTCTGTGTCTGCTGGGAATAGTGGTACACCGCTCGCTCAGCCACACTATATAGCATTCTGTTCACTGTTCTGTGTCTGCTGGGAACAGTAGTACACCGCTCGTTCAGCCACACTATATAGCATTCTGTGTACTGTTCTGTGTCTGCTGGGAACAGTAGTACACCGCTCGTTCAGCCACACTATATAGCATTCTGTTCACTGTTCTGTGTCTGCTGGGAATAGTGGTACACCGCTCGCTCAGCCACACTATATAGCATTCTGTGTACTGTTCTGTGTCTGCTGGGAACAGTAGTACACCGCTCGTTCAGCCACACTATATAGCATTCTGTTCACTGTTCTGTGTCTGCTGGGAATAGTGGTACACCGCTCGCTCAGCCACACTATATAGCATTCTGTTCACTGTTCTGTGTCTGCTGGGAATAGTGGTACACCGCTCACCCGTCACTGTATAGCATTGTGCTCTGTGTCGCTGCTGGGAATAGTGGTACTGTATAGCATTTCTGTACTGCCACTGTACTGCTGCCAGTCAGCGTGTACTGTAAGGATAAGTGAAATGAGGAAGAAATCCGGTGAAAGAGGGAGGGGCAAGGGAAGAGGTGTTTCCCCTGACGGTTCACGTACAGGCCACAGGGGAGCACCCAAGAAAACCCACTCAATACCACCCATGTTGTCCAGGACAACAACCCTCACAAATCCAAAAGAACAGGACCAGATAATTACTTGGATGACCTCTCAAGCGTCCAGCAGTGGGTTAAGCAGCACCAGCACATCACGCACGAGGTCCGAGTCCTCAGCCAGTTACAAGGAGCCAGTGGGCACAAAGCTGACACAACCGGCAGCGACACCACGCACACAACTGCCAGATAACCAGTCCGATGAATTACCTCAGGACACAATGGGGTATTCGCAGGAGCTATTCCCAGCCCAACAAACTTCCACCTTTCAAAGGTCAATGGAGGAACAGCCAGAAATGTTGTGCCTGGATTCACAACCGTTAACTGTGGGAAATGTACCGCGCACTGAAATACGAGGCGAGTCCGAAGAGGACTCGGAAACCCAAATCCCAGAGCAATTTGGGCAGGAGGGGTTGCAATTGCAGGAGGTCGGCCGACAAGATCTGGAAGACGACGTTGGAGTGTGCTGCGCAGAGGTTGTTGTGGGGAGCTCTACTCCACGGCGGTGGCCCACAATGACATATGACGAGTTTGAGGAGATGGAAGAGGAGGGTATGGACAATGTGGACAGAGACCCAGATTTTGTTTGTGAACGAGAACATCGCCGTCGTAGCAGCAGCACAGATGAGTCTGTTGAAGAACACACTGCTGCACGAGTTCGCCTTGTGCCACAAGGTAGGCGGCGCGCAATTTCAGGCACCACAAGCGTGGAAGTTCAAGTGAGAGGCAAAAGAGGAGCAAACAGAAATCGCCAGCAAGGAGGCAGGTGCTCCAAAGTCTGGGCTTTCTTTGAAGACTGCACTGAGGATGTTACCATGGCGATTTGCAAGGTGTGCAAGACCCGCCTGAGCAGGGGGAAAAATATTAACAACCTCTCCACCACCAGCATGAGCCGTCACATGCTATCCAAACATCCCACTCTTTGGGCAAACGCGTCAGGACAGGGTACCAGAAACAACACTGCCTCCCTTGGGTTCACCAGACCCGCCTCAGCAGCAGCAGTAGCCCAGCCATTGCGTGGTTCACAACATTCACAAACATCAGACGACGCTGACACTGTCACTTTCCGGAGTAGTGCTCTTGAGGTCTCCCAGTGTTCATCAAACACAACAACCAACAGCCCTTCCGTGTGCAGCGCTACGGTTCAGTTGTCTGTGTCGGAGATGTTTGAGCGCAAGAGGAAATTGCCAGCAAATGACCCCCGGGCCGTGGCAGTAACAGCCAGCATAGCCAAGCTTCTGGCCTGCGAAATGCTGCCATATCGATTGGTGGAGACAAACAGCTTCAAGGGCATGATGTCAGTGGCCATCCCACGTTACGTGGTTCCCAGCCGCTACCACTTTGCACGCTCTGCAGTGCCTGAGTTGCATGAGCACGTGGTCAGCAAAATAACCCGAAGCTTGAAGAATGCCGTTGCCTGCAAGGTTCACCTCACCACTGACACCTGGACGAGTGCGTTCGGCCAGGGTAGATACATCTCCCTTACCGCGCACTGGGTGAACCTTGTGGAGCCTGGCAGCGATTCCTCACCTGCTACGGCACGGGTGTTGCCCACGCCACAAACAGCTGCACCGCCGTCCCTCCCACTGGATAACAGCAGCACCTACCTCTCTGACTCCTTCTCCTCCAACGCATCTCAAAGCTGTACCTCATCCGGAAACGCTAACCCAGCAGCAGTAGGATCGTGGAAGCAGTGCAGCACAGCTGTTGGCATGCGTCAGCAAGCGTTGCTGAAGCTAATCTGCCTTGGGGATAAGCAGCACACAGGGGAGGAAATTTGGAGGGGAATAAAGGAACAGACGGATTTGTGGCTGGCACCGCTGGACCTGAAACCGGGCATGGTTGTGTGTGATAATGGGAGTAATCTCATTCGCGCTTTAAGGTTGGCTAAGCTGACACACATCCCTTGCCTGGCGCACGTGATGAACCTAGTAGTTCAGCGGTTCCTGAGGACATACCCAGGCGTGCCCGATCTGCTGTTGAAGGTGCGTCGAGTGTCCAAACATTGTAGAAATTCCAGTACTGCTTCGGGGGCACTCGCCAAGATGCAGGAGCGCTTCAATCTCCCCCACCATCGCTTGCTGTGTGATGTCCCTACGCGCTGGAATTCTACGCTGCACATGCTAGCCCGCTTTTGCGAGCAGAAGAGTGCAGTGGTCCAGTACATGACGGCGCAGTACCGAGGCGCATCCGGCCAGCTGCCAAGCTTCTGTGGATCCGATTGGGCCAACATGTTGGACCTCTGCCAAGTCCTCCAAAATTTTGAGCAATCCACGTTGCTTGTGAGCAGTGACAACTCTTCAGTCAGCATTACCATACCACTGCTGTGTTTACTGAAGAGGTCGATGTTAAAAATCAAGGAAACAGCTGTCATGATGCAACTGGGGGAATCTGAAGGAGAAAACGATCAGCGTGATGGTACCAACATCAGGCCATCCGCCTCAGGGAACGCTGGCCCCAGCAGCTATGACGAAGAAGAGGAGGAGGAACAGCTGGAGTTGGAGCAGGAATTTCATGCCACCACTGACGAGGGCCAGAGCGGTGCACGTTGGACTTCCACAATTCAACGCGAATGGTCAGCAGAAGCAGACCAGGAGGAAGGTGACGACTATGATGCATCACAACAACTATCACAACGCTCACAAGAGGATGATGAGGATTCTGGTAGGACTCTGGCACACATGGCTCAATTCATGCTAGACTGCATTGAACGTGACCCACGCATTGTGCGCATTCTGGACAACACCAATTACTGGGTTTATACCCTTCTGGATCCACGGTACAAACACAATGTTCCAAAACTGCTTGAAGAAAGAGTCAGACAGGTCAAAATGGAAGAATACCAGCAGGCCCTTGTGGAGACTTTAGAGAGGAGATTGACATCCTCCCCCTCCTCTAGCCAGTTGTACGCAGACAGACTGACTTCCGCAAACCCAGGACGACCAGGAGGGCAGCAAACAACGCAAGCCGCAGCTAGTACCCAAAAGGGAATGGTATCGGCAGTGTCCTTGGAGTGGGAAAATTTTCTGACACCCATGCAGCCGCAGCCCACTGAACAGCAAGCGTGCAGATCCACCTCCAACACCGATCGCCTGGAGAAGATGGTCAAGGACTACATGTCAGATGGCGTAGCTGTGTCGAACCATCCATCTGCACCCTTCAACTATTGGGTATCGAAGCTAGACACCTGGCACGAACTGGCAATGTACGCAATAGAGGTGCTGGCTTGCCCGGCAGCCAGCGTTATGTCGGAACGCTGTTTCAGTGCTGCCGGAGGCATCGTCACAGATCGGCGTATCCGCCTCTCTACAGACAATGCAGACCGTCTGACTCAAATTAAAATGAATCAATCCTGGATTGGAAATGACTACGCAACACTCCAGGACCCCAACCAAGTAACATGACCAATGAACATCTGGGATGGTGTTGCGTTTCCGGGCCCTGTTTATTGAACCTCTCATCTGTATTACATTTATGACTGCATGGCGGCAAAAAGCATTGCTGCTATATCCGCACGCTTTTTGTCCACATGCAAGGCCTGGGTTGTTGTGTCTCACAAAGCGTGGCCTTCTCCTCCTGCGCCTGCTCCTGTTCCATCACGTCTGCTGCTGCTGGGTTAGCGTTGCCGCGTGGTCCCTGTTTATTGAACCACTTATCTTTATTACATTTATGACTGCATGGCGGTACAAAGCATGCTATCCGCACGCTTCTTGCCCTCATGCAAGGCCTGGGTTGTTGTGTCTCACAAAGCGTGGCCTTCTCCTCCTGCGCCTCCTCCTGTTCCATCACGTCTGCTGCTGCTGGGTTAGCGTTGCCGCGTGGTCCCTGTTTATTGAACCACTTATCTTTATTACATTTATGACTGCATGGCCGTACAAAGCCTGCTATCCGCACGCTTCTTGCCCTCATGCAAGGCCTGGGTTGTTGTGTCTCACAAAGCGTGGCCTTCTCCTCCTGCGCCTGCTCCTGTTCCATCACGTCTGCTGCTGCTGGGTTAGCGTTGCCGCGTGGTCCCTGTTTATTGAACCACTTATCTTTATTACATTTATGACTGCATGGCGGTACAAAGCCTGCTATCCGCACGCTTCTTGCCCTCATGCAAGGCCGGGGTTGTTGTGTCTCACAAAGCGTGGCCTTCTTCTCCTCCTGCGCCACCCTCCTCCTGTTCCATCACGTGTGCTGCTGCTGGGTTAGCGTTACCGGTCCCTTTTCCTGGAACCTCTTATATGTATTACATTTATGACTGCATGCCGACAAAAAACATGTTACCTGTGCAAAGAAAACAGACATTTCCCGCATTTAAAAGACAGTTTTCCCTTTGAAACTTTAAAATCGATTTTCTCAAAAACTATAAGCTCTTTTTGCTAATTTTTTTTTCCTCTTGTACCCACTCCCAAGGTGCACATACCCTGCAAATTTGGGGTATGTAGCATGTAAGGAGGCTTTACAAACCACAAAAGTTCGGGTCCCCATTGACTTCCATTATGTTCGGAGTTCGGGTCGAACACCCGAACATCGCGGCCATGTTCGGCCTGTTCGGCCCGAACCCGAACATCTAGATGTTCGCCCAACACTACTTACAAGCACTGCATGAAAATAGAAATGGTCTGGCCAATTGTTGTTGTAATGTGTCCCTTACTGCCTTTCAGATCTCATCCGTGCTAGAAATCTGCAGGTTCAGAATATAACATCAACAACTTTCAAAGTAACTTGGTCCAGGTTGTTTGGTGATGCCGGCCGTTACTTTGTGGATTATGCACCTTTGTCTGATCCAAGAAGAAAGCAACGGAAGACTTTGTATGGTGATCAGACCAGTGTGGTGATAAGTGGTGTGTCACCAAATACCACCTACCTGATGACATTCACCCCAGAATCCAGTCTGGAGAATATGCAGTCCCAGACCCTCCAGATCTCCACCCTCCCAGGTACAGTTCAGGTTTATATAAAGTTAAAATGTGTACATATCCAGTGTCATAACTTCTCCTGTAGTAACTACTCATTTGTAAATCTGGTTCATTTAGCGATCTTTATCAAGCCCAATATAGTGCAGTAATTCAGGAAGTTTGCATAAAAGATAATAAATTGGAGGACTCACAGACCTTGGCTGCCAGAGAGGAACCAGAAGTGAATGGAGCATATGTCCATCCCCACTGTTTTTCCAGGTTTGCCACTCTCCAAAAAATGATACCTGTGATAAAAAAACAAAATAAATACACGTATAAGATCGCAAAAATTTGCAAGCTTGACTTGACAAAGACACACTGGTGTGTCAAAACGTATCGTCATAATCACCCAACACACAGTGCTTGCCTGGACTCCAGACCAACCACGTAGCCTTGTTGATGTTCCCCGCTGGCCATGGTCAACGTCTAAGGAGGGGAACATTTGGCCATGTGAGATACATTTGCAAATGTATGCGATCTTGTACCTGCATTTCTTTTGCAATTTGCAAACTGAATTAAAGGTATTGCACCATAGAGAAGCCCCCAGTGAAAGTAAGTATCTGTGCTTGATGGAAAGATGATGGGCACAAACACTTAATTACACTTGGCATGCACGAGTTCCATTTGGCAGTAAGTCTATGTTGCAGTCTCTGTGGCCTTTCCAAATATTTAGTGGAGCCCTCTGTTGTCCTGTTGCTTGTCTGTACAGTGCATATTGTAAGACTTCATTGTGTGTTCAGGTATGGGAAGTGGAAAAACATATACTGCTTGTGGGGACAACCCCCTCTCCAACTTTCTGGTGCAGGGTGGAGGAGAGGGAAGGCACAATGGGTGATCATGTGGGTGGTCTGGGCATGAGGGAAGGCATGGAGCAGTCCACTTACTCAGCCACCAAAGGAAGAAACTAACGATGCAGAACCTCAAAGAAAAGAGAGTTTACTCAGTTAAGTATATGTTTGTAACATATACATTTGAATTCCTCTGGCACCAGTGCTGTAGTGGCCATCTGAACCAAAGTTCAGTACTGCTTTAAAGTGAACCTCCAGACTAAAAATCGCTCAGCAGCACTGAAAAGGCCTGGTGTTTCTTTAACAGTTTCACGGCATCAGAACTTTGTTTTTCTTACCAAAGCATCATTTTAAGCTGCATTTTTAGCTAAGCTCCACCCATCAAAGAAAAAAACCCCAGGCTTTTTTTCCCTGATGCTGTGCAGAGCATGATGGGATTTCCTATGTTGTTATTCATGTTGCCTAGCAACTGGGAGATGTGCTCAGGACACAGGACAGTTGGAACTGTGTCTCATGCTCCCTGTCACCTCCTTTCAACCAAAAAGATTGCTGCCATCATGAAATCAAACATTTGTCTGTTCTTTTAAAACAGGGTGGGTAAGAGATTATATTACCTATCTATTTTAATTAACATAACTAATGTAACTTAATGACAGTATGTTTGTTTAGGCTGTAGTTCCTCGTTAAATACATATTTTTGTATTTGATTGTTGACAATGCCGGAATGATGAATCCTGGGTTGAGCTGAAGAGTGGGTAATTTTGCAGAAAGCACTGTGGAAGTGTTTTTTTTTTATTTATGTAGTTTAATGTATAGGAGTCCTAGTGTAGGTTTTATTGCTTGCTGGAATTATGATTGTGTTTAAATAAATGTTTGAAACCCTTTGCAACCAGCATCTGATGCCATCTTAGGGCTAGTTCACACTCGTCGCTTGGAGCGCCGCTGGCCCGCAATCACGTTCGGCTCCGCGATTGTAACTAAAATCTCACAATTCTGCGCGATTTGCGCTTGTGATTCCTGTACAATAGAACAGGAATCACTGAGCAAACCCCCCAAAACGCTGCATGCAGCATGTTTGCGATTAATCGAAATCGCAACCGCTGCAGTGGGAATGTATCCATAGGGATATATTCTAGCAGCGCTTTGCTGACCGCCGGCGATCAGCAAAGAAGAATCGCCTAAGTGTGAACCAGCCCTAAATGTTTGTATGGTGGTCTGTTGTATTCTTGTACATATGGTTGCTGCAGGTAGTCAGATAATTGTGCCAAGCAATAAGGAGTTATTGGATATTGTTTTCTACCATTTGTGGAGATTGGATCCTCTGACTGCTAGTTTTGTCTTGCGGCATCAGTTTTGTGTGTACAAGTGTGTCTTTATTTTGTACTTCCTATCCTGTATCTATGAAGCTGTTTTTCATTTTTTTTTCTTGTTTTATTACCTTCTAATTACAATAAACACCACTGACTCGCTTTACATGTTTATGACTTCACCTCTTTCTTACAGATTTTATCCAATCAAGACATTTGAAGGTGATGAATGTAACACCAACAGGTTTTCACCTGACCTGGTCCGCACTGCCAGGAGACACGGGGACTTATACTGTACACTATTCAGCAGCTTCTGAGATGGGGGTGAAGCCACACATGTTGCTGTTTCGAGAGACCAGTGCTGTTATCACAGACTTAACTCCAAACACTTCCTACAAGGTCACATTTACCCCCATGTCCACCATGCAGACTAACCAAACCCAGACTATCCAGGTTTCCATCCCTCCCTCAGGTGAGATGCACCTACTTGCTGACTAAATCAGATTGTGTACATACTTTATACATCTTCTACAACAGAAATGGACAGATTTTTCAAGTAGTTGTGTTATAGAACGTAAGGTGCCCATACACGTATCGACTTTCCTGCTTGTCTGGTCAATTGACTTTCAATCAATTGTGACCCAAAAATCAATCAAAAGTATGGACAGGTGACATATCTGGGTTGATTGGGAATGGGACAGGAGCCGCAGTAGATCGGCAGCCCATAGCATCGAAATGATTTGATTGATTTTTAAAATGGAAATGCTGTGTGTGGTAATAATTTGTTTCTCTCTAAATCGATTCCAATTACAAGTGTATGTCCATCATTACAGAACACCGCCAGGCACATCACCTTTATTGTTTGGGGTCTCATAAATATGCTGTAATTGTGATTCAGCAGCAGTTGCACATATATTTATATATAATATATACATTATAGGTTTACTCTTAGTGATAACACATGCCTTGCACATGCTGCACTTAGGGCTGGTGCACGCCAGAGCGGTTCTGGAGCGTTTTTTAACTTTCAAAAAGTTTTTATTGTTTTCAACTTTATCAAAACAAGTAACAGGAGATATGCAAAACAAGATATAAGGTATACATAACAGCCATAAAGATGCATTGTACGGCTAGATATATCTCCAGGGGTGGCTAGAAAGAAAAAGGGGGGTATCAGGCACAGCGGTTACCGCCTAGGCGGGTACATTACACATAATGACTAGCGGCCGTTGGCAGCAACAAGGCATCAAATACCAACAGCCTACATAGCCCAAGCCTATAGCTATAATACATTTTATAGAGGCCCAGCTGCAGAAGTTGCGGGCCAGCTCTCAGGGCTACTAAAGCCTGAGGGCGGGAGAGGGTTGGGGAGGAGGGAGGGAAGAAAATAAGACAAACAAAAGGGAAAGGGGAGATGGAAGACACAGGAAGAGTATATTGAGGAGACAGGTGGAACGAAAGTAAGAGGGTAAAGATCAGAAAAAAGAGAGAAGGCTAATAGGAGGAAGGAAGAAGAAAAGAGAGGGTCACAACCAGCCTGCTGTTGAGCATGAAGGGGAAGAATTCGCCTGGGGGTCTAAAATATTGGGGGAGGCGCGTGATATCTGCCTCTGGTTAGACTTCAGTGACATTTTGTGGGATCCAGTGGGAGTAATTTAGGAAATAGGGCTTCCAAACCTTTTCAAATTTAGGCAGGGAGTCATCCAATATAGCCCTCATCCTATCGAAGCATAAGGCGAAGCTTAAATTGGACTTAAAAATATCAAATGATAGCATGGGGGCTTTCCAGGAGCGCGCTATTACCCTTTTAGCTGCTAATAAGATATGTTGCAGTAGTTTATATTGGGGAATGGTGAGTTCCTGGGGTTTCATACCAAGAAGGGCTATCTGCGGCAATTTGGGTACCTGTGTTTTAAATATAGTGTAAATCACCTGGTAGACCCTGATCCAAAATTTGCGTACCTTAGGGCATTGCCACCAAGTGTGTAAGTATGTTCCCGGTTGGCCACAACCCCGGAAGCAGAGGCCCGAGACACCTGGCTTAAATTTAGTTAGACGGTCTGGCGTCAGATACCATCTAAGAAGAACCTTGTATTGCGTTTCCACCAAGGACGCACTAATAGAGCACCTGGGGGTAAGCTTCCAGATGTCATTCAGGTCCTCAACCTCAATGGACGTGCCCAGTTCCTGCTCCCATTTTAGCATATATTGTGGTTTTGGCAAGGGGGACGGGGAGACCACACATCTGTAAATCATCGAGATTAGGCCTGGGGACATAGGGTCAGTGAAACATACATGTTCAAAGTAAGATCTGGTCAGTAAAGATGTCCGGCGGTTGAGTATACTGTTTATAAAATGAGAGATTTGAAGGTATCGGAAGAGTTCAGTATCGGGAATCTGCCTATGTTCCTTCAGTGAGGCAAATGTTTTGACCGAGCTGTCAGTGACCAGGCTGTAAATTGTAACAAGGTTGTTCTGTTGCCACCAACTGAAGGCTGTTTGATTATATAATCCTGGGAGAAAGGAAGGGTGGCCTAGAAAGGAGAGGGGAGGTAAGTGAGGAGAAATAAGGCTGCCCTTTTCTTTAATTTGGTTCCATATTTTTAGGGAGTGAGAAACAATTGGGTTCTTTATTTTATTACTTTGTTGTCTTTCTAGCCAAAGAAGATTGCGGAGAGCAACAGGGTGGCATATCGCACTCTCAATGCTGCACCAGAGGGGGGGTTGAGACGTGACGAACCAGGCCGTCAACTGAGCTACCTGAGCGGCCATGTAGTATGTAGCAATGTTTGGGACTCCTAGACCTCCATCCGCGCGCAGTTTATACAGTGTCGTTCTCGCTATTCTGGGGCCAGATCCCTTCCATATGAATGCGAATAGGTGTGTTTGGATTTTTTTGAGGAAAGAGGGAGGGACCTGTACCGGGAGTACTCTAAACACATATAATAGTTTGGGTAGGATCACCATTTTGATGGCGGCAATGCGGCCTAACCAGGAAATGGCATAGCGTTTCCAACATTCAAGGAGCTGTGTGATTTCCTGGAGTAACTTGGGGTAGTTAGCGCTGAACATATCTCTATAGCTACTAGTGAGATTAACTCCCAGGTATTTTAGTTTCTGTGGTTCCCAGGCAAATTCATAGGAGGATTTCAGATTAAATACAACTTCTGGGGGGAGGGAGATATTGAGAGCTTTAGACTTGGAGTTGTTGATTTTTAACCCGGAGATATCTTCAAAGTCGAGCAGTATATCAGATAGGTTAGCTAGTGAAACAGAGGGATCTGTGAGAGTAAGAATCACATCATCCGCGTATAAGCAAAGTTTGTGATGTTACCCAGCTAGGGATATCCCGCCCACCCCTAACCCCCCCCCCCCCCCCCCGTGCCGATTAATCATGATTGCCAGGGGTTCCATGACCAAAGTGAATAACAGGGGTGAGAGGGGGCACCCCTGACGGGTGCCCCTCTGTATAGGAAACACAGGAGACCTGTAGCCATTGTACTGGACAAATGCCATAGGGGAGTGATATAAGGCTCTAATCCAGGATAGGACGTTAGGTCCAAATCCCCAAGTCTGAAGCAAGGCAAATAGGTAGCCCCATGATACTGTGTCAAATGCCTTCTGTATATCAAGCGATAACAGCATCATGGGGGTACCTGCGTGGGACGCGGAGGAGATCAAATGTAGGACCCTTCTTATACTGTCTCCCGCTTGGCGGCCTGGCACAAACCCAACCTGGTCTAGCCCAACCAGGGTATTGATTTCATCATTCAGCCTAGTCGCCAATATTTTGGCCAGTAGTTTTATATCAACGTTAAGTAAAGAGATCGGCCTGTAATTGGACCAGACAGTTGGATTAGTGCTAGGCTTAGGAATCATGCTAATACCAGCTAGTAGGGAATCAGGTCCAGGCCAGCTTCCCTCCAGAATACTGTTGAAGGCTTTTACCAAGGGGGGTGCGAGTATTGTGGCAAATTTCTTAAAATATAAAGCTGCAAACCCATCAGGGCCAGGAGCCTTATTGACTTTAAGGGACTTGATGGAGAGGAGGACCTCCTCTTCCGAGATAATACGGTCTAACTTTTGGCGGACAGGCTCAGAGACAGGGGGCAGAGGGAGGGAGCTCAATATGTTCAACATAGGTTATTCAGCAGCGCTTCCTTATATTCCTCCACCAGATATCAGTCACCCATCAGGAGTGCGACTCACCTATTTTGTATGCTACGATCACAGTAGCACATAGGCTTGTGGGGCATTAAATAGGTTCCCCTCACCTTCCACGACACATCTCAGACCAAATAAGCAGGGAAAACAGCGATATTTCAGACTCTGAGTTCATAGAGCATTCCTCTCACACCTTAAAACATGAAGCAAAGGCTCCTCATTGCGCAGTATAGTTAAAAGTTAAAAACACTTTATTTAAAATTGCACTCACGTGGTATTTGCAGTGTATATCAGCTTTTGGAATTGTTACAGCGGGTTCCACCCCGCGCGGTCTCCCGGGCTGACCGCCGCGTTGATTCCCCCTTGCTGTACGGTATCACCGGCTGCACTGCCCTTGTTCCGGCGTGTCCACTGTGTCGGCAAGACTCCTCCCTACCAGTTTCGTCATAAAGTATGACTCATTCAGGGGATGGAGTTTGCCGATCCAGTGTAGTTTTTAAAGGAGATTGACTCCGCCCCCCAGGTTTTCCCCCATACGGGGGAAGTCCCCATTCAAGGAAGCGGCCATATTGGAGCCCAGGAGGCTGCGCAGAGTTACATTCAATGTTCTTAACATCCAATCTTATCATCACTGTTAGTTTCTTTTAACATATCAGCCTATCCAGACCCTAGTTGCGAATACAGCACCCTATTACTCCTGAATAATGTTATTTTTGAATTAGTATTTAGCAAAACCCCCACCACTTAGCACCCAACCACTATTAGTCAAGCTATGTTAAAGGTATATACCCCCACACAAGCAAATATAATTCTATGCATTAGGCACTGCAAAAAGCATCCCAGGTCTGGTTTACACATCCCTTCATGCAGGCAAGTGCATATTAGAATACATATAGAACAATGCCAGCAAGCATACGTATATATTTAACACAGATTGCAGCATCTTGCTGCAACAATCAGTTATTCCCACACAAGTTAGCCATTATCTATGAAACAGTTTATGTCCACCTCTATGTTCATACCTTTCGGGGACATTGTCTCCATTTTAAATATCCATTGAGTTTCCTTCCTAGAGAGTATCCTGATTTTATTTCCCCCTCTCCATGGGATATCAACTTTCTCTATGGCACAGAAACCTAAGTGTAATGGATCACATGCATGCTTTCTCCTGAAATGTTCAGAGACACTATGCCCTCTTACTGCATTTTTTATATTATTTATATGTTCATGCACTCTTTCTGTCAACTTCCTTTTTGTTCTG
Organism: Hyperolius riggenbachi; assembly: GCF_040937935.1. NCBI lineage: Eukaryota > Metazoa > Chordata > Amphibia > Anura > Hyperoliidae > Hyperolius > Hyperolius riggenbachi. The sequence goes on along the minus strand of NC_090651.1, from coordinate 240,460,850 downwards.
CCAATATATTGCATGCCACACGGGCACCATAATAGATAAACTACCCCCTTAGTGTGGCACGTGATGCACTGCCTTATCCTAAACTCATTGCCATTATGGAAAGATTTTATCTTCTCAGTTTTCCTAGCCTTGGCCTCCCTACATGCAAAACACCCCCTACACGGATGAAACCCAGGTGCCTGCCAAAAGATGGACCCTTGGGGGTTAGGGGGGTTTACACATGATGGTACCAACAGGTTCTTCAGGTTTGGGGCCTTCCTATATATGAAGGTAGGTTTCTCTGGTAATATTTTCACCAGGGTTCTATCCTCAAGTAGTATTCCCCAATTCTTCTCAAAAGCTTTTTCCAGTTCTTTTCTTTGATAATTGTACCCAGTAATGAAAGGCAACCTATCTAGGGTCGCCATTCCCTCATCCCTATCTCTATTTTGTAAATATCTGTTCCTTTCTGTCTTGCCCACCTGCATCATGGTTCTGTATAGATCATCCCCCTGGTACCCTTTTTCCTCAAAACGTTCTATTAATATCTGAGATTGTTCCACATAATCCTCCAATTTAGTACAGTTCCTCCTCATCCTCACCATTTGACCCTTGGGGACCCCCCTTATCCAGTTAGGGTGATGTTCACTGTTGGTTGGTATATAGCAGTTACGATCTGTTTCCTTAAAGTGACTTTTAGTAATTAGCTTGTTCCCACTTTTAATAATTTTAAGATCCAAATAGTTAATTTCCACCGTGCTACTTTCCATATTTAATTGTATATTCCATGTGTTATTATTGATAGTTTCAAAAAATCCTAATAGCTTATCCTGTCCTCCCTCCCATAGGAGGAACAGGTCATCTATATACCTTAGCCAGTTACTAAACAACTCCCCCTTGTATTGGTATATAATACCCTCTTCCCATCTGGACATGAATAAGTTTGCCAGGGCCGGGGCAAACCCCGCCCCCATGGCACACCCCCTTATCTGCAAATAATAACACCCTTTGTGCCAAAAATAGTTCCTTTTAAGTGCAAATTCCAATACTTTTATCAAAAAATCAACCTGTTCCCCTGGCATCCCATCTTCCTTCCTCATGTAGTAATCTACTGCTTCAAGGGCCATTTGGTGAGGAATGTTGGTGTAGAGAGAGGACACGTCCGCCACAACAAGGACCGTCTCCTCTCCCACTACCATTTTTTCCACTTTCCCCAGCATATCCTTGGTGTCCTTCACCACGCATGGTAGTTTATGCACCATAGGTTGCAAGAAATGATTAAGATACTCACCCAGCCTATGCGTCACGGAACCAATTCCGCTGATTATGGGGCGTCCAGGGGGATTGTCCCTATTTTTATGCACTTTCGGAACTTGATATATAATAGGGACCTGGGGGGCTGATGGTATCAAGTACATGAATTCACTATCATTCACGATCCCCCTATCTAGTCCCTCTTTCATGAGAACTCTCAGTTCCCCCATATATACATTTGTAGGATTTCCTTTCAAGGTCAGGTAAGTCTGAGGGTCATTCACAAGTCTATCTAATTCCTCCCCATACTGTTGTTTATTAAGCACTACCACCCCTCCCCCCTTATCAGCTGGCCTTATCACTAGGTTTTTCTTTTCCAAAATATCTCTTGCTGTTCTTTGTTCAAAATTACGTTTACCCTCAGGTATATTTCTAATCTCTTTCTCCATGATCTTTTTAAAGGTATCAATGGGGTTGCTGTTTACTTGAGGATTAAAGGTGGAAGCATTTCTCAAATGTGTGTGTTGGTAGGGGCTTATAGGGTTGATTCTACTATTAGGGCCCTCCTTCTGTGCGAAATATTTCTTAATGTTGAGTTTTCTCACATATTTCTGTAAGTCAACATAAGTGTCAAACTTGTTCATGGCATGTTTAGGGGCATACTTCAATCCTTTGTCCAGTAGTGCAAGTTCCTTTCTGTCTAGCTGGACCCCACTAAGATTGTATATTCCTTTACCTTTTAGAACCTTCTTCTCTTGTAATTTCCTACCTCCTCGTACTCCTCTTCTACTCCTCTCTTTTTGTCTCTGATTGGAGTTTCGTCCCCTCCCCCTGCCGCCCCCTCCCCAATGTAGTCCCTCCTCCTCCATTCTTGTGGTGAATTGTTGTCCTTCCATACCTCCTCTAAAAAAGGCCGGTATAGTTGCTCATTTCTAATAGGGTCATATCTATTATGTGTTGGGATGTTGTAGCATGGTTGCTGAGGTGGTCCATGCGTGGGTACATTGTATCGGGGCTGTTGCGGTGGCCCATACCTTGGTCCCTGATATTAATTATATTCTCTATTGGGCCTATAATATGGCGGTGTTCTAGGTTTTCTAGGGGTATAATTGTTAAATCTGGGTCCATTCCCATAGCCCCTTCTAGGGTGATATTGCTGAGGTGTCCTTGGTGGTATATATCTGTTTATTGGCCTCTCTTCAATGTTATCTTGTGGCTCCTGTATAGTGACCTCTTTCACCTTTTTGCTCTGACATCTGTATGCTATCCTTTTTGTGAAGGCCTCACTATCCTTCTCAAACCTATATTTCCTGTCCTCTATCAGGCCCTTTTCGGAATATGTAAGAAATTCACAGAGTTTTTGAATGGGGACTTAGGCGGCGTATGGGGGAAAACCTGGGGGGCGGAGTCAATCTCCTTTAAAAACTACACTGGATCGGCAAACTCCATCCCCTGAATGAGTCATACTTTATGACGAAACTGGTAGGGAGGAGTCTTGCCGACACAGTGGACACGCCGGAACAAGGGCAGTGCAGCCGGTGATACCGTACAGCAAGGGGGAATCAACGCGGCGGTCAGCCCGGGAGACCGCGCGGGGTGGAACCCGCTGTAACAATTCCAAAAGCTGATATACACTGCAAATACCACGTGAGTGCAATTTTAAATAAAGTGTTTTTAACTTTTAACTATACTGCGCAATGAGGAGCCTTTGCTTCATGTTTTAAGGTGTGAGAGGAATGCTCTATGAACTCAGAGTCTGAAATATCGCTGTTTTCCCTGCTTATTTGGTCTGAGATGTGTCGTGGAAGGTGAGGGGAACCTATTTAATGCCCCACAAGCCTATGTGCTACTGTGATCGTAGCATACAAAATAGGTGAGTCGCACTCCTGATGGGTGACTGATATCTGGTGGAGGAATATAAGGAAGCGCTGCTGAATAACCTATGTTGAACTTTTGTGGAAATTTACTCATTTCTGAACAGAAGCGCAAGCCTCATGAACGATTGAAACAGAATTGATTTTTAGCCTGCGGATTGTATTATCACTTTTTAAAGCATTTGTTGAAGGATTCATGTATGTTGTAGTGTGCATTATAGCCTACAAGTGATATACTGACACCTAGTGGACGTTAATAGATTGGTGATTCAGATCATAGTTTTATATCAATTAGTGGGAGCGCTGTATTTTAATTTTGTTGTGAGCTCAATATGTTGTCTAGCAGGATTCTGTTGTCCGCAGGTGGTTGTTTATAAAATTTCGGTGATCTTAACAGGATTACAGGTGTAGTTGTTATTACCTGTGTGTAGTTTGAGGGCCTTAAACTGGGGATCAAGGTGACGTAGCGTACGAGCAAGCATAGTAGTAGGCTTATTGCAGTTAACATAAAATTTATGTTTACTCCACCTAATTTGTTTTTCGGCTGCGCTGGAGAGAAAGAGGTTAAGGGCTTCCTCTGCCCTAAAACGGGCCTGCTTATTTTTGGGAGAGGGGTCTTTATTGTAAAGATCTACTGCCTCGGTGTATGCCTGTTCCAGGGTCAGCTGCTCTAGTCTCTTTTTCTTCTTTTTGCTTGAAGCTATACCTATGAGGTGACCACGCATAACTGCTTTGTGTGCCTCCCAGGCAGTATAGTCTGATACCTCCGTTGTGCCAGAGTTAAGAGAGAAGTACTCCTTTAAGTGACTCTCTAGAGTCGTAACAACAGTAGGATCAGACAAGAGAGATTGATTGAGTTTCCATCGAAACTCTGGCTGCCTGGAGATAATTGAGGAGAGAGTAATAAAGACTGCATTATGGTCAGACCGTGGAACAGGAACAATCTTAGCTGCCAGCAGAGAGGGGAGCAGAGATAAACCAATAAAGCAGTGATCGATGCGGGACTGCGAGTTATGTGCGTGGGAGTAGAAGGTGTATTCCTTCTTGCTGGGAAGTTTTTCTCTCCAGCAATCAGCGAAATGGGCCGACCGTAGCAGAGATTCGAACTGTTTGGCGTTACGTACGTCTGCCGTGGAGGGTGAAGCATGGGCTGGGTTATCTTTATCTAGGTGTGGGCGGAGACACAGGTTAGAGTCGCCTGCTATAATAACAGTACCTTTAGTGTGGCTAGACAGTACCTCAATAAAATTCCTTAAGAAGGGAAGTTGGTTTGTATTAGGGGCGTAGTAGGATGCGATGGTAACCTCATTGTCCTGAATTGTACCCAAGAGTATGAGGTACCTTCCACTAGCATCTTTTATTTCTTTATGGCACACAAAATTAAGTGAGCGTCTGAGTGCGATGAGGATTCCCCTCTGTTTAGTAACAGCGTTAGCTTTGTAAAATTGTGGGAATGTATTATGCAAATATTTGGGGGTATATGATACCTGGAAGTGCGTCTCCTGGAGGCAAATAATATCTGCGTGCTTAGCACGGAAAAGGGAGAAGGCCTTGGATCGCTTATTCGGAGAGTTAAACCCTTGAACGTTCAAGGAGACTATATTTACTGCCATGACCCAGCAGCAGGGGGAGAGCTACAGAATGATTGCAGACTACAGTCCACATTACCCCTGGCGTGGTTATCGCCAAGCAAGCCAGTTGTGACCAAGAAGAGAAAAGAAGAAAGAAGAGGGTAAAGACAAAGGAAGAGGAAGAAGGGGACAACCTTAGAAGAGGGAGTCCTCTGTATGCAAGTAGGGATGCATAAAAGCATCAGTTTGCTCCCACGGGGCATCAAATATATGGTGCCCATTGGGTGCAAAGTGGGGCACATGGTGGAGGGGGAAGGCTAATTACTACTTAAGAATTTGTGGACACTGCCATATCTGCTTATATAATGGCTGGGGGAGGGGGGGGGAGAAGGAAGACTAGATGGTTTAGGCAGTTTAATTAGGCTGCCGTACTGCCCTTGTGAGAAGTAGTGCTGATATTATGTAACATAGACCAAAAGTGCCAAATTGCATCAAGCTGGTTGCATACAGAGGGCCTCACATGAGACAAGATTAGCACGGATACTAGTGCTCCTATATGACCCCTAGGGGGCGACGGCACCAGCCCAAAATTGAGCAGCATAAATGCCCCCGCGAGGCCACACCAGCAATGTACCGTCAGGATATCAAATGTTGCCCCAGGAAAGCATATAATTGACCGTTATATATAATGGCTGCCGATAAGGAATCAGAACACATAAACCAACTGATTGGGGGAAGGGGTGTAGGGGAGGGGAGGAAGGAGGGGGGGGGGAGGGAAAAGGTAAGGGCAAAAGGAGAGGCGTTTAAATAACTCCATATAGCAGTTATATAGGTAGCATTAACAGGAGAATATATAGTGAGTCAAGATGAGCTGAACAGTTTAGGGCAGAACAATTTTAAGCTCTGCTGTGGTTACCATACCACACTATCCTCGCAGCAGCAGTGCTAGACAGTAATAAAAGCCATAAAAGGCGTTTCTTCTGTATCTGCGAAAGATGGACACAGTATTCAAACGAAGAGTGGCACATCGTCATGCCTGCGTGTTATTGCAGGGGTTCAGAGCGGCTAACGTGTAGCTTCGGTAGCAGGGAACGACACCTTAAAACTGGTATCACTGTTGCGGATCCTGCGAGCAGATTACACAGGCGTTGTGATGTGTTGTGTCTTCTATTCGTAACTGGGGCATAAAGGTGAAGTATCCTATTAGAACGAAACAGCAGGGTATAAAATGTTAACTGAGAGGTCAGGGGGCAAAACAACTGTGGGACGCCTCAGAGGGCGTCAGTTCGCCTATTTAACAACATCCAGAGAGATAGTGTATTCCTTTAGGCGAAAGTTATGAATTGACAAATTCCTCCGGGGTTTCAAAGACTAAGCTCAAGACACCTTCTGGAATACTTCCTGAGAGAGTTGCTGCAAGATTTGTGCGCGGTTCGCATGGGTGCGTTGTTCTTTAGGTGAGGCAGATTTGGCTGGGCTCTGGCCTGTGGTATGTTCTGGGGAATTTGCACCCTTTTCTTTAGCTTCTGGTGGCGGGAGGGGGAGGCCAAGTAAGCGGAAACAGTCGCGAATCTCATCCAAGCTGCGGACTACTTGTTGTGTGTCTTGCCACGTAAAAACAAGCTGGAAGGGAAAGCCCCAGTGATCGCGAACTTCCTTATTTTTGAGGATTTTCAAGTATGGGCGCATTTCCCTTCGTTTTATCAGGGTAGTTGGTGCGAGATCTGCGTATAGTTGATAAGAATAGCTTTGGAAGGATAGTTCGGGCTTAACTCTGGCAGCCTGCATAAGCTTCTCCTTGGTGAGATAATGGTGCAGTTTCAATATAATGTCCCTTGGTGGGCCGTTAGGGGTAGGGCGCGAGAGTGCTCTGTGGACACGGTCCATTTCCAGTTGTTCTATGGGGATGTTAGGGAGGAGCTCCTGAAAGAGTGCAGTAACAAACCCCTGAAGGTCTTGCAGGGATTCCGGAATACCCCGGATCCTGATGTTTTCTCTACGTGATCTATTCTCCCAATCCTCCCATTTATCTTGCCAGCCACGTACCTCAGACCGCAGAGTACAGATTTCATCTTCGTGCCCTTCCAGCACAGTTGTAACCTTGTCTAGCCGGTTCTCCGTAGCGGCGACTCTCTGGCCTAGTAGCCTGATCTCTTTCAATAACTCACATCCGAGTTGCTTTGTGGCGCCCGTCACCTCTTCACGGATGATGGATCTCAGCTCCTCGAGGGTGATCTGCTCGGCAGGTGAGGTTGGGTTATCTAGGAATAGAGTCTGCGAGTTGCAATCTGCCCCGTCTTCAGGATTGGCATCGGCGTCATGCTCCGGGGAGGAAGCGGGCGCCATCTTGGGACCCTCTCCCGCAACCTTGTTCTGCTGTCCTTTGGGCCCGGTTTTGTTTCTGGTGCTCTGCGCCATAGCTCCGGAGGTGCAGGAAGCTTTCCCCTTTGTGCTAATGTCGATGGCGGGGAGTCAGCGTGTGGGATGCGGCAGTGTCAGGCGAAGATCTTCCCTGTACCACGCAGCGCTGAGATCAAGCGGCCATCTCAGTTCGCTGCGCGCATGCGCTCCTCCTGGAGCGTTTTTTAAAACGCTTTCAGGGGGAAAACCGCTTGGCTAATGAAAGTGAATGGGATTGTGCACACCAGAGCAAGTCGTTTTTTTCCACAAACGCAAACTCGAGGGCTGCAGCATTTTTTAGATTTCTGAGGCGTTTCTGCCTCATTGTTAAAGTATAGGAAAGTGGAAAACCGCTCTGAAAACTCTAGATCAGAGCGGTTTTCTAGGCGTTTTTGTTACAGAGGCTGTTTAGTAACAGCTTTACTGTAACAATATTTAAAATGTGCTACACAAACACGCTCCAAAAAACGCTAGGCATGTTTAGAAAACCTCTCCAAATATGCCTAGCACTAGAATCGCTCTGAAATCTGCTTCAAAAACCGCTAGCATTTAGCAGATCTGCTAGAGGTTTCTGGTGTGTACTGGGCCTTAGACTGGGAGCAGTGTTTGACTGGGAGCTGGAAAAGCTGAGAAAATCCCCTTGCTGGCCAAGCAGCAGTCAGGTGTTGCAGCTCACAATGAAGACTTACTGCAAGTTTCTATTGGGAGTGATAACACAGGGTTTCTGCTGCTTGGCCAGCAGGTGGACTTCCTCAGTTTTTCCACCTCCCAGTCCGACACTGGAAGGGACAGTGCTGTGCAGTGAGGAAATTAACCTGCACTTCTTTGCACAGTTCTGTCAGGCTGATAGCATTAGAGATGTTCAATGAGATGTAAATAATTCTGATTTGACGCAGGATTATGCACATTCTGCATGCACATTTATGCAGCATGAAAATGGACCAAGCAGATTACACCTTGGTGGGGTCAATTTTCAAGCTGCATAAATTTGCATACAAAATTCAAACAATCCTTCATCAAGTTGGAATTATTTGTATCCAGTTGACCATCCCCAGACAGCATATGTTCCAATACAGGAAAGTACTGGAAAACAAAAACAGAACAATGTCTCATTAGTGTTCTGCTCTTCCGCACAGCCCAGATCACAGACTGGGGGAGGGCATTTGTTCGGGCTGTGTTTCTCACCTGCAGAGAAAATGAGAATGAGAGCACAGAGTTGGTTATTCTGGCTGTTTCCGGGCTATGCACAATTAAAAACACTTAGCAGGTAAGATGTTTCAGATAAATTCCTTTTAAGTGAACCCGAGGTGACAATAAACTGATGACATAAACAATTATATTTGTCCTCCTACTCCTTAAAATGACTTTTTTTTAAGTATCCCAGTGTATCTTTTATATCCCAGTGTTTCTTTTATATTTAAACATTTACATAGTAAGTTGAATGTTTTACTGTCTCTAATCAGTGGCAGAATATTAAGTGTCCCAGAGTTAGAAAAAGGTCAATAGTTCATGTATTTTATCTCTGCCTGCCCTCAGAAGTTGTATTCTGCCGGGAAAACTTTTATGGCTGTAATTTGCTTATCAGTGATGTTCGCTATATTCCCAACAAGTTACCGACATGACAGAAGCTGTCACTTCCATGCCTAGAAATTAACTCTTTCAGGCAACAAATTAAATCAAGTAAAACAGCCTGATTATTAATACAATTTGTCCTGTACATACACATGTTTATCTCATCATGTCATATATCGCCTTGGGTACACTTTATAAGACATACTACAAGGCAAAGCACTTCTGTTGTTGAAAAGAAGATGTTAATTCCTAAATTTACAACTTCCAAGCCACACCAGTTATTGGAGTAGAAGCAGTCCTCTCACAGTACTTCGTTGGAAGTGCTAGTTACTAGATATGATCTACAGTTAACCCATGTGTTACCTCTATAACGATGTTGGCCTTCCCTCACAGGATTTACCAAGACAAGAAACCTTCAGGCTGTTGACATAACTGCTACTAGCTTACGTGTGATCTGGACTAGGCTGCCTGAAGATGAAGGTCTCTATGTTATGGAGTATTCACCCATTTCTGACACCAGGTTGACACAACAAAAGATTTTGTATGGAGATGATACTAGTGTTGAGGTCACTGGTCTTCTCTCAAATACTACCTATCGAATCACACTCTACCCGAAGTACAGCATCCAACATCTTCAACCTGATGCCATCATTGTGTCCACTAAAGTAGGTACGTTTTCTGTAGTATACTTTGTGTAAGTATTCAGAGTGTGGGTGGTACATGGTGGGGTTTCTAAAGCAAGATTGTTTTAAGGCCACTGAAGAAGAACCTTCTGCTGTATTATTTAATGTTTTCCTCTATGCCCTGAAAGTTATCATCAGAGACAGTAGTTTCTGGAGAGTTATAAGGAATATGCTAATTGTGGTTGTAGCTAGGAGATAGGAAGCGATCGGTCGATTGTAACGGAATCGGTTACTGTTCACATGATTTTGATTGACACAGAATTGATTTTTAGTTTCAGAGTACGAAGACACAGCATCATTCAGATTGATTATTGAAGAAGAATCGCATAGGGTCTTGCTTTTAGTGTGTGGATCAGTAGTCAATCGACTTTCGATTAACCACACTGTAGTTGATTGCCCAATTAAGTTGATCGCTTAATTGCTTGATGGAAAATTGAGTAAAGTATGGCTACAAGGGAGGTATAGGGTGAAGGCAGCCCTGCAGAAGTCTTGGAGCCATGCATGGGAAAAGATTATTAACAAGGAAGTGATTGGAAGGTAAATAGACAGGGTGGTTAGGAGGGTATTTGTGTACAAAGTTAGAAATGTAAGTGGGCCATGAGTACCAGAATGATTTAAAAGCAAAACACAGCAGCTTGTATTTGATTCAGAGGTGAAGTAGAAGCCACTGTAGTGATCTGCAGAGAGACTGACAGAGAGGAGCAGTAAACAAGGGGCCGGCATTTTCCCAAGCAAGGTAACAGATGTTGCACAAATTGCTATTTGCATAATGCATGTTATACTAGCAAGACACATGTTATGTACAAGAAGACTGTTGGTCATGGGGGTTAGGAAGGGGTGTCGTTTGTTAATTTTCTGCATTAGAGAGTAGCACATCCTAGAGGTTTTCTGGATATAAGGAATAAATGAGAGTGCAGAGTCAAAGGTTACACCAAAACAGCGTGCTTGTGGGAAATTACCGGACTGGTTGGAAGTCTGGAAGGTGAGGCTGGAAAGATACGTTCACTTTTCTGCTACATACACAAGCTAGATTAAACTCGGCCGGGGTGGCTGATAAAGACTATCTCAGCTGAAAATCTAGCATGTGTACAGTGGCTACCCGATGATACCGGCATCCCACATCTGAGCAGCCCCCTGATTACACTGTTCTATCTACTCACCCCACCCACGTGAAGCTGCTCCATTTTGCACCAGAAGTGCTCCATAGCAACAGATGTGTTGCTAGCCTGTAGGCTACTAACACATCTATACAGCATCAGGACCCATACTGTCAACTAAGAAAAAAAGAGCCCGATCCCTACCAGTTGACAGTCCTTATATGTGTGTACGAGGTTTTACCCAAGCTGAGTTTCTGGTATTTATTAGCTATCCACAATGATATGTTGACAGGCAGCATGAGACTTTGTTCTGGACAGGGGAAGACAATGTCAGAAGTGGATAAGTTAACTTGGGGGTACATTGTATTTTTGCAATATGGCATAAATTCCTGAAAACTCATTATTTTTTTCTGAAAAAAAAACACAATAATGCGAAAAATCATTTATTTAGCACTAAAATTTTAGAAAAATGTGAAAATCCCAACCTTATTACTAAATGATTTTCGAAGGCAAGTACAATTTCTGGATCATTACTAGAGCATATGAGTTGAAAACCAGATTTAAAAGGGATGAGTAGAGAGAAATGATATTAAAGAGACTCCGTAACAAAATGTTCAGCCTTATTTCTTCTATCCTATAAGTTCCTATACCTGTTTTAATGTGGTCTGTCTTACTGCAGCCTTTCTTAGTTGCACAGTGGCTGTATTATCTGTTATATAATCGAATCTTCTTTCCTCTGACGGCTTTGTCGGCTCAGGCACACAGGCAAGAATGTGCTCCTCTGCTTGTGATAGGATAGAAGCTATACACACCCTCTCCACACCCCCTGCAGGCTCTGTGTGAGTCAAAGACTGAGCTCCTGTCAGCCTATCACACTCTAGTTAGCAGCCATGTCTTTTGTTTGTAAACACTGCCTAAAACTGGCAATTACAATCCAGGATCACAGTAGGGAGTGGCAGAAAAAGCACAGAGGGGCCCAGGAGAACATAATGAATAGAATGGTATGCTTTTTATTGTAAGAATTTTAGAGTACAGATTCTCTTTAAACTTTTGTAAACAAGATGATCACAACTACAAGAAAAGAACAGTAGCTTGTTACTAGAGAGTGGTTAGTGAAGCGATAGTAGGCTGAGGGAAAAAACACCAGTGGAGGGGGAAAGGTTGAACATTTCAGTCAGTGCAGGGGCCTGGGTGGAGGAGTGTGTACAGAGTAAATCAAAGAAGACAGAGCCAGGTGGATGGGTGGTAGAGGAAAATGATGAAAAAAATGAAGGCGACATCATCAAGACTAAAAGAGCTGGCAGAGGTAAATGAACAGTTATAGGTGGCTGTCAATGACATTGTCATCTGCTACACCGACACAATCTGTGACTTCTTGTCCGGACAGCCACATTTCTAAACAAGTTTTTTTAACTGCAGAAATGTTATTCATACAAAGAATATTTGAGCACTCTGATTATTATTTCTATTAGATTGTGTTTAGGATCTGTACAGCAAGAAAGATGTCAGTTAGTTGATATAAAATGAAAATAAAATAAATTACGGCACGCTATTTGTGATTTTGTAAAAGCTGTAAACATTGCAAAAATACCTCTTAATACCGTTCCATAATTTGTTTGGTTGAAAAAAAGGCATCTGTCCATCAAATGCAACTAGTCATAAGTTCCTCCTTCACTCTTTTTATAGATCCAGTTCAGGAAAGAAATTTGCAAATATTGGATATAGCATCAACCAGCTTTCTAATAGCCTGGTCAAGGCTGCCTGGCGATTCAGGACGTTATATCTTGGAGTATGGACCACTGCCACATCTACATGGAAAGTTACAAAAGACTTTGTTAGGAGATGAGGGTAGCTTTCTGATTAGTGGTTTAACTCCAGATACTACATACCAAGTCACACTTATCCCAGAATCCAATGCACCAGATGTCAAAGATGTAACAATCAATGTCTCCACTCTTCCAGGTAAGCTTGGCTAGATAGATTTGAGGCTTTCGTGCTTTATTTACAGTTGGCTTGGTTTATTTATCAGTTGGCTGATGGTGTAATGGTTAAGGGCTCTGCCTCTGACACAGGAGACCAGGGTTCGAATCTCGGCTCTGCCTGTTCAGTAAGCCAGCACTAATTCAGTAGGAGACCTTTGGCAAGTCTCCCTTACACTGCTACTGCCAATAGAGCGCGCCCTAGTGGCTGCAGCTCTGGCGCTTTGAGTCCGCAAGGAGAAAAGCGCAATATAAATGTTATTTGTCTTGTCTTGTCTTGTCTTATTTCAGTTATGGAAATATACTGGGCTGTATGCAATTCACTTTTTCACCTGAGTTTTCTCCTAGGTGAGATTTTCACAACATGTATATAAAATTATACTTTTTCACCTTCCTTTTGGTACTTCTTCCATTGCAAAGTGCTACAAAGTTATTTTAAATTGAAGATGAAAAAGTATCTCCTAGGAGAAAGCTGAGGAGAAAAAGGGAATTGCATATGGGCCCCTGTGTATTAGCGCTCGTTCACACAGGCTTCTGCAGGACGTTTGGTGGCGGTATGTTTTGCAGATGCTAAACGTTTTTCTGCTACAGAAAAGCATTTGACATCAGTTCGTATTGGTTACCTTTGTTCGGCGAATGCAGCTCCCAGTAGACGCTAGTAACGCTACATGTAGCGTTCGAGACGATCTAATGTGGTGTTTGCGCAAATGATGCCAAAAGCTGCTACTGTCGTTTAAAAAACACTTCCATTCATTTGAATGAAACGGGGATAGATCCCTTTCAAATAACGCTTTTGTCGCCCAACAAAAACCACACTTTTTCCACCCATGTGAACCAGCCCTTATATATGATGTTACTATGTTTTGAAAAAATATTGACATTAAAAGACCTTTCGTGCAACAATGGCGGCCACTGTCATATCCCGGGCACCCAGCCACATCACATAAGTACCATGATATTAACTTGGTTGACAGTAATACATTGCACAAACTTGTTTATGTGTATTTGATTCTCACAGTTAGGAGTGCCATACGATTTTCTTCTTTTGCTGCTGCATTCAACTGTAAACCAGTTTAGAGCACGTTGACTAGGGCTGGGCCTGCTGTTTGTTCACCCTGTTGAGCGACCAGGCTGACGGTTTAAACCAGAAACTTTTGAACTTGGCCAAGAGAAAACATGCAATCATCAACTCGTCTGTTTTTAGTCTGCTGCATGACCCATCAAAATGCACGGCAGCATACCAAGTGTGATGCAGGGCAGCATACCAAGTGTGATGCAGGGCAGCATACCAAGTGTGAAGAGGACATTTGTTAGAATTACTTTGCCTACATTGAGCCTTGACTCTTTTTATTGGTTGCAGATATGAAACTAGCAAGAAACCTCCATATCAAAGATAAAACCTCTACAAGTTTTCAGCTGGCCTGGTCAAGATTATCTGGAGATACGGGAAGCTATGTGATAGAATATGCACCATTAATGGATCTAGGGAAAAAAAGTCAGAAAATTTACAGAGATCTTACCAGTGTTGTTTTCAGCAGCTTAATGCCAAACACCACTTACCAGGTGACCTTCATCCCTGAATCCAGAGAGCCAGTTATCCAATCACAAACTATACAGGTCACCACACTCCCAGGTAAACCAGTAACTTGTGTACTAATGAGAATTTTGCATTATTTTATCTCATCACTGGAGCAATTTACACTGCTTCATAGCCAGTAGAGTGAATGAGGTTTTCAGTCGTCAAAACTGATGATGTTTTCAATCTCCAAAGATAATGGGAAAGGGGGCATATGAGTCCTAAGCCAAATACTATCCTTCACACTAGCCTTAACTCATAAACAAATCCGTATACAGTGTGTAGAATTAACAGTAAAAATAATCCCCATGCTTAACTTAACCTTACCATTCATGTATAGGGTAATTGTAACCTCTAAACCAAACAGTGATTCAAATCCATGTGCTGACTCTGATCAAAACCTGTTACCTTATTGGCTGCTGGAACCATTGATGCTAAATGCCACCATTTTACTATGCTACGCGACATTAAAAGGAACGGATCAAGATTCAAAGCTGATTAGGTAGATCACATAATGGAACACAAACAGGTCTCCAGAATGAGGATTCTTGCATAAGGAAGTACCGTGTAGGCCACTTCCGCACTTGCACGATTTCAGACACATGTTCAGCAATGTGGTGCAATGAGATCCACAGGGACATCAGACGTACATAGACTGCACTGTCTGATATCTTCATCCATGCAAGGCAATTCCACAGTGGTTTGCGACCAATTCATCCATGGTTGCCGAAAATTCCCGCATTGTGATTTCTATTTACATATGGGCCCATATGCAATTACTCTTTCTCCTAAGTTTTCACCTGGGTGATATTTTTCAATTTGTCAATAAAATGCCTTTTAAGCCACCAAAAAGCAAGAAGATACTCAAAATATTTTTGATAGTACATTTTCATTTATTTTGTGGTACTTTTTTTATTTGAAAAGTGCAGGAAAGTTATTTTAAATAGAATATGAAAAAAATATCTCCTAGGAGAAAACTCGGGTGAAAAAGTGAATTGGATATGGCCCATGGGCTCATATGCACATTTATTTTTTGGAAAGAAAAGATCCTGAAAATCCCTCATGAGGAAATAGAGTAGTTTAATCTGTCAGGACTGTCAGCTTAATAAAACCTGCTGATATGATTACATTGCAGCGTGTAGTTCGTCCAATGTTAGCAGCATGAGCTATAAATACTATATGAGCTATGATTACTTCTAGATCTTTCCTTGAGTTGCTGCTTTTTCTGCTCTTGTATACTGTATACTGGGTGCCTACCCATCTATCTCTACCCTCCACTGAGCTATATATGCCCCACCTAATTCTTGGCATGCTTGGCGAAAAAAACGATTCTAATTCTGATTCATCACATTCACAGTACTGCATCAGATAAGAAGTCTTCATGCTTGGGACATATCAACATCCAGCTTCCGTCTCACCTGGTCCAGGCTACCCACAGACAGAGGATTTTATGTGCTGGAGTGCAGTCTCGTGTCAGATCCGCAGAAAAAAATGAAGATGTTTTTATCCAGTGATGAGACAAGTGTACTGATCGGCAATTTAGCTCCAGACACCAAATTCCATGCCACCTTGTATTCTGAATCCAATGTGGAGTATGTCCCTGCGCAGTCCATCCAGATCTCAACTCTAACAGGTAACCCAGCCCAATGTGAACATTAGTAACTAGAGGGGGCCAAAGAGGTGTAAATAATTCCAAGTTGATACAGGATTGTGTAAATATATGGAGCTTGAAAATGGACTGCAAAGTCCTGCCTTGAACACATTTTTTCGGACAGGGTATATTTATATGGCTCCAGCATCTTCCGTGGCAGTTTACAATAGAGAATAAACAGTACAGACAGTTACAAAGGCAACAGGTTACAGATAAATAACAGTTGGACAGGTTAGAAAGCATCAGACATGAAGTTGGAAATATGAAACAGGTAACACAGCAGTAATAACACATAAGGGAAAAGGACCCTGTCCAAGTGGGCTTAGGAGTAGAAAGACAGGAAGGGGGAGCTGTGTACAAGGAGGTGGATTGGTGGCTAGGTAAGATTATATGTTTGCCTGAAGAGGAAAGTTTCTTAGGTTCCATACTAATATAGTCAGTATAGGTGAGTGGCGAACACAATGTGGAATGAAGCTCCATAGGAGTGGGGAGACACAAGAGAAATATTTTATTTGAGAATGAAAGAGGTGACTAAAAAGGAGGAGAGGTCAATGTTGCTAAAGGAACACTATCGATTAAAACAATTGTTTTAAAGGGAAGGTTCAGGGAGGGTGGGTAAAAAATCAAAATCAATTTCCACTTACCTGGGGCTTCCTCCAGCCCGTGGCAGGCAGGAGGTGCCCTCGCCGCCGCTCCGCAGGCTCCCGGTGGTCTCCGGTGGAGCGCCCGACCTGGCCAGGCCGGGCTCTTCTGCGCTCCAAGGCCCGGAACTTCTGCGTCCCACGCCGGCGCTCTGACGTCATCGGACGTCCTCCGGGCTCTACTGCGCATGCCGTCATCCCGTCTTCAGTGCCAGGTACAAAAAATGATGGGCTCTGCAGGACTAGACAATGTTCCTGCACAGGGGGCTGCTATCAACTCATCAGTGTATAGTTTATTAATCACCTTGCTGAAATAATCTTATTCCAATGGTGGTAAGGGGATAAGATTTCAGCAATGTGTGTTTATTGTCTTCACTTCTCATGGACAGCACGTCAGCCTAGCAAGTATATGCAGCCAGGAGTGTAACATCACAAGTAGATGCAGTCAGGAGTGGTATACACATATCTCCCTGACTGCTATTTATATTACAGCAACATTCTACCTGTTACCTCTTCAGATCAGTCTCCTCCTCAGACTCTCCTGCATGCTGTGACACAGTGAAGTATATTTGTCAGCAGTGTGAGGAATGAAGGATGATTTTAAAGCAGGGAGAGAGGGAGAGAGAACTGGATTAATAAATAAAGTGCCCTTAGCATTAGTCTTAAAGCATGTCATTACTGTAAAGCACTATAGATAGTGCTAAACCGCCGCATCCCCACGGCAAAACGAGGGGTTTATACCCCCCAATTCCGCTCTGCAAACTCGGGGGAGCGCTTCCTGATGAGGCAGAGCTTAGTGCTGTAGCTCTGCCTCTTAGGATGTCAATCCCCGCTGATCGCTGCCTCTCCCCGCCCCTCTCCATCTGCCTTCACAGAGAGGGGCGGGGGAGAGGTGGAGATCTGTGCAGCAATTGGCGCGCATGGAGGCAGAGCTGCAGCTCAAAGCTCTGCCTCCATGAGCAGCAAAATCCATGACCAAGAAAGTCGTGTTTTTTGCAGAGGGGATTAGGGGAGTATAAACCCCTTGTTTTGCCACGGGGATGCGGTGGTTTATTATTATTTTTTTTTTATTTATATAGCACCAACATATTCCGCAGGTTTAGCATTATCTATAGTGCTTTACATTAATAACATGATTTAAGACTCGCTTCAGAGTCTCTTTAATGTGTTCCCTAATATAGAGTATTAAAAAAATTGTTTTAATTGATAGTGTTCCTTTAATTCAGCACAGATAACATGCACCTTCTGCCTCCTTCTATCATCGTCTCAATGGCCACCAGCGATTAGGTTCACCGATACAAGAATGGAAGCTATGGCAGAAGCATAAACCACTGGGGCTCCTCATTTGATTGAACGGGTAGATTTCTCATTGGTTCACCTCTTAATGGACCAAAACCAAAATCCTCATCCTCCCTGGTGAGGGAGGATGCCCATTGCTCTGTTTCAATCCACTGGGGAGCCCATCAGCTGATTATTCTTTTGCCAGGTTCCCATCAGTATCACAAGACTTGTCCCCATTGGCTGCAAATGTTTTTAGGAGGCAATTTATTTGTAATATTTGACTGTGTAATTATAAATTTCAGTTCAGCTGTTCTCTTCTGAACATATTATAACAGAATTAGCTAAAACAATAGACAGCACTCAGCTGTAAAGAAAGGATGTGCTCCACATTTATTTTTTACTTTTTTTCCAGAACAAGTTGGGCTAGCTCAGATTCTGATATCTGATCCCACTCCGCACAGTTTCCGGGTCAGCTGGGGTCCTCACCTTGATAGTGTCATTGGATATGAAATCCAATATGGACTGTTAGCCAGCAATGCTGTACAGACTGTCCAGGTGGACTCCAGGTTCAATAGCACAGTTCTAGAAGGCCTGAATCCCAATACCACGTACTTGGTCACAGTGTCTGCCGTATTCAAATCGGGAGGCGAGAAGGCATTGTCAGCCATAGCATGCACGGAATTAAGTAAGTATATGCAAAGGAAAGTGGAAATTAATGTGTGTGGGCCTCTTTTGGAGGGACAGTCCCTCTTTGAGAGCCCTGTCCCTCTTTCCTCCTCATTTGTCCCTCTTTCAGGACTTTGCCCCTCTTTCTGTGTAAATATATATATTTCTCTACAAAAAATGTGTTTGTTTGACTCTAAACTTTTTTCCCATCCTTTAAATTGATATATTACTAATTTTAAAATGTTAATATGAAGGAAATTAACACAGGATAGAAAGGACCAGTGTGGTTTGAATTATAAAACAACATATTTTTCCTATTAAATCTTTATGGTATGTGTGACTAGGGGTGTGACGTGGGCATGGCTTAAGTGTCCCTCTTTCTCATCTGAAAAAGTTGGGAGGTATGCCTAAATACAAGATCTAAAAAGTCTTACGCAACACAATGGAATATACGATATGCAAACATGATGCAGCCAACTAAGAACTGAGGCATCCACATTACACTGTAGGCTGTGTCTAGAAACTAAATCCAGCTAAGTAACTAATACATAGCAAAGGGGTACATCTTGTTAAATTTAGATATAAAATATACTTTAGTATCTGCTGGATGGGTAAATGGGCACCTGACTAGTAAAGAATCAGAAAGCTCTTAAAGTTTGTAGAGTCCATAAATACTTTCCAGGAAGTTTAGGTGAATGAATTCCTGCTTTTGCCTAAGGCAATACTGTCTGGTTTACACCACCCTTCAATAGAAGACACAACAGCAGAGCACTACTGTCATTCCATAATTGCTCTGAGATTCGTTATGCTCATGTGATCCCAGAACATGGGTATTTAGGTTTGATATTTTCTGTTATCTATAATAAAGTATTCTTTTGATAGGTGGTTCCAAAGTGAAATACCTGCGCATTGAGGACCTGCAATCCAACAACCTGAAGGCCGTATGGGGATCAGCAGATGGAGATGTACAAGGATACCAAGTAAGGTGTCGGAGACAAGCTGGACATTCCTCTGTGATCAGTGTGGCTCCTGAGATCCATAGTGTACACCTCACAGACCTTCCCGAAGGGGGCACCAACAAGATCTGTGTCAAGCCAGTGTATAAAGGCGGTGCTGGGAAAAACCTGTGCAAAAAGGTCCAGATGCATCTAGGTAAGTGATAAAAGGCATACACGAAAAAAGAGCATCTGCACTTTTGGGCACTGGGTGAAGCCGCTGGGTGAACCACAACATTGCCAATATCCTACTATTGGTCACTGGATTAGGCTGGGGTTACAATAAATCAGTTCCTCTCAGCAATAACACAAGGAATAATTAATGAGAAGGAATTTTCCCCATTTACCTATGGGTCAGTTTACATCTATGTAATAGGGAAACACAGAAATATCCTTATCAGTTTTCTCTTGCGTTATACTGTATCTGACAGCAGTTGATTCAGTGTGTAAACACAGCCAGTGGCGTAGCTAAGGAGCTCTGGTCTCTGATGCAAGTTTTAATTGGGGCCCCCAAGCACTCCATACATAACAATTGATACAGTGCACCAAAACGTGCTCATGGCAAGTTGGCAACTACAGAGTCAGAGGTGCAAGAAGAGGATGGGGAGCAGTTTGTTAATGATTACCACTATTCAAAGTATCTATAGAAGTTATTATTATGAGCACAGGACCAATAGAGAGCTAATATTGCAGTTGAGGGAGGGCCCCTCTGGCCCAAGGGCCACTGAACACCGCCTAATATCAATAGTAGAATATCTGTAATTTTACCAATATTCTACTATCGCTTTTTCTAACCTTTCTCTTACACTAACCCTCCACTAGTCTATCTACTCCTAACTATAACCTATCACTACCTACTCTTAACACTAACCTGCTCCTTCCTACTCCTAATGCTAACCCCTCCACCTACGGCTAACACTTGCACTCAATAACTTACCCCTGCTGCGGCCGTCTGTGCTGCAATCTCTGCTGCTATTGGTCTTTACACCACCCCCAGTGCTTTGGCTATGTCCAGCGCCTCCATCATCCAAATTGTCCACTAGGAGCCTGTAAGCCTGGCAGATTTCTCCCTTTCCTTCACCCTCTATACCCCAATCATTTAAAGCCAAGCAAAGTGGGGAAAAGTAGCCAAGCATAATGCAAAGTGGGGAAAAGACTTGTGGGCTAAATTTAATGGTTCTGAGGGACAGATTTGGCCCTCAGGCCAGTTTGACATGTATGGACTAAGGCTATTTTTTGAGAGATTTTATGAAGTTTGGATACACATCTTGTAGAATTTACCTAATTTTTGTACAGTAATGACAAGAAGTAAGTAAAAAAATCCAAGACCAGCAGGTATCTTATATTGTCTAGTGGGGACGCTGGAAGTTTGTTTCCTGTTCCAGGAAGCATTAGGGTTCATGTTAAATCTACGAAAGCCCTGGTCCAACATAAGTTTGTCATATCACCTCATAATAAAGTAAAGTAATGCAGCAGTGTTGTTTGATAAGAGTATGTTAATGTTTGTTCACATTATAGGTGTTTTTGTAAAAACATTTTTTTCAAAATAGCCCTGAAAGCGCTTGTGCAATGATTCTCTATGAGAGAGTTGATATCAGAGCGGTTCGTTTGCGATCCGCTTCGAAAAACAGTGCTTGGGCCATTGTTGAGGTGATTTGTCTCAATGGAAGGTATATAAAAAAAAAAAAATCGCAAACCGCTCACAAAATCGCTTTGGCAAGTGATTGCGTGAGCGTTAAAAAAGAAAATACATTGTATCTTTTCCGGAACAAAAGACGGAAGTGCTCTGCAAAAGCACTTACAAAAACGCACAAAAAAACGAGCGAACGCACAGAAAATCAACAAAAAACGTGGGAAACAAAAGTCCACTGCGGACAGACACGCGAGCCGAACGCAATGTGAATAAGGCCTCACTGCATACAAATTCAATGCAATTCAACCAATATATCTAACAATGAGATATCTATAATTTTCCAGGATCCCCTGCGAATAGCTACTCAAGGCGTCAAAGTCCACTGAAAAGAGCATAGTTGGTGGCTTTTATGATGGACCTCCTGGAAGTCCCTGCTGACTGCAGAATGCTCCGCTGCACAAGAGAACCTACTGTATGTCTACCAAGCAGATCTGGATATAGAAGAGGAAGAGTAAGCAAGCCTTCTTCAGGGAGGAGATTATTATGTTACACACAGACTTGCATCCCTCTGGTTAATGACATACACATGACCACTGTAAACCTGTGTTCTTCTATAACCACTATGAAACTGCTTCTAACAACAATTTATTCTTTGGGACACTTGCAAGAAAGTAAATGTGTGTAAGGGTGAAGATTAATAAGGGAAAGCAGAATGAACATTTTATTTGAAAGCGAGGCAGAGAAACATGTCTGACTAAACTGGTCCTTCAAAGCAGCACCAAGATTCATGTAACCTGTGATCCTTCAGCAAGTGTCACAATTAATGTTATGTTTCATGTAAATAGCAGCCACTAAGGAGGCATTCTGTTACAAAATAACGTCAGGAACATTAGCATTAGCTTTGACTTTTAAGGATACAAGCCAAGATCACGGTGCATGTACAATTCAGTCTGTATATTGTACAGTGTTAGATAGAGGAGCCATATAATATAGGATATACTGTATTTTGTCATGTACTGTAGAGTCCCGGTTATCCGGAACTCAACTAACCAGCAGTCTTAACCAACCAGTACTAATTGCCGGCAGTACTCACATTGGTGAAGGTCAACAATCTCTAACATTGATGTGTAACTGAAAAGCGGACACAACTGCATCAGTGGGCTCAGGCCGTTAGGCTGTTTGTTGGCTCTGCTGTGCTTAAAGACTGGGTTCCATTCCCCCAAGCTTAATATACTTCCAATTACTGTATTTTAACATTGAAATCAGAGTTCATGGTGTGTATATAGGCGTACAGTGAAAAATGGCGTGGGTTAAAAAATGTCGCACTGTTCCACCGATAAATGTATTATAAAACACTATTTATCGTCTTATTGTATTCTATTCCAAAACGCTATTTATCATTGATATACACAATGCAGAAAATGACATCTTACTACTAAGGTTAACGTTTTAAAAACGTCCTAAAATGTTAAATAACCATACAAAATAGATGTCATTACCGGCATCTAGCAAAGATTACCTTGTCCCGGCGATCGCTCCTTCACTTCCTAGTTAGTTTGCAGGAGTCCTGCAGCCAGCCAATCACCATGCGGGGACTGAAGCCACAAGGTGATTGGCTAGATGCCACAAGGTGATTGGCCCACTGCAAACTAGCTGAGGAAGTGAAGGAGCGATCGCTGGCTGGGACAAGGTAATGTATCAATGCCTATGCACACACTGAATACTCACTCTACCTAATCCTACTCTCTCTGCCCCTGCTGCCTAACACCAGTGTCCCACTGTGCGTCATTATTTAACTGCACCCTACGTTGTTTTAGTCAGTGCGTTGTTAAATCTTTAAAACACTCAATATTGTTTTATAGTGCAATTTAATGCGGCGCCATTCTCATACAAAGGCGTTGTGCGCCATTTTTATCTGATCCATGTATATAGAGTGGAATATAGTACTACAGTTGTGTTCAAAATTATTCAACCCCCACTGAAATTGAGTGTTTAGGCCAGTTTGACATTGATTATTTCAGTCATCTTTTTACAATTAAATCAAAGAGGCACTTGTAAGTCAGACAAATATAACATAACATTTATAATGAAATAACCACAAATGTCTTTTCTGTGCTCACGTCATTATCAGTTTTATTCAACCCCCAAGTGACATTCATTCTTAGTACAACATCTTTTTCCAGTTATAACAGCTTTTAAACATGAAGCATAGCTTGACACAAGTGTCAAACATAGCGTTAATCCATGGGCCCAAACAGTTCTAATTTTGTTTCATCAGCCCACAGAACACTACCACAAAAGTTTTGGGATTGTGTTCTGTGGACTGATGAAACAAAATTAGAACTGTTTGGGCCCATGGATCAACGCTATGTTTGAAGGAGGAAGAACAAGGCCTATGAAAAAAAGAACACCTTGCCTACTGTGAAGCATGACGGGGGGTCAATCATGCTTTGGGGCTGTTTTACTTCTGCAAGTACAGGGAAGCTTCAGTGTGTGCAAGGTACCATGAATTATCTTCAGCACCAGGAGATATTGGATGAAAATGTGATGCAGTCCGTCACAAACCTGAGGCTTGGGAGACATTGGACCTTTCAACAGGACAATGATCCCAAGCATACCTCCAAGTCCACTAGAGCATGGTTTCAGATTAAAGGCTGGAACATTTTGGAGTGCCCATCGCAGTCACCAGACCTAAATCCGACTGAGAACCTCTGGTGGGACTTAAAGAAAGCAGTTGCAGCACGCAAGCCTAAGAATGTGACTGAACTGGAGGCTTTTGCCCATGAAGAATGGGCTAAGATACCCATAGATTGCTGCAAGACACGTGTCAAGATATGCTTCACGTTTAAAAGCTGTTATAACTGGAAAAGGATGTTGTACTAAAGTACTAAGAATGATTTCACTTGGGGGTTGAATAAAACTGATAATGATGTGAGCACAGAAAAGACATTTGTGGTTATTTCATTATAAATGTTATGTTATATTTGTCTGACTTACAAGTGCCTCTTTGATTTAATTGTAAACAAGATGACTGAAATGATAAAAATCAATGTCAAACTGGCCAAAACACTCAATTTCAGTGGGGGTTGAATAATTTAGAACACAACTGTATATTAGCTAGACTTATGTTTAACATTGAGTCTCAAGCAACCAGAGAGCACACTTATCCGGCATCAGCCAATCCCCATCGGTGCTGCATGACAGAGAGAGAGAGAGAGAGAGAGAGAGAGAGAGAGAGAGAGAGTGTGAGTGAGTGAGTGTGTGTGTGTTGTGTAACTATAGCATAGAATGCACATCTATTACTGACTGGCCAATTATGGGGTAATTTTACCACCTCCATGTAGTATGAGACTTACCTACGCAATCTGTGCATGATATTCAAATTGTGTTGGCCCTCATACTACTTGGAAATAGTAAAATTGGACAATTAAGATTGGATGTGTATACGCACCCTAAAACACACATGCCCTCTGGCAGTTTCCACAAGTGACACTTCTGGGAATTACAGGGACTTTTGAATGGGGTCTTTAGCTCCTAGAATTTTAATGGGATTTCTTTTTAATAATTAAGTATCAAAACAGATTCCCTTTAAATAAGAAATGTAATAATAAGAGTTGTACAGAAATAAATATACTAAGAATAATACAATAAGAAAAAATGAGACATTAGAGCTCTTTTATATACAGCTGCAGCATAAATCCTCATCTGCTTCCAAGCATCTTGCTCTGCTAAGGGTGCATACACACATCCAATTTTCACTGGCCAATTTTACTATTTATACCAGTTCATAGTATTCAAAATCATCTTCTGACATCTTCTGAAAGAACTGTGACCAGTATCTAATAAGCTGTTCTTAGTGTACTGTTATAACTAGTGTAGCATTAGCAGAAGTACGGATGAGAAATATAGATAAAGCTCTGTGCTGTAGATTTATGTGAACAGTTGGGCTTTGTTGTCGTACTATATCATCTTATATGACAAAAAACATAAATTCAATATATCCATTACTAATAAAAAAAAGGAGTAATTACATAGCTTTCTGCAAATAGGGTGGAGGAGAGTTTTGGTATAATGCTTATCCTAAAGTAGGCAATCACTGGATTGCCACACTTCCAGTTTGCCTGTTTCCATTTGCAATGAGTCAGTCTATTAAGGTGGAACTAAACTCAGAACTTCCTCTTTACTCTAAAAGATTAGCCACAGCATGATAATCTTTAGGGAAATAAAAATCATTAAAATGTATAGAAATCCTAAAGTAAACCAGTATGCAGCGATTCCAGCTTTAAAGAGACACTGAAGCAAAAGAAAAAAAATATGATATAATGAATTAGTTGTGTAGTATAGCTAAGAAATGAAGCATTAGGAGCAGAGAAATATGTCTAATATTTGTTTCCAGTACAGGAAGAGTTAAGAAACTCCAGTTATCTATGCAAATTGCCATTGAGCTCCATGACTTTGAAAGTCGCAGAGAGCTCTGACTTCTGATTAGGTTATCTCAACTGTATTGTGTTTTTCTTTTGCAGAGAACAGTTCAGGACAGTTCAAAAGTTCACTGCCTGTTCTATAAAAACATTTAGAATGCTGAATAATGTGTAAACTACAAATATTAGATAATGATGCAATGTTATAAAAAAAAAAAAGCTGTACAACTGAAAATAAAAATGAGAATATTTTTTTTGCTACCAATGTTCTAGTAATTACCCCTACTACATAACCAAATTATGAGATCATAACATTTTTTCCGCTTCAGTGTCTCTTTAAGTATTCAGCGACTGCCTCTTCTAAAAGGTGAATATGATGATTGTATCCATACTCTTCTTTTCCTGCACCATGATATGGTGCTAAATGGAGTTTTTCTTGAAGAACACACTTAATTTTTATAATTAGGGCTGAGCTTTATGTGATCAGGTTTGTTTTTTCTTTTTTTATATGTATATAAAAAAAAAGTTTGATGTCAAAAACAAATATATAACCAAATATATATACTGTATATATATTCCAGCATATAAGAGGTTGGTACTCCAGAATGGTTGCTACTGTAAAATCTTGTTTAACTATTTATTTTGTATATCTATGGTAGGATAAATGGAGATTCATGTTTCTGTGTAATTATTTTGTAAGCTCCCTGAGTTTTAGCATATGGTTTAGCAATAGTCTCCATAGGTAAAAAAAAAAAAGGAAATTAAAAGGAAAAACAGATTAAAAACCCATCCCACCATCTGCCACTATCCAGAACGAAGGTACATTTACTGTATTTCCCAGTGCTGGACATATAGGAATAGAGCTGTGTGACTAGGGATGATCAATGAGTTGCAAGACATTTCACCTTGCATTTAATTTTCAATGTATATTATATGCAGCTTAAAATTGGACCAGTCAGAATTACTTCCTGTCAAAAAGTATTAGTCCAAGCACAAGTTGCATAATATTGACATATAAATTTGAATGCTAGGAGAAATTGACTTGCATCTCATTGATCATCCCTTTGTGTGACACCCTGGAAAGAAGCTTTCATTGCTTGACGTCAGCCTGCCAGCTGATTCTGGGACGGTGAAACAGCATTATTCAGGTTTTATATGATATAGGAATAGGGGATGCAGAGGTTGCGACTGCACTGGTGCCCTTAGACCAGGGGGGGCCCTCCTGCAACTCCAGTATTAGCTCTTCAATGGTGCTATGCTGTTAATGATCACTTCTACCTATATAGATGCTATGAATAGTGGTAATCATTTACAAACTGTTCCCCTCCTCTGCTTACACCTCTCATACTGTGGATGCCCTTGGCAGGTTTTGTTGTGCCATATGAATGGTTATGTGTAGAATGCTTGGGGGCCCAATGTAAAACTTGCACTGGGGCCCAAAGCTCCTTTAGCTACACCACTGATGAGGTCACTAACTTTGGATGAACAGGCAGCTCAGCTCTCAGAGAATGGCAGCTTCTTTCTGAGGTTTCTCAGGGAGGTACTAATTTGCCAATACTAATTATATTGGGATCGTTTCTGCCAGAAGGACCTTTAGGTTACAAATATCAGTATTATTAATTTGCCATAGTTCTGTATTAGGTGTAAGAAAAAACTGTTTTTCACTGTCCTGTCCAGAACAATCCCCACACAAAATATACAGTGTGAACTGGCAATACTAATATGCTCAGTAAAGTGAACCTGTGTGTCTCCACTGTAGCCCATGTACTAAATGTGTGAGGAGGAGAGACAGAAATAAGGCATGAATGGGAGTAACAACACAAATGTTTATGATTTTCTTTTCTATTAGCTCCTCGAACAGGTGAGGGGTTTTCCTTTATTGAACATACAAACAAATAATAATTACAAGCATGTAGTAAATGTCTCAAAGGGAAGGGAAATCTGTACGTTATAAATGTATGCAATTGCATTCACAGCTCCTGGCCATCATCAGAGACAATGGAAAGCACTGGTGGGCGCCTTGCTGAAAGAGAAAACTCTCATATTTTCAAACACATACAGATAAGTTCCCCCTAAAACTGGGGCTATACTAATGGAGGGATTAGATTGTGAGCCCCTCTGAGGGAGATAGAGATAACAATATACTATTTATACTCTTTAAAACGGATCCAAGATGAAAAACTAACTATAACAAGTAACTTGACTATATATCGTATTTAAAGTTTAGATCGTTTACTCCGCAAATCTAGCTGCAAATAGCTTCAGCAGTTTATGATTACTTATTCCTGTGATACAATGAGGGCAGCCATGTTCTGTTTGTCACATTACACACAGGCAAGCTGGTCGGTATCTCCCCTCTCCCACTCCCTCCTCCCCTCTG
This sequence comes from Hyperolius riggenbachi, assembly GCF_040937935.1. Classification (NCBI taxonomy): domain Eukaryota; kingdom Metazoa; phylum Chordata; class Amphibia; order Anura; family Hyperoliidae; genus Hyperolius; species Hyperolius riggenbachi. Next base: position 240,433,197 of record NC_090651.1, on the reverse strand, counting down.
CCTCTGAAATCTCTGGCTAGTACCCTCCTCCTCCTCCTACCCAGACTGAGCTCCCATAAGCCTTTGCTACTAAGGCTGAGAGTGCCAAGGCTCTCTGGAAAAGCTGTGGGCGAGGCTTGTTTAGTTTATAGGGAATTAGAGTATTAAAACAAAACAAAAAAGTATTTAGCTTGAGGAATGCCCTATAAACTATATGAAAGGAACACAATTATGCAATGAGTAAAAGTTTATCTCGGATCCACTTTAAACAATATACTCTTTAAAAGTACAATAATAAAAAAAAAAGGAACTCTCAGCCAAGAACTCACCTGTGCTTTCCACTGCTTCGGACAATACTGCAGATAACAGCTATGGGGGCGGTCACTGTCACTGCACCTACTTGGGGGGTCACTGTCACTGCACCTACTTGGCTGGAATAATAATACTTTGGGTGATTTAATTGTTTCAAAGGCGAAATAAACAGTAATAATTTGTCTTCTTTTGGCCATGCATGTCTTGCTGTCTCTATCACTTATATTTACATCATTCTATCACCACACATGGAAACATGTTGTAATCTGCCAGCAGAGGTAAACACTGTTCATTTAACATTGACCTGTCACTGTTTTGTTTATGGTGAGCAATGATATTGTGGTGCAGCTTTACTGCAACTCAGCAAATTAATTACATGATGTTAAAATAAAGAGAATATGACTTTTGCTGAATGCCGTGTAGTTTTCTCGAGGGAGGTAAATAATTCAGAGATCATGTTGAATTCTGAAAATTAAGGCAAATGTATGCAGCTTGAAAAGGGTTCACATTGCAGCTCACTTGGGCTTCAGGGCCGGATTTCCAGAAAGCCCACAAAGGCCCGGGCCTTGGGCGGCTGCAGCACGACGGGGCACCTGAACATGAAAGAGAGGTTGCTACATATGAAAGAGGAGGCTGAAAATGGGGAGCAACACAGAATAAAGGGAAGCTGATGTCCATGTGAGCTGTTCAAGAAAGAGAGGGGCTGCAGTACATGGATGCACATTGAATGAGAGTCACAATACATTTGGCCTAGGTGCATAAAAAGTATAAATCTGGCCTTGCTGAGCCTTATTTAGTTGCTGGATTTTCAAGCATAAATTTGCTTAATTGTGCATTTCATTGACCATCCCTTCTCTGATTGTCTGTAGGATCACCAGAAGGGGTGTAACTATCCCTTCAGCACCATATACTGGCATCTGTGGCAATTCGGAACGGACCCTCTTAGCTCCAGTGTCTTCCTTTATCCAAATATGCTTTCTTCAGGTACCAAGTGATAATGGGCCAGAGTGAGATGCAGTTGTGCCAGCCCATGTAGAAAGAGGAAGATTTAAATAGAAACATGAAATACTATGAACTAGCTGGTGGTTTGCCCTAAGCTGCGTGAAGCAGGAGTGCGATTGCCATGTCTCTGGATGTCGTACATGCTGCACGCATTCACCATGCCGCCACATGCGCCGTACAATCAGTGACGTGGCCAACAGCTGAGCAACCTCTTCTGTCTCTATGGGAGAAATGGGGGGGGGGGGGGGTGCACATCACATAATTGAACAAATTCTGTGAGTAAAAGGAGCAATGAACTTGGCCATCAACTATCAACTATAGATTAATCATGCTGGGTAACTAAAGTGGACCTTTGCACGAATGCTGGATTTTCTGCTAAGACAGCCACAACTGGACGCCTCGGCGAAGAACACTCAAGAGCAGTGATTACCAACCCGTGTGCCCCAACACATCTAGATGTCGTGGCATCTCCGGATACGTGTTGCCGATCTGCAGTCCTAGCATAGGCCAATAGTAAATTACTATAGAACTACAAAAATATGGTCCACATTCCCAGACTCTGGACTCTTTTTTGTAGCCCTACAGTAACTGCTATGGGACAACAGAAAATGGCCATAGGCAGGAAGATGAGACGGAGGAGGAAGAGCAGAGGGGAAGACTTCAGGCAGATCTGGTAAGTAAAGGAACAGGGGCAGGCAGCATTTTAACAGCAGCTACCTCTACGCCAATTAGCAACCACCACTATGCCAGCAGCAGCCACCAATTAGCAGCCACCACTATGCCAGCAACAGCCACCAATTAGCAGCCATCACTATGCCGGCAGCAGCCACCAATTAGCAGCCACCATTATGCCAGCAGCAGCCACCAATTAGCAGCCACCACTGGGCCAGCAGCAGCCACCAATTAGCAGCCACCACTATGCCAGCAACAGCCACCAATTAGCAGCCATCACTATGCCGGCAGCAGCCACCAATTAGCAGCCACCATTATGCCAGCAGCAGCCACCACTATGCCAGTAGCAGCCACCACTGTGCCAGCAGCAGCCACCAATTAGCAGCCACCACTATGCCAGCAGCAGCCACCAATATGCCAGCAGCAGCCACCAATTAACAGCCATTACTATGCCGGCAGCAGCCACCACTATGCCAGCAGCAGCCACCAATTAGCAGCCACCACTGTGCCGGCAGCAGCCACCAATTAGCAGCCACCACTGTGCCAGCAGCAGCCACCAATTAGCAGCCACCACTATGCTAAACTCTCTAAATACATACAGGGTGCATTTCTCTCAGTTCTCCTTGTGTCCTGTGCATGAGTTCTAGTCCACTTTAAAATAACTTTTTGTTACTAATCCCAATAATAAACAGATATGAAAAACACACTGTATATTCATTAGCAACAGTGATCTTAGCTCTTCGTCTCCATCTCCAAACAAAAGAGGACAAATAATTTAGGTTGTTCAAATTCATTAATTTATTTTTACATGTGAATATATTAAGACACTCACAAATCAAGTTAGCAAGTACACTGATAATGCACATAAATAAACATGAAATAAAAGGGACCAGTGTTATTCAGATTTATGTTGCATTCCATAAACTGCCCAAGCTGTCCAGTCAAAATCAGTGTCAATATTAGCACTGCAGCCTACAGTAAACCTGTCACCGCTAAACATAAAGGGACCTGGCATATCTAAGATCATGAGAACTCCTAAATAAAAAGACTGACAATGTGCAGATCTGTAGGCCTCCTCTTATGTCACACTATTCATCAGCAGGTGCACACGTGACAATTATGAGCCAATAAGAAGGCAAAGTAAAAGTGACTGTCCTATAAATATGCAACTGACTTGTTAGGGCAGCCTTTCTCAACCTTTTTACCCTGGAGGAACCCTGCAAATAACTTTTGGATCTCATGGAACCCTTGCAAATAATTTTTTGATCGCGAGGAACCCCTGCATTTATTTAGCAGGAGGCATGGTCTTTCAAAGTAGGTGAGGCTGTTAATCTCACTACCTCCTATTATACTGACACTCATTATACTGTGCTCATTATTATTCTTACCCTAATTTAGTGCTTCTTTTTACCGTACCCCCCTATTAAAATGTGCTCTACTATACTTCTTACACGATGGGGGAAAAAGCCAAAGAACCCCTGCAGAGTCCTCAAGGAACCCTGGGGTTCCAGGGAACGCTAGTTGAGAAAGCCTGTGTTAGGGTATCCCAGGTTTCAGTAAGTTGAATGTGAAAATGTACTTTAATTAAAAGACAGTGCCCTAAATAACCCGATTTTTATAGAAGCGAAAAGTTGAGATTTCCTGTGCCCAGCATTGTGATGCCAGTCCACATCCTGCTCTGCCACATGTGAATAGGAGAGCAGGTACCTCGTGAGAACACATGTAACTGGGCCAGAATAACAACCAGTTTACTTTTGTCCCTCCCCCACTCAGAAGCAAAAAGCCTTGAGAATCCCTCAGCTCTACCTCAGCAAGCCTGGCCACTGACAGCCTAGTCAGGTGCTTACAGGAGATAACATTATCATCCTCAGGCTGCTAACTCTGAAGGACATTGTAACAGGCATTGCTAACTTGAAGTGGCAAGTTTATGCAAAATATTACTACTGCCAGTTCCTGGGTTTAAAAGTAAGTAAAGAAGAAAAAAAAATAGTAATAGCTGAAATTGGTCAGTATGACAATTTTTTTCCCCCCTTTATCAAAATAAACATTATGGCATATGCAGAGGGATGGTTCAAATGCTGTCTGTCCACAGCGAGTTTGCTTGGTGTGAACAACTCCTGACCTACCCTATCAACTACATTTCTCAACAGGCTATGCTGGAGGCCTAGGGGGCGAGTCTCTTCCATCAAAAGGCCATTTAAGGTTCTGCATTCAACACAATTTCTGGGTGGAAATAAAATGGACAGGGACTGAGTATGAGTATTTTGATTGTGCCTCTAACTCTTGGTAATATCTGAATATATGACTGTAGAAGTGTTTCTATATCTGTCACCTAGCAACCCGTTGTGCTCCCTTACTTGTTCTAATCGGTTTCATAGTAGAAGACCAGCATCTTCTGCTAGTAAAAAAATGTTCTTTTACTATGGCACGTTCTATTAAGATCGCCAGGGCAGCTGCATGAGGGTTTTTTTTAAATAAAAAAAAAAATATTTCATGCAGCCAACTGAAAGTTGGCTGCATGAAAGCCCACTAGATGGCGCTCCGGAGGCGTTCTTCTGATCGCCTCCGGCGCCCAGAATAAACAAGGAAGGCCGCAATGAGCGGCCTTCCTTGTTTTGCTTAGATCGTCGCCATAGCGACGAGCGGAGTGACGTCATGGACGTCAGCCGACGTCCTGACGTCTGCCGCCTCCGATCCAGCCCTTAGCGCTGGCCGGAACTATTTGTTCCGGCTGCGCAGGGCTCAGGCGGCTGGGGGGACCCTCTTTCGCCGCTGCTCGCGGCGGATCGCCGCAGAGCGGCGGCGATCGGGCAGCACACGCGGCTGGCAAAGTGCCGGCTGCGTGTGCTGCTCTTTATTTCATGTAAATCGGCCCAGCAGGGCCTGAGCGGCACCCTCTGGCGGTAATGGACGAGCTGAGCTCGTCCATACCGCTAAGGTGGTTAATAGATGGATTACAGAGCCACAGCATTTCAGAACAGAGATGTTCCTTTATCCAGTGATAATTCACCTGTGACAAACTGTAAATACATTGGTCACATAATTTTTTTTTTTTTTTTTAAAGGGAACCCGAGGTGAGAGAGGCTGACATATTTATTTCCTTTTAAACAATACCAGTTGCCTGGCATCCTGCCGATATTTCTGGCATCTGTAGTGTCTGAATAACACACCTGAAACAAGTATGCAGCTAATCTTGTCAGAGTTTTGTCAGGAACACCCGATCTGCTAGCTTGTTCTATGGCTAAAAGTATTAGAGGTAGTGGATCAGCAGGAAAGCCAGGCAATGTGCATTGTTTAAAGAAAACCTGAACTGAACATTAAAAGTCAAAATAACCATACACAAGTCATACTTACCTTCCATGTAGTCTACTCCTCAGTGTCTTTCTCCTGTCCTACGTCCTGTTTGTTCACTGTGATCAAGGGAATTTTCTGTCCTCCATTTTGAAAATGGCCATTACCCATAACAGCTTCCTGGTCAGCACACAGTTAAACTGTAACATCGCCCACTTGAGCCATAGGGAAACATGGACATTACCTGGTACAGCAGTTTTCCTCTCAGCTATAACTGACAGCAACTGATATTTTACTGACAGCAACTGATATATTTCAGATCTGACAAAATATTGTCAGAACAGGACGGGATTATTGTCAGAAGAAAATGTTGAGCTTCTGAGAGGAACTGATGGCAAGGTAACTATGTAATATTCATTTGAAGTTACCTCATGTGTTTAGTTTAAATATTTTTACTCAGTACAGGTTCTCGTTAAATGGAAATAAATATACCTCCATATTCCTCTCACCCTTTAGGCTACTTTCACACCAAGACATTGCGTTAGATGCAACCTTAAAGGGGTTCTTTCGCGAAAAAAGTAGGCAGTTAAAAAATGTGACAGACGACAGGTTTTGGGCCAGTCCATCTTTTTAAGGGGGATTCTCAGGGCTTTCTTTGTTTTCAACAGCATTTCCTGAACAACAGTTTAACTGCCAAAATAGCAAGATACCAGCTGGCCTCCCTAATCACTTGCACACTATTATGTCAGTTAAATTTTGCAACTGTTGTTCAGGAAATGCTGTTGAAAACAAAGAAAGCCCTGAGAATCCCCATTAAAAAATGTGACAGAAGTCAGGTTTTGGGCCAGTCCATCTTTTTAACTGCCTACTTTTTTCGCGAAATAACTCCTTTAAGGTCGCATAACGTGCCACTAACGCAACGCCTGGTGATGGTTTTGGAGGACGCTACATAGAGCCGCGTTAAGCGGCTCTTGATGTGTCCATGATGCGTACTTTTTGACGCATGCGCCGGCGGAGACCACGTGAGCGGGACACTCCGCATCACGTGGTCCCGTCAGCCAATAAGCGCCCGCTCCAGGAAGTAAACACTGCATGCAGTGCATATTTATTAGCCATGTGGCTGGCCGCAATAGCGGACTCTCCCCACCTCCACTCCTACACCCAAAGTTAAAAAAAAAATACACATCACTGAGCATGTGCAAACAGCCTAACGCGGCTAAAGCCGCTAGAATGTACAGCATGCAGCACTTTCTTTAAACGTGCTGCGTTACAATGTAACGCAACGTGGGCACTGTGAACAGCCCATTGATTTTTCATTGCTGTGCGGTGGGCTGCGTTACAAGGCGGCTCTAACGTGCGCCTGTAACGTCTCACTGTGAAAGGAGCCTTAAGGGAGGCCCATTAGATTAGGACTCAAGGAGGTACTCTTGAATCTAGAGGTTCTACTGTATTTATAACATCAACCTCTTGTTCTTTTTGATTACTAACATTTATACTAATTAATTGCCCACAATCTGATCCAATTCACTTTTTCTCTTCTACGAGATCATTTTTTTATTATCTTCTGTTTAAGATAGCATTTCAGTACTCTGCAATTGAAAAGTACCAAAAAGTAGGTGAAAAAGTACAATCAAAATTATTATTTTCTTGCTGGTGGCTTAGGCATTTTATTTATAAGGTCAAAATATAATCTTGGAGAAAACTTAAGAGAAAAAGTGAATTCAATCAGGCCCTATGTGTGCAAATAGAGTGGGCAGAAGGTGGATGGATGGACTGACTTGGTCTCCAATTCATGATCTGCGTCTCTTTAAATACTTGTTTAAAATCCCTAAAATGTTTATTTGCAACGTATATAAATTAGTACATCTATTCAGCTTAGATTTGTGGTTGAATGAAGAATGATTATTCTGATTCAGATTGCATACAAGGATCCCTGGCTGCCTTTGGCAAGTTAGTTACAGGGAATTTGGTTGTAATGTAAACTATCTCCTGTTAAAAGCATGTAGCAGTCTTTATTCCTGCCCATTATGCTTTGATTATTTTGATTGGTTTGCCTTTAGTGTATAACTGGCAAATGAAAGTTATAGAGCAAGCATGGCATGTATTTAGTTTGTCAGAAATGGGTTATTACTTCTCAAAGGAACATCCCAATTTCAAAATGGAATAGTTCTATAGTCTATAATGAAGAGACAGTTTACTTATAGATAGCTATTGCTTGACTTTTACCACTAAACTTAGCATATTGCCCTATGTGTGGAGAATGGCCTTGACATACGGCACTTAAAAGTGTACCCGAGGCAAAGCTTGGGTACAAAAATCACTAACTTACCCAAGAAGAGGGAATCTTCTGGATACTAATGAGGCTTCCCACTGCATCCTCCAGTCCCCCATTGCCGCTTGCAGTGCCTCCAAAGATTACCGACAAGGCCTTGTTGGTAATCTAATCGGGGCCATGGTCCTCTTCAAGCATAGCCGCCTACGCGAGTAAGACCGCACCTGCGCAGTAAGATGGCTCCATGCTATTGCCCAGCCACGGCCTTGCTTGTGATAGAAGAGGACCATGGCCCAGATTAGTTAGACGGTCCCAGGCAGTGGCGGAGTACCAGAGGATGCCATGGAAAGCCTCCTTAGGATCCAGAAGCTTCCTTCTCCTTAGGTAAGCGTTTCTGCCAAGCCAAAGCTTGCGTTCTCTATAACGTTATAGAAGTGTAGTCCAACATACATAAACCTGGGATGTCTATTTTTATTTTGTTTGCACCAACTGCAGCTCGAAGTAATAACTCCTGAAAAAGCGATTTGTGCTTACCACCCCCAGACATTGTCTACATGCAAGCAACCCTGAGATAATCATTACCCAGCAATTTCCACTCTGTCCCAGAATCTTCAGTATATCGGAGACATCTCCAGACACTTCACGTAGAAGCTTCAGTAGAACAATCCGTTCAGCTCATTTACATCACACAACTATCTCCATTTTAAATCGTTTAAAAGTTGTACAATTCCTTTTTGACTGTTCTCCATTCTACAAAACCAGAAGAAATGAAGTCTCACCCATTTACACAGGCTCCAAATGTGTAATCTTTAAGTGGTCCGGAAAATCCCTGGAAGCAGCAGAGAGATCCTGACGGTAGTTGTAGATGGACTGGTAATCCTTGCTGCTGCTCTTCAGCAGTTCATTGTTCTTGCGTGCTTCATAATGGAACTGGGGGTTCTTCATCTCATACCTACACAACGTGCAGAACATTAATTTCTTTTATTTGTTCCACTTATAAATTTGCATGGATAAAAGGAAAATAAGTATACAAAGATCCAGCTTTCTATATGTAATATTCAGTAAGGTAACAATGAAAATAGCTCATATCGAGGGGGCAAACCAGACATCTTAATAAAATGAAAACAAAACTTATGTGATGATTAATTGTATGTGTTTTACTAAAAGTAAATGGAGCATAACTGAGCTTATATTTTTATATACAGTTTAAGGGCTTCATTTTAAGACTGAATTCTAAACAGCAGCCATGACAAATCTGCCTTGCCGAGTTGAAAAACAAACAGAAGTAATGAGCCTTTTAAATTTCCAGCACTATGTCCCCTCTTCCCTCAGAACAGAATAGGGTGCTTTGGGTGCCAACAGTGGTGGGATTATAACCTGTTCCTCTGAAAATGGAGCAGTTTGGGAGTGGCACTTGTAAGAAGCTTGAATAGCACAGAATTTTCTCATGCCAACCACCAGCACCAACAGTGTAAATGCAGCCCACCTTCAACTGCATTTAATGGACAGCATAGTGGTTAGCAATCGGCTTGCAGAACTAGAGTTCCTAGACCAATTCCTGGCCGGGACACTATCTGCATGTTCTCAGTCTATTTGTAAGGGTTTCCTCCATACAATGGGTTCCTCCATAACCCCAAAACATACTGATAGGTTAAAACTGTTTTCCACACTCCCAACACAGTAATGTTTAACAACATTTTAAAGGAATTGAAAAAGGACACAAGCTAGAAAGAGCATCTCAAGCAATAACAGGATGCCAGTGCAAGGGGGGGGGGGGGGGGGGGAATAAGACTACATCTCACAAAAATCAGCAACTGCTAAAAATTGACCCATTCAACTACTGGCAACTTTTTCTGGCACACCGACAAAGATACAAAGGAAAGAATCAAACACACAATCTGGTCAAACTTTACTGAAAGGGCAATTGCCAACCAGCTTGAAGCCAGATTAACAGATGACAACCTATATGATGCTTTTCAGTCTATAATTCAAGAAAAGACACAGCACAAACTCAGGTAGGGAATGACCTACTAATTAGCAAGCAATTAGCGCAAATGCTCAGTCTTCATTCCACTAGAGTGTCGTGTAAATTCCAATGTGTGGATCATGGAATATTAATTCAGTGATTACAAGACTGCTGTGGTGCACCCAGGTACTGCTCTCATTTGTTCTTAATTCTTCCTCTGTCAAGTTCCACCTTTCCAATCTAGTCTCTAGCTTATGGAGATTCACAAGGTTCAGTTTTGTCACCTCTACCTCTTTGCGGTTTACGTTTTACCAGTGGGAAGAGTAACACAGAACCTGGTTATAGTAGGTTATAATTGCTATTCAGAGGATACATAATTGTATCTGTCCTTTATGCAATGTCTAAAGAACTCATCAACATCTGCCTGGAGGAACAAAACTGGACGAACACCAGCTGCATGAGGCTGAACTTGAACAAAATTTTGAGGCTGGTGGTGGGGCGCTTACATGCGATAGGTTACTTACAAAAGTCTATCGACTTCATATCTATCCACTGGAGAAGATGCATTGTAAAACAAAGGCTTTGTGTGTAATCTGGGGGTGAGGCTTGATGGAAAGCTAACACCAAGACAGCGAGTATCACATCCTCATTCTTCCACCTGAGAAATACAAAAACACACATTCCCTCCCGAGAAAACTTACCAGAGGGCTTCAGTATTTTATGTGGAGGTTTGTCCATATTATAACAAGAATAAAAGACATCACAGGTATGGAATCTCACCATTTAGGCTTGGGTCCTCGGGTACGTTCCAGCTCTTGCTGTCTTTTAATCTCCATTAGTAACTCCTCTTCAACGCGAAGGCGCTCCAGTCGTAATCTAGTCAACTCTTGTTGATAGGGGGATGCTTCTACTACAGATATAACTGCATCTCTTCCAGCCAAGGTCTTCAGGAACCTAACACAAAAAGACCAAGTTAAACTTGGAATATAAGGATGACATCCACTAGCCTCTTCTGTAACTATAAAAAGAGGTCACTAAATAAAACACAGTGTGGGATATAGAATATTTGGTCCTAAAATACTTTCCTAGATTATCTCCAGTACAGCACACCTGAGAGGATAAATAGGATACTTGAATACATAACAGAAGAATTACAGCTTGCAATAACTTGTGGCCAAAAGCTCAATCGTTTGGTGGCAACCATCCACTATGTCCAGGATGAAGACATTGCTCCAGTAGAGTGCCATCTAGCAGATGGGGCTGTAGACCTTGAAGCTTTAGGCTAGTGCTGCTTCACGGAGGTACCTAACAATGCCTGTTACAAGGTTGCAACAAATAGAGAACCAGAATGACTTTCTCGTTGATTCAATAGTCTGTGAACACTTTTCCAAAAGTTGTAAAAAAAAAAAAAAAACATTGTAGAACTCTCATTTATGGGATTCTTAAGTAAAAAAAAAAAAAAATGAGGGCAGATACATTTTCTGTGTTCTATAGAAGGACAGACAGTCGACAGTGATCTTGAATTAATAGAGCCTGCATTTCCTACTCTCTTCTGATAGAAGTTCCAAAGGTTTGGCCTCTAAAGCTTTAAAAACTAAATGTAAATCCCATGGCGGGATATTACTTTTTTTTTGTTTTATAGATTTCAGGCAACTTTCCACTGTAAAGAATTCTGTGCCCATTTCTTGTCTACAACAATGCTTAGGTTAAATAAAGTGTACATTTAAAATAATTTTTCTTGGGCCCAAGCCTGCCTGAAGAAAGTCCAGAAATATAGCCCTTTAAATCTTTTGACTCAAGGCAACACCAAAAGCAAAAAAAAACTTCTAGATGTAACGATTGGTGTCAGCAAGAACAGATTTTCTGATTATTGGTGATGTGCAGTATCACCAATAATACAGATGTTATACCTGATTATGTGGTGATCTGCAGAATCACCAATAATACAAGTATAGCAAGACACAGGACAACCAGGTGTAAAGATAAGTGTTTGGTGCAACAGTAAATATAGATAGAGATACCCACTATCCCAGAGGAGCTGGTAGAAGGAGGTATCTCTAAAGAACACAGTAATCAGTACTCCAGCAGGTTGGAGACACAGATAAGTTAGTGATAAGTTCACCCGAGGGGCGGGTGATGCACAGTAAGACAATGTATACTGATCACTCGTGGAGGGAGTGATTCAGACTGTACTGCAGCAGGTGATCACCTGAGGGGCAGGAGATCCAGACAGTACCGTAGTAGCTAGTCACCTGAGGAGCAGGTGATTAAGACTGTATTGCAGCTATCTACCTGAGGAGCAGGTGATTCAGACTATACTGCAGCTATCAACCTGAGGAGCAGGTGATTAAGACTATACTGCAGCTATCAACCTGAGGAGCAGGTGATACTAAACTGAGAATCCCTCACCCGAACTAAGCTCACTGGTGAGGGCAGAAGAGTCAGACAAGCAGGTTCGGCAACACACGGACAAATACAGTACAAAGGCAGAAGACTGAATCAGAGTGAGGTATAAGCTAAATCGGAAACTAGATCAGATAGGCAAAGGCACAGAATCAAAAGACAGAAGAGTAGTCAAGGCTAGCAGAAGGTCATAACAAATAATACAATTCGATTAGTACTTTAAGCTATTAACAGAAAAGTGTGGATACCCAGCTCCTGCTGGTTCTAGCACACTTTCGGATCTGACTAAGGGTCTGAGTGCTAACACGTAGCATATGCAACAGCAGACAAGGAACAACTGACAGGCATGTCCTATATATACTGGGAGCGCTCCTTAGCGCCGCCCCAGTCACTCAGCCAATCAGGATCAGTGTTGGAGTCAGCTGACCGGCTGATCAGCTGACTCCCCTTCTGCTTGCATAAAGATCCTGTCTGTGCGCGCACGCGTGCGCGCGTAGACCTCAGTCTATGTGCGACTGAGGGACCAGGCAAAGTTCCATCATGTAACAGCGCAGCGGAGGCCGCTGGCTGAGACGCGGGGACAGCCGCCATGCCACTCGGCGCTGCGGCGGCCTCCCCCGCATTCACCATAGTCCCAGGTACAACTCCATCATGTACCCGCGCGGCGGAAACCGCCGGCTGAGACGCGGAGATAGCCGCCATTCTGCTCCCTGTTGCGGCGGCATCTCCGCTATGCTTTACACTAGATCTTTGCATATTTATTCCTAGTTACTGATGGCAATTAAAAATCTGGATACGTTGTTTGAGAAATCTCTTTTGTTTGAGGAGTACTATATAACACCCATGGCAATACGTAGAGAATACATGTGTATCGATACAGAACTGGTTTTTGAGCAGTAGATCCTGCTTCTGAAGCAGAGGGCACAAGTCTCAACAGTGGAAAACACAACCTTTTGGACCAGAATGGTATAAGCCTCACTCTGTCCTGCTGAAACTTCTGAAAATAAGAATGAACAGAGGAACAAAAAAGGAAAAGGACAGGACTTTCGTAGAAAACTCAGATTTCGTACTTCCTTAGCAGTTTACATAAGCAACTACAGTAGTGTCGCCCATGTCGATGATGACATGTTTCCCCCACAATCTGGTTGATGAACTGGTTTAGTACCATCTAGTACCATCCACTAGAGAACACTAACAATTAACAGCAGCTGAGCATTTGCTCGTCCCAATATCACACTCTGTTAACGCTGCGCACTTGTTTGACCAAATTGGCATGACATTTTTCAGCTAACTCGAGCAATACATTTGATAATCTGAATTTGGTCGAAACGTTAATCCGGCATGCTTGTTGCGGCACCGATTTATATCAGATTTGAAAATAATTATCAAATTGGATGGTCAATTGGCCGCAAAATCACTAGATGTATGGCCACCTTTAGACTATGATGAAAACATTATACTGTGACTATAGTAGGGATTACATTGGGCCTGATTCACTAACTGGTGCTAACCTATTTAGCACACCTAAAGGCTTTGGGCGTGCTAACTAGGGTGCCAAGTAGTTAGCACGCACCAAGTAAAATCAGATCTTGCGCAAGTATATTGAAACGTTGCCCCGGATGCGACGTAAACGGCGCACCCAATGCGCCTATAAGGGTGTAATGGATGCGCTCTAAACGTCGCACCCATTCGACGTTTAGGGTGCATTTGGTGCGCCGTTTCGCATGCACCTGGCTTTGCGCACGATACTTTGCGCTCGAGCGCTAATTAGCGCGCGCAAAGTTTGTTTAGGCGTGATAAGGGGCTTTTCACAAGCATGCTAACAGTTAGCACTGCTTTGTGAGTCAAGCCCATTCTGTGCTCTTTTGGAGCACAGTTAGTGACATGTCTATGGACACTATAAAGTTCTGCAGAAATACCAGCTTTATATAAATTCATAATAATAATCAATAATAATAATAATAATTTCCGAGTCATTCGCTCTTTATATGCATGTCCTTCCGTCACGCATATTGCCTCTCCTTCCCTGCCCCACTCTGATTGGCCACATCACTGTGTCTGACTGTCCTACATCCCCCTCCTCCTTTGTAGCCTCACTGTAATTGACCAAAGGGCTTGTTGGTTGAGCGAGATGTGTGTGGTGAGATGGTGCGCACAACGTCCACAGGGATGCCTGCCACCATCTAGCAATAATATTTTAAAGAATCTGTCATGCATAATGAAGATACCTAAACATACCAGTAAATTCCATCATCTGTCAGTAAACGTCAAAGAGCTAGCTAACACATAACTAGCCAACAGCTTTACCTTTAAACTAAAATCCAGAATGTATATTGTCTGCATATATAACAGTTTGCCTGGAATGACAGCAATGATGTAAGCTGAGTAATAGTATAAGATGGAAAGCATAAGCAAAAAAACACTGGTGCAAGGCATGTAGGGTTTTCTATATTTTCTTCCCACTGAAACGGTTATTCAAAATATGGTACAATTTGCTTTCTGTTTTAAGAAGGTAAAACTGTATTTAGTAAAGGCTTCCATCAAAATTCCTAATAGATTCCCAGCTAATAGGAATTTCTTTCAAGCAAAAGAGGGCAAGTGACAACAATAAAACAATCGACAAATGTTTATAGTGCATGCTGTCAGAAAAATTACACTTGAAGTAGTAGTTTACCTTTCACTGATTTCTTCTGCGGTGGGTGCTGATATAGCAGGTGAAGGGATGCTATAAGGGGTCCATGAATAACTTTTTGTCTTCCTCGGAGGAGTATAAGATCTTGTCACCAAAGAGCCTGGCCTATAAAACCGTGAGCGTGATTGCCTGTTGGAAGATGATGTCTTTACGTTATGTTTTAGTCTTGGTGCGGGCTGGCTGCAAGCATTGGCTTTTGCAGAGTTTGGTCTCCAGACAGGTTTTGGAGATTGAGAGCGTGATCCAAGATGTCTGCTTTTCTTGGCAGCAGGAGAAAAAGAGTGGGAACGATCAAGTGACTGTGATCTTCCTCGGACTACTGAAGGTCTGCTCCTGTCAGGAGATCGTGAGCGAACAGGGATCTTAGGAGGTAACAGAGATCTTACACCAACAACATGAGGTGCTCCAAGCTTCACCGGGATGGGTTCTCCATAAGCCATATATGATGGAGACATGGAAGAAAATTCCATTTCTGTAAACATGCTGCCTGTAGTGCTGCTTGGACGAACAACTGATGATTTTGAAAAGGTTGGTAATCCTGAGCTCTCTGTTGCATTAAAACTTCCATTTGGCTTGGTTACATGGTTTGACCTCAAACACCAATCAGAGCTTCGGGCGGAGTCTTGGTCTCGCTTGGTAGAGGCTCCAAATAATGGACTACTATTTGATTTTGGCCATTCACTCATGCTTGTATATTCAGACTTTGCTTCCAAGTTTAGACTTGAGGCTAGGCTATCCACTTGAACTTTGAGTTTCCTCAAATTATTCTCAAGGTCATCAATGCTAATATTCTCACCATATTGCGACAATTTATTACCTAAAACACAAATCAATGAGAAAGTTGGAGCCAAGGAAGGGAAAGTTATATTTGTTTTAACAGTAAAAAAACACTAAGAACCTGAATGACTGCTATGAGTCACTTAGAATCAAACATAACTACAAATTATGGGTCCCAAAGCAAATGGATGGGGCTCCCAGCAGTAGGAATAGTAGAAGATGCCCTAGCCCTTATCTCCTCCCCCCACACACAGGAATAGACAATGGTATATACAGTCACATGCACGTATACAAGGTACACAGCAGACAATGTATGGGCACAGAGATGTCGGTTATCCACCACCACTGTAATTACCATTATTCTAGTGGCAAAATACAATATTCACAGAGGCAGATTCTGCAAAAATATGTTTGATCACCTACCTCCTGAATAAATATTTCCAAACTGTGTACCTCTACTAACTGGTCCAGTGACAAATAAGATCATTTCTTGAAAAAGAGTTACCAGGACTCCATTCTGTTAAATCAGTGTGTGAGACACAGAGTGCTACACTCACAGTTTCCCATGAAAGTACAAATATCTGGTGGTCCTAATGTGAGCGACACCGAGCCACTCATGAGAAGAAAAGCTGTGCATGAGCGGCACTATGCTGCTGAGCAGGCTGTACTTTGCTCCTGCGCAGTGTGGCCCCGCTCGCTCATACATGGAGGGAAGAAGCCGTGCACAAGTGGCTCCATGCTACTGAGCAGGCTGTACTTTGCTCCTGCGCAGTGTGGTCCCGCTCATACATGAAGGGAAGAAGCCATGCAAGAGCGGCTCTGTGCTACTGAGTAGGCTGTACTTTGCTCCTGCGCAGTGTGGCCCCGCTCATGCATGAAGGGAAGAAGCCATGCAAGAGCGGCCCCGTGCTACTGAGTAGGCTGTACTTTGCTCCTGCGCAGTGTGGCCCGCTCATACATGAAGGGAAGAAGCCATGCAAGAGCGGCCCCATGCTACTGAGTAGGCTGTACTTTGCTCCTGCGCAGTGTGGCCCGCTCATACATGAAGGGAAGAAGCCATGCAAGAGCGGCCCCGTGCTACTGAGTAGGCTGTACTTTGCTCCTGCGCAGTGTGGCCCGCTCATACATGGAGGGAAGAATGTTGAAGATTGTTTAGAAGGTCCCAATGCAGCACAGGAGGGAAATGGGAGGTTAACGGTAGCATTTGGACCTTCTACACTCTAGAGGCTTCCCCCCCCCCCCCCCCCCTCCACTACCATAAATTCTATAGTTTTTAATAAATGTGCACATCTTTATAAATGTACTGATGTGATCGGAGACCACTTACCATTCACTTCATTTGGAACAGACTTTCCACCATAGTCAAAGTGCAATCTACGGTGGCTTGAAGTCCCTGGAAAACTAAGATTATGGCTACTTGTGGTCTTCTGTGTATTGGTCAGGATATCGTGCGGCTTCTCTCTGAAATAAAAAAAAAAAATACTGCATGTTAACAACTTGGTTTTATTTTTAACTTGTTTAGAAAAGGGCGCTATAGCAGCTACAAGCACAACCATAAGCTTTTGTATAATGCATGTGGTTATGTCCTGAGCCACAAAGAAGCGCTTCTACATAAAGCACAGGAAAAAACAACTATCAGGACTACCTGAAGGCAGTATAAAGGCATCGATGTACAGACACACTGGGAGTTAAAGTGGATCTGAGATGAACTTTTACTCCTTGCATAATTGTGTTCCTTACATATAGTTTATAGGGCATTCCTCAAGCCAAATACTTGTTTTGTTTTAATACCCTAATTTCCTATAAACTAAACAAACCACACCCACAGCTTCTCCAGAGTGCCTTGGCGCTTGCAAAGGATTGTGGGATTTCAGTCTGGGCAGGTGAAAAAGGTGTTACTAGCTATAGATTTCAGAGGCAGAGTTTTCACAATCTGAGAGCTGCAATGCAGATACAGATCAGTTGCCTGTGTAATGGAGGAGATAAGAGTGGAGTTTTCACAGAATATGCAGATTAGCATGCCTAGATACAGATAAGCTTGCCTGTGTGTGTAATTGTGTAATAGTGACAAGCAGAAAACATGTCTGCTCCCATTGTATCACAGGAAAAAATATTAATATACTGTTGAAGCTGTTTGAAGATAGATTTGCTGTGTAAACGATCTAAACTTTAGATAAGATATATAGACAAGTCACTTGTTATATTTAGTTTTTCATCTCGGATCCGCTTTAAGGAAGTTGTTCATGATCCAGTGCAGCAGATAGCTCACTGCATTGTAATACATAAACAATAACAGCTTCAACAGCCTCTCTCCATATACACAAAAAGACAAACAGGCAAGGATGGGTCAATATCAAATATAAAATGCAGCAGAAAGAGCTGAAGTGATAAAACAATGTAGTTTTACTTCTTCAGTTTAAGACAGACAATACAGTCCTCAAAATTACAGCCCAAAAAGAAAACATAAAAAGATCTAGAAATTCTTCTTCTTCATTCAATCCTAACGCAGGAAGCATTATATTATAGTTAGTAGGACATCAGATCAAAATGCGACCTATACAATGGGTCTTCCACTTTCCAGTGAGAATCTGGCAGTGAGGGAGCTCTATAACAAGAGAGATACCAAACATACATGTGTGGATTAAGTGCACACCAAATCAAACTAGCTCAAGGCAATAATGATGTTGTGGGACAACTGATGCTAGATTGTCCTCCAATACAATCACAAATAACTGTCTTAGATCTACCACATGGAGCCATAAATTACAATTAAGAATAGTCCTTAAAAGGACACTGTGGAGAATCCTTATTGGCAGTAGAGATGGTAGGGTTGGTGACATCGCAGTAGCAACTAAGTTTGGAGAAGGAACTATGCAGAGGAGTTCCTACGGTTTAGTAGCAGCTTTGAGTAGGTTGGAGAACAGGTGTCTCCGTTGTACAGGTGGTGGAATATGACAGGTTTTTGATTTGTGCTTTAAATGTGAGTTTTGTAAAAGAAATTGGAATACACCAAAAAAAAATGAACAGTAATATGATTCAGGTTTTCATTTTTATTCAAAACTAGCAGGAGCAGTCAGGACAAAGCAAGCACTCCGCAACATGGGGAGAGCAGTCTAAGCAAGATACTAAGAAACTAGAGGCATGCAGTCAGGAGGTAACAGGTTGTATAGCATGGAATAGAAGAGAGACTCCGACAACAAGTCAACAAACTGGGTCAGGAATGTGAATCAGAGATCACAAAAGCAGGTTGGACAGAGCAGTGGTTTAGGAAATGGGCAGCTAGAATGACCACAATCGAATACTTGATAAGCTGGCAAAGGTTTGGAGATCTGAAAGTGCTTATAAAAGCTGTGAACCAATGCACAATATGTATAGCAGCTTTTTGATGCCAATAAGGCTGACTTAGGGTTAGCATGTCCACAAAAAACACTACTGTAGGTAATTAGGTATTTCAGCAGATGCTGTGGCTCACTACCACTGAGCACTGATGCAGAGACACATAGAACATTTTTCCAGTGCTGTGTATGTATTTCATCTATCCGTTGGGCTATTTTCCTCAGAGTTCCACTTTAGTCTCAGGGCATCTGTGTTTTAAAATTCAGCCCACAGGTTGGAAAACACTTCAGTGTAATCATCTTTCGAAACTCGTCCTTGTAATAATTGCAGTCTACTGATTCTTGCATGGTTATTAAGAGTATGTGGGTCTGTTGGAGCAGTTGCCATGACAGCAAGTTGCCCTACAGTGAAATCCTCTTTTCCACAGCATACGCTGTCAGCATGGTAATGAGAGCAGCTGTGGGATATCCAAACATAAAGGGGGAGGCCTAACTGGACAAGCTGCTGAAGATTACTGCAGATTTCTCTCCCAGCAGAAATGAAGGATTTGTTGCTTGAGTCGCTGTCAAAAGTGATAAGAGAGGTGTACTCAGCTTACAGATATTAAGAAAAAAAATCCTCTAAAGGAAACTAACATCCCTTTGTGATTTTTCTAAAAATGTGCTACAGAGCTTCATCAACCTTAGTGCACAGTGCAGCACCTATTGTGAAACTGATGCAATGCAAGATGCAGCTCCTATTGCTAGGCAGATTGATCCCTAAACCTCCTACCCGACTGTGTCCAGTAGAGATGCAGGAAGTGATCACCAACTGTGGGTGAGATATTATGAATTAGGGGATACAGAGGTTGCAAAAACATTGGGGCTGCTGAAACAGGAACTCCACCTACGACCCCTGTAGCCACCCCCTGCAAAAAGACCACTTTACTTACGGTAAAGTCTTTTCCAGTAGTCATGAGGACAGCACCCCTGGATGAGACTTGTCTCCCTCCCCACTGTGGACAGGAAACTGTTAAAAGAAGAATTTGCATAAGCAATAGGCAGCCACATATAAGATACTACACCTGCCACAGTACCTCAGTTAATAAAAAGATGACACGGACATTTAATGATGCTTACACAAACTTATTTCTCTTTCCTACCCAAATAAGGGCGGGTTGCAGGGGTGCTGTCCTCATGACTACTGGAAAAGACTTTACCGTAAGTAAAGTGGTCTTTCCCAGAACGTCATTTCGGACAGCACCCCTGGATGAGACGATATACAAGAGTTAAAACCTTAGGGTGGGACCACAGCTTGCAAAACTTTCCTTCTGAAGGATAAACCTGCAGAGACAGATACATTAAGGCGATAGTGCTTTACAAACTTATTGTGACTTGACCAGGTCGCAGCTCTGCAAATCTGATCTATAGAGGCCCCTGCCCTCTCTGCCCAAGAAGTCGAAATTCCTCTTGTGGAATGAGCCATGATAGAATTGAATTGCTCCCCCTGTGTCTGATATGCTAATGAAATAGCCCAAACAAATGTATAATCTGTGTAGGATTTAATTAAGGAAGATTTCTCCCAATTAATGATCCAACCTAGATCTTGTAGTAAGACTATTGTCGTAACAATCTGATCTCTTACCGAATTGGGAGATGTCCCCCAAAACAGAAAATCAAGGTAACCCAAAATGTTAACCTTTCTCTGTCTAAGTGTAGCTAGAACCCCAGACATTACCTTCATAAACAACCCTGGAGCTGAGGATAATCCGAAGGGCAAAGCATTAAACTGATACATTCTTACCTCTTCCTCCATCTGGATGGCAAACCTTAAGCATTATTGAGAAGTCAGATGTATCGGTAATTGAAGATACGCATCTTTTCAGTCTAGAAAGGCTAGGAAATCGTCCTTCTGTAAGAGATGAATAATAGATCAAATCCATCCTGAATTTTCTGTATTTTACCTTCTGGTTTAGACTCTTTAAATTTAGTATGAACTGATAATTTCCCTGTAGCTCCTTTACTAGACAAAACACAGGGCAATAGAATCCCTGTCCTCTGACATTTCGGTACTTCTCGAATTACCCTTTTTTTCTAAACAGGGAAAGGACTTTCGATTGTAGGGCTGAAAACTTTATTTGGTCCTGCAAACGGGGAGTAATGCAAAAGCTCTTAAAAGGAGGCTGGCTGAACTCTATTCTGTATCCCTCCAACAAAAAACACCTTAAAGGCTCTTTCCCACTAAGACGTTGCGTTAGATGCGACGCTAAGGTCACATAACGTGCCCCCAAGGCAACGCATGTGAGCTTTGAAGTTGGATGCTATTTAGAGCCACGTTATGCGTCTCCTGATGGGTCTGTGAGGCGTACTTTTTGACGCTTACTATCGGACGAAAACGGCGCATGCGGCAAAAGACTGTGGAGAGCACGTGATCGGAAAACTCCGCATCACGTGGTCCTGCCAGCCAATAAGCGGCCGCTCCAGGAAGTTAACACTGCAGTGCATATTAATTAGTCATGTGGCTGGCCACAACAGCGGACTCTCCCCTCCTCTCCTGCAAGAAAAAACAAAAAACACACATTATTGAGCATATGCAAACAGTCTAATGCGGCTAAAACCGTGTATAACGCACAGCATGATGCACTTTCTTTAAACGTCCAGCGTTAGAGTGTAACACAACGTGGGCACTGTGAACAGCCCATTGATTTTTCATTACTGTGAGCTGGGCTGCGTTACAAGCTGCTCTAACCTGCGCCTGTAACGTCCCACTGTGAAAGAAGCCTAAATAACCAATATTTTGTGCACTGTAGTTGCCATGTTTTGAAATTTGCAATTCTCCATCTCACTGGAATACTAGAGTCATTGCTTATCCGACTTCTTGGTAAAAGTGAAGTTGGACTTAGGGCCGGTTCACATTACAAACGCGGACGGCCACGCATGCGGAACGCAACGCGTACGAACGCACGCCATCCGCGTTTGCATGCGTTGCGTGGCTGATCCCATCACTGAAAAGTAAATGGGACAGCCGCGCGGTTTTGCTAAATCTGCGTGCAGCATGCGTTCGGAACGCATGCAGTGTGAACATCAGACAGTGCACTCTATGCACTGTCTGATGTCGTGCGTGTTGGCCTTCTGCACGCGTTTCCAAAACGCAGCTGGAAACGTGTGCAGTCTGAACAGGCCCTTAGGCTTCTGTGACTTGTAGAGAGCCCATCTCCTGCCCTTAGAGGACTAGGGATCTGACTTATTCTTAGAAGGAGGGACGAAAGGACCGTTTACTTTGAAAAGGTCCTTTCTTAAAGGAATACTATCGATACCCAAGTGTTCTAAAATGACAATGTACAAATAATGTCTAAGTTGCTGTGTAAACATTTTCCTACTTTTCATGTTAAATATCAGAGGCAAAAGCTGTAATTTACTGAGGGTAGGATTAGCTATATTGGGACAAATCAATTGCAGAAGGGGTGTCTACTTCAATGCACAGCCAGAGTTGCATATCGGACTACAGAAAGCAAATATCAAACAAACTCTGAAAGCAAAAAACAGTATGAAAAGCTGTAACAATTAGTTACATTTCCTCTGCTCTCTACAGACACTTCAGTCCGAAACAGGACACAGAAGCTGCAGCTGTTCTCTCTGTCACACACAGTTACACAGAGTTATCTGATCAAGTGTGAGGGGAATTTCCCCTCTCCTCATGGCTCAGAGTCAGTTTTGTCAGTAAAGTTTGAAAGCATTTTGATAACAGTAAACAAAGAGGTTGCTACTAAAATGTATACACCAGTACTTAGCAACACTTCCCAAACAATTCCTGTGTCAATTGAAAATATGTGAATCGATAGAATTCCTTTAACAGGAATACTTTTTTTTTTTTCTTTTTAATGTGTGTCTGCCGTTCTGTCTAGAGGGTTGTCTAACTGACTCAAACAGCAGACCCCCTTCACAAGGTACACCACATAACTTGATTTTGAAGAATTGTCATCATTCCAAGTTTTTACCCATACACCTCTTCTGGCTGAATTAACTAATGCCGTAGTTCTGGCCATAAGTTTAACCGTATCATCTGAAGCGTCCACTAGATAATTGAAAGCATTCCAAACTTTAGGGAAATCATTCAAAATTTCCCAGAAATCCTCAAAAAAGTAGGTCAGTTTTGTTTGATACCCTTGAAAAATATGGATCTAATTTAGGCGGGGTTCCCCAAAACCCTGATCTTCAGGAGAAAAACAACATTTAGATAATGATCTGGGCCAAAAAAAAAAAAACCAAAACTTTTCCTAGATTATCCCACTCCTTAATCCTAATCTTAAGAGTAGAATGGACTGGAATAAGCCGAGAATGAGGATCCGCCAAACTCTCATACATTTGATCCAAAGGTGTCAAAGATTTCTGCTCAGACTTAATACCTATTAGTAAGTCTTTCATTAATTCAGGAAAAAAACATTGCGGTTAGAGCTCTTTTCTACTATGAAATGCGATCGCAACCGCATTTGCGATCCCAATCGCACTTCAATTTCCACTATGCGATTGCGCTACTATACTTATAGTACAGCTCAATTGCATACAATGCAGGAGGATGACGATTGTGCTTTGTCCAAATCGCATCGCAATCAGATTGCACTAATGGAAATTGCTGCTGCAGTTTCCATTAGTTTAACGTACCTCGTGATCAGAATCAAATCGTAACTCGCAGAGTAATGAAAAAAAGGCCCTTAGTCAGTTTTAC
Source organism: Hyperolius riggenbachi (assembly GCF_040937935.1). Classification (NCBI taxonomy): domain Eukaryota; kingdom Metazoa; phylum Chordata; class Amphibia; order Anura; family Hyperoliidae; genus Hyperolius; species Hyperolius riggenbachi. Next base: position 240,409,791 of record NC_090651.1, on the reverse strand, counting down.
TCAAATCTTCCTCCTAGTTTGATACATTTTCTCTGTGCAGAGAGAGTTACTATAAAGGAGGCAGCCCCAGCATTCCTTTACATGTGCATTTTTGTTTAAATTGCCTCTCCTTGCCCTGAATCTGTCTAGTTCTTTTAAACAATCTATTTAATTGCTGCAGCTTAGAAGAACTTCAAGAATGTTACACATGCAGGCTTTCTGATGTGAAATTTATCTGAAAACAGGTACCCAAGGGGTTAAAAACACAGCCTGGGTATTCCAGGATGCAGTTTGTTCTGCTCTCACTGCAGCTGCCTGGGAGGTCTGTCTCTCCATTAGCTTGCCTGTTATGGCTGGCTTATCGCCTTCTCTAAACAGCCAGGGTTTCTCTGCTCACATTTGCCTGCTTTAATTTTTATGAATTAACCTTCAGTGACCTGTGTTGTGATAATCTCCGCACAAGGTGTTAATTTCTGGCACCTGCTCAGGAATTATAAATTTTCATGCGGACACAGGTTTTATGAATGCACACTTTACTAAATGGTGGGTAAAGTCAGCTGTTTTGAGCATTACCGCATGCAGGAATGCTCAATAAATAGAGGCCTATGTCTCTTGGAAGCAGGAGGCATAGTTAGAGGTGCAGACAACATAGGAGATGATGGATTAGCTATAACAGGTAGATAAGCCATAGCAGTACTAGTCCCAGGCCCATCTGAAGCAGCTGAGGCGGTAGAAGCAATAGCAGAATCTTTAATTTCCTATTGCTGTGGACCTTCTCTGTACAATACTGGCACAATTTCCATTCAGAGTTGCCAATCCATGCTGACTGGACTGAGTAGAAGATTTTTCAGACTTTTCAACCTTCTCAGTCTTATGTCTTTTGGGGTATAAAACATAATAAACGATAGCCAGCCATTAGACAAATCCCTCTATACATAACATACATCCAGCCAAGCAGAAGAAACATAATCACATCTACTTGCCAGAGAGGGATCCTGGGCAGATTCAGCAGATTGTGCAGGAGCTGACCCAGAGGCGTCCTCCATGATCTCAGCCACAAACCAGAGTGCATCATGGACTCTACAAACTTATACCTGTGCTGCTGATTTGATGCAGCTGATCCAATTATGCATGCGGCCCCTGCCGGCTAAGCATATGCTTAATCAGCTTCTTACCTTAAGGAATCAGCTGTATGCCGATTCCTAATCACCGCCGCGGGCCCTGCCGCCCGGCTCAGACTTCAGATCACGCGGGACGCCAGCGCGTGACTACCTCCGGTTCAACCGGAAGTGAACTCTCTCCAATGCACGCACCTGCGCGCATAAAGTTGCTGCCTCCAATGGAGAAGCCTCCTCCACGCTGCAGGGCTCCGACTGTTCACTGAACAGTGCTGCTTGGAGCCCTGGAAAACGCTGCCCCTGCCGCCTGACATGGATGGCACTCCTGGAGACCTCTCCCATGCATCCCGTCCGGGACAGGAAACTAAACTGAGGTACTGTGGCAGGTGTAGTATCTTATATGTGGCTGCCTATTGCTTATGCAAATTCTTCTTTTAACAGTTTCCTGTCCACAGTGGGGAGGGAGACAAGTCTCATCCAGGGGTGCTGTCCGAAATGACGTTCTGGGAAAAGTTAGATACTTGCCTATAGAAGGGGAAGGCTCTGGATCCTATAGAACATTCCCAGTCCACTCTCTGTGCCCTCGGTCTACCACTGTATTCCCTTCTCCCCCACCCCCCCCCCCCCCCCCCCGCATTGAAATTATTCAACCATCTGGTTGATTACGCCTTCAGAAGTTTTTGGAATGCTTTGGAAACACTCATGTCCCTGAGTGCTTCCAAAGATGGGCAGCCCTGTACCGTGCATGCAGGGTACGGTGCTGCCAGTCTTTGGCAAAACTCGGGGACACAGGTGCTTCCAAAGTTTTGCAAAAGGTGGATCAGCGCAACACCAGGCCGCCTCCGAATGGCCTCCATCAGAGATGCGCTGAGCCCCCCCAGGAACTACAAATGCACCTTGAACCCAAACAGAAGCTCTGCATATACACCAAAAGCATGGCTGTTAACCAGCTGAGCGGTCTGGACGAGCTCAGCTCGTCCAACACCGCCAGCGGCTGCCGCTCAGGCCCTGCTGGGCCGATTTTGATGAAATAAAAAGCAGCACACGCAGCCGGCACTTTGCCAGCCGCGTGTGCTGCCTGATCGCCGCCGCTCTGCGGCGATTCGCCGCGAGCAGCGGCGAAAGAGGGCCCCCCTAGCCGCCTGAGCCCTGCGCAGCCGGAACAAAAAGTTCCGGCCAGCGCTAAGGGCTGGATCGGAGGCGGCTGACGTCAGGACGTCGGCTGACGTCGATGACGTCACTCCGCTCGTCGCTATGGCGACGATATAAGCAAAACAAGGAAGGCCGCTCATTGCGGCCTTCCTTGTTTATTCTGGGTGCCGGAGGCGATCGGAAGATCGCCTCCGGAGCGCCCTCTAGTGGGCTTTCATGCAGCCAACTTTCAGTTGGCTGCATGAAATAGTTTTTTTTTTATTTAAAAAAAACCCTCCCGCAGCCACCCTGGCGATTTAATCAGAACGCCAGGGTGGTTAAGTGGGAGCAGCTGACCAAAAACGAATTACATTAGTACATAGCAAGGAAATGAGCAGCGCTACTTAAAAACAGACTAGTGCCTACCTGCAAAAGAGTGCAAGCCCCACTTGTGGGGTCGAATACACACCGAGCATACATATGACCTGTCGAAGAAGTCAATCCTCCATGGGAGGGGCCTAACACTAACTAAATCCTAACCTATGTATATGCATAGCCTGGGTGCGGCTAATTAATTGATTAGCCGCACCCAGGCTATGCATATACATAGGTTAGGATTTAGTTAGTGTTAGGCCCCTCCCATGGAGGATTGACTTCTTCGCAGTGGGAGGGACGAGTACTTAATAGGTTGCATGCAAGCTGTTAATGGAAACCAACATCCTCCTCTAGTGGTAGACAGGTCATGTGTATGCTCGGTGTGTATTCGACCCCACATGTGGGGCTCGCACTCTTTTGCAGGTAGGCACTAGTCTGTTTTTAAGTAGCGCTGCTCATTTCCTTGCTTCCAAAGTTTACCAAAGGTGAAGAATTTCAACAGGGTCAGAGTTGGACCAAGGGCACAGGGAGAGGACCAGCTCAGAGCAGGTACTTAATTGCCCATCTGCTGCTGGCTTCTAATGGCATCTGGGAGCCTCTTTTAAGCAGCACCAAAGTACTGACAAACTGTGGGAGCCCTGTTGCACTGTGGGAAATAACAGCCGTTTCCAACTGCCAAAAAAAGCAGCATCTCCTTCCACAGACATCACGTGCCAGCAGGAAAGATATCGCCATGTGATAAATATCAGAATGTAAATCAGGGAGAGGAAAGATTTTACAATGGACAAACACTGACTAAATAATTTATAAATATTTTAAAAAAAATTAAGCACTTTTTTTCCATTATGTTATTTTCACTGTAAAGCTGTAAATATTTTCATTAAAGCTGCTGCAGGGGCTCCCTGACAATTGAGAATACTCTTTAGCGATTCTGCATAGATTCTCATTTAGTGGACCAATAGGAGCCCTGGCAGGAGCTTTAACAAGGAAGCCTTTTGTTTTGCCAGGGCTTCTATTTTACAATACAATATGTAGCAGCAAAGAGTGGCACTGAAAGTCCTAGCAGGTTGGCACAGCTGTAGCGGGGAGCCAGGTATATAGCAGTGGATGTTGGGAGAGTGCCAGGGTGACCAGTACAGGAGCTGCAACAAGAGGCGAACATTGGGAGTGTGTTGGGGATGTAGTAGTGGTTAGTGGTGGGTCTGCAAGAGGCTGGTTGAACATTGGGAATGTGTTGCGGTACTAGGCAATGTAAAGGCGTGTGCAGCAGATTAAACGGGAACAAGGTAGTAGTTCTGTGGTGCTGAAAGACAAATAACTGCAAAGTGAGATGTGCGTAATTATTCAGCCCCCTGAGTCAATACTTTGTAGAACCACCTTTTGCTGCAATTACAGCTGCCAGTCTTTTAGGGATTCGATTACGATTCTATTTACGATCCGATTAAATCCAACATGTCCGATCAGGATTCGATTCGATTCAATTCGATTTGCCATTGTTTTGCAATGGCAAATCGAATTGAATCGAATAGAATCCTGATCGGACATGTTGGAATTAATCGGATCGTAAATAGAATCGTAATCGAATCGTATTGTGTAGATGGGGCTTTAGGGTATGTCTCTACCAGCTTTGCACATCTAGAGACTGAAATCCTTGCCCATTCTTCTTTGCAAAACAGCTCCAACTCAGTCAAATTAGATGGACAGCGTTTGTGAACAGCAGTTTTCAGATCTTGCCACAGATTCTCGATTGGATTTAGATCTGGACTTTGACTGGGCCATTCTAACACATGGATATGTTTTGTTTTAAACCATGCCATTGTTGCCCTGGCTTTAGGTTTAGGGTTGTTGTCCTGCTGGAGGGAGAACCTCCGCCCCAGTCTCAAGTCTTTTGCAGACTCCAAGAGGTTTTCTTCCAAGATTGCCCTGTATTTGGCTCCATCCATCTTCCCATCAACTTTGACCAGCTTCCCTGTCCCTGCTGAAGAGATGCAACCCCAGAGCATGATGCTGCCACCACCATATTTGACAGTGGGGATGGTGTGTTCAGAGTGATGTGCAGTGTTAGTCTTCCGCTACACATAGCGTTTTGCATTTTGGCCAAAAAGTTCCATTTTGGTCTCATCTGACTAAAGCACCTTCTTCTACATGTTTGCTGTGTCCACAACTAGGCTTGTGGCAAACTGCAAATGGGACTTCTTATGCTTTTCTGTTAACAATGGCTTTCTTCTTGCCACTCTTCCATAAAGGCCAACTTTGTGCAGTACACGACTAATAGTTGTCTTATGGACAGATTCCCCCACCTGAGCTGTAGATCTCTGCAGCTCGTCCAGAGTCACCATGGGCCTCTTGACTGCATTTCTGATTAGTGTTCTCCTTGTTCGGCCTGTGAGTTTAGGTGGATGGCCTTGTCTTGGTAGGTTTACAGTTGTGCCATACTCCTTCCATTTCTGAATGATCGCTTGAACAGTGCTTCGTGGGAAGTTCAAGGCTTTGGAAATCTTTTTGTAGCCTAAGGTTGCTTTAAATGTCTCAATAACTTTATCCCTGACCTGCCTGGTGTATTCTTTGGACGTCATGGTGTTGTTGCTCCCAATATTCTCTTAGACAACCTCTGAGGCAGTCACAGAGCAGCTGTATTTGTACTGACATTAGATTACACACAGGTGCACTCTATTTAGTCATTAGCACTCATCAGGCAATGTCTATGGGCAAATGACTGTACCCAGACCAAAGGGGGCTGAATAATTATGCACACCCCACTTTGCAGTTACTTATTTGTAAAAAATGTTTGGAATCATGTATGATTTTCGTTCCACTTCTCCAGTGTACACCACTTTGTATTGGTCTTTCACGTGGAATTCCAATAAAATTGATTCATGTTTGTGGCAGTAATGTGACAAAATGTGGAAAACTTCAAGGGGGCCGAATACTTTTGCAAGCCACTGTATTTGCAAACTGTTGCATAGGTTTGTCATGGAAGTTTGAAAGACTGATCTTTCTAAAGATGCTGTACACATGCAAAAGATCAGTATCTGCAAAAGATCAACTCCTGCAAAATGCATTCATAGTCTATATCTGCAGATCTCGTACACACCTTGTTTAATTGACATTCATCTGCAGATCAGATCCACCAGGATGGATTTTCAGATCTGCGTGATGATTGTCTGATCTGCAGATGAATGTCCATTAAACAAGGTTTGTATGAGATCTGCAGATATAGACTATGAATGCATTTTGCAGAGACTGATCTTTTGCATGTGTACAGCATCTTTGTGTACAGCATCTTGCAAAGATTTTATCTGATGGGGAGTTCAGCTTAAAGAGAGTCTGAAGTGACTTTAAAAACAGCTTTTTACCTTATATTCTACATGGGCATGTTTGCCCCTGCTAAAACGCCGCACCCCCGCGGCAGAACGAGGGGTGTTTACCCCCCTAAACCCCTCCGTGGTGTACAGGGATCGCTTCCTGTTGAGGCAGGGCTAATGGCTGCAGCCCTGCCTCACACGCGTCTGTCAGCGCACATCGCCGCCTCTCCCCCGCCCCTTTCAGTCTTCCTTCACTGAGAGGGGCAGGGAAGAGGTGGAGATCCGCCGCTGATAGACGTGCATGGAGGCAGAGCTACAACCGAAAGCTCCGCCTCCAGGAAGAGTAAAATTTACGACCAAGCTGGTCGTAGATTTTACAGAAGGGGGATTTGGGGGGTAAAGACCTCTCGTTCTGCCGCGGGAGAGCGGCGTTTTAGCTGGGGCAAACATGCCCATGTAGAATATAAGGTAAAAATCTGTTTTTAAAGTCGCTTCAGAGTCTCTTTAATAGAATAAACTGTGTAGGTATGGCTCTCATACTACATGGAAGGGGGTAAAATTGGTCTGTGATCTTTCCTTTTCCACAGACTTTTATCTCAAGCGTGTACTTAGTTTTAGGGATGTAGAATAAATATGAAAAACCTCAATCTAATCACTTACCAAAAAAAGGAATTTGGAGGGTCAGATTAGACACAGTGTCCTGGTCCTCTAATCATCCAACCAGGAAACAGGAATGCTTAATCTACAGTATAGTAATTACAGTAAATTCCAGAAATCCCTTTCAGTTTCATTAGGCAGTGTTGTCTCCTGTATTCTGTCAGTCAGGTAGGCACGAGCCAGTAGTCGTAATTAGCAACTAGACACTCTAGTATATTGGCAAGATGGACTCTCTGAACATTTCCCTCTCACTGGTGGATGCCACAGCACAGGCACTAGATTGATGGATGCACCCCTCTAAATCTGGAGATTAGATGTACCGAGATTCCAAATATCATTAAATACTAAAGATAGAAGCCAGTTTATAGAGCCGATGGAAGAGGAGAAGGGCAGAATCACAGAGGCTCTGGGTTAATTGGTCTCCCTAAAAGTACTTACTGTATTCTCTAACCACAGAGAGTAGTTTGGAAATCTCTCTAGGAGCATAGAACCTTCTAAGGCAGTTGTTCTCAACCTTTTCAGCACATGTATCCCTTTGTGGGTCACCTCTACCTACGCAAATGTACCCCCCTACCAAAGAAAAGAAAAATTGGGCGTGGCCATGACATAATGTGGGTGGAGCAAAATAGCAAAACACAGTTAGTCCCCTTTTAACAAATGAGATAGGGACTGTGTCTATTCTTAACCTGAATCCATTCTCTTTTGTCCCCCTCTGTTCTCTCTGTGCCTCTTTTGTCCCGCTATGTGTCACCTCTGTTTCCCTTCTGCCTCTTTTCTCCCCCTTTGTTCCCCATGTCTTTTGTCCCCCAAGTTACCTCTTGTCCCCCTGTCCTGGCCAGGTATAGGTCCCCCAATATAGGTAGTAAGGCATAGGTGAACCCAGTATAGGTATCCAGCCATAGGTGCCCCCAGTATAGGTTAAAGAGGTACAGGTGCCCCCAGTGTGGGTAGCGACCTATAGGTGCTGCAGTATAGATAGCCAAGTACAGGTGGTTCCCCAGTGTAGTTAGCAAGCTATAGGTCCTCAGGATAGAGAGCTAGGTGGTTCCCCAGTGAGCTATAGGTTCTCCAGTATAGATAGCTAGGTGGTGCCCCAGTGTAGGTAGCGAGCTATAGGTGCTCCAGTATAAATAGCCAGGTAGAGGTGGTGGGTGCCCCAGTGTAGGTAGCGAGCGCTATGTGCTTCAGTGTAGATAGCCAGGTGGTGCCCCAGAGTAGATAGCGAGCTATAGGTACTCCAGTATAGATAGCCAGGTGGTGCACCTGTATAGTCTTACATAGCCCAGTTCCTGTATGGACTCCTCTCGCAGCGCTCTAGTCTTCTCACCACCTGGCCGCGTCCTCCCGATGTGGTTACTTCAGGCGGCACCTCTGACGTCATGAGAGGCACCGCCGGGTACCCACGGAGAAAGGATGCGGCCAGAAGACTAGAGCGCTGAGAGAGGAGGAGAGCCTGGCGAGAGGAGTCCACACGGGAACAGGGCTGTGTAAGTCACTGCACCCCTTTTCAATGGGCACAGCCTGCCACTTCTCTCCTGGGAACAAGATCCCCCATTTTTTTCTGCGGCCCTTGGGGGACTCCCTGACAGGTGCTGATGTATCCCAAGGGGTCTGCGGACCCCAGGTTGAGAAACACTGTTCTAAGGGAAAGAAATGTATGGTGTACTTTTTGTGCGAGATGGCTTTCCTTCCACCAATAAGCCAGCAATATTGCACTGATTGAACTTTGTATAGTAGCAAATGGTATTGCATTATCCACCTGTACAGGAGAAAATCAGAAAAAATATAATATTTCAGAATCTGTTTAAAAAAAAAAGAAAAAGTATGGGAAGTGACATGGCATTAAGCCTTCATAGCACTAGGCTGCAGTGTTCTCCCCAGGCTCTTTTAGCCGGGTGCTCCACCCGGCTAGTTTTGGTGAGCACCCGGCTGTAATTGGCTCACCTCCTCCTATGCTGTAAGCAGAGTTGCTCACAGAAGCACCGGCCCTGCATTCTCTCGTCTTGCCCCACCCGGCTACCTTTTCATGCCACCCAGCTACTATTTCATGCCACCCGGCTGGAAAAAAAATTCTGGGGAGAACACTGGGCTGTGTTATTTTTTTCCCCATTGTTAAGAATCCAGGGCTGTAAATAACATTTTTCCTGCTGTCGCATTTGACATATACTTTTAGTGCAACCTCACTGATAATTACAGACCATAAAACTCTTGCATGACAAAGAAAAGTAGGGAACTATTTTTTTATTTATTTTTTTAAAAAGGTCTATAGCTTAAAATAGGAGCTGTGAAACATTAACCACTGCACTCCACGAGCTGTTTACCCTTCCCTTCAACAACAATTTTCATCTTTCAGCGCTTATCTCACCTAAATGATCTCTCTCTCGTTTTGTTTTACTAACCACAAATTATGCTTTGGGGGGGGGGGGGTGATATTTGTTCTCAGTAATTACTTAATTTTCTATGCATTTTACAGGGAAAAACAAGGACAACATGAAAAATACACTATTTCTCAATTTCCATCCACTATAGTTTTACAATAAACAATTCTATTGTAGATTAAATCCACACAATTTATTTATCCATTCGTCACGACTATCACAACCAGGGCTGTGGAGTCGGTCCAAAAATCCACCGACTCCAACTCCGACTCCGACTCCTCAGTTTAGGATTCCACCGACTCCGACTCCACGACTCCGACTCCTCTAATTTGCATATTACAATTTTGTTGATTAAAAGTATGTAACATGAAATTCGTCTCTTAACTGCCAACGCTTAGGAATTTTACAAGACAACTGAAGTGAGAAGGATATGGAGACTACTATATTTATTCCCTTTAGACTAAAACTAGTCCTTGGTAAGAGTACTTGTAAAAGGTACAAACCGGAACAAAGAACATCTATCAGGCCCTAGGCAATGTAAGTGTGGGTACATGTAAGAATGATGTGCAGGTACTCTGCAGGGGAATGAGGAGATTGTAAACAGACAACACCTCTGTGTTCAATGTGCACAGCATTTTCAGTGGATTCCCTGCAGCTCTGTGGGGATTGCATATGTAGAGTATAGTACTACTGTGTAACAAAGTAAACCTGAGACAGATGAAATTAAAGTTTTATACATACCTGGGGCTTCCTCCAGCCGCCTTCAGGATAATCAGTCCCTCGTTGTCCTCCTCCGCCACCTGGATCTTCTGCTATGAGTCCAGGTACTTGAGCCAGTCAGGCGTAGTGCGCATGCACACACTCCGCCGCCAGGAGCATACTACACCTGTGCAGCACTATTGCGCAGGTGCAGAATGTTCCTGGCTGTGGGAGCGGCATGCGGCCGGACAGCGCTGACTGGCTGAATTACCAGGACTCATAGCAGAAGATCCGGGTGGTGGAGGACAGCGAGGGACTGATTAGCCTGAAGGGGGCTGGAGGAAGCCCCAGGTATGTATAAAACTTTACTTTTCATCCGTCTCAGTTACCCTTTAATTTGTAGTAGTGATGCTCAAATACCCCTTTTTAAAATTCGAGTTTGGTCGAATTCGAATAGTAAATTATTCGAGGTCAGTCGAATATTCGAGTCGAATAATTTTTACTATTCGATTCGACCTCGGACTTCGAGCTCACTATTCGAGTCGGTATTCGAGCTAACTATTCGAGCTGACTATTCGAATTGGCCTTAAATAGCTTCCAACACTTGTTTTGAGGGTGAATGATGCAAGAAACCTCTTTTTTTCCAAGTAACAACAGCAAGTGATTATGTGGGGATGTTCCTTTAAAAAAAAAAAATGTGGAAAGAGAAGTTGTGTCCTTAATTTTGTTCAGTCCTCCTCCTCCTCCTCCTCCTCCTCCTCCTCCTCCTCCTCCTCCTCCTCCTCCTCCATGTGCTCCCTGGCAGTGGAAACACAAAGACAGCAGGAGGTAAATTCAGCAGCAGGAGGAGGAGGATGAGTGTGTGGCAGCAGGCAGTCAATGAGGCAGGCAGCTCGCCGTGACATAATAGCCCTGGTACCTAGCGGTGATACCAGGGCTGTAAATAAACACAACAGGAGGTCCCAGACAGCGGTCGTGCAGCCCACATTGTGTCCAATACACAACTGGGACAACACAGTTTTCAACCCGGGCACCTCAGAAAAATTAAACCTTTTTTTTTATGGTTTTTTGGTTTTTGGTTTTGCAACCAATATAGCTATTGTTTGACGTAATAGCTGGTGGCAGAGTGGCAGCAGAAGAAGGTAATTCTGTGTACCCTGGCAGTGGGAAACACAGACAGACAGCAGAAGGGCAGTACACAGCAGCCCACTGTAGGTGTAAAATGTGTGGCTGCAGGCGACGTAATAGTCAAAGTGAACCAGGCTGGCTTAGTGAGCAGGAGCCAGGAGGTGGTAAAGGGTGGTAAGGCACATTAACGATGGTTCCGGCAGCCAGTTCATGTCCCCCTCTCGCCGACAACAGGGGCCAGGAACTCGCCTTCCACCCACGCCTGGTTCATCTTGAGAAACGTCAGTCTGTCCACAGACTTGTGAGACAGACGTGAGCGTTTCTCGGTGACCACGCCACCAGCTGCACTGAAGCAGCGCTCGGACAGCACGCTGGAAGGGGGGCAGGACAGCACTTCCAGGGCGTACTGCGCCAGCTCGCTCCAGATCTCCATGCGCTTGACCCAATACTCCATGGGATCAACAGGGGCATCGCTGTCAAGCCCGCTGTACGACCCCATGTAGTCAGCCACCATGCGGGTCAGGCGCTGGCTGTGACCGGAGGAGGATGCTGCTGCATGCATCTCCTCTCTAGTCACTGCTGCCGGAGCCTCTACAGTCCTGTAGAGCTCGTGGCTGAGAGACAGCAGGTCTGTGGGGCGCTTGCTGCTGCTGGATGCAGGCACCTGCTGCTGCCTCTGTGCTGGCTGCTGGACAGTGGGGGTGGAAGGCTGGGGGAAGGCTTCCTCCAAGCGCTCAACAAGGGCCTGCTGCAAGCTCCTTATTTGTTGCGCTGGGTCTCCTCCTGCAGGCGGCAGGAACTGGCTCAACTTCCCCTTGAGGCGTGGGTCCAACATCATGCTGATCCAGATGTCCTCCCTCTGCTTCATCTGGATCACCCTGGGGTCCCTGCGCAGGCACATCAGCATGTGCGCTGCCATTGGGAAGAGGCGGGCCACGTCTGCTGGCACATCGACGTCAGTGCTGTCCTCATCCTCCTCCTCTGCCGCCTCATCCTCTCTCCACCCCCGCACCAACTCAGCTGCGCTGTGCTGATCCCCCTCATCAGCAGCCAGGTCAGGGACCTCCACCAAGTCCTCCTCCTCCTCCCCCTCAGAGGTGGACTGCGCAGCTGGTTGCCGCTCCTGCTGGTCCAAGGCTGCCGCTCCCTGTTCCAGCAAAGCATCGAGGGCCCTGTTCAGCAGAGAAACCAGGGGCACCCACTCGCAGACCATAGCATGGTCCCTGCTCACCATGTTTGTGGCCTGCAGGAAGGGAGCCAGCACTAAGCACACCTGCTGCATGTGCCTCCAGTCATCATCGGGGACGATGGACGGGATGTTGCTGGTCTTGTCCCTTCTCTGAGCTGCGGAAACAGTGGCCAGGGCAAGGTACTGTTTGACAGCGCGCCTCTGTTCAACCAGACGCTCCAACATCGCCAGGGTGGAGTTCCAGCGAGTCGGAACGTCAAGGATCAGCCGATGGCGTGGCAGATCCAGCTCCTTTTGCACGTCTTCCAGGCTCGCACAGGCTGCAGCCGAGCGCCGGAAGTGACGCACAACATTCCTTGCCGTTTCCAGAAGTTCGCCCATCCCCTGGTAGGTGCGCAGGAACTTCTGCACCACCAGGTTCAGCACGTGGGCAAGACAGGGGATGTGGGTCAGGTTTCCCGTCTATTGCGGCAACCAGATTGGCCCCATTGTCGGCCACCACCTCTCCGACTCTGAGGCCTCTGGGGGTCAGCCAAATCCTCTCCTGCTCCTGGAGTTTGGCCAACACATGGGTTGCCGTCAGCTTGGTCTTCCCAAGGCTGACCAAGTGCAGCAGCGCTTGGCAGTGGCGGGCCTTCACGCTGCTGCTGAGGCGGGGGGTTTGGCCAGGTGTGCCGGAGGATGGCAGAGGATCGGAGGAACCTGCTGCAGTTCCCCTGAGCCTGCGGGGTGGCACCACCCACTGTGTTGCTGCTGCTGCTGTGCCCGCTGCTGCTCTCCCATCCTCACCCCCTTCCACCAAGCTGACCCAGTGGACAGTGAAGGACAGGTAGCGGCCTGTCCCGAAGCGGCTGCTCCAGGAGTCCATGGTGACGTGGACCCTTTCACCAACCGCGTGCTCCAGCCCTCGCTCCACATTGGCCATCACAAAGCGGTGCAGTGCAGGAATGGCCTTGCGGGCAAAGAAGTGTCTGCTGGGGAGCTGCCAGTCTGGGGCTGCGCAAGCAAGCAGCGCACGAATGTCGCTCCCCTCCTGCACGAGCGTGTACGGCAGGAGTTGGGAGCACATGGCCCGTGCCAGCAAGCCGTTCAGCTGCCGCACGCGACGGCTGCTGGGAGGCAGAGCCCTAACCACCCCCTGGAAGGACTCGCTCAAAAGGCTCTGGCGTGGCCTTTTGCTGACACGGGAATCAGCAGACACAGCAGAGGAGGCCACTGAGGACTGGCTGCCAGAACAGGCCTCAGTGTCGGCGGCAGGAGTTGCAGAGGGGGGAGGAGCAGTGCGTTTCCGCACTCCTGCTGGTGCTGCTGGAGGAGCAGGAGGGCGGGTGGCTGCTGCTGCTGCTGCTGCTGAAGGCTGTGCAGTGATGGGTGTGGTGCCACTGCCAGCAGCAGATGCCTTCAGCCTCTGGAACTCCTCATGCTGGTGGAAATGTTTAGCCGCAAGGTGGTTGATGAGCGAGCTGGTGCTGAACTTTAAGGGGTCTGCACCTCTGCTCAACTTCCGCTGACAGTGGTTGCAAGTGGCGTACTTGCTGTACACAGTGGGCATGGTGAAAAACCGCCAGATTGGTGACAGAAACTTCCCCCTACGGCATGGAAGCGCTGCTGCCTGTCTCCCTGTGGTGGTTGGGGGGGGGGCTTGGGTGCGGCTGGGGGTGGTACTGGCTGATGCTGCTGCTGCTGCTGCTGAGCCTGAGACACCAGCAGGCTGTGGGACGCTGCCAATGCTTGCAATGATGCGCCTCCTTGCAAGGCCCACAAGCGCATCCTCCTCCTCCTCCTCAGAGCTGCTGAGGACGACATCCCCTGGAGGTGGTGGCACCCAGTCTCTGTCTGTCACCGGGTCATCATCATCCTCCCCCTCCTGAAACATGTCCTGCTGGGATGAGGACCCCCCAAACTCCTCTCCTGATGCATGGATGGGCTGCTTGACTGTCGCCACAGTCTTGCTGTCCAATCCCTCATCCCCCAAAGTGCCCATCAGCATCTCCTCCTCAAGATCGCCAACAACAGCAGACAATTTACTCATGATGCCTGGGGTCAAAAGACTGCTGAATGACAGGTCGGCGACTGACGGTGAACTGGCCTCCTCCCCAGACCCTGCTGGGCGGCTGCTGCGAACAGGGGTGGTGGTGGTGGTGAGGGTGGAGGCCTCGGATGCAGAGCTGATGGCGGGCTGCTCATCCTCCGTCATGAGTTGCACCACAGTGTCTGCATCCTTTTCCTCAATGGGACGTTTCCGACCCGGCTGGAGGAAAATGGGAGCAGGTGCTACACGCTGCTGCTGCTGTGTCTCTGCAGCGTGAGTTGCAGATGCTCCTGCTGGGCGGCGCCCAAGGCGTCCACGGCCAGTGGCTATGGGAGGAATGTTAGCCACTGACGCTGCTGCTGCTGCTGCGGAACTGTGCATGGTGGCGCGCCCGCGGCCGCGGCTTGCCACAATGCTGCTCCCTCTCCTCCTGATTCCCTTGCTGCCCTTCCCCTTGCCCAAACCGCGCTGGCTGCCACTTCCAGACATCTTAAATGTTTTGGGCGTATAGACAAAAGTTTTGTAAAAGGGCGGGTAAAAAGTGGGGTACTTTAATGGAGTGGGTTGGTTGGTGAGGTGACTGAGTGAGTGTCCCCTAGTACAGTAAGTAAGTAGTAACAGTCAGGAAGTACAACTAGCAGTTACAATAATCAGTAGTAATCACAAGTAAATTTAGTGTGTGTACACTCAGACAGTGAGTGCACGCACGCAGGAGCTAGTAGCCTATGAACACAGTGACTGAGTGTCCTAGACTCCTAGTACAGTAAGAGTAAGTAGTAACAGTAAGTAGAACTAACTAATTACAATAATCAATCAGCGATCAGAAGGAAATGGAGTGTGGGTGTGTGTACACTCAGACAGTGAGTGCACGCACGCAGGAGCTAGTAGCCTATGAACACAGTGACTGAGTGTCCTAGACTCCTAGTACAGTAAGAGTAAGTAGTAACAGTAAGTAGAACTAACTAATTACAATAATCAATCAGCGATCAGAAGGAAATGGAGTGTGGGTGTGTGTACACTCAGACAGTGAGTGCACGCACGCAGGAGCTAGTAGCCTATGAACACAGTGACTGAGTGTCCTAGACTCCTAGTACAGTAAGAGTAAGTAGTAACAGTAAGTAGAACTAACTAATTACAATAATCAATCAGCGATCAGAAGGAAATGGAGTGTGGGTGTGTGTACACTCAGACAGTGAGTGACCGCACGCAGGAGCTAGTAGCCTATGAACACAGTGACTGAGTGTCCTAGACTCCTAGTACAGTAAGAGTAAGTAGTAACAGTAAGTAGAACTAACTAATTACAATCAGGGCTGTGGAGTCGGTCCAAAAATCCACCGACTCCGACTCCGACTCCTCAGTTTAGGATTCCTCCGACTCCGACTCCGACTCCACGACTCCGACTCCTCTAATTTGCATATTACAATTTTGTTGATTAAAAGTATGTAACATGAAATTCGTCTCTTAACTGCCAACGCTTAGGAATTTTACAAGACAACTGAAGTGAGAAGGATATGTAGACTACTATATTTATTCCCTTTAGACTAAAACTAGTCCTTGGTAAGAGTACTTGTAAAAGGTACAAACCGGAACAAAGAACATCCATCAGGTCCTAGGCAATGTAAGTGTGGGTACATGTAAGAATGATGTGCAGGTACTCTGCAGGGGAATGAGGAGATTGTAAACAGACAACACCTCTGTGTTCAATGTGCACAGCATTCTCAGTGGATTCCCTGCAGCTCTGTGGGGAGTGCATATGTAGAGTATAGTACTACTGTGTAACAAAGTAAACCTGAGACAGATGAAATTAAAGTTTTATACATACCTGGGGCTTCCTCCAGCCGCCTTCAGGATAATCAGTCCCTCGTTGTCCTCCTCCACCACCTGGATCTTCTGCTATGAGTCCAGGTACTTGAGCCAGTGAGGCGTAGTGCGCATGCACACACTCCGCCGCCAGGAGCATACTACACCTGTGCAGCACTATTGCGCAGGTACAGAATGTTCCTGGCTGTGGGAGCGGCATGCGGCCGGACAGCGCTGACTGGCTGAATTACCAGGACTCATAGCAGAAGATCCGGGTGGTGGAAGACAGTGAGGGACTGATTAGCCTGAAGGGGGCTGGAGGAAGCCCCAGGTATGTATAAAACTTTACTTTTCATCCGTCTCAGTTTCCCTTTAATTTGTAGTCACCAAACCAAATTTTAATAACATATCGAATTATTTGATTTCATCAGCAAAGGGAGTGCATACATTTGCATAAATCAGCATCAATGCAGATTTATTTCCATCTCGTTGACCATCTCTATTAGTGACACAGCTACACATCAGGCTTTATTCTTACAGCATAGATGTTATTTAGTATATATAAGAGATTCCTGTGTACACATCATATATACAGTCACAATCAGATATGTATATCTGACTTTAAAAATACGGGGACTGCTTTATTGAAGCAGCACAAGTAACTAATTTTGATTGGTTTATTTCATTTTTGTAGACTAAGCACAGCTATTACTGTATATATACATTATTTTTAATGACTTTTATCTGAGAAATAAAACATTTTATCATATTTTCTATTTTAATTACAGTTACAAATTCATTAGGAGTCGGAGTCGGAGTCGGTGCATCTTTCCCCGACTCCGACTCCAGGCACCCAAAATTGCCCGACTCCACGACTCCGACTCCACGACTCCGACTCCGACTCCACAGCCCTGATTACAATAATCAATCAGCGATCAGAAGGAAATGGAGTGTGGGTGTGTGTACACTCAGACAGTGAGTGCACGCACGCAGGAGCTAGTAGCCTATGAACACAGTGACTGAGTGTCCTAGACTCCTAGTACAGTAAGAGTAAGTAGTAACAGTAAGTAGAACTAACTAATTACAATAATCAATCAGCGATCAGAAGGAAATGGAGTGTGGGTGTGTGTACACTCAGACAGTGAGTGCACGCACGCAGGAGCTAGTAGCCTATGGACAGTGACTGAGTGTCCTAGACTCCTAGTACAGTAAGAGTAAGTAGTAACAGTAAGTAGAACTAACTAATTACGATAATCAATCAGCGATCAGAAGGAAATGGAGTGTGGGTGTGTGTACACTCAGACAGTGAGTGCACGCACGCAGGAGCTAGTAGCCTATGAACACAGTGACTGAGTGTCTTAGACTCCTAGTACAGTAAGAGTAAGTAGTAACAGTAAGTAGAACTAACTAATTACAATAATCAATCAGCGATCAGAAGGAAATGGAGTGTGGGTGTGTGTACACTCAGACAGTGAGTGCACGCACGCAGGAGCTAGTAGCCTATGAACACAGTGACTGAGTGTCCTAGACTCCTAGTACAGTAAGAGTAAGTAGTAACAGTAAGTAGAACTAACTAATTACAATAATCAATCAGCGATCAGAAGGAAATGGAGTGTGGGTGTGTGTACACTCAGACAGTGAGTGCACGCACGCAGGAGCTAGTAGCCTATGAACACAGTGACTGAGTGTCCTAGACTCCTAGTACAGTAAGAGTAAGTAGTAACAGTAAGTAGAACTAACTAATTACAATAATCAATCAGCGATCAGAAGGAAATGGAGTGTGGGTGTGTGTACACTCAGACAGTGAGTGCACGCACGCAGGAGCTAGTAGCCTATGAACACAGTGACTGAGTGTCCTAGACTCCTAGTACAGTAAGAGTAAGTAGTAACAGTAAGTAGAACTAACTAATTACAATAATCAATCAGCGATCAGAAGGAAATAGAGTGTGGGTGGTGTGTGTACACTCAGACAGTGAGTGACCGCACGCAGGAGCTAGTAGCCTATGGACAGTGACTGAGTGTCCTAGACTCCTAGTACAGTAAGAGTAAGTAGTAACAGTAAGTACAACTAACTAATTACAATAATCAATCAGCGATCAGAAGGAAATGGAGTGTGGGTGTGTGTACACTCAGACAGTGAGTGCAGTGCGCACACGCAGGAGCTAGTAGCCTATATGAACAGTGACAGTGAGTGTCCCTACGGGTACAGTAAGAGTAAGTAGTAAGTAAGTACAACTAACTAACAATAATCTATCAGTAATCAGAAGGAAATAGAGTGTGTGTACACACAGACAGTGAGTGAGTGAGTGCACACACGCAGGAGCTAGCTAGTAGCCTATAAACAGTGACAGTCAGTGAGTGTCCTACTCCTAGTACAGTATAACTACAATACTATTAGTAAAGGACAGCAGAAATACTGGTATAGATGAGAGAAATAAACAGAGGACAGCTGCCCACAGAGGCAAGGCCCCCCTGAGGCCTAAACCTGTAAGCTTGCAGCAGCTGCCTGTCTCTAATGTAACACACAAGCTACTAACTAAAATACAATGTCTATCTAACTAACAACAATATAGGTGTATATGGCAGGTGTAGGTGAGCAAAAACGCTAGGTAAATGATCACAATAGAGCACTTGCTAAGCCAAAGCACAAAGGAGCAACTCTCTCTCTGTACAAGTCTCAGGCAAGCATGGAGAAACGGAACATGGCGGCCGCTATTTATAGGGTAGGGGCTGGCCAGGGTCCCCCTCTGTGATTGGCTGCCGTCAGAGGGCCTGGGAGCCCTCTGATTGGCTCTAAGGACATCAATCTGGGCTATGACGCTATTCGAGCTCGGTACCGAGCTCGAATAGCGCCGGGTTGCTCGAATAGCTCGAATAGTGAATGGGCTATTCGAGTGTACTCGGATAGCCCATTCGAATAGCTCCAGCTATTCGGAGCTCGAATACCGAGCTCGAATAGCTGAAAAAGAGCTCGAATATTCGAGCTACTCGAATATTCGAGCTCTGCTGAGCACCACTGATTTGTAGTCACCAAATTTTAACAACATATCAAATTATTTGATTTCATCAGCAAAGGGAGTGCATACATTTGCATAAATCAGCATCAATGCAGAATTATTTCCATCTCGTTGACCATCTCTATTAGTGACACAGCTACACATCAGGTTTTATTCTTACAGCATAGATGTTATTTAGTATATATAAGAGATTCCTGTGTACACATCATATATACAGTCACAATCAGATATGTATATCTGACCTTAAAAATACGGGGACTGCTTTATTGAAGCAGCACAAGTAACTAATTTTGATTGGTTTATTTCATTTTTGTGGACTAAGCACAGCTATTACTGTATATATACTGTATATATACATTATTTTTAATGACTATTATCTGAGAAATAGAACATTTTATCATATTTTCTATTTTAATTACAGTTACAAATTCATTAGGAGTCGGAGTCGGAGCATTTTTTCCCGACTCCGACTCCAGGCACCCAAAATTGCCCGACTCCACGACTCTGACTCCACGACTCCGACTCCACAGCCCTGATCACAACATTTAAAATGCCCTCTTTGCAGTAAAGCAAAATATGTAAGCAGTTAAAATCTGACAGAACCAACAGGTTTTCGACTAGTCCATCTGTTCATGGGGGATTTCTCAGGGTTTTCTTTGATCTCCAAAGCATTTCCTGAACGGTAGATGCTAAAGGTGGCCATACACTCGTTACATTAGCAACAGATAGATCATCAGATAGATTTCTGATCTGATGTGTTTAGGAATTTTTTTTTATTAGGAACTGATTTCCAACAGATTTCAGTTTGAAATCTATTGAAAATCGATCTGATGGCATTTTTTTTGCCATCAGATTTCTATTAAGGCCAATGCAAAATGATAAGCAATCTCAACAGTTTGACCTAGATTTTCCAGCCTGCCAGATCGATTGAAATCGATCAAAATCAGCCACAAATCGGTCGATTGGTCAATCGATTTGCAATCGACCGATCGGCCAAAAATCGGCTGAGTGTATGGGCCCCTTAAGTCTGACTGCCAAAATAGTAAGATACCAGCCAGCCTCCCTATTCACTATTTTGGCAGTTAGACTTAGCAACTGCCGTTCAGGAAATGCTTTGGAAAACCAAGATAATTCCCCATGAGGGGATGGACTAGTCCAAAACATGTAGATTCTGAGAGATTTTAACTTTTTTTTTCCACCGTAGTGGTCCTTTTAACAGCTGCAAACATTGTTTTAATGCGTTCACTATGAAGCAACAGGTTAAAAAGAAACTGTTGTCATTCAGCTGTGACAATCAAACTGTGAACTTAGATTTTTATCTTTTGAACACAGAATAAGACTGCAAGATTCCAGGAAAGTCCTCCATAGGATTAAGACTATACATACATTTGATGATCTACTTCAGTTTATTGTCACTTCAGGTTTACTTTAATTCAGACATGGCCCTGGACACATTTTCTGAAAATGTTTTGGCTGTTGCTAAAACTACTGATGCTTAGCAGGTTCTGTCCATGGAATGGGAAGTGCAAAATGTTAACTGGAACAAAGTATTACAATGCACTACATGCCCCACACAAAGGGGCAAATTTACAAGTTCAGGATAGGTTGTATATTTTGATGCACCACCAAGTGTGTGCAGGGCTATAGAGATCTAAAAAGATATATCATTACAAGTGAAGTCTTTTAAATAGTTTTCAATAGAACACGGTTTCCAGCTCAGAGATGTGGGACAAGTGGGTGTTGTCTGTTTACTGATTGCCTATGAATAGGCAGAAATAAAAGGGTTGATCCAATGGGTGTTTTGTTTACCTTTAGCGTGACACTGTACAATGCATGCACTTGGGTGTGAACTATTTCAGTACCTTACAATAGAGGTGTATATGGTGGACAGCAATATCACTGAATGATAGGCATACAAACTTCTACTTAAGGTGATTCACAAAGTGAAGTACAAAAATCTGATTCTGACAGTGGCTTCAAATCTAGAGTGCACATTATTTAGACACTGAAGGTTGCAGAAAATATGGAACATGATTTGCTGAGAATAAGGGCTGCACCTCATAAAAAAGAAATGTTATACAGTAATATAAGCTGACTCACTGGGTTGTTGCGCATATATATATACACACACACACACACACACACATACACAGGAGAAACTGGAGGACCCCTATAGACATTTTACGTTTCATCCTGAAACAATTGTTTTGGCTGAGGAAAATCCAAAGTGTGTATGTAGCTTCAGTGTTCTCCCCAGAAATTTCTTCCAGCCAGGAGGCAAGAAAAAGTTGCTGTGTGGGGCACGATAGCAGAATGCAGGGCCGGCGCTTCTCTGCGCAACTCTCCCTACAGCATAGGAGGCAATTGAGGTGATAAGCCGATAGCCGGGTGGTCACCAAAATTAGCCGGGTGAAGCACCCAGCTAAAAGAGCCTGGGGAGAACACTGAGCTTTATTAACACAGTTGGGCTTATTTATCAAGTGTAAAAGACTTGAGCATAGACCAGACTAACTATTCAGGATAAACTGCTAATGCACAATTTGTGCGGCAAAAAGACTTACATTATATGAGATTTTACATGTGTTTTTCTCTATGCAGCAAAACGTGATTCTAATAAGTGTGCTGCCTGCAGTCAATCTTCTATGTACCTGTGTTAACAAATCAGACTGCTCCCAGCATGTCAGTCATCCAGGGACCACAAGTTCCTGCGTGGAGGCCAGTCAGGTGTCACAAGTACCAGTAACTTGGCTAGCCAGGGGCCGCCAGCCCAGGCGCGTCAGGCAGCCAGGGGCCGCCAGCCCAGGCGCGTCAGGCAGCCAGGGGCCGCCAGCCCAGGCGCGTCAGGCAGCCAGCCAGCCCAGGCGCGTCAGCCAGCGGCCGCCAGCCCAGGCGCGTCAGCCAGCCCAGGCGCGGCCGCCATCCCAGGCGCAGCCGCCAGCCCAGGCGCAGCCGCCAGCCCAGGCGCGTCAGCCAGCGGCCGCCAGCCCAGGCGCGTCAGCCAGCCAGCGGCCGCCAGCCCAGGCGCGTCAGCCAGCCAGCGGCCGCCAGCCCAGGCGCGTCAGCCAGCCAGCGGCCGCCAGCCCAGGCGCGTCAGCCAGCCAGCGGCCGCCAGCCCAGGCGCGTCAGCCAGCCAGCGGCCGCCAGCCAGCGGCCGCGAGCCCAGGCGCGTCAGCCAGCCAGCGGCCGCCAGCCCAGGCGCGTCAGCCAGCCAGCGGCCGCCAGCCCAGGCGCGTCAGCCAGCCAGCGGCCGCCAGCCCAGGCGCGTCAGCCAGCCAGCGGCCGCCAGCCCAGGCGCGTCAGCCAGCCAGCGGTCGCCAGCCCAGGCGCGTCAGCCAGCCAGCGGTCGCCAGCCCAGGCGCGTCAGCCAGCCAGCGGCCGCCAGCCCAGGCGCGTCAGCCAGCCAGCGGTCGCCAGCCCAGGCGCGTCAGCCAGCCAGCGGTCGCCAGCCCAGGCGCGTCAGCCAGCCAGCGGTCGCCAGCCCAGGCGTGTCACGCAGCCAGGGGCCAAGTGTGTCAGCCAGCCAAGTGTGACCAGTCCAGGCGTGTCGGACAGCGACGGACTGCAAGTCGCCGAGTGTCGGACAGTCAGGGACTGTAAGTCACAGCAAATTGTCAATCAGAGACCACAAATGCCAACATAACAGCCAGATAGAAACTACAATTGCCAACATGTTTGAACACAGGGATTCTAATAAGTGTGCTGCCTGCAGTCAATCTTCTATGTACCTGTGTTAACAAATCAGACTGCTCCCAGCATGTCAGTCATCCAGGGACCACAAGTTCCTGCGTGGAGGCCAGTCAGGTTTCACAAGTACCAGTAACTTGGCTAGCCAGGGGCCGCCAGCCCAGGAGCGTCAAGCAGCCAGGGGCCGCCAGCCCAGGCGCGTCAGCCAGCCAGCCCAGGCGCGTCAGCCAGCGGCCGCCAGCCCAGGCGCGTCAGCCAGCGGCCGCCAGCCCAGGCGCGTCAGCCAGCCAGCGGCCGCCAGCCCAGGCGCGTCAGCCAGCCAGCGGCCGCCAGCCCAGGCGCGTCAGCCAGCCAGCGGCCGCCAGCCCAGGCGCGTCAGCCAGCCAGCGGCCGCCAGCCCAGGCGCGTCAGCCAGCCAGCGGCCGCCAGCCCAGGCGCGTCAGCCAGCCAGCGGCCGCCAGCCCAGGCGCGTCAGCCAGCCAGCGGCCGCCAGCCCAGGCTTGTCAGGCAGCCAGCGGCCGCCAGCCCAGGCGTGTCACGCAGCCAGGGGCCAAGTGTGTCAGCCAGCCAAGTGTTACCAGTCCAGGCGTGTCGGACAGCGACGGACTGCAAGTCGCCGAGTGTCGGACAGTCGGGGACTGTCGTGGTGTGTCGGCAAGCCAAGGGCCACCAGTCCAGGCGTGTCAGCCAGCCAGTGACTGCTACTGTGAACATATATGTCAGTCGGGGACTGCAAGTCACAGCAAATTGTCAATCAGAGACCACAAATGTCAGCATAACAGCCAGATAGAAACTACAATTGCCAACATGTTTGAACACAGGGCACTTATTCCTTGTGACAGGCAAGCTGATACTTGTAATGTGATGCAAGCATATAGTGCTCCAGCTCTCAGGTGTACTATATGATCAGAATATTTTTCACAATGGAAGCGGCTGATGCATCGCTTTTTCAGAGCTTCTGCAATGTGCCTTCCTCTATCAATCCCCCATGCATGCATCCCCGAACACCGCACCTGAGCGCCGCCTTCCTCCCGTGCAAGACGAACGCTTCCTCCGCTCTGTCAGCCATGGTGGTTTATCTGTCTCTCTCCTGTTGCTAGGGGGAGGGCTCAAACAAGACGTTACTATACGGAAGTCAGAATGTCGCCTCGCTGACTGTATGTACCTTTAAGGCCACCGTCCGCAGGAACTAGAAAGCCGGTTAAGTGTAGACCAATCGCGTTTAGTCTGAGGCTGTGACGTCACCCGTATTGCAGCTTGTACGGAAAGTGACCTTGTCAGGCAGGCAGTGCGCATGTGCGGTGTGACACGTGTGTCAGTGAGAGGAGAGAAGTGAGCGGAGTGCGCTGGGCACATTCCCTGCTGTCATGTCTTGGTTATTCGGCTACAATAAAGGGCAGCAAGTGCCCCCACAGGTGCCCGGGCTACCGGTTCCACCGCCGCCGCCCGGGGGTGATGGGGACGGAGACAAGAACAAACCCAAGGACAAATGGAGCAACTTTGACCCCACCGGCCTGGAAAGAGCAGCTAAGGCTGCCAGAGAGCTGGACCAATCACGTGAGTGTGCACAGAGGTCACTGCTCATGTGCACCCCACAGTGGTCGCATCTTCTGTATAGTAGAGCTACCTGGCACTTGCGCCTCCACAGTTACCCACATACATGGGCTGCTGCTACTTTTGTGTGCTTCAGTCATAAAGGACCACTCTAAAAAATAGTGACATTATTTTATCCATACACAATGGTAATAGTGTTACAGCAGCGTAATTGCTTATGCATTGCGTAAAAAATGAACAGAAATTCAACTTTTCAGTATCTGGAAGAAGCACGTCTGTTAGCAGGGCTACTGATGTAGATAGATCCAACTTTAAGCTGGATCTCTTCCACTTGATCAATATCGTTCTGCTGTTAAGATGTGCCCCAAGGATACAATCTTTTATTGTCCAATCTCATAAATCTATGTGTTGTGTAAGGCTAAAATGAGTGAATATACTTTGCATGGATATTTTAGGTGGCGCTAATCTACTTTAGGGGGTCTAGCAGGAAACCTCATAGGTAAATTCTGCTAACGTGTTTGGGTGTATGGCACCCTCTTGAACTTTTAGGTTTCAGATGGGTTGTAGTACACTATGCCCGCATTATTTGGCCAATCACAAGGCTTCCTGCTGTAGAGCATAGGTTCTCAACGTGTGGTACGCGTACCCCAGGGGGTACTTCTGATGGTTCCAGGGGGTACTCGGGCTTGATATACCTATCCAAGAATAACAAATTTAGAGCCTTAGAAAATGATAAATCTTATTTAAACAACACCAAATTAGTATTGTAGCTAATTAAAAGCAATAGTAAATGCTTGGAAATTGTTTAGAACCAATTATAATGTACTATGCTTAAATATATATTTGTCAAGGGGTACTTGCGATAATGTTTACTATGCTAGGGGGTACTTGGTAAGTACAGGGTTTTAAAAGGGGTACATACCAATAAAATGTTGAGAAACACTGCTGTAGAGGGTGCTGTGATTAGAGAACTGTTCCTTATGAGGTTTCCTGCTGGGTCCCCCTTTGCTTCACTGCAGTAACTGACAGATCAGAAGCTGTATTCAGAGAAATAATGGTTGCTAGAATTCTTGTCTGGTGGAACAGATAAAGAAAGAACAAAGGCATCCCTGCCAATATTGTAGAAGGAGACACAAAAAGAAACTAAGAGCCCAATAGTGTAGTATGTTAAGACAAGGTACAGTATAATTAACAGTCTGTATATATGCTCACAAGCGTTGGTTACCAGAAAAGTAACCACTGTATAGGCAGGTGGGGAGAACAAACCTGAACAGACTCCGGTTAAAAAGTTGCTCTCTGTAGACAGGAAAGGGGTTACACCCCTCCCCCAATGATGAACTTGACAATAGACTGAAATCAGGAACAAAGGCACCAATAACAGGATAAAATGCGTTAAAAGCCGATTAAAAAGAGGAGATAGTGTTGGACTTACCTCCCCATTCAGTAGACACAAACTCTCTATTTGATCAACAATAATTTATTTGGAAGTGCAATGCATTTTGCAGGTCCAGTCTTTCTTTATCAGGAAAATAGTAGGAGCATAAAAAAACTAGATCAGGTTTATGGACAAGCCAAGCGCCTCCATCCCTGTTAACAGTCATGCTAACAAATGAAGTTCTGTAATTTACTGTATAGTATGTGAGATATTAGATCTGATCCCCTTTACAGGGGTTTGGAATACCACTTGGATAACTTACTATACCTGAAGAAGCTGACTGTGACGCACAAAATATGTTGTTCGTGTAATTTATCACTTACAAGTGATTAACGCTCTTCTATTAGGAAGGAAGCTAACCCTTCCTTGATTTTAACCTTTCTGCAGTTATCTTAACCTTTTTCCAGTTTAAACATAAGGTATTGTCACTAACAATTATGTGTATTAATGTCCCCGTAGTTGTTTTGCGCACATACCCTTTATATGATGGTGTCTTTCAGTAAAATAGGTAACATAATGTGACTGTTAGCATCTAATGGTGTCTTCCTAGGGCCATCTTGGTTTAATTTTTCTAGTTCAAGGCCACTTTAAAGTTAACCTTTTGGTAAACGAACAACATTTGGCCATTTTACGTTAAGCATTTCAGTGTTTTACCTGCAGGTTTGAGATAACAATTTGAATTTCTTTATTTAGATTGAGACCCTTTTGCAAATGTGTGTGAAAATAGTTGGCCATGTACATCAGGTGCTGGATCATTATTTAGTGCTAGTCTAGATAGTTTATGGGACCCAGCAGGAAACCTCATAGTTCTCCATCCACAGCATCCTCTACTGTATGAAGCGTTGATTGGCTGAATAGTGTGGGCCTGGTTTACTACAACCTATCTGAAACCTAGCGGTTAGAGAGCGTGCTGTCCACCCAATCACGTTATTGGAATATCCCTATGAGATTTTCTGCTAGGTCCCCTAAAATAGATTAGTACCCATTATTTGCCTCTCCAAAATATAGTTTGCATTAGCGCTATCTTTGTGTATCTGATCTTCCTTTTATCTCAAGTATTCAGTTTAGTAGTATTGCTGAAGCTATAGATGTCCTCAGAGATCAAATCATGTTGCACATTTAGCCACCTTGTTAGGTTTGTGGACACAAAAAAATAGTCCATATATTTGTTTCCTAACGTTCTTCTTTTTAGTTTAGATGCCCTTAAGTTATTAGGTATTTTATACAGACTTTATAAATGATGATGTTCTGTTTTGTGCAATGTCATTTTCTAAAATGCCTCTGGATGGAATTGTCCCCTGTATGGTCCTTTAGATTTCTCTGAGGTGTGTTTACTCTCTGTTGCATCATTCGTTCCAGTCTGGGATCTATTTGTACGAGCAATGGGTCACATAATTAGTGAGGTCAGGACTGAGTTTTGAAATCACAAGCAAAAGTGGAGCTGCTGTACGTATCAAAATATAACAATGCCATACTCCTATTTCAAAAATAAAATGTCATTGGTTGTGGAGACAAATGCTCAGTTTCCTTATATTTTTTATTATTTTCCTGTGTACCAGTTTTAAACTGTAAGAGCACTTCTAAAGTAGCTGGGTATGATGGATGTAATTTGGGTTTATCTTTCCTGACTGCAATGTACTGTATTACAATTGCTTAAGGCAAACTGCAGATACTTCACTATAATACTGCATATATTTTTGTTGGCAACTTTTTGATGGCACTGATTGTGCATTTTCTATATTTAAGCTTTTTCCTCCTCTCTCGCCTGGTTATATTTACTGCCCTATATCTGCCACCAACTCCAACCTCAATGTCCAGTCACATTTTCTGTGCTTGGCTGTCAGCACAGAGACCACTGCTAGTGGATATATTGTGAATCAAATGAGGCTCAGCCTAATTATTAAGCATTGAGATTTCCTATCTTGTGGAATTTAAATTTCTTTTTTTTTTTCTAGGCCATGCCAAAGAAGCGCTTAATCTCGCTAAAATGCAGGAAGAGACACTACATCTGGAACAGCAGTCTAAAATCAAGGTATACTAGCGCAGTGTTGTTGGTGGGAAGGCAGGTACAGGTTTTGCAATTTTTAGAAAGATATTGCTCAACATCAAAAATGTACAACGATTAGTCACAGCATTCAAACAACTGACAGGTGAACAACATTGATTGCCTTTTAGTATCTGTTGAAGGAGTGGATGTTTTATACAGCAAGTGAACAGGTGAAGGTGATGCGTTGGAGGAAGAAAAGATGAGCATTAGGATCTGACAAGGGCCAAATTGTGGCAAGACAACTGTCAGTGCATGCGTCCTGTTTCTGACAGGCAGTAGTTAGTATGTTGCGTAAGGGTTCCAAGGAAAGACAACCAAATAACCATTTCTGGCCAAGGGCTCCCAAGGCTCATTAATGCATGTGGAGAATAAGGCTAGCTTTTCTGGTCCTGTCCTACAGATGAGCCACCCTATTATAAATTGCAAAATACCCATGAGTAAAAGGTATGAGACTGCAGTACACCACAGCCTGTTGCATATTGGTATGTGTAGCTGCAAGCCAATCACAGTGTCCATGATGACCCCAGCCCAGCTCTAAAAGCATCAGCAATGGACATGTGAGCATCAATACTGGATTGTGGAGCTATGGAAGCAGGGGGCTTTGTGTTGAATTACGTTTTTTTTCTCTTAGATACCACTTGCCTAAAGATTCATTTCAGACCTTGTACAACCCTTTGTTACATTACTATTCCCTAATGGCAGAGGATTTAAAGAGGAGCTGTTAGCCATACTATCTTAGAAAAAAAAACACATATTAGTAGATAAATACTTGCTCTACTTGCATAACAGATGTATTGCACTGTTCACATTTTGATTTCAGTGAGTTTTATTTTTAGTTGTTTTGTCTTGTCTGTGTTCTGCACTATAAAACTCTTACATAATCCTTATGTGCACATTTAGGAGTATGAAGCTGCTGTAGAACAGCTGAAGAATGAACAGATTCGAATACAAGGAGATGAGCGGAGGAAAACGTTAAATGAGGAGACTAAACAGAATCAAGCTGTAAGTTGGTTCCATAGCTGAATGCATTAATTATTAGTCTCACTTCTGATAGGAAGATGAGACTATAGTATATACCTGGCAGGTAACCACCTATTCAGGCAATACATCTTCCTATAAGGGGTTTAAATAATACCAGTTGACGGGCAATCTTGCTGATCTCTTTGCCTGCAGTAGTGCCTAAATCGCACGTCTGAAACACCTGGCAAATTCAGTACTGACTTGAGTCAGAAATATCTGATCTGCTGCATGCTTGTTCAGGGTCTATGGCTACAAGTATTACAGGCAGAGGATCTGCAGGACAACCAGGCAAATGGCATTGTTTAAAAGGAAATTGTGCAACACGGTGGTATAGCAGTTAGCACTCTGGCCTTGCAGTGATGGGTCCCTGCTTTGTATCCCAGCCAGGGCACTATCTGCACAGAGCTTGTATGTGCTCCCCGTGTCTGCGTGGCTTTCCTTCCACATCCCAGAAACATACAGATAAATTAATTGGCTTACCCCTAAATTGGCCCTAGACTATGATACATGCACTACACCATACATAGACAAATGACTGTTGTAGGGGTTTGAATGTGATCCCCTCTGAGGGACAGTTAGTGATAAGACAGTATACTCTGTACAGCGCTGCAGAAGATCTAGACGCTATATAAATACTACATAATAATGCTAAAGGAAATAAATATGACAGCCTTTGTATCCTTCTCAGTTCAGGTGTGCTTGGAGCATAAATCTAATTCTTTAACATGTGATAGATTAGTAGCCAGAGGACCTATCTGTCGTTTTGTATGAAGAAAAAAACAAAACTGTTTTATACCCTTTCCACAGAGCTGTCTTAAAACGTAACTTTTAATAAATCGATTTGGGCCGGTTCACTTTTGGCGCTTTTCCCGCAATCGTGTTCAGCTTCGTGATTTGTGGGCAAAATCTCGCGATTCAGCACAATTTGCACTTGTGATTTCGGTTCAATAGAACGAGAATCGCTCCTGAAATGCTGCATGCAGCGCGTTTGCGATTAATCGAAATTGCAACCGCTGCAGTGTGATGAATGTATCCTTAGGGATACATTGTAGCATCGCTTTGCTGATCGCCGGCGATCCACGGGCTTGTACGCTCCAAACAGCCACTTCCCTCGGCTCCTGGGGCAAGCTGTAGTACCAACGCCTTCTCTGTGATCTGAACTAACATTATCCGCTTTTGATGGATTAGACGGCAGACTTCAAACAGATGGGTCAAGGACTAATGCGATATTCTGTGGGCCAGTTCACACTGTCCACTGTGGAAAATTCTGACTGCATAGATTCCTGGACATTGGATTGTGTTGCCATTTATTTGATGAATAACATAGTGTTCTCTGTAATGGACCCTGGGGCAGTACAACACAACTGATCAATACAGATACAGTACTGCTTTGGCATAGCCTAACCCCAGCCTTATGATGCCTGCTGAAAATAAGCAATGTTGTCTATCTTTATGCTTGCAGGTTCACATTAATTGGAATTTCAATATTTTTATGTTTCAATATGTTGTTGTTTTGTTTTTTTACTCAATTTTTTTTAGAAGACCATATAAACAGTGCTATACTAATGATTATCAATGAAAAAAATTACAATAATGAGAAACAGCAAGGCATATTATAAAATGGATATTGATGCTTGTGCTGTATTATATATCATACAGTAAGGTAATAGGTTACATGGCTAACCAAAAATATCCAAGATATGGTAGAAATTATGCATAACTATTGCTAAATGCTACTTCTATCATAACTGCAAGTAATGTTACATGAAATATCCATATCGGTTTCAATATTTTAGAGAAGCGCATTGTCCATTAAGACCATATTTCCAAATCTCCTTTCACACCTTTTTCATGGTTTCTACTCTTTTCTAGAGAGCACAGTACCAAGATAAACTGGCAAGGCAGCGGTATGAGGACCAGTTACGGCAACAAGTAAGTTTTTGTTTCGTTTTTTTTTCCTTTAAAACCTATCTTTTCCTTTACAAATCATTTCCACATGGTTCAAGTATTGTGAGAATCTGTATTACACAGACATCCATTCCCCTCTGTGTTTCCATTGGCTTCTCAAGTGATTGTTCTCTTACCTGCAGCAGCAGCACCATGTTTCTCTCTCATGAGTCCGCTATCAAAGTTTGCTGTAAAGCAGATGGCCAGAACCCTCATACCCTACGCCAACAAAAACTCCCCCCAACATAACAAAATAAATAAATCGATATCAATGATATTCATCGGGAGAACAATGAAATGAATTTGCTAGTGCAGAAGCACAATCATGCCTGGTCCCCGATGAATGTTGTATTATTGCAGTGCTTCAACCCCCTGCAGGGTCTTCTAAGAAGTGGGCATGGCATATTTCACCACTTACCCTCTCTCTTTACATCCACACTGTCCACAGATCTTGGCACCAGTAGCATCTGTCTACCTCTAGCTGCTTCTAGACCTGCACGGCTTGATTTGATTTTCGGACAATACTGGCAAACTATTGAAAATTCTTGGCACTGTTAACCACTTAAGCTGAATGCACGTATCTCCTACTACAAAAAGGCGGTCACTCATACCCCCGCTGACTATTGTGCACCAATCAGTGGAAGGGTCCGTGTGGCTGATTAGTGTACTGGTTAAGGCTGCATTTCCACTTGTGCGGTGCGAATCGCCGCGGTAAAAATTCGCATGCAGATGCGAATTTCGCATGCGGGTCTATGCGAATTTTGAATTCGCATGGATGACGATTTATGCGAATTTAACCATGGCAGTGCTGGTGTGCTTTTCCATTGTTTCTATGCGAATTCGCATACCCAAACCCCATGCGAATTTCCTATTAAATACATTGTATGCGATTCGCATAGTGGTATGCGATATGCGAATTCTGATGGCTCTGCCATGCTAATTTTTTCTGCACAGAAACGCAAAGGAATCTTGACAAGTGGAAACGGTCCCATTCACTTGTATTGCTATGCGAATTTGCATGCGAAAAATGCATGCAAATTCACAATAGTGGAAACGGGCCCTTAGGGCTCTGCCTCTCTCTAAAACAGGAGACTAGAGTTTGAATCCTGTTCAGTAAGCCAGCACCTATTTAGCAAGAAGACCTTGGGAAAGATTCCCCAACATTGCTTCTGCCTACTAGTGGCTGCAGCAGTCCACCAGGAGAAAAGCACAAAATAAATGTTCTGTGTCTGCGGGTTAACGATTGGTAACAGCAATCATTCTTAAATGTGCACAGGAAGTTTGCGCATAAAGCCCATACTGCACCACTGATTTGCCCAAGGGATCATGTAATCCTTTGCCCAATCAGTGTCCTCCCAGTCCTTCAATGATCATTATTACACATAGTAATAGTGAGCATTAATAAAAAATATATATCTAGGATCTGGGGGGAGGCGGGAGGATAAAGTCTCAATATGTAGACAAGATAAGGTAAAAAGACAGTGGGAGCCTAACATTATGGGGGGTGGAGAGGGGGGTGGAGACAGTGTAAAGATTAAGGAGGTTGGTAAAACTTCAAGTAGCCCATTTCGTGTAAACAAAATTGGTAAATGTGTTGGTAAAAATATAAAGTGCATGGTAACCAATGCTCGGAGCCTTGCAAATAAAATAGACGAACTAGAGTTAATTCTGAATGACAAAGGCTATGACATTGTGGGAATAACCGAGACATGGATGGATGAAAGCCATGACTGGATAGCTAATTTAAAAGGATACAATGTGTTTAGGAGGGATAGAACAGGGAAAAAAGGTGAAGGGGTTTGTCTCTTTGTTAAGAATTCTTTTACAGCTGTCCTCAACGATGAGATGGAGGAAGATTGCGAAGATGTGGAGTCCGTTTGGGTAAATATTCATGGTGGAAATAAAAGTTGCCAATTGCTTATTGGGGTATGCTACAGACCACCTCTTATTAATGAAGCTGCAGAACTGCGATTACTACAGCAGATTGAAAAAGCTGCAAGTAAAAACGAGGTCATAATTATGGGCGACTTCAACTTTCCAGACATTGACTGGGGTATTGAGGCTACCCATTCTGGTAAAAGCAGCAGATTTCTTGCAGCACTACAGGACAATTACTTGACTCAAATGGTAACGGAACCAACTAGGGGGAATGCGTTACTGGATCTGATCATTTCTAATAGACCAGATAATGTATCAAATGTTCAGGTTCAAGAACATTTGGGAAATAGTGATCACAACATGATAACGTTTGATCTGGTGACTGATAGGCCACGGGGCAGCGGGACCACTAAAACTATGAATTTTAGAAAAGCAAAGTTCAATCAAATTAGGCAGGCACTAAGTTTGGTGAACTGGGATAATGTACTACAAGGGGACGACACTGAAGGGAAATGGCAAGCTTTTAAACGTATTCTCAATCAATATTGTAGTATGTATATCCCATATGGAAACAAAATGTCTAGGAATAAAAAAAGGCCTCTATGGATGAATAGAAAGGTTAGGGATAAAATGAAGAGGAAAAAGAATGCCTATAAGGTCCTAAAACAGGAGGGGACTGAGGCTGCACTAAGCAATTATAAGGAGTGCAATAAAAATTGTAAAAAAGAAATTAGGCTGGCAAAGATCGAAGCTGAAAATCAAATCGCTAGGGATATCAAATCTAACCCAAAAAAGTTTTACAAGTACATCAACTCTAAAAAAAGAAAGGTTGACTGTATAGGAATCCTAAAGGATGAGGGTGGGAACTCAATGGTGGACGACCAAGGTAAGGCAGAGTTATTAAATGCTTTCTTTGCTTCTGTCTTCACAAAGGAAACAGCACTGTTGCAAATTACAGAGGCAGAAGAGTCTCAATCTTCTAACTGTAATATTAAATACTTAACGCAGGAAGAAGTAAAGGCAAGACTAAATAAATTAAAAATAGACAAGGCACCTGGCCCGGATGGCATGCATCCTCGGGTCCTAAGAGAATTAAGTTCAGTTATAGCTAAGCCCCTTTATCTTATTTTTTGTGACTCTCTTGCAACTGGCAGAGTCCCAGTGGATTGGCGTACAGCCCACTATTTTCCCATTATTTAAGAAGGGCAAAAAATCTGATCCAGGAAATTATAGACCTGTAAGCTTAACATCAGTTGTATGCAAACTATTTGAGGGGTTACTAAGAGATACTATACATGACTTCATAGTAGAAAATAATCTTATTTCTCAGCATCAACATGGGTTTACTAAAGACAGGTCCTGTTTGACTAACATGCTCAGCTTTTATGAGGTAGTGAATGCTAATATGGATATTGGGAATGCTGTAGATGTGATATACTTGGACTTTGCAAAGGCCTTCGACACTGTTCCCCACAGAAGTCTGGTGCAAAAGTTGAGGATGCAAGGACTGGGGAAGAGTTTGTGTGCATGGATAGGGAACTGGCTAATGGAAAGAAAACAAAGAGTTGTGGTCAATGGATCGTACTCAAAATGGGAGACTGTTAGCAGTGGGGTCCCACAGGGGTCTGTACTGGGTCCAGTGCTCTTCAATTTATTTATTAATGACCTAGTAGATGCAGTAGTGAGCAATGTTGCTATTTTTGCAGATGATACAAAATTGTGCAGAATCATCAACTCTCAGGAAGATAGTGTCATATTGCAACAGGATCTGGATAGGATGGCTATATGGGCACATACATGGCAGATGAAATTCAATGTTGACAAATGTAAAGTCATGCATTTTGGTCGTACCAATGGTCTAGCACCATATAAAATAAATGGGATACAGTTGGGAACATCAAACTTGGAGAAGGACTTAGGAGTACTCATCGACAACAAGTTAAATAATCGTACTCAATGCCAAGCCGCTGCAGCTAAAGCGAACAAAATTTTGGGATGCATTAAAAGGGAAATAAAAACTCGAGATGCTAGCATAATATTGCCCCTGTTTAACTCTCTAGTAAGGCCACATTTGGAATATGGAATTCAGTTCTGGGCACCACATTACAAAAAAGATATTGCAGTTTTAGAGCAGGTGCAGAGACGAGCTACAAAATTGATATGTGGGATGGAAGGTCTCGCTTACCAAGAAAGGTTAGATAAACTCGGTTTATTTAGTCTAGAGAAAAGACGCCTTAGAGGAGATCTAATTAACATGTATAAATACATTAGAGGGCAATATAATAGCTTGGCGGATGAGCTTTTTGTCCCTAGGCCTTCTCAAAGGACTAGAGGACATGAGCTGCGCATGGAGGAAAAACGTTTTAGCCATTTATTTAGGAAAGGGTTCTTTACAGTAAGAGTGGTTAAGATGTGGAATGCATTGTCACAGGAAGTCGTTATGGCAAACTCTATACCTGCATTTAAAGGGGGCTTAGATGCTTTCCTTGCGTTGAAAGACATCCATGGCTACAATTACTAGGTTATGCCTAATGATGTTGATCCAGGGATTTTATCTGATTGCCATCTGGAGTCAGGAAGGAATTTTTCCCATTTGGGGCTAATTGGACCAAGCCTGGTAGGGTTTTTTTTCGCCTTCCTCTGGATCAACAGGGGTATGTGGGGGACGGGCTGGAGTTGTACTTTGTACTGGTTGAACTCGATGGACGTATGTCTTTTTTCAGCCAAAATAACTATGTAACTATGTAAAAAAAAAAAAAGTGAAACATTTTTTTTATAAAAGGGTTTGTCGTCCCCGGCAGCAATGATTGGTGCAAGGGATAATGGGGTCCCTGGACCAATCCATGTGCAAGAAGGTCCGTACCCACGATGCAATGTTTGCAATTTTTAATTAATTTTTTTTTTTTGCGATTATCATGTACCCGGTAATATAGTTTAACAAGAATTAGTTAGCGACTGATCACTCAGATTCCCATTGCCCATCATAATAATTTTACAGCGATCGTTTATATGATTGTTCTTTACCATCTTCACTACCGTGGATCAGGGAACGATTGCTTGTCGCCACTGATCCCAAATCCATTTTCACATGGGTACCTAGCTTATACTTGAATGATGGCTTTTGCAGGCAGTAGCAAGTAACAATGTTAGGTAAATAATAAAGCTTTTTTTTTTTTTTTTTTTAAACAATTTTTATTTGAAAAATTTTTCAGTGTATGACAATCAGGCAAAAGGAACAAAATATAAAATAATGACTGTCAAAAATAATTGTCACACACAAGTTATATCCCCACCTAACCCCCCCCCCCCCCCCTACGGTGAAATCCCTTGCACCCCCCCCCTCCTCCCCCCACCCGTTCACACTGTGCCATGTTGATTAAATAGATATTCACCATTTATTAGACTTTGAGTCTCCCAAGTGTATCTCCAATGTCCTCCAGGCAGTACCAGGAAGTAAGAACAAAGTCTCCCATCAATGCTTTCACTTGTTGAGCTGTAAATTGGTGTAGAATAAAGTTCCTCCATACTTTAAAGAAAGACCCAGCTTTCCGTTCCTTGGCCTGTAGGGTGTCCAGTCTCTCCATGTTGAAAATATATAAAAGTTCCTGCCGCACTAATGATAT
The DNA here is from genome assembly GCF_040937935.1 of Hyperolius riggenbachi. Lineage (NCBI taxonomy): Eukaryota > Metazoa > Chordata > Amphibia > Anura > Hyperoliidae > Hyperolius > Hyperolius riggenbachi. Next base: position 240,373,795 of record NC_090651.1, on the reverse strand, counting down.
ATCTGGTGTGGCAGCATCAAGCCACTTGCACAAGATAGCTCTCCTAGCTGCAATCAAAATTATATGGAACAAAGATGACGGAACCTGTCGGTTGTCATCATCAGACCGTTTAAAATAGTTGAATAACATAAGAATTTTCAATTTGGGCACCTTTTTGTTGCAAAGCTTATTGGCATATCTGAGAACCTTGTCCCAGAAGATCTGAATTTTATGACAATCCCACATACAGTGGAGGAGGTCTGCATTTTTAGCCCTACATTTAGGACACCACGGATTGTAGTGTGGAGGGGGTTTCTTATATTTGATGTTAAAGGCATATTTTCCTCTATGTATCATTAGCAGATGGGAGGATCTCCATTTTTCATCTTTAATAACCTGTCTGACCACTAGATTACCCTCTATGATCATTTTGCCCACACCTTCTTCCATCAGAAGACTTTCCCATTTGATCATTGCCATATCCGCTATCTTTTGATCACTCAGACCTCGAATAGCTAGATAGAAATCTGATAGGGACCTATCTCTCAATGTGGGTTTTAATATGTTATCAAATTTTGTTGGAGTCATTATTGCTTTATGGTGGTGTAGATTTTGATCAACTAGTGAGTTCATTTGGGAGTAAGAGAGGAAGTCTCCTGGGGAGAGGTTGTATTTCTGCCTAAGCTCCCGAAATGTTAGCCATCTACCCTCTCGTAGATCAAACATGTTACCCAGACAGTTCAACCCTTTTTGGTCCCAATTGGCAAAAGCCTGCTGTTGGATACTACAAGGAAAGTTGGGGTTTCCCCAAATAGGTAGATATTTAGAAAATTGCCACGGGAGATCACATTTTTTCCTCACTGCCTTCCAGGCTGCTATGGTATCCCTATAAAGGATGTTATGTTTTAGTCTAAGTGGGATATTTCGTAGCTGAGCATGGAGGAGTCCCGTGAGGGACCATGGAGATACTTGTTCTTGTTCTAGCTTAGTATTTGAATAATGCTCGTTAGCAGTAACCCAATCATGTGAGTGACGGAGAAGAGAGGCCAGATTGTATTCCCTAATGGAAGGAAGATTTAAACCTCCTAAATTTTTTGGTAACGATAATTTGAGTCTGGATATCCTTGGTTTCTTTGAGCGCCATATAAATTTGGACCAGGCAGTGTTGAGCGCCGATACATCTTTGTGCTTCAGGAGCAGTGGGATCGTCTGCAAAGGATATAATAGCCTGCCCATGGATATCATTTTGACAAGAGCAATGCGTCCTGCAAAACCTAAGGGAAGATTCTGCCAGGATTCTAGCTGGGATTTTATGCTCCGTATTAGTGGGGTAAAGTTAAGGTTGTAGATTTGTGTAGGATCTCTAGATATGTTAACCCCCAAGTATCTAATAGCATTTGTTTTAAGTTTAACACCCAGTGATGACCAAGAGGAGATGTCTGCCTTTGTCGACAGGGGCATCAATTCGCTTTTGTCTGGGTTTATCACAAAGCCGGAGAGTGCACCCACTTCTCTGATTGTCTGAAGAGCTACCGGAACTTGGGTCACAGGATCAGATAGAAAAAGTAAAATGTCGTCTGCGAAGAGTGCCTGCTGGACAAGCTCACTGCCTATTGCGATACCTCCCAGATTTTTCCTTAATAATAGAGCTAGTGGCTCTAGTGCCAAGTTAAAGAGGAGGGGGGACAGGGGGCAGCCCTGTCTCGTACCTCTCCTCAATGGGATGTATTTGGAAAGAAATCCTGGTAGTGCTATTTGGGCTTTCGGGTTAGAATACATGGCTTTTAAGGCATTAACGAAATGGCCACCAAACCCCTGTTTAGCAAGCACCTCAAACAGCCAGTCCCACTCCACCTGATCAAATGCTTTTTCAGCATCAACACTCAACACTGCCGCTGATTTATGGGTTGTTGGATATGCCCGTACCTGTTCCAAGACTGCAATCACTTTGCGGATATTTGAGACTGCTGCTCTCTGTCTCGTGAAGCCTACTTGATTGGGATGAATCAGTCTTGGCATAGTAAGAGCCAGCCTGCTTGCCAGGATTTTAGAAAGTAGTTTCATGTCTGTATCGATGAGAGAAATAGGTCTGTAAGAGCTTACATGTTCAGAATCTCTCCCTTCTTTTGGGATCAACTTAATATGTGCTAAGTGTCCTGTGGTAGGGTAAGTGCCTGTGTGCATAATTTTATTGAACATTTGGGCGAGTATCGTGGATATTTCTTCTCTAAGGATTTTGTAATATTCCGAGGAAAGTCCATCAGGGCCCAGAGCCTTATCCAGACCCAGACCCGTGATTGCAGCCTTTACCTCCGCCGGAGTTATTTCCGCATTTAAATCTGACCTCTCCTCCTCCGTCAAACACTTAAGTTTAATTTGTTCTAAACAGGCCTTTATATCCTCTTTAGAGGGTGATTTAGTGGAATATAGAGTTTGGTAATAATTTGCAAATATATCACATACGTTAGTAGGGTGATGTGCCAGAGCCCCCTTCTCATCTTTGACTAGGATTGGTTTTCTGTTTGAGAGTGTTCGTGTGGCTATGGAGGCTAACATCCTACCAATTTTTTCCCCATGCTTGTAGTATTTAAGCTTAATGTACGGCCTATGGGCTTCTTCTCTTACTCTGAACCATGTGTCACTGTTTAATTTGCTTTTAATCCAATCTCTTCTAGTTGAGTCTGTTGGGGTAGCTCGATATCGATTGTATGCTTCCCTGACCGCTTTTACTGCTGCTTCATATTGTTTGTTTGCATCTTCTTTTTTTTTTTTTAAAAAATCCCATAATTTTACCCCTTAAGACAGCTTTTGAAGCCTCCCAGAATAGGATAGGGTTCTCGGTATGAGAAGAATTGTCGCAGGAATACTCAAGCCACCAGTTCTGTAGTTTGCCAGCAAAGCTTTCATCTCCATACAGTTGCGATGGAAAACGCCATATGAATTTATTTCCTCTGGGGATAGAATCTAGTAAATTAAGTGAGATTGGGGCATGATCAGAGATGACCATGTCATTAATTGTAGCTTCTCGGAGTCTCCCCATAAGTGCATTTCGGAGGAGGAACATATCTATACGAGAGTGTGATTTATGTCTATATGAATAGTAGGTGTATTCCCTTGAAGCAGGATTTAGGAAGCGCCAGGGATCTATCAAGTTGGTGGCTTCCATGAGTGCGACAAGTCTCCTATCATGAGATCGTATTTGGGTATCTATTTTAGATCTATCTTCCTGTGGGGAAGCTACCGAATTCATATCTCCCCCCACTATTAGGTTAGGTGATGCTATTTTTGAGAGTCTGGAAAGCAGTGAGTCAAAAAAGGATTGGTTGTTTTCATTAGGGCCATATACATTCCAAATGTTGAATGTTTCTGTGGCTTGTTTTACAGTTATATGTAACCATCTGCCATTCGGGTCTGCCTCATGTGAGAGTACTGAAAGTTGCGCGTTTTTGTTGATAAGAATTAGGACACCCGCCTTTTTATGAACCGCCGAAGCCCCATATACTTCACCGATCCATTTCTTTTTCATGTAATTAAAGTGATGTGATTCTAGATGCGTCTCCTGGAGGAGACATATATCGGGGGACAATTTCTTTAAATGGCTTATAATTCGTGATCTTTTGCCTGCAGATTGCAGGCCTTTAACATTCCAGGAGACTATGTGCATAGTAGGAGGCGACCTAAGTGGCAGTGGGAAACAGTAGTCATCTTTTGTACAGGCATAACATATTGAACCCAAGCTAAATGGTACAGTGTGACCCCCCCTCCCCGCTTCCCTCCCCTCCACCCCTCCCCCCCCCCCCCAGCCTCCCTAAACATATTCCTCAAAGTTGAGGAAAACCCAAAACAAAAGTGTTACCATATATTTAGTGGAGAAAAAGAAACCTTTCCCGTAAGAGCACTTCACTTCTTCCCCGATGGTGTTCTCCCACACCGCTCCGCATCAGCACCTTCCACAGTTCAGCCCTTGTCTGTTGCAAAGCGTTGAAAGCAGACAAGAGAAAGACAAACAGAGAGAACAATTATCTTGTGAGTTATTCATGAAGGGGGCTCTCCGTTTAGGGACGGATTTCTGTGTGGAGAATTCCGTGAAGAGTATGAGGATCTGGGCGATCTTGAAGAATCTTGGGAGTCCTGCAAGAATTGCTTGACTTCCTCTGGTGAGGTGAAGGTTTGTTGTTTACCATCGTGATCGGTGAGGCGCAGAGTTGCTGGATAAATAAAGTAGCATAAACTTGATGCCTTTACTGGCCAGAGTATTGCACGTGGGCACAAAGGCTTGTCGCTTCTTGGAGACCTCGGCTGAATAGTCGTTAAAGAGCCGTATGGAGGTATTGCGGAGCTCAAGTTGGTGCAGTTGGCCTCGGTACGTCGCCATTAGGCGTGATTTGTCTGCGAAGTCTAGGTACCTGACTAGTACCATGCGGGGGGTATCTCGCTGCCGTTTGCTGTTTGCCGGGCCTACCCTATGCGCTCGTTCAACCTTCAGAGGGGATTCGAGGCCTAAGGCCTCTGGTATTTCCTTGGCGCATATGTCGAACAGTTCCTCTGCGGAAATTTCTTCCGGGAGGCCGACCACCCTGATATTGTTCCGTCTGGAACGGTTTTCCAGATCTTCTATTCTGGCATGAGCAGTTGCATTGTCCTTAGTCAGGGATTCTATCTTAGTGTTAGCAGCACGCAGGTCGTCCTCGCAGTTACTAATTCTGGTCTCCGTCTCCTTTACCCTCTTAGCCTGGCTTTGTATGTCTTGCTTGATCCCTTGTAAAGACTTTTTTATGGTCTCTTGGATCATTGTCTGCAAATCCGGAGCCAAGGCCTTCCCCACCTCCTCTGCCAGTCTCTTGTAATTAATACGTAGGTGTGATTTCTGCGTACCTTCACAGAGTGAGTCCTTGTCCGATTCCCCTTCAGAGCTGGATTGATGTCTCTGCGTGTCCTCCTCTATGGCCTGTCTGCTAGCCTTGCGCGCTGATTTCCCGCCCGCCATCTTGGGGGTCTCTCCTCCTGTTTCCTTCCGTTGTCTCTGCTCCAGGCGTGTGAGGTAGCGCTCCATGCGCTATGCCGGGCTGCTGCGGAGAGTCTCCCCGACGTCCTGCCGATGTTGCGGGGACTAGTGGCGGGCTGTGGCTGATATATCGGGCCAAACTGCGGAACAGCTCGCCGGAGCTCTAGCCTCGCGCTGTTACCATGCGGGCGCCGGAACCGGAAGTCCCATAAAGCTTTTTTGAAAAGGGTGTATGATTTCACGCCATGCGAAAGCTCACAATGCTTTTCAATGGCAATGCATGCATTTGTTTTCCGTCCGCAATCTGCGCGCATAACAAAAACTGATTCCCCACTGCATAAAATCGCAATGCGCGTAAAATTTCCATAGACTGCTAGTAGGTGACGGCAGTCTATGGTGGATGACGTGCCTGAGACATGGTGCAAAGAATGCAAAATGCGGAACCTTTTTTCTTCTTAATGCAAAAAATTGTCTGCAGGAAACACAGGTATTTTACACCCTAACTTTGCCTCTGTCACAGCAGTTCTGCGTTACTTTAGATCTGTGTTCTGAGGGGCAGGATCTGCTGTGAGGTGTCATGTAAATTAACAGTGATTTTGGGTGCCGGAGTTGCCCGATAAAATAGTGCCCTACGAGACCGCTCACTATAGAAACTGCTGCTATAAATCTAAAAATAGCTTGCACCAAAGATACCACTATTACCGAACTTTCTATAGTGGGCGGTCCCGATGCCTTTTATTTTATCGGGCGATTTTTTTTAAATCTGGTTGCCATGGGGGTATATTACTGTTATTTTTTGCAAATAAGGGCTTGCAATTATTGCTAGGGTACAGTGAGAAAACACAACATAGAAAAATATACCTTTTTACAAATGTTATTCCTATACAGTGAGCTAGGGACATAATTTAAATGTTGGGATAACCAGGACAAATGGGCAAGTAAAATGTGTGGTTTTTATTTTAGAACTCTAGTGGAAGGAAATGGAGAGGTTTTTTTAAAATGTTTTCCTGCTAATTTTTCACATTAAAATGCATATAGAAAAATATTTCTCACCCCAAGATATAGCTCATTTAGGTCTGATAAGCAGTTATTAGTGAATGAATGGGAGAAGTACTGACATGTGACAATTGTTTGGATGCATAAGGTGTCAACAGCTCTTAAAGGGAACCAGAGAGGAACGGGGGGTGGAAAAAGAAAAAGATTTTATACATACCTGGGGCTTCTTCCAGCCCCATAAGCCTGAATCGCTCCCACGCCGCCGTCCTCAGCTTCCTGGATCCGCCGGTACCGGGCCCGTCACTTCCGGCGGACGCGGCCAATTGTCCGCATCACAGAGGCTCCCTCCATACATGTACGCATGCGGCTGCGCAGTTAGCGGCCACATGCGTATCAGTATGGGGAGAGAACCCGGTGATGCGGAGAATTGGCCGCGTCCGCCGGCCGACTTGCCGACTCGCGGCAATGACGGGACCCGGTGGCGGCGGTTCCAGGCAGAGGAGGACTGCGGCGTGGGAGCGATCCGTGCGTATGGGGCTGGAGGAAGCCCCAGGTATGTATATTGCATCCTCTCTGGTTCCCTTTAAGACTGAAGTGGTTCAAATAAAAAGCATCACTACAGTATGTGATCTGGATAGTTGTATATGCTGTACATGGGGGAGGGGGGGTGAATGACATTTTCCTACTTTTATGGACCTATAATTTGGTCTGTTTGGGTTAACAATAAGTTCGCCTCCACTATGTGATAAGCGAGTAGTGTATGTTGCCACTGGTAGTCAGTTATAAGAGTGGGCCTAATGAAAGATTTATAGTCTGTGCAATTACCCACCGTGGAGCATCTTAATAATGGAAACTGATTACCACTCAACAGTAGCAAGAAAAAGTATGTGAACCCTTTGGAATTGTATGAATTTCTGCACAAATTGGTGATAAAATGTGATCTTAACTTCAGCTAAATCACATAATAGACAATCACAGTCAGGCTCTTATGCGCTCCAACGTGCATCTCACGCGGGTGCGCTGAAGTCATTGGACGTCCTCCAGGCTGTACTGCGCAGGCACAGTAGTTCTGCGCCTGCGCAGTACAGTCCGTAGGACGTCCGATGACGTCAGCATGGCCGCGTGAGACGCACGGTGGAGCACCGGAGAAGACCGGGAGCCTCGGGAGCGGCGTCGAGGGCACATCTTGCCTGCCGCAGGCTGGAGGAAGCCCCAGGTAAGTGGATTAGTATTTTTATTTTTTTAAACACCTCCTTGAACCTTCCCTTTAAACTAATACCACACAAATAATTAAATGTTTCCATGTTTTCGTGAACACACGATGTAAACATTCACAGTGCAGGTGGAAAAAGTGTGTGAACCCTTGAATTTAATAAATGGTTTAACCTTCTTTGGCAGCAATAACTTCAAACGTTTCCTGTAGTTGCAGATCAGACGTGCACAATGGTCAGGAGTAATTAAGCAGTGGCTTCCTCTGTGGTATCCTGCCATGAACTTCATTCTTGTTTAGTGTTTTATGTATCATACATTTGCTAACATGGATTTTAGCATATGCCAGAGACTTTTGTAAGTATTTATCTGACACTCTAGGACTCTTCTTTACCTCATTAAGCATTTTGCACTGTACTCTTGCAGTCATCTTTGTAGGACGGCCACTCCTAGGGAGAGTAGCAGCAGCACTAAACTTTCTCTATTTATAGACAATTTGTCTTACCGTGGACTGATGAACTGCAAGGCTTTTGCATATACTTTTATAACACTTTCCAGCTTTATGCTAGTCTACAACTCTTAATCATAGGTCTTCTGAGAGCTCTTTCGTGCGAGGGATCATTGTGCAAGGCACATCAGGCAATGCTTCTTGGTAAAAGCAAACTCAAAACTGGTGTGTGTTTTGTATAGGGCAGCTGTAACCAACACCTCTATTCTCATCTCCATGATTGGACTCCAGCTGGCTGACACATAACTCCAGGGGTTCACATACTTTTTCCACCCGCACTGTGAATGTTTACATGGTGTGTTCAATAAAAACATGGAAACATTTAATTATGTGTGTGGAATTAGTTTAAAGGGACCCATAGCAGTGCCTGAAATAAAAAAAAAGTACTTACCTGGGGCTTCTTCCAGCTCACTGCAGGCGGCAAGGTCCCCTGGCGTCCTCTCCTTGTGCCTACACCGGCCCCCGTTACTGGCATCACCCGGGCCGGGTGTCGGGCCGGCTCCTCCTGGTTAATGACACATGGAGTCATCACACCGGGCGCTTTGAGTCATCACAGCGACCGGCGTGACAGGTCTGCGTATGCGCGGAAAACCTGCGCATGCACAGACCTGTCACGCCGGCTGCCGTGATGACGCGAAGCGGCCGGTGTGATGAAGCCATGCGTCATTAACCAGGAAGAGCCAGCCCGACACCCGGCCCGGGTGTCGCCGGTAACAGAGCCCGGCGGAGGAACAAGGAGAGGAGCCAGGAAGACCTTGCCGCCTACAGTGAGCTGGAAGAAGCCCCAGGTAAGTACTGCCCTATACAAAACACACACCAGTTTTGGGTTTGCTTTTACCAAGGAGCATTGCCTGATGTGCCTCGCACAATGATCCCTCGCACAAAAGAGCTCTCAGAAGACCTACAATTAAGAATTGTAGACTAGCATAAAGCTGGAAAGGGTTATAAAAGTATATGCAAAAGCCTTGCAGTTCATCAGTCCATGGTAAGACAAATTGTCTATAAATGGAGAAAGTTCAGCACTGCTGCTACTCTCCCTAGGAGTGGCCGTCCTACAAAGATGACTGCAAGAGCACAGTGCAGAATGCTTAATGAGGTAAAGAAGAATCCTAGACTGTCAGATAAATACTTACAAAAGTCTCTGGCATATGCTAACATCCATGTTAGCAAATGTATGATACATAAAACGCTAAACAAGAATGGAGTTCATGGCAGGATACCACAGAGGAAGCCACTGCTGAATTACTCCTGACCGTTGTGCACGTCTGATCTGCGACTACAGGAAACGTTTGAAGTTATTGCTGCCAAAGAAGGTTCAACCATTTATTAAATTCAAGGGTTCACATACTTTTTTCACCTGCACTGTGAATGTTTACATCGTCTGTTCACGAAAACATGGAAACATTTAATTGTGTGGTATTTAAAGGGAAGGTTCAGGGAGGTGTTTAAAAAAAAAAAATACTAATCCACGTACCTGGGGCTTCCTCCAGCCCGTGGCAGGCAGGACGTGCCCTTGACGCCGCTCCGGGTCTTCTCTGGTGGCTCACCCGACCTGGCCAGGCCGGGTTCCTGGTCGGGCTCTTCTGCGCTCCACCATGCGTCTCACGCGGCCGTGCTGACTTCATCGGACGTCCTTTGGACTGTACTGCACAGGCGCAGAACTACTGTGCCTGCGCAGTACAGCCTGGAGGACGTCCAATGACTTCAGCGCACCCGCGTGAGATGCACATTGGAGCGCACAAGAGCCCGACCAGGAAGCCGGCCGGTCCAGGTCGGGTGAGCCACCGGAGAAGAGTGGGAGCCTCTGGAGTGGCGTCGAGGGCACGTCCTGCCTGCCATGGGCTGGAGGAAGCCCCAGGTAAGTGGATTAGTATTTTTATTTTTCTTAAACGCCTCCCTGAACCTTCCCTTTAAGCAGACTGTGAGTGTCTATTGTTGTGACTTAGATGAAGATCAGATCACATTTTATCACCAATTTGTGCAGAAATCCTTATAATTCCATAGGGTTCACATACTTTTCTAGCTACTGTATCAAATGTAACAAACGTTGCTTTATTATATCTAAAGTCTAAATAAAACCATATTAGTTAAAATGGTATGAGATGACCATCCGCCCACAAAGCTGTAGGTGTTAAATGAGGGCCGAGGCAAACTGCACATAATAATGCTTCATGCCTATGACAATGTAGTCAGAGCGCAGTCCGTCTCGGACAGCTGCAGTATGAAAGGTGCAGACAAGCCAGCAACAGGAAAGTGGTTCCAAAAAGCAGTCAAGACACTGCACACCATGTGGAAGTCACAATAACAGTCTAACCACTCTGGTGTGGTCCGCAGCAAGAGGTCCATACAGGGCTGAAGAGCTGTGAGCAAGCTCCATGATCATGGCCAATTTGGCAGGCACACAGTGGGTAAACCCAGCAGATGGATATGAAACCAGCGGTGCACTGCAACCAGGTAGTGAACACTGCGGAAGCCAGCATAGGGAGATCAGTGTGTCGCGTTGTATACCAACATGTGCTGGTGACACTAGGAGACAGGCCGGTGGCAGGACGGGTCGGATGGTAACCGCAACTGGTGGTGAAAACTGGTCTTGGGAAAAGCTTTGTGGGCGCCAGTTGGCGTGCTGGCATCTCATGTGAGGACGGCAGCATCTACATGTTTCGCTGGTCTGCATTTGAGTTGCAGCCACAAGGGTGTGCTCAGTAGGCAATGGCAGTGTTATGGAGTCTAGTCCAAGGACTCCTTATTGAATAGGTGCTGACTTACTGAACAGGAAGTGATTCGAACCCAGGTCTCCTGTGTCAGCTAGAGCCCTTAGCCATTACACTATTCAGCCACTCAGGAGGCACCTAGGCAGCAAATGCCGTAATAACTTCCAAAGTAAATCGGCATATGCCATAAAGTATGGATTTGCCCACATGGGCTTCAGGAGCATGTTCCTCGAATTTAGAGAACAGCACCCGCCATCTGAGTTCTCTCATGTACGTATTATATTTGACACCTATCAATAAGAAAAATTAGAGTTATTGCCACAGGCACCAATAGCATTTTAAGTGTTTTTTTTGTTTTGTTTTTTTTACCCCGGATCTGTTTAAAATGACGGGCTTTCTGGTTCTTCATTTGCTACACCTATTTGTTTTTTCCTCTTTTTCGCCTTTTATGTGTTTGCAGGGATATTCAGAGCATCCATTGGTTGATGTAAAAATGATATAGGTGAATGGGAACGTTTTAGAGTTTGTTCTTTCACCATCCACTAAGGGGCAGTATACATCTTTTTGCAGATTACAGCAGCACTGCATATACAGACATTACTACTGTCTACGCACAGCGCATACTTGTGTTTTCTGCTGGCTAGCCCTTTCATTCAAGCCATGTTTTTTCCAGTTTTATCTCATACCATAACTGCTTTTCTGTCACAGTAAGTTACTGAGATATACTGTATAATGGGAATTCTGGGAATCCAGTGATCACACATTTTAATGAAGCAGTATAGTTAAAGTGTGGCTACTTTTTATGGATTTTTTTTAATTATTTATAGACGTGTATATGTAAACATTCTTCTAATGATTTCTCAGAAGTGCAATTTTAAAATTTGAATAAAAAATTCAAGCTATTTTACTGAACAGTTATATGTACTGTCTTGTCTCCATAAGATTTGCTATTAAGCTTTGAGATTCAGGTACCCCTACTAGACAGCATAGCAAAGTTGAGTGATGTTTGTCCTGTTTTTTAATTTTACTTTCAACTTACCGAAATAATTGTAAAAAGTCTATATTGGTGCTATATTTCAACCATTTTTTTACATGTTTTATATTCATCCCAAACTTTTCAATTTTCTGCCAGTGTAGACTTTCTAAACCTTCTGTAAATATTTTTGCAACAGACCACAGTAGGCATTTAACCTCCCTGGCGTTCAAAATCTTCGAAATGTTTGTTCTAAAAGTGGTGAAATTTTCATGAAATTTTTGTCTGTATCTTACCAAACCGTGTAAAGCAAGGGTCTAGTAAACATTTTGAGTATAATAAGAGTTTGAAACCCAAAATCATGTAAAAAAAAGTTAATTTAATTTTCCCTTTCTGTTAGGCCACAATATCTCCACTGTTCAGTTTTTGGCATTCGTTTTTTCACATTAAAATTTGTGTCCGTGTGAATTTTTACATGTGTTTCCAGAGCATTTAAAAATGTACATATGAATGCAAATTTTAAAGCGAAAGGCATGCGCAAACCGGAACCATGCCTTAGAACTGCTGAAGTACAGAGAGCCCATCCCTTTCTGTATAGAACCCTCGTTAAAATGTGTATATGCAAATATAATAGAAGCTGAAATAATTGCCTAACCCTTTTGAATGTGTACATATAGAGAGGACTGTTTCTTCAACAAAATGGAACTTTATTTCAACTTTTCCTTGGCTGGTCACCAGCCTGCTGATTGCACGGTAAAGGTGTCCATACATCTAGCGATGATTTGAAAGTCTAATCTGATTAGATATAGATTAGATATAGATCGGTCAGTTGCCCATAAACCGCAGGCCAATTCCTGATCAATTTCAGCATGAAATCTCTCGGGAATCGTCCGAGCCTGCCGCGTCCACCGCCTCACTTCTGTGTGTATGTATGTAATGTATATATGCTGTAATGGGTATTTATACATTACCTGTCCTGTTTCGCAGTGTCCGTGCGTGTACTGCCTTATTAAATTAGCCGCATACACTCTGCTGGCGTGGTGCGTGTTTCGGCGTTTTATATGCCGCCAGTGTGTATGTGGCTAATAGAAGAGAGGCAGTGGATGGACAGATACCGGGACACAGGACAGGTAAGGTATAGATGCGCATATACATTACGCATATACGATAGACAGTGTTCTCCCCAGAATTTTTTCTCAGCCGGGTAGTATGAAAAAGTAGCCGTGTGGGGTTGGATTTCATAAGGAGGGGGGGGGGGGGGGGCAGGGAATAGTTTTGTGTGGTGAAAAATGAGTGTGGCCATAACATCACATGGGTGGATAGAATGATAAATATGCAGAAACTGCATGATTCTATTTATTAGCATACCATTTTGCAATGCCAAATGCTGCAACAACCACCCCCAATTACCTAATGCAGCCATTATGACTATCAGATAAATACAGCAACAGTTACCTCCAACAACTGTCTAAGCCCCAGCACATGCATGTGAAATGACCAGCAGTACTCACACATATCACCCTTAACAAATGCCTGTATAATGACCAGCAGAAGTGACCTAGCACCCACAACATATGCTTCTATAATGACCAGCAGTAATCAACTTTGTTACCTCCCTGCAGCCTGTTCCCAGCACAGGCAAACTGAACTGCTGCAGTTTACAGATTATACTGATCACTCTCCTGTAATACAACATGCAGACACTCACCTCGCTGGACAGGGCAACGGGGGTCCAGCAAGAAGCCGCACGGCAAAGTTTCCAGCTCTGAGTTAGTAAATGTAGCTGCAAGACTCCTGTTGCTGTGCTCCCTTCCTCACCTCCTCCAGAACTAGCCATAGTTGTTTGTTATGAAGATGCAGGACTTCTCGGGAGGAGGGGGGGGAGGTGCAGAGAGAGAGAGAAGAGAGAAACTTGAAGCTGCCGCCTAGGGAAGAAAGAGTTCACAGCGCAGAGTATGCCGGGAGATGTAGTTCCCAGACTCAGCTCTGCATTAGTGAGAACAGAGAAGAGTCTACAACTCCCGAGATCCCTCACCAACAGCGCATACAAAAGATAGGGCGGCAGGATTGGTGGCTCTTGTACAACACACCACCCAGTGGGCGGAATGGGAACTACATCGGTGATAAGTCCCACGGCCAGGATGTTAATTTGTACGTTTTCCTGGTACAAATATGAGCACAGGACAAGCGATCCAGCACCTGGGCGGTGCTTCAAAACAGCCGGGCGGCCCGCCCACTTAAACAGCCCTGGGGAGAACACTGGATAGATATACATACATACATACATACATACATACATACTCGAGTATAAGTCTAGAGATTTAGGTCTGATTCACTTCAAAAAAGTATAGGGATCGACTTATACACGAGTCACGGGCAACACTGAGCACACTGAGTAACATTCCCATACCCTGTGGTAAGTGACACTTTGAGGAAAGGAAATGCCAAGAAAACACAGGTCTGAAAGTCCTGGCCACAATTTAAGAAAGGGGGCGGGGGGAAATACTGGGCTGCATAAACGGTAGTGAATAATTGCAGCACTTGGGGGCCTGTTGGAGGTATTGGCTGCACTTAAGGGACGGGAGACGTTAATGGCTGCAATACTGTATGCACTGCAGTCATTAACCCCTCCTGGGCTCCAAGTGCAACTATTTACTTTGCTGGGTAGACTTCAGTCAATAAAAAATTCCAGCTTAATAGGGTTGACTATTGGAGTTGACTTATACACAGGGTCGACTTGTATTTGAGTATATACGGGTGCATATACACACACACACACACAGCGCCAGTGGTTTCGTCAGTTGTCCCGATATTTCTTGCCGTTACCACCGCCCGATCAAGCAAGTCGGCTCGACATCTTGCAGCATTTTCGACCGATTAGTGTGACCAATTTTGATCCGAAATTGGTTGCATTGTGGATCGGGCATGCACTTGGCAGCACCAAATTTCATCTGATTATAATAATTGAATCGGATGGTCGATCTGACGCCTGATATATGCCCACCTTAAAGGGAACCTAAACTGAGAGGGATATGGATGTTTCCTTTTAAACAATACCAGTTGCTTGGCAGTCCTGATGATCTCTTTTGCTGCAGTAGTGGCTGAATCACCCCTCTGAACAAGCATGCAGCTAATCCAGTCAGACTTCAGTCAGAGCACCTGATCTGCATGCTTGTTCAGGGGCTGTGGCTAAAACTATAAGAGGCACAGGATCAGAAGGAGAGTCAGGCAACATGTATTATTTTAAAAGGAAAAATCCATATCCTTCTCAGTTTAGGTTCCCTTTAAGGGAGCAGCATTTCCTCTCTTCCTGTCCGTGACCCTCTCGTCTTAACCACTTCCCGTAGAATGGAGGCGGGACCGCGGCTCTCTCTTTCTTCCACGAAGCATTTATGCCTCATCACCCGAAGAACGAGATTTGATGGGAGCTCGCTCTAGCGATCGGTGTTGGCAAGCTGTTTATCTTATTTATATAATTAAAAGTATTTATATAGCGCTGACATCTTAGCCAGCACTGTACAGAGTATAGTCTCGTCACTTAACTGTCCCTTGGAGCGGCTCACAATCTAATCCCCATAGGTATATGTCTATATGTATAGTGTTGTGTATGTTTCTTAGTCTAGGGCCAATTGGGGGGGTGGAAATTAAAAAAAAAAAAAAAAAAAAACTTAAAATGGCAGCATCGATCAAATACCACCAAAAGAAAGCTCTATTTGTGAGAAGAAAATGAGGTAAAATTCATTTGGGTGCTAAATTGTAAGACAAAGCAATAAACCGTTAAAGTTATGAAGTTCTATCATTGTAAAAAATGGCCTGGTCATTAGAGGGTGTAAACCTCTGGGGCTCAAGAGGTTAAAGCTAACATGAACTGAAATTAAACTTTTGAGATAATTGTATGTGTAGTATCTTGGTAAACAGGACTTCACTGAAATCTCATATTTTTATTTTCAGGTTTAGGGCTTAGTTTCTGAGACTGATCTCTAAACAGCAGCCATGTCAGTGTGAAGTAGAATCCTGCTTCATTCAACTCCCATCAAAAAGAAATTATCAGCTTACAACTTTTCTAGCACAGCTGCTATTAGTATTCTTTGCATAACCAGCTAAAAAAGTTTGCCTTGAATGCCTTTTAACTACATTATTTGCATAGATACTGGAAATATTTTTTAACCCTTGGAATGTATAAAACATCAAAAGGCACTTCAGATCAAATTATTAGTAGGACTAGTACAATATTTACCCATGTTTCTCTCCATGTCACATGTCTGTCCAGCTATAGGATGCGTATGCACCACCTTCAGTATGTGCCACCCGTCAAGGTTCATCCTGTTGGCTACCTTGCGGGGGACCGTGCACATACTGACTCATGTTTCAGCTCTAGCGGAATATGTTCTGTTGCTAGGGGAGGGGAAGACGGGCGACAGTACTACACACAATGGAACCGCTTTTGATGGTTGGTGTAAGGAGGAAAACCATGCACTCAGCTCCTGGATCATGGACATGGGGCACATGTACATACACAAGATTCTTGACAGAGACTAGTCAAAGCAGTCAATCTCGGTGGAGGTCCGTTGTAGTGTATATAAATAGTAATGATAATTAGAACTATCATTGGGTCTCGTATTTTTTATTTTCAATTGCTTAATGCTGAAAAGCTAATCTGAAGCTAGTCAGAAGTAGACATAGCAGCCATGTCAGTGTGACAAAAAAAATGGTTTGTTTAGCTCCCACAGAGAAATAATTACTTTTTGAACTTTTCAGATTCATCCTTTTTTACATGGAATGTTTTTTCAGTCCAATACAAGTGTTATTGGCTGCTGCACAGCTAATGTCGGTCTATTTTTTTTTTTTTTTTTTTAAGTTTTTGCAATAGAAAAAAAGGAGTGAATGTAGACAGCTTTTAGTAGTACTAGTACTATGTGTGCCCATCTTTACATTGTCATGTCAGTTCATGTATCCTTTAAAATAATGCCCTGTGAAATGCAAACAAAGAAACAAGCAAGAACCATTCTGTTAATGAATATGCAGCAGGTTTACCTGGTCATCAGGTTAACATTTTGGATATTGGAGGTGAAGACGTTTTGCCTGGCATATATGATTTCTGTCTGCAGCTCTTTGCCATGTTCAGGAATTTCAAATTTCTGACTTGACTTAATCTGTAGTCTTTCTTCTAATCATAGCAACAACTAAATGAGGAAAATTTGCGGAAACAAGAGGAGTCTGTTCAGAAGCAAGAGTCAATGCGACGAGGTAACT
Organism: Hyperolius riggenbachi; assembly: GCF_040937935.1. Lineage (NCBI taxonomy): Eukaryota > Metazoa > Chordata > Amphibia > Anura > Hyperoliidae > Hyperolius > Hyperolius riggenbachi. The sequence goes on along the minus strand of NC_090651.1, from coordinate 240,357,161 downwards.
AGAAATGTGGTCTGTGTTTTTGTTTTATCTTGTCAGTTACAGTGCACTTGGATTTTTATGGATAAGTAAATGCGCCCCAATGGGTTCTTCATCCCTCCTGCAGCCTGGCTATAGTGAAAGCTTGCACTGTCCTCCTGCAGTTAACAATATTTAGAGGCAGGACTTATGTAGAAAAACATGAACATCAAAAAAATTATTGTGGTCACTTGTACCTGTAGTGTCAAATCTGAATCTGTGCCCACTAGTAGAGGCTTACTATTCTCTGTTGGTGTACATGCCTTGTGAAAAGTGAAGCTGTAAGGTAGCCCTTATGTGTACTGCTGCATCCAATCTTTCACCTATAGAAGCCTGATGGCAGCAGCTGTAGCATGGCAATGGAGAGGGCATGGCTCCAGTTACTGTGATCTGGCTACTAAATACAGCAGTGTAGAGCGTCCGGTGGATGAACTTCGGATGTTGAACTCCAGGAACCAGGGAGAAAAGAAAAAACAGAAAGCACCAGGAGCACCAATAGTGTACTATCCCCAGGTAGTGGGATATGCATATGAAATAATTACTACCTACAAGTGTAGGTTGCTATACCACAATATTGGGCATGTGGAGAATTATGTTTCCATGCAGATTTGATGACTTTTTCTAGGTCTGGTGAGTCGCAATCCAAACAAAACCTAAAAGGACCACTGGGTGCAATATCACATGGAGTACCCCTAGAAGTGGAGGGAAAACTATACTGGGTGGGAGGAGGCTCCCCAAAATGTTTGTATACGTGATTGTACAAACAGTAAGGAACCGTTTTACCTCAGACTCAGATTACCGTGCTGATCACAGAACAGACGCTGTCTATTATTGACCTGAAGAAGCAGGAATGTATCCCGCGAAATGCATAGTCCTTGTTTGGTGTCAAATAAACCTTTCTTAAACCTCCAATCTAAAGTTAGACTGTTTCTCACCATTTTTACACGTATACCAACATATTAGGCCTCCTCCCACCCTGTACAAATACAGCAGGAACTGTCTCTGCTGCTTAAGGCTCATCTTTTAATAAATTCAAGCCTAATCCTCATATGTCAGTGAATCACACTTTACTTGATACCTTTGCTTTAATGAAGCCGAAGGCTAGGTGAAGTTAAATTTGTGGGGTCACTTATCTGTTAACCTGAAATAATTTAAAATACAAATTTTACTGTGTGCAGACATGGCACTGCTTTACAAGCCGCATCCTCATTAATTTCACAGAAACGTTTGAGTGGTCTAATAAGACCAAGGTGCAGGCTGCAAATACTATGCCAAAGAGGATAATGTACTAGATGTGCTGTACCCATTCCGGTCTGCAGAGTGGAAGCATGACCTTTCCTATAAAATTACAAAATATAGGATATGGTCCTCGCCATATTTACAATATGCAATATATCATGATTTCAAATTAGGGTTTCAAATGGCGCAGTTTGTTCAAAAAGCATCACTTTTATTCTTTACAAATTCTTCAAGTTCATATAGATGAAGGAAACCACTTGCAGTTTCACATGCAGCACTCCAAATAATGGCCTGACAAGTGTTTTGTAGCAAAAAGCCACTTCCTCAGAGGCAAATGAAATAACATAGTTAATTCCAGACAGTCTAAAATGGGCATATTCAAATATAGGTAATTTTACCATTATCCCTCACTGTAACCTAATTTTCACACTAAGGGTGCGTACAGACATGCGACTATAGTCGTTTGAAACGATCGTTACCGACGGCATTGCCCGACGATCGTTCGTAAAAAGTGCACAAACGATCATTAAAACGACCGACCAACGAGATGTCGTTGGTAAAGAACGATCCATTCTGCCAGATCTTTTCTAACGACCATCGTTCAAAAAGTAATGTCTGTACAACGATCGGTCGTTGATCGTTCGTTCTCAAAGCTTTGCACATGCTCAAACAGTTCTTCTTTTTTACACTTGTGTTTGAAATCAGTTTATACATCATGTTGCGCACGCAACGCTCGTTCCAAGATCGTTCGTACACGAACGATGTTCAAAGTAGCCTTTCTTCAAACGATCATCGGCCGATACCTCCTTAAACATCGTTCGTCGTTCAGAACGAACGATCGTTATCGTATGTCTGTACGTACCCTAAGTTAGTCGTGGAGAGGGCTTAAGCCTCCCATATCTACACCTGACACTAACCTCCCCCACCTTCTTCTAGCTCCCCATTTATGCCCTAGCATGAGCCCACCTTACCTACGATAAAACGGGGCCTAAAGTCCCACCCCCTGTAACACTCCTTACTTCCCACTTTATTGCAGCTGAATATCTTAAAGCAAATTATGATCCCCATCACCTATAACCGCTACACCTAGTGCACAATCCCACCAACACTCCCAGCTCCCATTGATGCTGCCCTGTCCATTGCTGCACCCCCCCCCCTTCCCCCCTCAAGTTCAGCAATAATAGCCGAACTTTAATGCCCATGTCACTAAGCACAGACATAAGACCGAATGAGTCCCCTGTAGCGAGGGAAGAGATGTACAGAAACAGAATCCGCTGTGGTGATTGCCAGTGGCGTATAAATCACAATCCTGCTCAGGGCAAATTCCTGGAACCTGGCTCTCCTTCTCCATACAACATCCTCTGCACTGACAGCTGATATCTGCTTCCGCTGTCATCAGAGCCATCTGTCCCAACCACTGCAGTTTGGCCTTTATAGTCAAACTCCCGTGCCCAAGCCGCTGTGTCTGTGTTTGCATTCTGCTCCACCCAACTAAAATTAGGAGCCCAAATTACCCTTCTGGTGCCGCCATAGTAAGTAATTACATTGTGGGCTATGGCAGCACCTAAATTAACAGGCATGCTATGAGCCCATTATCACTGTTTCGGTATGAAAAGACCCGTACATAAGCATGAGTCTGTTCTACATTCTGCTGCCTGCTCAAGAGAATGGTCTAGCAGCGGACCTAGTGTGACCTGACCATTATACTTGAAAATTGCACTCTACAAAGATCTCCAGTCCAAGAGAACCTTGGAAAATCGGTTCCAGGGTGTCCCATTCAACCTGGATGGGGCATTCATCCCCATCAGGAGGCTGTATGTGGTGAATTCACCACCTGTCAATTTCTGCCGTGCATCGGCTGGGCGTTAAGCGCTGCACGACAAACGAGTAGTTCAGTCTTACATGTGTAAGAGGCCTAATTTTGTACTATCTATTCTCACTGACTGCCAGTAAAATAGCTGCCTTCTCTTCATTCTTCTTGTACTCTTCCCATTCAGCGACGGTGGAGCATGAGATGGAGTTGCGGCATAAGAATGAAATGCTTCGAATTGAGGCTGAAGCGCGAGCTCGTGCCAAGGTGGAACGTGAAAATGCTGACATCATCCGGGAACAGATTCGCCTAAAAGCTGCAGAACACCGCCAAACCGTTCTGGAATCCATTAAGTATGTTGAGCTCACTTCAGTGGCTGAACTAATCACCCATGTTCAGTTTTAGGGATATTAAGAATTCTAGATAAGTGGTTGATGCTGGTGTCCCTTCACACATTTCCACATACTGAATTATGGGGTTTCACATTATTAGGGAATTCGCCTGTGAAGTTCTGCTGTATGAGAAGAAGTAGTGTGCCATTGCCTTACAACATTGCATGTGAAGTGTGTTGTTGCTAGTGTATGAATGATGATGTGAGTGCATGAATGGAACATTCTGTGGCAAGATAAGTTGTATCAACCATTTCACACAATTTTTTCTGTGTTCTCAGTGACAGATTTTAAAGGGAACCCAAGGTGAGAGACATAAGGAGCCTGACATATTTATTTCCTTTTAAACCATGCACATTGCCTGGCTGACTCTGGCAGCAAGGTGGCATGGTGGTTAGCGCTCTCGCCTTGCAGTACTGGGTCCAGGTTCTAATCCCAGCCAGGGCACTCTCTGCACAGTTTGTATGCTCTCCCGTGTCTGTGTGGGTTTCCTCCAGGCTCTCTGCACAGAGTTTGTATGCTCTCCCTCTTTTTGTGTGGGTTTCCTCCGGGCTCTCCGGTTTCCTCCCACATCCCAAAAGCATACAGATAATTTTATTGGCTTTTCTCCTAAAGTACGATACATACATAGATATATGACTATGGTAGGGATTAGATTGTGAGCCCCTCTGAGGGAAAAGACCATATACTCTGTACTAGGGTTGCCGCGGTATAGCGGTATGACTGTATACCGTGGTTTGATTGTGCATGGTAATCCTACCATGCACAATCACGGTTTACAGATTTTCGGGGGTGGGGCGACGTAGTGGCGGGGATGCGACGCAGCCGCGAACGCACTAACTGCAGCGGTGAAAGAAATATTCCCTTGCTGGGCCCTCGTGTTGTACTGGCTTCATTCTACCTCCTGTTCTTGCCTCACATTTTTCCTGAAGCAGCGCCCCCTGGGCACTACTACAAGGAGATGGAAGTAAGAATAGGAAGTAGAATGAAGCCAAAACACGCGTGAGGACTGGCCCGGCAAATATTTGTAACCCCTGCTGCTGCACCCCCCCCCCCCCCCATACTGCGGGCACCTACATCCATCCCTGGCTACCTATGCTGCAGCCACCTATCCTGCCTATGCCTATCCCTGGCTACCTATGCTGTGGCCACCTATCCTGCCTACACCTAGCTCTGGCTACCTATGCTGTGGCCACCTAATACTGGCTACACCTAGCTCTGGCTACCTGTGCTGCAGCCACCTATCCCTGGCTGCCTATGCTGCGGCCACCTATCCTGCCCACACCTATTCCTGTCTACCTATGCTTCGTCCACCTATCCTGCCTACACCTATCCCTGGCTACCTATGCTGCGTCCACCTATCCTGCCTACACCTATCCCTGGCTACCTATGCTGTGGCCACTTATCCTGCCTACACCTAGTTCTGGCTACTTATGCTGTGGTCACCTGTCCTGCCTACACCTATCCCTGGCTACCTATGCTGCGGCCACCTATCCTGCCTACACCTAGCTTTGGCTATTTATGCTTGCGGCCACCTATCCTGCCTACACCTATCCCTGGCTACCTATGCTGTGGCCACCTATCCTGCCTACACCTATCCCTGGCTACCTATGCTGTGGCCACTTATCCTGCCTACACCTAGCTCTGGCTATTTATGCTTGCGGCCACCTATCCTGCCTACACCTATCCCTGGCTACCTATGCTGCGGCCACCTATCCTGCCTACACCTAGTTCAGGCTACTTATGCTGCGGTGGCACTTTGAGTCCGCAAGGAGAAAAGCGCAATATAAATGTTATTTGTCTTGTCTTGTCTATCCTACCTACACCTATCCCTGGCTACCCCTATGCTGCGGCCACCTATCCTGCCTACACCTATCCCTGGCTACCTATGCTGCGGCCACCTATCCTGCCTACACCTATCCCTGGCTGCCTATGCTGCGGCCACCTATCCTGCCTACACCTATCCCTGGCTACCTATGCTGCGGCCACCTACTACTGGGGGGGTCCAATTAATTGTATAATACCGTTGTACCGTGGTATTTTTTTGACGTTTATCATACCGTGGAATTTCATACCGTTGCAACCCTACTCTGTACCGAGCTGCAGAAGATGTCATCGCTCTATAAATACATAATAATAATAATAATAATAATAAATAAAAAAGCTGCATGCTTGTTTCAGATGTGTGATTTTGACATTACTGACCAGAAAGATCAGCAGGACTGCCAGCCAACTGGTATTTATTAAAAGGAAATAAATATAGCAGTCTCCATGTGTCTCCTCCTTTTCAAAGCAAGTGAGTTCTAAGGGAACAGAGTGTGGGCTGAAGGTTCCTCCTGAGACGTAGGAGTCCCGAGGCTTCCCCCAATTGTGTTCAGTGAGAGGACATTCCATCGTGATCATGCACCTTATAAGCTGGATAGTGAAATGATGGGAAAGAAGGGAATGGGTGGGTGTGGCAGTGGGCAAAGCAAAGTACAGGGTCAGATGGACACAGAAGAGATATCTATAGATGGCACAGGAATGGAAAAGACAGCACTGCTGTTAGTGACGTGACTGAACTTAGTGGTGTGGGGAAACCTTTGGGAACTGTTGCAAGGAAAACCGGAGCAGAACTGGTGCAAAATGGAGCAGAGGCCAAAATCGAGGATTCTGATTTGTCACTCTGAGCAACTGCTTCATTTCTGCACCTGTTTTGCACCAGATTTGTTTCGATTATCCTTGCACTGGTTTTGATAAATGTGCCCCAGTGTGTGTCATACTGATGTATTCTCTCTTCTGTTCTAGGACTGCAGGCACTGTGTTTGGAGAGGGTTTCAGGGCTTTCGTATCAGATTGGGACAAAGTAACAGCAACTGTAAGTATTCGGTTATCTGTTACATTGAAGTGATCCTGATGTTTGTATATTACAGCATGAGAAATGGCTGTAGCCTGATTGGCTTGGGGGGATCGGATGGACGTTGGTGATTGCGGGAGTGCAAAGCAGCGTGGATCTGGTGGGTCTCTACCTCCTTGCACTTAGTCCTACACTTGGATGTAATGAGGCCAAGAGCAGCCCAGCCTCATAAGTACACCACTAAATTTTGTGATGGTTTATGAGGTGTTAAGAATTCTGACTTGCATGCTGTTTTTGGATGTTGAATAGTGTACACACACACCACACACACACACACACACACACCACACACACACACACCACACACACACACACACACACACACCACACACACACACACACACACACACACACACACACACACACACACACACACACACACACACACACACACACACACACACACACACACACACACACACACACACCACACACACCACACACACACACACACACACACACCACACACACACACCACACACACACACACCACACACACACACACCACACACACACACACCACACACACACCACACACACACACCACACACACACACACACAACACACACCACACACCACACACCACACACACACACCACACACACACACCACACACAACCACACACACACACACACACACACACACACACACCACACACACACACACCACACACACACACCACACACACCACACACACACACACACACACACACACACCACACACACCACACACACACACACACACACACCACACACACACACCACACACACACACCACACACAACACACACACACACACACACACACACACACACACACACACACACACCACACACACACACACACCACACACACCACACACACCACACACACACACACACAACACACACAACACACACACCACACAACACACACACAACACACACACCAGTACATACAAGCATACCTACTCCAGTGCCGTCACTTTTCTCAATCAGTCACTCCTAGCCCTTACGTCTGGGCTTGCACTTGGCTGGGCTTATGATCCTCATCCATCAACCCCAGCGGTAACATGAGGGGGCAGGGCTACTGCAGGAAGGGATGGATTTATTTCAGGCGGCCGAGGGGGCCACATGCTATCAAAAAAATGTCAGGCCACAAGAAAGGGATCGGCGGGCCGCAGATGGCTCATGGGCCGAATTTTGGACATCACTGTGTTGAGGCCTATGCTTTTCTATCCACACATCCCATATTAATTTATCTGAGTTTCTCCATTGCATGTATGCACTAGACAACCCGGACACAAATGTTTTTATTTTGGGGAATGGTAGATGATTTACTTGATAGGAGGGCATGCATTTGTTTCCATTTGTGACAAACCCTTAAAGTGAACCAGAGACAAAGTATTTTACCATATATATCAGTGGGAACATTAGAGAAAACACCTACCCTGCTCTCTGTTTCATTCTCCGCTGTTCAACCTGCTTCTTATGAGCCGTGATAAAATCCCCAACTGAGCATTCAGTCTGGGTTTGCTCAGGAATCATTATAGCATCAGGCGACTTGGCAGCCGATCGACCATCCGATTCGATTATCATAATCAAATTAGATGAAAATCATATTTATATATTAAACCTGGTGGCTCAATGGTGAAGGGACATCTTGTGGATTATGCCCCCCTTGTACCTCTTGTGTCCCTCCTGTATCCGCCTCTGTCCTCCTTGTGCCGTCCTTTGTGTCCCCTTGTGTCCTCCTCTATGCCGTTTTTGTGTCCTCCGTTTGTCCCCCTGTGTCCTCCTCTGCGTGGGCACAGTACACAGAATCCCCAACAGCGGTTGGAGGTTTATATTGGCAGGCATTCACAAGTCGGGAATTCCCTACATTTGTACTATAAGACGCAGTTACTTTTTTTTCCCCACTTTTAGGCGAGAAAAAGTGAGTCTTAGGCCCAGTTCACATTAGCGTTTTTTTACGGAACCGGACTTATGGATCAGGCCAGCTGGATCCATTGAAAACTGTCCGTTTTACAGCCAGTGTGCTGTAAAACATCCATTTTCATTGGCTCCTATATGCTGCAAAACCTTACTTTTCCGTTCCACTGAGTGAAACAGTCTGGAAAATTGGGTCCTGCAGCATTTTTTAGTCCGCTCAGTGGAACTGACCACGGAACCGTACGGCTGGTTCCGTTGGCAAATGCTAATGTAAACCGGGCCTTATAGTCCAAAAAATACAGTATATTGTATGCAGCTTGAAACTGAAACTAATCAAATTAAAAAAAAAAATGTAAAGTGCTGTATTCACGCCTACTGAAAGTTTACTTTTGAGTTTGTGTGAGATTGTGAAATGTTTTGTGTGATAGAAAAAATTTTCTATCACGCAAAACAGTATTTGTTAATTTCAGAAACAAAAAACAAAGGCACTACCAGTATATGCTGTTCAACCACCTGATATTTATTAAGGATCAAAAATTCTTTCACCTTGGTTAATCATAATAAGGTCTATAAGGAAGTATTACATATTGCACACAATTGTAATGCACAATTCTCATTATGCGGGGTGTTCCCCAAATACCGGTATGTCTCAACAGAAAGTCTCAGACGACCGTACACAGACCAGATTGTAACAAAATTAACCACATCACTCCCACACATGGGGAGAGGCGGACACGGACACCTACAATGCCAAGAGATTAAAGCATCTAATATGCCAATTGCCTGTCCAAATTGTCCGCATCACCCCATGTGCCGACAGTACGGTGGTCAACAGCAATAAAAAATGTGCCACCCCACGCCCCCTTATGCCCCCCCACAATCACAGCATCATGCCCTGCATACGAGTAATCTCATAGAAGTACTGAATTGAATTGAATTGAATGGGTCGTCACCCTCAGACAATGGCATGAAAAATGATGAGAACACAGTCTATAATGGCATATAGGAAAAAAAATTCCATAGAAGGTCCTGCATCCAAAATTCAATTGTATGAAACAGAGTTCAACATCAAAAAGATCATCATGAATGATCGCTGTATTTTTTCAAGAGTCCTTCGGACCGTGTAAGGCTGGTGCACCTAGCCAACTTGCTGCAATATAAATTTGTAGGCCCATACTGGCAAGACAGTTCACTATTCCAGCCAAGCCATATATCACACCGTCAAAGTTTCAATGCATACAGTGCTCCACCATAGATGAATGTACATATGAACTCTGTGGATATTAGTGCCATATACACTATCTCTCATAGTTACCACCTCCTCCATTGATACGAAATGCAATGTCCGCATAGACTATTCCAGCCTGCCCAGTTAACCGCAGTGTCCGTGATGTGTATCTGCGGGAGTATCAAACTCAGGGCCTTAGACTTGTGTCATCACATCCAAGCGGGAGTCCAATCTTTGGAGGTATGCGCCATAGCTTCGGGCACCGTGCTCCGATCCGGCGGGAGGGCAGAGGGGGGCGGAGAGGCACATCTCAGCGCGTGACGCAGGCCTACGTCGACGCGTTTCGCCCCGCCCAGGGACTTCCTCAGGACGTACTGCTGTTGACCACCGTACTGTCGGCACATGGGGTGATGCGGACAATTTGGACAGGCAATTGGCATATTAGATGCTTTAATCTCTTGGCATTGTAGGTGTCCGTGTCCGCCTCTCCCCATGTGTGGGAGTGATGTGGTTAATTTTGTTACAATCTGGTCTGTGTACGGTCGTCTGAGACTTTCTGTTGAGACATATTTGGGGAACACCCCGCATAATGAGAATTGTGCATTACAATTGTGTGCAATATGTAATACTTCCTTATAGACCTTATTATGATTAACCAAGGTGAAAGAATTTTTGATCCTTAATAAATATCAGGTGGTTGAACAGCATACACTGGTAGTGACTTTGTTTTTTGTTTCTAGTTTTTTGACCAGTGCGTGTACCCACCTGGTTTGCACACATTAGCATGTACACTTTTGTGTAGTTGGTTTTTGTTTGTTAATTTCAGGTTTTTAAAGCCACCATCCATAATTTTAAAGTGTACGAGAGCTGAACGATTAAAAAGGATTTGCACATACCTGGGGCTTCCTCCAGCTCCATCCGCTCGGATAGCTCCCACGCCGCCGTCCTCCGCTGTCTGCAGCATCGGGAATCTGGTCCCGTCACTGCCGTCAGTTGGCTCCAGTCTACGCACGAGACCCGGTTCCTGAAGCTGCAGACAGCGGAGGACGGCGGTGTGGGAGTATAAATCTTTTTTTTATCCCTTTAAGTTTCCTTTTTCCTTTTCACCTAACGTTCACAAAGCAGATTAACAAAAAATCTTGAAATTGCCATTTTTACATTTATAGCTTCGAGGCTAAAGCTGGCCATACACTAGGCCGATTCCCCGCCGATCGACAGCAGATTCGATCACTGGGATCGAATCTGCTGTCACATCGTTCACGCTAAATTTCGATCTATTTCGTCCCGAAATAGATCGATCCCGTCGATCGCTCCGTGCGGGAAATTACCGTCGATCGCCCGCGGGTAGCGACGTTCGAGTGCCCGACGACTGACGCAATAGAGTGGCAATACATTACCTGCTCCGCCAGCGCGACTCACCCCGGTCACCGCTGCTCCGTCTCTGGTCTGGTCTCCGGGTCCGGCATGCTTCACTTCTTCTAGCCCGGCAGGAAGTTTAAACAGTAGAGGGCGCTCTACTGTTTAAACTTCCTGACGGGCAGGAAGAAGTGAAGCATGCCGGACCCGGAGACCAGACCAGAGCGGAGAAGACAGCGGAGACCTGGGGACTGGAGTTGCGCCGGCCGGAGCAGGTAATGTATGTGGACAGGGGGAGCGGCGGCAGCACCACCACAGATTGTGAACGGTTACAGGCTGAAATCAGTTCACAATCTGTTTGCAGTAAAGGCAGCCATATGATCCCTCTCTGATCAGATTCGACCAGAGAGGGATCTATCTGTTGGTCGAATCTGATGGCAAATTGACCAGTGTATGGCCACCTTAAGTGCGGTGTCTTATCAGTGCCTGCATTGTTTGGTAACATAAAGGTAGCCATACACTGGTCGATTTGCCATCAGATTCGACCAACAGATAGATCCTGATCAGAGAGGGATCGAATCTGATCAGAGAGGGATCGTATGGCTACCTTTACTGCAAACAGATTGTGAACCAATTTCAGCCTGAAACCGTTCACAATCTGTTGTGGTGGTGCTGCCGCCGCTCCCCCCGCCCGCATACATTACCTGCTCCTCTGGTGCGACTGCCCCCGGTCACCGCTGCTCCGTCTCCGCTCTGGTCTCCAGGTCCAGCATGCTTTACTTCTTCCTGCCCGGCAGGAAGTTTAAACAGTAGAGCGCCCTCTACTGTTTAAACTTCCTGCCGGGCAGGAGGAACTGAAGCTTGCCGGAGACCAGCGCGGAGACGGAGCAGCGGTGACCAGGGTAGTCACACCGGCGGAGCAGGTAATGTATTGCCGCTTTTTTGCGTCGGTCGTCGGGCACTCGAACGCCGCTAGCGACGCGCTCCCTACCCGCGGGCGATCGACGGTAATTTTCCGCACGGAGCGATCGACGGGATCGGACGAAATGGATCGAAATTCGCGTGTAGCGCGAACGATTGGCAGCAGATTCGATCCCAGTGATCGAATCTGCTGTCGAAACGGCGGCAAATCGGGCCAGTGTATGGCCAGCTTAACCCTTCCTCCTGTATTGACTTCTGGGGGAGTAGCCCAATGAGTGGGACGTGCTCTAGACAGCAGGCCACTGTAGAGTGCAGTAAAGAGTCTGGCATTCTGCTCTGAAGAACAGACAAACCTTTGGTGACAGGGTTATTAGATTTAAACACCCCCAAAAAATGCAAACTGTTTATCTGTGGAGTATGCAGGATCCTCTTTTAAAGTGGAACTGAACTCCGAAACTTCCTCTCTGCACTAAACCATAAGCAATAGCAGAATCATCTTTAAAGAAAAACATTTCTTTGTTACAGCTGATACAAATCTTACTCCTGGAAGCAGACAGGGGGTTAACGTCCTGTGTTAACAAATTAGCTGCTCTTCCGAGGCAGCCAGCTGACACAGTTTACAGTTGTGATAAGTCTGCTTCCAGGAGTACTGTTTGTAGTAGATTTGATGCTGCTTTAGGTTTGTATATCCAGCACTTGATGGTGCTGCTGAGTTAAGCTTGGGGTGTTTTTGCAGGTGGATTTTCTCTGCAGCTAGTGACTGCTGGTAAACATGGTGCCTATGACGTTCAATTTGAGTTTATTGTGGAGCAGCTGTCTTATGTATCCTGGTTTAATTGCTACCTGAATCTGGTCCGATGGGCTTTTCCTAATTTGGGTGAAATTGTGCCACATTCAGGACTTGTCATGGAACCCTTTGAGTGTGTAATGTGTTTTTATAATGCTTGCCAGTTAAACAGTTCTAAACTCTGTTTCTGGACTGACAATATTGTATTTACAAGCTCCTAATCTGTTAGTTTCATGCATAGAAAATTAAAGCTTACTCAAGAGTGCAAAGCAAGTGCAAATGGAGGTAAAGGGTTATTAACAGCCTTGTTTCCTTGCCTATCCCAGCTGTATCATGAGCCATATATAGCTCCCTGACAATGATCTGTCCTGACCAGATTGTGACTTTGGGAGCCCTGCCCCTCTTTCCTCCTCATTTGTCCCTCTTTCAGGACTGTGTCCCTCTTTCTATGTAAATATATATATTTACAAAAAAATGTGTTTGACTCTAAGTTTTTTATTCCCATCCTTTAAATTGATATATTACTCATTTTAAAATGTTAATATGATGGAAAATGAACAGGATGGAAAGGACCAGTGTGGTTTGAATTATAAAACAACATATTTTGCTTATGAAATCTTTATGGTATGCGTGACTAGGGTTGTGACAGGAGCATGATCAGGGGTGTGGCAGGGGCGTGGCCTAAGTGCCCCTCTTTCTCATCTCAAAATGTTGGGAGGTATGATGTAGTGGGCAGAAATGGTGTCAGCTTGGGGTTATGTGTACCTGCAAAACATTAGCAATACCATACTCTCATCACCTTAACCTTCCCGTTGCTCTTTCTACTGCAGCATAGCTATTTGAATATATAATTTTAAAAACCTATAAAACAGTGTGAATCTTTCAGTCACCAGAGCATGGAGAGGGTACCAGATGAGGGGAAAGTTGCGCACAGTAAGCCTGACAATAGTGGTGACCAGGCAGGCCAATGCATGGAATTTGTACATTCTCCTAATCTGTCTGCCATGTCATTTCTGAAAATGAGTAATGGATCCCGTTGTGTTTCCTGAGGTTTCCACACCCTTCCTAATAATGTGACTGTCCTCAGAGGTACAGCAGTCAACACGTTTTCCTCACAGCAGGATCTCCTGTAAAGCTGTATGTAGGATAGCAGATTAAAACACCCTTTGACACATCTTATATTTAAATTGTAATACAAAGCTATTAAACATATTCGGAGTAAAATGGTCCCGTAGTAGGAAATACTTTAGTAAATTAAAATTGCAACCTTTTTTATTTTGTATTATGACTGCTGGTTGTTCCTCCTTTTTTAATTTCTGGATTTTCCAACAATTTCTAACATTCAAGTTATCCAAGATGTACTCCTTCCCTGTAGCATTATGGGGATCAATCCAGGTGCAGAAGTTTTTATTGTGGAGATGTTCTAGTATTTCCTATTACAACAGAAGGGGAGGAAAAAATCACCGGGCTAAATGTTTTACTGCCCTCTTTCCCCACACCCCATACAGTCATTTAACATTAATTTTGAAAAGGTGTCAAGTACCTGTATTTAAGTTGCTATCGTATATCAGGCTACAGTCTAGATTCTGTCCCCACTGCTTTTCTTATAGGATACCTGACCTGAGGCAAAGTAACCTAAGGTAAGCACCAAGGTATCTTCATGCTGCATCCACATACTTCTGTGTGTTATCACTTCTTGGAAAATGACTTTTGGCTAAATTGAAACTTTCAAACAGGAAGAGGCAGGATTGCTGTTATGGTCCCTCCCATCAAACCTCTCCCTCCCCCAGCAGTCTACTCTAGGATATGCATTTGATGGGATGTGTACCCTAGGGCTTGGAGCTTGGCTGTACAGTACATGGTGAATCACATTACCATGTGAATAAACCACAGTATGTGTCACATAATTAAAGGTATTAAAATCCTAACACTTTGATTACTGACAAAATGGAGAAGAGAATAGGAGGTAAAATATTTTTGCCTGTAGAATGGACTCCAGGTTGTGGAGATATCTTCTGCCTTTCTGTTCCATAATAAGTAAGAGCAAATCTTTCCAACGTATACGCAGATGGCAGTAAGGACCTGACAAGGGAGTCTAACCCTTTGAAACTCGAGCCACAAGCTAAAAAGCATTTTGACTCCAGTTGCACTTTTAATTTAGTTCTCTGCTTTTTATCAAAGCATTACAGGAACTGCCAGCCATATGTAATGGATTCTCTGCAGAAGTAGCTGGGCCTAATGAACAGTAACTAATAAAGCTCAGGGGACCAGTTTTGCTGTGGCAGGGACTTTGCTGCTTGCTTTGATCCTTATCACCTGTCACTTCTGAATTACAACAAAACACTATAGATCTCAGTCACGAATCAAGTCCGGACTTTGAATTTGAAAAGTGACTTTAATTCCCCGCAGTTCTCCTGCAGCTCATTCCGTTAATGGAGAACCTTCTGAAGCTACGAGGACGTAAACTTCGATTTGATGAGCCAGTAATTGTCTGTTTCCTAATGCATGCACAGATGTCAGATGCAGCATAAAAGCATCACTCCCCCCCCTCCCCCGGCTTCAACACGCAAGCTTGAAAAAGAAATGGCTTGACGAAGCAAAATGCCAGCGATCGAAGTAGAAATTCTTTTCATTGAAGCAAAGGGGAGGAAATTGGTTCTTGTCTTGCCAGCGCACACATGTCCCCTTTGTGTTTCTGGCACTGACTTGGCACTTTGTGTTTCAAGCCTGTCACATAAGGTTATTCAGCATGTCGAAGGTCAAAGGTTAGAGGTTTTCTGTCCCCGCCCCCCCCCCACCCCCCCCCCCCCCCCACACACACACACACACAGCAGGCTAAGCTGCATACTGGGGTATATAGTCCTGCAATAAATCATCATTGCTCTACATTTAGTACAATGTTGCAAGGAGATTAGGGTTTTCAGAAGACTCTGAGCTGTCAACCCTGAGACCATGTTGACAGTGGTGCATTGCGGTGTAATGACAGCTTTGTAACGGGGCTTACCACTCTGCAATGCACCACCTATGCAACATTCGCAGGCCGGGTGTGTGAGGGTATAACGGATTGGGGCATCATACCAGTAAACCTGCATGTTAAAGGGAACCTAAACTGAGAGGTATATGGATGTTTCTTTTTAAAAAATACCAGTTGCCTGCCAGTCCTGCTGATCTCTGTGTCTGCAGTAGTGGATGAATCATACACCTGTAACAAGCATGCAGCTAAACCAGTCTGACTTCAGTCAGAGCACCTGATCTGCATGCGTGTTGAGGGGCTATGGCTAAAAGTATTAGAGTGACAGGATCAGCAGGATTGCCAGGCAACTGGTATTATTTTAAAAGGAAAAATCCATATCCTTCCCAGTTTAGGTTCCCTTTAACAGTAAAAGCGAAGCATACTTTTCATTGTTTGTCTGCTTCACTGTACCCTCCCTGAGGTACCAGTAATAGCACTTTCATTCCTGACACATCTTGACATAATTTTGTGCTTCTTGTCAGAGCGATGGCCATGATTGCTGGGCTGCTGGTTTATTTCCACCCCACCTTCTGCATCTGTGCATGAGCAGTCATTGGGATAGGCTATGTGAAGGTCACAGTCCGAATACAAAAAGGTTTATGGCAAGCAAGGATGGAACATGTATGTGTAAACTTTACCTCCTACCAGCACCAGTGCCCAGCTGGGGAGCTGAACATAGATGGTAGGAAGCCCATGCTCCATTTCACGGTCAGGTCAGGGATGTTAGATTTTATTTGTCACCATATAAAGGTGGCCACACACTATACAATTTTTTTTGGCAGTTCAGTAAAAATGATCGGTTGTGCAGAAAAATTGAAAGCTTCTTTTTCATTAGTTTGATGAAATCTGATCGAATTTCCCATTTTTATTCAACAAAAGAGGATCGGGATTGTTGCAGTTTTCTGATCAATTTATATGAGATTGGAATGGTGTAGGGTCAATTGACAATTTCTCGATGTACAGAACCAAGCAATTTTTTTGTGCATTTTCAATCATTTCTTTCATAATTGGGGGAAAAATTTAACATGTGTGGTACACTGGTTAGATTTTTGAAATGTTACAATCCATCAGAAAAATGGATTGCAATTTAGAATTGGAAAGATATATACAAAATTGTATGTTGTGGGAGAAAATAAGGGGATGTTGTCAAGGGTATATAAGATTCTTAACCACTTGCCGACCAGGGGTGATTTGCCTGATCTGTGCTGCGTGGGCTCTCCACTAGGGGCATATAGCGAGTGGGAACGCGGAAAATCAGCCGTGTTCCCAGCCTGTCGGCGGCTGTCGATGAACCCGGAAGTAGCCGCCGGCGGGGACAGGACGATCGGAGCGGGGCTGCGAGGGCACCATCCAGCTTCAGGGGGCTGAGGGATGCCCCGGGTGAGTAAATGTCATTTTTTTTTTTTCCCTCAAGTATTCCTTTAAGGACTGATTTTGTAAAAAAAAAATGTAATGGTATAAATAAAGATATTAAAAAAATGTTGTGTGGCCACCTTAAAGAGACTTGGTTTTTGTGATGTTAAAGTGTACCAGAGAACTCTGTATACAAAGATTTGATGCTTACCTGGGGGTTCCTCCAGCCCCATAAGGATCAATCTGAGTCCCTCGCCGTCCTCCCGCTTGCCTCTGTTAAGCCGCAATCAGCCCCGGTAACTGGCTCAGTCGCGTCAGTCATGAGTTCGCGCATACTCAGAAGACCCCAACTGAGCCAGTTACTGGGACTGATTGCGGCTGAACAGCAGACCGCGGGAGGACGGCAAGAGACTCAGACGTGTTTATGGGTCTGGCGGAAGCCCGGGGAAGGATTGAATAGTTCTATACGGAGGTCTCTGATTTCCTTTAAAGTCTTTTTTATAACAGTAAAGCAGATGTGGAACAATAGTGCAGGGGACTAGGGGGCCCTGCTCCTGTACTTAAGATGCAGAGGAGTGTTATACATGACTTACTTTTGGCCACGGGACAGATTTTCAATATTCCTCTTTAGTGTAGTGCCATGCAGCATATCACTAAGCAACTGTGGATGTCGCATGACATGCAAGGATGGGAGTAGCATGGTGATTGGCTGTATGGTGATTATACACTGAGAAGGACTGCACTCAAATAGCCATGCTGCTTTCTTTACATTACTCTACTGTAGTTCTTCTTTAGAGCAAATAGATGTATGAGATAGTTATGTGTTACAATAGCTTAAGAGAACCTCCCTGCAGTTTCGTATTCCTCTTTTAACTTTTAGTTATTTGAATTTTAACTCAGATGTGTACTTAGTAGTCATGTCAGTGTGATGCAGGGCTGTGGAGTCGGTACAAAAATCATCCAGCTCTGACTCCTCAGTTTATGAAACCTCCGACTCCAGGTACCCCGAATCTCTCTAACTCCTTAGTCTACTACTTACCAGGGCTGTAGATTTAGTACAAAAATTATCCAACTCCCGATTCCGACTCCTCCGTTTATGAAACCTCCGACTCCATCTCCGACTCCACAGCCCTGGTGTGATGTACAATCTACTTTATTCAGCTGCCATAACCCCCCCCCCCCCCCAATTGCCGGTCTGCCAAGCAGGTCAGCTTGCTCTGGCGATGGCTGATACCTTTTTGTTGGTGTCGCTCGCCCCGCCCATCACATGATGTATCAGCCCTCGGCTCCCTGCATAGCAACAGAACGCGTCATCAGCTGTGCAGCCTCTGCCCAGCGATCTCGCCCAAGGGATAGAGTCTTGATCCCCATTGGACGACATCAATCAGCTGTGTGTACGGGCCTTTAGTATTATATATCTACCCATGTTTATCTCATTATGTCACAATGCAGACCAGACCTGTGTATCAGTCTGTTCTATGCTCTCCAATCAAAGTATAGAAGGCAGGAATTTTCAAATCCCCACTTGGCATTCTGCTATTGTGATTGAGAACTTTTTGCTTTCAGTTGCAGTCCCAATCTAGTTAACCCTGAAAATGGCACAGTATTTACTGAATTTGGGCAAAGGATTGCTGTTAGCTGAGATTATCGGATAATCAGTGGATAGAGTGTGGCCACCTTCACAGAATATTGGGATTCACTAATAAAAATACAGATGGATCTTCACCCCTTTATTTAGGATGCTGTGTGTACATTTTTGGGCATTTGACTACACTGATGCTTGGAGAGTATGATCCTCTGGGTTGTCTTGTGTGCTGTACCCCAGCAGAGCAATCTGTAGACAAAACCACAGGGCTACTGAGCTGTGGCTAATGAGGAGAATTACTCTACCTGTGGTCTTTCATCACCGTGCTAATGAGACTCTAACAAGGTCTGAAAAGTCATTTCGTTTTGAGAAAGGCACAGAAGAGGATTTATTTAACCTCCAAAGTGACAGAAGATGCAATAATCAAGCTGAGAAACCATGCAGACCAGACTTAAAGGTATTTTGTAGTCAA
This sequence comes from Hyperolius riggenbachi, assembly GCF_040937935.1. Lineage (NCBI taxonomy): Eukaryota > Metazoa > Chordata > Amphibia > Anura > Hyperoliidae > Hyperolius > Hyperolius riggenbachi. Next base: position 240,338,185 of record NC_090651.1, on the reverse strand, counting down.
ACCTGAACCTTGGAAACGATGCAGGTGGCATGGCCTACATTTGCAGTTACTGTGACTTCATTATAGTATTCAACTTCCATACCTTAAGTCCTTATGATTGCTATTCTTCTGATCTGAGTGGTGCATGCTGATCTTTAGTCGATAATTCGTTCTCAATATTAATAAATTGCTCCATTTCTGCATGTATTTTTACGGAGTTTCAGTAGGATTTTTTTTTAAGGGTCCTTTCACATTGAATCTGCAACAAACCATATAATCGCATCACAGCCCGAGACAATGAGATTCCTATGATACGCTCACATGCAGTGAAGCTGATCCCGTCAGGTACATTTAAGTAACAACATGCATGTTTACAGTGGCAGTGAAGCATACTTCCATTGTATCGTATGCTACACTGTATTCACACACTGCATGTCTAGCGCACACTGCAATTTAACGGCAATGGTATTGCAACACAATGTGCATAGTATGGAATTGTTGTTATTTAGTGGGATGCATATACTGTATCTGGTGTTATTTTTTATTTCATACCAGTTAAAGCAGAAACTATCTTTAAGGAGATATCCAGCATGGTTTAAGTAAGGTGTCCCCTAGTTCTTGTATGTTGGCCATTTTATTGTCCTGCAATTTATTACACAACAATCCAGCTATTCCTTTGTCTTTAAAGTGTACCTGAGGTGGGATGAAGTAAAAAAATGATACATACTTGGGGCATCCTCCAGCCCCATCCAGCCTGATCGTTCCCTCGTCGTCCTCAGTCGCCTCCTCATTCACCTGCAACTGGTCCCGAAAAACCCTCAGACACATGCAAAATAGTATGAGTTGGACATCTGGCTACTGACTGGATTTGAGGGATATTAAAACTTTTGGGTTTTATAAATCTGGAAGGAACTCAAACCCATGAATTGCAACTATTGTTCATGTCCAATTTGATGTTTGAACTGTATTAGAATAAAAATGAAAATGCTCTTTGACTTCAGTGATCTCGGTGAACTGCTCACACAGGTTTTAAAAGTTCTAATTTAGATGACACTTTGAATAGTTGTTTTTGAGTAACCTATAAAAGATTACAAAAAAGGTGAACTCCTGTATTCTGTGCAACTTGAGAAAAGATCTTGAAAAAAAGAGCTATGGAGCCATTTGGCCTTTTCTTGGATCTGTCTCTTTCACTTGATCTGTTCACTCAGGTATATCATTACCACATGAAGCACCTTAGGTTTTTTCGACTTTTATCAAATAACAAATCCATATTACTTAAAGTGGATCCGAGGTGAACTTTTACACATTGCATAAATGTGTTCCTTTCCTATTGTTTATAGGGCATCCCTCAAGCCAAATACTTTTTTTGTTTTTGTTTTAATACTCTTCCTATAAACTAAAAAAGCCACGCCCACAGGTTTTCAGAGAGCCTTGGCAGTCGCAAGGGCTCATGGGAGCTCATTCTGGGCAGAAGGAGGGGGAGGTGTTACTAGCCATTGATTTCAGAGGCAGAGGGGAGGAGGGAGGAGGAGAGGGGATTAGGCTGATGGCTCAAGATACAGATAAGCCTGCCTCTGTGTAATGTTTACAAACAACATGGCTGCTGTCATTGTATCACAGGAATAAATAATCATATTCTATTAAAACTATTTGCAGATAGATTTGCTGTGTAAACCATCTAAACTTTAGATGAGATATATAGACAAGTTACTTGTTATAGTTAGTTTTTCATCTCGGATCCGCTTTAACAACTTCAGCCCGCAGGTGTTTTTACCTTCAGGACGAAGGCAATTTTCCCCTGTCAGCGCTCCTCCCATTCATCTGCCAATAACTTTATCACTACTCATCACACATAAATGATCTCTACCTTGTTTTTTTGGCCACCATATAGGCTTTCTTTGGGTGGTACATTTTGCTAAGAATTATTTTATTCGAAATGCATTTTAACAGGAATAATAAGAAAAAAATGGAAAAAAATCTTTATTTCTCAGTTTTCAGCCAGTATAGTTTTAAAATAAAACGTTCTACTGTGGATAAAATCCACACATTTTATTTGCCCATTTGTCCCGGTTATTGCAACGTTTAATATATTTCCCTAGTACTATGTATGGCGCAAATATTTTATTTAGAAATAAAGGTGCATTTTTTCAGTTTTACGTCCATCACGAATTACAAGCACATATAGGCTCAAGGTAATAAGGTGTATAGTAATATACCTTCACAACATACATATTTAAAAAGTTTAGTCCCGAAGGTAACTATTTATGTATTTTTTTTTTTAAACAATTTTTTTTTTTTTAACATGTTTTTATTTTTTTTAGTTAATGGGCAGGGTGGGGAGTCGATCCGTTTTTATTTAGGGGGTAATGTGTTTTTTGTTTGTTTTTTTTCCATTTGTACTTTAATTTTACTATTTGGCCAAGTAGGTGGCGCTAAGCACTCTCCTGGGAGATACCAGGGAGTGGGAGATCTTTTGTTTTACATTTCATCTTCATGAATCAAATACCTCCTGATTGGAGGCATTTGATTCATTTGCAGGGAGTAGTTTGCCTCTGGGGAACACTGGTTCCTCCTCAGCAATTGATCCCCTGTAATAGCGGCAGGGAAGGAGCCGCCTGCACGCATATATGTGTGCACAAGGGCAGCAACACTTCTGGGCGAATATATTCATCCAGATTGCCTTTGAGCTGCGATTTTTGGACAAATATATCCGTCCAGATTGGCTTAAGTGGTTAAAGGATACCAGATGTCCAAAATACCTAATATACAGTGGGTAGGGTAGTAGGAGCTTCCGTTCAGTCAGCCGCCATACTCCTGTAATCCTTCTCGGTCTTCTCCGCAGACGACTCTCCTGACTTGTCTTCTGGACATACTGCGTTGTGCATGTAGTGTATATCCTTTCTGCTTCCCCGTGACCACGTATAATGACGTAGCAGCTTGCTACGTTGTCAAGCGTGGCTACAGGGTAGCAGAAAGGACATGCTGCGCATGTGCGGCGCAGTATGTCGCGAAGACAAGTCTGGAGAGTCGTCTGACTTGTGAAGAAGACCGGGAAGGATTACAGCAGAACAGTGGCTGAGTGGTAAGTATTAGCTTGTACTACCCTACCCACTGCATATTAGGTTTTTTTGGACATCTGGTATCTTTTAATCTATTTAGTTTGTTGGATAATCTCTTTAATAATCACACTTCCTCATAGAGATCTAGAACATTTATTTTGCAATATTATCTATTAACATAACCAGTCAACCTCCATCTAACCAACATCTCACTGACTACAGCCCAACCACAACTTTCCCTCAGTCACCTCACAAACTCTCCTCAAGCACATCCCCACAGCAACCTACTCCCACTCTGATAGAGCCATTCCGTTTTCTTATCAATACTATCCAACTTATGTCTCATCTGCCAGTCTTTTGTGAGCTGCTTCCAAATGTTATAGATAGAATTAGAAAATAAAAAAAAGAGAATCTCACACCACTGTGGGGGTGCTGGACCAATGAATACTGCAAACAAATTGGGAAGGTCCGCACACTCAAATGAACCAAAGTCCAGGTTTATTCAAACAATGTGACACAATTCCACTCCATATACCGACGACTTGATTCGGGGCCCCGTATGGTCCCCTTTGTCAAGGTAAAACAGTAAAGAATGGTAACGATAGATAGAATTAGGGTATCCACACTGGGCATTACTCTGGTCAGTGAACACATTTATTTCAACATTTTCATACATTCCACTTTCGCATAACAAGTCCATTCTACTAAAAAATGATTTCAAAACCGGAGGATTCAGATTTTTCCACTTATTAATTATACTTTTGGCTACAATGATTTAGGGTTGCCGCGGGCTACCGTTATGATGGTATACAGCGGTTTCATTGTGCATGGTAATCCTACCATGCACAATCTCGGTTTACCGTTTTTTAGGGGGTGGGGCGACTTAGCTGCAGGGATAAGTAAATACCCACTTGCCGGGTCCTGCATGCTGTTCTGGCTTCATTGTTCTTCCTGTTCTTGCGTTACATTTCCTTGAAACAGCACCCCCTGAGCGCTATTACAAGGAGATGATGCAAGAACAGGAAGTAGAATAACGCCAGTACAGCATTCAGGGCCCGGCAAGTGAGTGTTTACTTATTTCCCCCCCCCCCCCCCCCGGCTACACGTATCCCTGACTACCTATGCTGCGGCCACCTAATACTGGCTTTACCTTACCCTGGCTACCTATTCTGCGACCACTTAATACTGGCTATACCTATCCCTGGCTACCTATGCTGCGGCCACCTAATACTGGCTTTACCTGTCCCTGGCTACCTATGCTGCGGCCACCTAATTCTGGCTACACCTATCCATGGCTACCTATGCTGCGGCCACCTAATACTGGCTATATCTATCCCTGGCTACCTATGCTGCGGCCACCTAATACTGGCTATACCTATCCCTGGCTACCTATGCTGCGGCCACCTAATACTGGCTTTACCTGTCCCTGGCTACCTATGCTGCGGCCACCTAATTCTGGCTACACCTATCCCTGGCTACCTATGCTGCGGCCACCTAATACTGGCTTTACCTTACCCTGGCTACCTATTCTGCGGCCACCTAATACTGGCTATACCTATCCCTGGCTACCTATGCTGCGGCCACCTAATACTGGCTTTACCTGTCCCTGGCTACCTATGCTGCGGCCACCTAATTCTGGCTACACCTATCCATGGCTACCTATGCTGCGGCCACCTAATACTGGCTATATCTATCCCTGGCTACCTATGCTGCGGCCACCTAATACTGGCTTTACCTATCCCTGACTACCTATGCTGCGGCCACCTAATACTGGCTATACCTATCCCTGGCTACCTATGCTGTGGCCACCTAATACTGGCTTTACCTGTCCCTGGCTACCTATGCTGCGGCCACCTAATTGTGGCTACCTATGCTGCGGCCACCTAATTCTGGCTACACCTATCCATGGCTACCTATGCTGCGGCCACCTAATACTGGCTTTACCTTACCCTGGCTACCTATGCTGTGGCCACCTAATTCTGGCTACACCTATCCATGGCTACCTATGCTGCGGCCACCTAATACTGGCTTTACCTTACCCTGGCTACCTATGCTGTGGCCACCTAATTCTGGCTACACCTATCCCTGGCTACCTATGCTGCAGCCACCTATTACTGGCTACACCTATCCCTGCCTACCTATGCTGCAGACACCTACTACTGGCTACACTTATCCCTGGCTACCTATGCCGCGGCCACCTACTACTGGGGTTTGGGGGGGCAGGTCCAAATAATTGTATAATACCGTCATACCATGTTTTTTTGTTGTTGTTTTTTTTGACTGGTATCATACCGTGGAATTTCATAACAATGCAACCCTACAATGCTAACTGTTTCTTTAATTACGGCTTTTCCTATGCAATTGTCTTTATCTGCACAGCAAATATAGGTAGCTTATAGTGCTGTGAGCTCAAAGTTTTCCTGTAACAAATTTTTGGTAAAAGTAATTACTTAAATCCAGAACCTTTAATTGTGGGACAGGTCCAACACATATGCAACACTGCCCCACTTTCCTGTCCACATCTCCAACACATGACCCTCTGATGAGGAAAATCTATGGCTATGTGCTGGCATGAAATACCACAGTAGGTTGTTCTTCACGCTGCATAAAATTTGCCGCAGTTCTATATTGGCATGTAATTGACCATCCCTAAAGCCATTTTTCACTTCCAAAGGGGGGAAAGGAGGTTTAACCAGTTCACCCCCAAGGGTTTTTATCCTAACGGACCAGAGCAATTTTCAGTTGTCAGCGCTCCTCCCTTTTATTCCCTAATAACTTTATTACTACTTATCACAAGAAAATGATCTATACCTCGTTTTTTTCGCCACCAATTAGGCTTTCTGTGGATAGTACATTTTGCTAAGAATTTTTTTATTCTAAATGCATTTTAATGAGAAAAACAGAAAAAAAAAGAAAAAAAATCATTATTTCTCAGTGTTCAGCCTTTATAGTTTTAAAATTAAACATTCTCCTGTGGATAAAACAAACACGTTGTATTTGCCCAGTGGTCCCGATAATTAAACCGTTTAGATTATGTCCCTACCACAATGTATGGTGACAGTATATTCTTTTGAAATATAAGTGGTTATTTTTCTGTTTGTTCTGGCCATAATTACAAGCCCCTATGTAATAAATTAAAATTAATTTTCCCCCATAAAATATAGAATAAAAAAAGCTGAGTCCCTAAGGCAACTATTTATTTTTTTTTTTTTAAGCTGATTTTTTTTTTTACAAGTGTTTTTTTTTGGGGGGGAGGGTTGGAAGTGTAATTTTATTAATGATGTGTATATACTTGAAAATGTATGTATTTTGTAAGTGTAATATACTTTTTGGCCACAAGATGGCGCTGGTGAACACTCATAGGACGTGTTCACTTTTTTTTTTTTTTTTTTTTTTACACACTTTATTAAACTGTTACATTTCCTGTTTATGTGAATGGACGTAGCCGCTGTTCGCGGTCACGTCCATTCACTCCAGGCACTGCGATTGGGTAGAGGACTGTTCAGTCCTCTTCCCCAATCGCCCAGTACGGGATCCCGACGGTAATGGCGGCGGTAGCGGCGGACACACGGCGGTAGCAGCGGCGGGAATGCGCGACGTATTAAAACGTCATGTTGCTGTTAATAGCGGTAAGCATGACGTTTTAATACGTTAGGATGGCGGTAAATGGTTAAAAGAGTGGAAGTGGAATTGCTAGTTGTAGTTTTCTTCTGTAAGACCATTTTTAAACTGTGCCAAATATGATAAAAATGCTATCCTAATTATACACGAAGGGCCAATTCTCACTACTCAATACGTGCACAAATGTGATTTCTGAGGCACAGCATGTGTGGTGCGGTAAGTCATAACACTGATATTGGCAACCACAACATGTTATAATCCTATGGGAAATCCTATGTGCAGTGCAATAAAATGATCCTGGGCACGTTATATTGCAACACATAGGAACGCACAGCTGTACTGTGAACGAAAACCTGAAAGACAATGGACTTTCCTGTTACTATACGGATCACACATTTGTCTTTTCATAACTAACATCAATGCACATAGTGTGAATGAGCCCCAGAACCTTTCTGTAAAATGCTTCGGCCAGTAAGGGTCCTATGGCCACTGTGCTCTTCACTGGATGCATAGAAAAATTTACAGTAATCTGGGGATGTCACCTCGCTGTCAGTGACGCATCTCGAACAAGGGACCGCAAGTGGGTGGTAAAAATGACTCACTCGATGCATATTGATTCTGGTGTGACTTTGCTGATAGTAAAAGCCCAATCTTCAGGATTGCTTGCGACTCCACTTCTTCTGACAGATGAAAGTCTCTTCTAGTGAATGAATCACAGCAGCCTTGGGAAAGGTCACTCGTACAGATCTCCTGTCACCCTGTAGTCTTCAGCCCATTCTGACCTCACATCAAGCCAATGGCAAGTGATTTACTTTCCTCCCCGGGGAACAACTCTGCTTTTATCTTCTAAGTTATGTATCCATTCACTTGGCTGCAGTGACACTTGCCTAATAGGAGCTGTCATTTCCCCTGCTGACGGGAACTTTCCTTTGAGCATGGCATGATTGCTACTTGCCAGGAGAGAAATGGCTAATGCTTCTCTCTTCCTTTGCTACGGATATGATGGGTGTCTAAATTTAACCTGTAACAATCTTGTTCCTGCACTTCCTACTGAGACTTCCTAAAGCTCATTTAGGTTGGTGCAGTCATGCTGGTTTACAGTATGCTGTCTGGCAACCATCTTGTCACATCTTCCGCTCTCTGTCCTGGCTGGAATAGTATCGTGTGCGGCACATAAAGCCAAGTGCAATATCTTCTAACAAGTAGAAAAAGAGACACCGAGAGCCCAGTATAGTGTAGTATGTACTGGAAAGCAGGAATGTAGAAGAGTACAAAAGTATTAATACTCACAAACCACCCTGGCAACCACTGTGTTGGCAGGTGAGGAGATTGTCCTGTCCCCACTCAGGATTAAGAAGTCGCTCTCTGTAGATGAGGAAAAAGGGGGGGAATCCCCCTCCACCACGGGTGGATGCAGAACTACGTAGTGAACCGAGGCGTCCGAGGGGTAAAAGCAATCTTTAAAATTCTTTAAAAATGCTTGGAAGGCAGTGGTGGACTTACCTCCTATGTATAAGCAGACACTAGAAACTTTCAGCTATTTGAACATACAATTTACTGGCATACACCACGATAGGTGGAGGGAAGTATGCCAATAAATTGCATGTTCAAATAATTGACAGTTTCTAGTGTCTGCTTATAGGAGGTAAGTCCTCCACTGCCTTCCAAGCATTTTTTTTTAACAATTTGAAAGCTTGCATTTATCCTTCTGGCGCCTCTGTTCACTGTGTAATCTTCTAACCATAGGGACAGGAGCACAGAAAGTATTTTCACTTGATCTTCAGCTGCTTTTGAGACCTGAAACAAGCATGCAGCTGATCTTGTCAGATTTTTGCAAGAGACATCTGGTTTGCATGCTTGATCAAGGTTTATGGCTAAAAGTATTCAAGGCAAAGGATCAGCAAGACTGCCAGGCAACTGGTATTGTTTAAAAGGAAATAAATATTTAAACCTCCATAGCACTCACGTCGGGTTCCCTTTAATGTTAACACCTTCTTGATGCCTATTCCTAAACTCGCTTTTAACCCTCACCCCTTCCTAATGAAAAATCTTAACCTCCCCTTTTTTGCTTACCCCATTCTGATGGCCTTACCTTCTAACCCAAGCAATGAAACTCAACTTTCCATAACTCTAATACTCCTAATCGGTGTCTAGCCCTAACCAATGTTTGCTTTCCATCCTCTGTTTCTTCTTCAAACCCAATAGCGAAATAATCATCCTGGTGCAGACATATGCTGATGAGCGTACATTTAAAAATGCCGCATGTTAAATTGAGCACAAGATATTGTGGAGAGTAGACTTTTTTTCATGCTAGGTACACACAATACGGTTTTCCGGTGAATTTTTCACCCGATCATTTTTTCCTCTCGATTATGCGCTAGATTCGTTTTTCTTATCTTTTTCCATTCCCTTCTATGAGAAATCAAGCCAAAAAATGGAAATTATCTACCGAGGGTAAAAACGTATGGTGTATTCCCAGCATTACTCTCCTTGTCCTGTCAGGCCTGAGGGCATTAGGTTTTATGTAGTACCACAGCTGTAAACCTTAACCATGGGCGTCCGCACATACGGCAAAACCGGGCATCTGCCCGAGCCTGGCCGCCCGCTGCCCCCCCCCTGGCCGCGTGCCCGTGCAGCCAGAAGGAGGGAAGCAGTGCAGAGAAGAGAGGGAGCTATGGGCACAGTGGGGAAGGGCGGACGTCTCCCCCCCCCCCCCCCCTTCCCTCACCTTAGGGGGCTCTCTCTCCCTCACTGTCCCCTCCGTAATGAAGTGTGCTGTGCAGCGGGCGAAACTTAACTCGTCTCGCTCCTGCGCCGGAAGTTCTGGTGCCGCACTCTGGTCTGGATCAGGCCAGAGTAGCGGCTAATCCATCCGGCGCGTGCGACGAGAGGAGGTAGGTTCCGCCCGCTGCCAGCCGCTGCACACTTCATTCCGGACTCCGGAGGGGACAGCGAGAGAGGGAGGGAGAGCTGCCTAAGGTGAGTGCCCATAGCTCTCCCTCTTCTCTGCGCTGCTCCCCTCCTGCTGGGGCACACATGGCCACTTTTTCTGGGGACATATACCCCTGCCTACATATACTGGGACATATCCCCCTGGCTACATATACTGGGCACATATACCCCTGCCTACATATACTGGGCATATATACCCCTGCCTACATATACTGGGGACATATACCCCTGGCTACATATACTGGGACATATACACCTGCCTACATATATTATTATTATTATTATTTAGTATTTATATAGCGCCGACATATTACGCAGCGCTGTACAGTGTATATGTATATATATATATATATATATATATATATATATATATATATCTATCTTGTCACTAACTGTCCCTCAAAGGAGCTCACAATCTAATCCCTACCATTGCCATATGTCTATATTATGTAGTGTAAGTACTGTAGTCTAGGGCCAATTTTAGGGGGAGCCAATTAACTTGTCCGTATGTTTTTGGAATGTGGGAGGAAACCGGAGTGCCCGGAGGAAACCCACGCAGACACGGAGAGAACATACAAACTCTTTGCAGATAGTGCCCTGGCTGGGATTCGAACCAGGGAACCAGTGCTGCAAGGCGAGAGAGCTAACCACTACGCCACCGTGCTGCCCATATACTGGGACATATACACCTGCTTACATATACTGGGCACATATACCCCTGGCTACATATACTGGGTAATATACCCCTGCCTACATATACTGGGACATATACCCCTGCCTACATATACTGGGACATATACCCCCTGCCTACATATACTGGGACATTTACCCCTGCCTACATATACTGGGACATATACCCCCTGCCTACATATACTGGGACATATACCCCCTGCCTACATATACTGGGACATATACCCACTGCCTACATATACTGGGACATATACCCCTGGCTACAGATACTGGGACATATCCCCCTGGCTACATATACTGGGACATATACCCCCTGCCTACATATACTGGGACATATACCCTGCCTACATATACTGGGACATATACCCCTGCCTACATATACTGGGACATATACCCCTGCCTACATATACTGGGGACATATACCCCTGGCTACATATACTGGGACATATACCCCCTGGCTACATATACTGGGACATATACCCCCTGCCTACATATACTGGGACATATACCCCTGCCTACATATACTGGGGACATATACCCCTGCCTACATATACTGGGGACATATACCCCTGCCTACATATACTGGGCACATATACCCCTGCCTACATATACTGGGCACATATACCCCTGCCTACATATACTGGGCACATATACCCCTGACTACATATACTGGGCACATATACCCCTGGCTACCTGTTCTGGGGACATCTCTACCCCTGGCTACCAGTTCTGGGGACATCTATACCGCTGGCCACCTATTCTGGGAACACCTATAGACCTGGGGCTACCTATTTTTGGGGAACCACTGCTGTCAGATTGAGTGTATTTTGGGGAACTGCTGCCAGGTGAAAGGTGTCTACATATTAAGGGGGCATTCTGCCTATTTATGTGAAAAGCTGTCTATTTATGTGCCTCATGACTGCTGAATTTGTCTTGTTGGGGGCCTCATGATTGCTGAATTTGTCTTGTTGGGGGCCTCATGATTGCTGAATTTGTCTTGTTGGGGGCCTCATGATTGCTGAGTTGGTCATGTTGGGGGCCTCATGATTGCTGAATTTGTCTTGATGGGGGGGCCTCATGATTGCTGAATTTGTCTTGTTGGGGGTCACATGATTGCTAACTGCGAGACTATGGAAAAAGCTGAATCATCATCATATGAGACAATAGCATTAAACCTACTTTTTCAGCTTTTCAAAACCGAAAATGAAACTGGGAGGTTCTAAAAAAAAATGAATAATTTTTTCAGGAGTAGGATGGATGAAATTGTTTATCTTCACAGTTAATTTTCAACTTAATTTTCCATAATGTTCATGTATGAGTTAAAACGTTTGTATTTAGTTTAAATTGCTGTTGGCACTTTGTGATAGTAAAGTGACTTTGCAGTTTGGACACTCGACCTCCAAAAGGTTCGCCACCACTGTCCTAATCTAATGTCCCACCATTGCTTAGTTCATGTAAACTTGTCTCCACCCATGACCACACCCACATTCTGGTTCATGATTACACCCATTTTTCGTAGCCATTTACACCAACCCAGATTTGCGCCACCCCGCTTTTTGCTCCCCACTTTTTGCCCCCCCCCCCCCCCCCTGGAAATTTTCTGCAGACGCCCATGACCTTAACCTTTAACTACTTGTATCTGATGAATAGCAGAAGAATTTATTTAAATCTAATCTTACTTCATTATGTGTGCAAGCAATCTAGGATCACTTCTCATGAATATGTAATGAACATTCCCAATGCAAATGTACATATGTTGTTAGTTAGTTTTTTTTTATCAAATTGTACATGACCTCTAAATGGCTTGGCTGAAAATCCACAATCCTCATTGTAAATTTTACGCTGAGCCATGCATTGATTATGCTAGGTACAAACTATGAGATTTTTCTGGCAGATTGTCAGATCGATTGTTTCTAACATGTCCAATCGATATCCATTCATTTTCCAATCCATTTCCGTTCATTTTTTTCGGAAATCAGATTGGACATGTTGGAAATTATCAATCTGACAGTAAATCTGCCAGAAAATCTCATAATGTGTACTTAGCATTACATAGGACAATTACAAGATACGAAGCACCAAAACTTGCTGTCAGAGGACTGTCAGAGGTGTGACCTGGAGGACTGAAGCATTTTGGTAATGAGTAATGCTGTAAAAAATGCATATGTAGGTTCTCTTTACAACTGTGGCAACAAAGAGCTAATGCCAGAGAGTCCCAGTCCGGGGCATAGATTAATTAACCAGCTGAGCGGTCTGGACGAGCTCAGCTCGTCCAACACCACCAGCGGCTGCCGCTCAGGCCCTGCTGGGCCGATTTTAACGAAATAAAAAGCAGCACACGCAGCCGGCACTTTGCCAGCCGCGTGTGCTGCCTGATCGCCGCCGCTCTGCGGCGATTCGCCGCGAGCAGCGGCGAAAGAGGGCCCCCCTAGCCGCCTGAGCCCAGCGTAGCCGGAACAAAAAGTTCCGGCCAGCGCTAAGGGCTGGATCGGAGGCGGCTGACGTCAGGACGTCGGCTGACGTCGATGACGTCACTCCGCTCGTCGCTATGGCGACGATATAAGCGAAACAAGGAAGGCCGCTCATTGCGGCCTTCCTTGTTTATTCTGGGCGCCGGAGGCGATCGGAAGATCGCCTCCGGAGCGCCCTCTAGTGGGCTTTCATGCAGCCAACTTTCAGTTGGCTGCATGAAATAGTTTTTTTTTTATTTAAAAAAAACCCTCCCGCAGCCACCCTGGCGATTTAATCAGAACGCCAGGGTGGTTAAAGCTGGCCATACACTAGGCCGATTCCCTGCTGATCGACAGCAGATTCGATCACTGGGATCGAATCTGCTGTCACATCGTTCCCGCTACACGCTGAATTTCGATCTATTTCGTCTGATCTCGTCGATCGCTCCATGCGGAAAATTACCGTCGGTCGCCCGCGGGTAGGGAGCGCGTCGCTAGCGGCGTTCGAGTGCCCGGCGACCGACGCAATAGAGCTGCAATACATTACCTGCTCCGCCGGCGCGACTGCCCCCGGTCACCGCTGCTCCGTCTCCGCTCTGGTCTCCGGGTCCGGCATGCTTCACTTCCTTCTGCCCGGCAGGAAGTTTGAACAGTAGAGGGCGCTCTACTGTTTAAACTTCCTGCCGGGCAGGAAGAAGTGAAGCATGACGGAGACCAGAGCGGAGACGGAGCAGCGGTGACCGGGGACAGTCGCGCCGGCGGAGCAGGTAATGTATGCGGGGAGCGGCGGCACCACCACCACAGATTGTAAACGGTTTCAGGCTGAAATCGGTTCACAATCTGTTTGCAGTAAAGGTAGCCAGACGATCAGAGAGGGATCTATCTGTTGGTCGAATCTGATGGCAAATCGACCAGTGTATGGCTACCTTAAGTCACAAACTCTGCTTGCTTTATTGCTATACCATTGTTTCTGTTATCTTTTGTTGGTACAGTAGAGCACAAATCGCTGGCAGTGCTCATAATGGGGAAGGCCAATTTATTCACTGTTTGTAGGATATACGGTGCTTAAAGAGAATCTGTATTGTTAAAATCGCACAAAAGTAAACATACCAGTGCGTTAGGGGACATCTCCTATTACCCTCTGTCACAATTTCGCCGCTCCTCGCTGCATTAAAAGTGGTTAAAAACAGTTTTAAAAAGTTTGTTTATAAACAAATAAAATGGCCACCAAAACAGGAAGTAGGTTGATGTACTGTATGTCCACACATAGAAAATACAACCATACACAAGCAGGCTGTATACAGCCTTCCTTTTGAATCTCAAGAGATCATTTGTGTGTTTCTTTCTCCCTGCAGTTCTCATGCACTGAAGTTTCAGGCTGCTCTTTTTTTCTCCTGCAAACAGCTTTGTCCTTGTCTCTAATTCCTCAGTATGTGAAAGCCCAGCCAGCTCAGAGGACGATTTATCCAGCTTGTAAAAGATAAGAGAGAAGAGAGAAGCTGCTCTAATCTAAACAATACACCGGCAGTGTGCATAGAGGGGCCTGGACGGGGAAATTCATAGCAGAACCACAACACTGAAGAACTTGGCAGCCTTCCAGACACAGGCTGACAAGTCTTACAAGAGAAAGATACATTGATTTATTACAGAGATGGTGATAGTAGAAAGTGCTGCAGTAAGCCAGAACACATTAGAATAGCTTTTGGAACTTGTAGGATGATAAAAAACAGGATGCACTTTTTGTTACGGAGTCTCTTTAAAGACTGGGTTCCATGGCTCCCCCAAGGTTAATATACGGTACTTTTAATTACTGTATTTTAACATTTAATACAGAGTTCATGGTCTGTATACAGAGTGGGATATAGTACTCTATATAGCTAGACCTACTTTTAACATCGAGTCTCAAGCAACCAGAAAGCACACACCTGGTATTGGCTAAACCACGTCGGTGCTGCATAACCAAGACTCTACTGTAATGTCATTCTCATTATTTTCTGTAGGCAACCTTGTTGTTTTCATCTGAATTAGATATATTTATGTATCATATGTATAACCCAACACATGGCACTCTCTCTTTCCAGGCTTCAGGATTGACCCTACTTGCAGTGGGTGTTTATTCCGCTAAGAATGCAACTGGTGTGGCAGGTCGCTATATCGAGGCTCGTCTGGGAAAGCCCTCTTTGGTCAGAGACACATCCCGTATAACAGCACTGGAGGCCGTTAAACATCCCATTAAGGTACCTTACAAATATGTTTTACTGCATCTGCTACCCACGGCAATACAGTATCCCTCTGCAAGCTAGCTTGCTGCGGATAACTGACAGCTTTGTCTTACAGTGTTATGCATTGAAGGAGTAACCACACCACAATGTATCCCTTTTTGGAAGCATTAGATAGCCTGTTGTCGTCTTTTCTGATTGACTTTTTCATAGAAGTGAATAGATTGATCTAAAATCAGGTCAAACATGTTGGAAATAATCAATCTGACAGTAAATCTGCCAGAAAATCTGTGTGTATAGCAATACACCTGCTGTGGTTCTGTCTCCTGAAGAGATCTTTAATGATAGTTTTGTGTGACAGGTTATGAATGAGCCCCATACAGAGATGCTGCTTGGCTCACACCTGCCCTGCCTTGTCCCGCCCCGAATCGCCCAACTTCTGGCCTGTGGCTCTGCCTCACCAAAGGAAAACATCAAGATATTTACTGTAGTAAACATCTTGGCGTTTTTTCTCTAGGTAGAGGGGGAGGCAGGGCCGTGCATCTAAAGACGGGTGATTTGGGGTCCTCAGGACGGCTTTGAGGGACAAGGTAGATCATGTCACTATAACTTTTTTTTACAGACTGGCTATTTAATGGAGATCTGCTTTGTTGGCTGTGGCGGCCGATAAGGACCGCCTCAGCCGACAGTCAGGCGACCTTCAAACCGCAACAGATTTGCCGGGCGGATCGTCTCAACCCCAGCTACACTGATACCATTGTTATTTCATTTAAAATAATCCAGAATTGTAGATCTAAAAAAAAAAATAAGGTATACATTCTTTACATACTAATACTGTCTTCATTTCCTTCACTAGGTCAGCAAGCGGCTTTTCAGCCAGGTTCAGGATGCCTTAGAAGGTGTTGTTCTAAGTGTAAGTATCCAGCATAGGTGTCAAATCTGGTCACATTGTGTAATCACTATGCAGTTTCCAAAGAACAACCTCCCATCTTACTGAAACGCTGATTATTTGTGAAAGATTAGTTTTTAGCTCACCTTTCCAATGTTATTGAGATACCGGTTATATAAAACATTATTGCTTAGGACTAGGAGTGGTCATTGAGAGGCAAATTGAGTTGATACAGCATTATGCACATTCTGTCTGGGCATTTATATGGTTTGGAAATGGACCAATGACATTTCATATTATCAGGTTTTGATTGGTCCATTTTTTTTCAAGCTGCATAAATTTGCATACAGGATGTTCATAATCCTGTTTGAACGCAGAACGATGTGAATCTCATTGACCATCCCTGCTGTGGACCAATGACCGATATTTCGTGGGCCTGTTATAAAACCTTTCTAAATATGAGCTATTATATGCCTAATCCATGAGCTCGTGTACAATTCACATAAAGTCTTAGGATCTAAAAAAAATGGTGGCATCTTACTAATATTATAAATGTGAACGTTTGGATGTCTGTTACTCAATCACTCAACAATGGCTCAGCGGGTTTGAATGAAATTTGGCACACACAGTACATTACCTGGAATAACATATAGGATACGTTTTATCCCCATAACCAAAAAGTGGGCGGAGACAAATACAAATTTCACTTGCGAAAATGTAAGCTGCAGCCATTCTGACACGGTTAGTGGTGACTGGGATTAATATTTAGATTCCATTTTCAAGCGGAGTATTTAATTGCTGCCATTCTTGCACTGCAAGAGAAGTTATTTTATTTTGCTGTTGAGTTTCTCAGTCTCCTTGAAATCAGCAGCTATGTCTGTGTTTGACCCTGCTATGCTTCTCTAGTGTAAGCAGACCTGATGAAATGTTAGTAGATGATGTGAAAGGGTTGTTGACCTCTTTGCATTGTGCTGTTCCCTCATCCATATCTGTGTGAGCTTATGTGCCATAGGTTTGCAGTAT
Organism: Hyperolius riggenbachi; assembly: GCF_040937935.1. Lineage (NCBI taxonomy): Eukaryota > Metazoa > Chordata > Amphibia > Anura > Hyperoliidae > Hyperolius > Hyperolius riggenbachi. The sequence continues at coordinate 240,321,303 of NC_090651.1, read as the reverse complement.
TTTAATTTGTATGTAATTTGCTGGTTTGATGGAATAAAGTTTGAGGCTTGTATCTGGATGGGCGCCCTCATCCCCTTTAAGTTCCAACTGATCTGTTCTCTCCATGTGTTTCAGCCAAAACTGGAGGGAAGAGTACGAGATATTGCCATTGCCACAAGAAATACCAAGAAGAACAAAGGTCTCTACAGGAATATTTTAATGTATGGTCCTCCTGGGACTGGAAAGACATTGTTTGCCAAGGTACAACATCTATTGTCTGTTCTGTGCAGTGAGCATGTAGCAGCTATGTTGTAATAAAAATGTATTTTGTATTTTATATATAATTCCTTCTGTCTGCTTGGGGTCTTTTTCATTTCCTGGGCACTTTTGGGGCCTCTAACTGGGTAGCGGCAAGAGTTATGCTGCCTTCACATTACATAGAGACTGTCGTCATAAGACCCGTACACTTAACCCACATATTAAGGAAGAAAAGTAATGCAGCCTAGTTCCAAGTAGTAACAATACTACATGTAAGGTGCATGTCCACTCATAAATTCAGACATTTAGCAGATGCAATCTGTAGTGAGATCAAGCTGATCAAGCTCTGCCTCCCCTTAAAGCGGACCCAAACCAAACATTTTTTTAATTAAAAATATTTAGTTGCACCACTCTGACACATACAAAGATAAATAAACACCCCTTCAAGCCTATGAGCATTTCAGTGCATGCTTTTCACCCTTCTATTTTCATAGCTAGGATTATACTGGGGGCAGCCCCCATTGCCAGACACCATCTACTCCACCAGTTTGCCGGAAAAATCCCGGCAATTTGAAAGGAAGGGAGGGGATCCTCCAATAAATGTAAAATATTTTATCATCATGCAGCTGAAAAAAAGGCTGCTATTTATTATTATAGTTTAGAAAATAGATTTTATTTTTGAAATCTTGTATTTTTAATTTGGGTCCACTTTAAGAGGAGAAGGAAAGATGAGCATCCAATTCTCTCAGCAGTGTTGATCATTTGAATGGGAGTATGCTGTATTCCCATGCAATTCCAGTTGGGCAGGCAGAACATAGCAAGGCTGGAATTTACAGTTTAGATGTGCTTATGAAGGAACTTTATCCAAGCATTGAACTTCATCCCACTCAGTAAGGGTCAGTTTCCACTACATGCAAATCCATGGGCATATTCTGCACATTTAGTAATGTATTTTAATGGGCCTGTCTCCACTGTAATGTGGGCATTTTTGCATATGTCAATAGAGATAAAAAAAGATGTGAATGCATGCGAATTCACTTACGCATGCAAATTCACATCCAGAAAATAGCATGCACGTTTGCATGCTTGTAGTGAAAGCGTGCCCTGATGCCCCTTTCTCATGAGACATCTTTACCTTTTAGCGAATAGCTCATCAGGGGGTCTGTGTGGCTGTTGTGGAGAAACTTCTCCCACAGTGTGATGCCATGATGATTTCCTTTTTGTGAACTTTGTTGCATTGTGGGAAATAACGGCTGTTTGTATGTTTTCCCTGTGTTTGCGTATGTTTTCTCTGGGTTGCCTCCCAAACCCCAAAACACACACATGGTTAAAGAAGTCCCCCCAAAAATGTGCCTTTAACTACCTTCAAGAGGCGCATAAGATAATGACTGACTGGTAGGGATCAGGCTGCAAATTGCTCTGAGGGACAGTTAGTGACAGGGCAATGAACTCTGTAAAGCACTGTAAAAGATGTCAGTGATATGTAAATATATAATAAAACCTTAAAAACCCGTAATAACATTTGAAGAGCTGCACATTTTCAAAAGCTGTACATTACAAATCTCATTTTATTTTAGTTCCCAAGTATAACTAAACCTCATAGAGGGCTACTTCAAAAGCATGTTTACAAATGAGGCCGAGTGTCTTGGTTTGGTCCTCGCCGTGTGCTCTTCTCTGCCACCAAATGGACTCAGTGACCCATCTACTATACTTTTTTCACTTTTAAGCTTTATTGAGTAAAAGTAAAACAGGCAGCATACAGAGCCAACAGAGCATATATGTAGTTATACATAACTCAGCTATAGTTCCGAGGCTTATTACAACTCAGAATATAACAGACTTGTCAGAAGATGTCAAAGGGAGGGTAATACACGACAAAGCTTTAACAATTTTTGCTAAAATGTTTAGGTCCTGGGTATTATCCCCTATTTAGGAGTATTGATGGACAAATATTAGCATGTTTAGCTTAAGACTTTTGCATCACAGACTTATAATCAGACGAGTCACGAAAATCATACCACAATGCCCATGTTCTAGTGTATGTGTCTACTCTGTCTTGGGCTGTAAGAACTATCTCCTCCATATCTGCTGTACGATTAACTCTGTCCCACCATTGGGCGATGGACGGGGTATTCTCCGATTTCCACAATCCAGGGATTGTAGCTTTGGCTGCATTAATTAAATGTATAAGTACACATTTTTTGTAGGATTTAAAGGAAAAGGGGATTTCATGAAGTAGGTAGGTCTCAGGCGTAAAAGGAATATCAATGGAGGAGATTTTCTTTGCCCATAAGTGGACCAGCTGCCAGTAGTTGCGAAGTTTGGGGCAGGTCCAGAAGATGTGAATAAGGTCCCCTCCCACATTCCCACACCTCCAACACTTGTCATTATCAGATAAGCCCATGTTCTTGAGTTTGGCAGGGGTGTTGTACTAGTGGGAGATGAGTTTGTAATTTAGTTCTTGGGTACTAACATTGATTGAACCTTTGTGGGAGTTTGTCAGGATGTGGTCCCACTGTTCCTCTGTGAGTTTCTTCCCTAGAATTTGGTCCCATTTTTCTTGGTAAGGAAGTCTATCAGGGGTTTTTAAATATAGGAGCGCTTTGTACATCCATGACACAGAGTGACGATGAGGGAGGTTAGAGGAAGCTTTAGTTTCAAAATCGGTCAGTTTCCTCGAAAGGTTGCATTTTTTTGAGGAAGAGTTGATAAAGCTTTTAAGTTGTAGGTAGGCCCACTGGGGACATGCCTTTCCTTCTTCAAAAATTGTCAGGTTCTGAATAGGTGTAGGAATGCCCCTCCTGGACACGTCTCTGAGCCTAATATCACTGGATTTCAGTCCCTTCAAAAAGGACTTCTCGAGACCTGGTGGGAATTCTGGATTATCAATTATTGGGGTTAAGGGTCCTGGGACAGTAGATAGGCTACCTTTGATGGTAAGTTGATGAAAAGTTTTTAGAGTGGCTAGAATTAGTGGGTTTGCTTTTATAAGGTCAGGCATGCATGTTAGAGGGAGCCAAGGAATTTTGTTTAGCGGAATAACAGAGAAAGCCTGTTCTGCCTGAACCCATCTTTTAGGGGATTCAGTGTGGCACCAATCTAGTAGCCTACTTAGAACAGCCGCCTGGTGGTATTTGTGGATGTTTGGGAGACCCAGGCCTCCTTCTGTTTTGTCTAGCGCAAGTAGAGAATGCTTGATTCTGGCTGGGCGCTTATCCCAGACAAATTTGTTGATGGAAGTTTGCCCATCTACTATACTTATCCCCACATGGTTACATCACTATTTAGTGTGCCATTGTTGAATGCTATAATATTCCTGTATAACATTGTTTAATGCTGGAATGTCTCCCCTATATATTGTACAGCACTGCATTAAATGTTAGCATTTAAATGAAGTTTAATAATAATAATGGTGATTGATTTGGCTGTCTGGGTTTTGGCAGTCGGGCTCATGCACTCTGTAATGTGAGCACTGACCAGCTTACTCTACAGACTAGTGCAGAAAGCACTCCTATTGATTTGTGGGCTGACAATGCTGAGCCATATTGCTAACCAGTGTGGTCGTCTTTCTAATTGAGAGATGGACTATATTTATGTGACACGTGCACACACAGCACTCCGCCTGATAGGATTGAGAGCCCCCCTTCCCAAAAGGGAGATTTACTACCCTGCTCCCTTGTGGGCATTAGAGTATGTTTAACAAGATCATTGATAGAGCCGCCAATGAGAAATGAATGTCTTTGAAGATCAGAAGCCTGATGTCCGCGGTATATGGAGCATTACAAGTCACAAGTTGGTTTTACCTTCTGTGACTTGAGCAATTACATTTAGATTTATAGCTGTATTATTTATTTATTTTTTCTTGCAGAAATTAGCCATGCATTCTGGCATGGATTACGCCATCATGACTGGTGGTGATGTTGCCCCCATGGGGCGAGAAGGAGTTACTGCGATGCATAAAGTATTTGACTGGGCAAACACCAGCAAGCGTGGGTAAGTAACACAGAAAGCAGTTTGGAATTTAAAATGCAGCTCTGGTTCTTGCCTATTTTATGTATTTTGTACCTTTTTTAAAGTATAAGTGGAACTATATAGATATGTTAAATCCAATATTCTAGCGTGTCATTATTCCCATAGCTCTCCATGCGCACCTTCCACTGACTGTTGTCTTTGGCTGTGTGTGACATTACATGCATACGTAAGACACAGAATCCAGGCTCATCTTTTCAAGTGCGGACTTTTAGGGCTCTTTTCCACTAAGGAATGCAATTGCCCTGCGTTCACGTTTCTTTATTTCCACTACTGCTTTTCTGCAGTGATCCAGTGAGTGCATGGTATTGCGGTGCGTTTGTGATTTTCGTTGGGAAAGAGAAAATGTTTTGGCTTGTCGAATCACGGCAAAAATCGTATAGTTGCCTGGTTGCTATGCAATAAAGTGCAACTGAGATGGGGTATTTAAGATAAAAAAAAAGTTATACTTATCTGGGGCTGGGACTTCCTTCAGTCCCCTATAGGCCGATCGCTCCCTCGCATCCCTCCTGCCTGGATCCTCCATAAGTCTGCCCTGAAAGTCCTTTAGTCGGCGCAGGCACAGTCTGGCCACACGT